>NC_083682.1:17037083-17725000 GCF_033118175.1 Dama dama
TTAAACTTCAGAACCTATGCTGTTCTAAAGTTTAGTGATTCCACTGTTTTCACATTGTCTCAATGTATTTCCTCTGCTTGCTCACATTGCAGCTTTTGACTAGATTCTAAGATTGTTAGGGTGTGTGACTGTGAATTATATCAGTTTGGTTTTAAGAAAATGCTGCTTACTTACCCTTAATGAACCTGATGGGGAATCAGAGGCAGGTTTAAGTCTTGTTTCTTCTGTAACTTATCAGCTGTGATGTAGGTCAATCAAAAGCCTTTGTTTTACTGGGTGGTAGGTCAGAACATAGACACGAGAGTCCACCTGAATCCAACCTCTGAAATCTACTTCTGGGTGATTTTACATAATACCCTTAACTGTGATCACCCTGAGTTTCCCTACCTGTAAATACAGGCAATGATAGTCATGATTGTGTGTGGTATTTGTGAGTGTTAGATGAAATACTGAATATAAAGCAGTCAGTGCCCTGCCTTGCCATCAGTAAGCACCCATCAATATTCATCCTCATTATCTATAGAAAGAGATGGAATTCCCCCGTCATCATTTTTTTTTTTTTTCTTCTTCTTCTCTGAAGTGGCTCTGGGGGCAGATACGCTGTACAGGGCAGGACAGACAAATCTCCAAGTTGTTCAGAGGTTGCGTGTGTGTGATGTGGGAAACTGAACAGGTCTCTCTCTAATTTTAAAGAGCCGATTTTAGAACTAGAAGTCACCTAAGGATCAAAGTAGTTATTACTATGATTTCCTTGTACCATGGAGAGGCTGCCTAGCTGAGGATAGCTATGGGGAATTCTGCATCCAGCAGAAATATCTGAATTTATCTAATGAAATTTGTATCCAGTTGTAAAAGCAATCTCAAACTGTGTGTTATTCATAAATAAGGAAAACTTACAGCTTGTGTTTATCTGAGAGACGATTGTACCCAGCTGCTCTGTGTGTGCCTTAGGAAGAAAGAAAGTAAGAAGCTAGAGCATGATGCATATTTATATTCCAGAAACCGACCTAAATCAGGAGTACCCAATGGGGCAGGACGATTGAGGAGGCGTGGAGGCTGAGCCAGAGGACACTGGCTGTCTCAGACCCTCAGGACATGCAGGTATCATAAACTAGAGATATTCACTAGTAAACAGAGAGGTCAGAACCAGAAACGAACTGAACCAAAAGCCTTCTGTTTTTTAGGTTCAAGGAAATTTCCAAGAAATGGAAACATACCAGAATGTAATGCTTTGGATGAGACACAAGTTCTGTTCAAAATAAAACTGAAAGCAATTCCTTATAATAACTGCCTACATGGCCAGTGTTAGATGGGAACGAAGAATTTCATTTCACTTTGTCTTTTTGCTCCCTTGATAACTGAGGCAAATGTATGTGCTTTTTAATTGAGGTATAACTGACCTATAAAGCTATAGTAATTTCAGGTGTACAACATAATGATTTGATATTTGGATTTGTTGCACAATGATCACTACAGTAAGTCTGGTTGACACCCATCCCTACACAGTTACCATATTTTTCCTTGTGATGAGGACTTCAGAGGCAAAGAGATTTCAGTAGTTTTCCTGGTCCGCTGCTGACCCGAGGCCAGACTTCAGATCAGTGGAGTCTCGCTCTGCCCCCCTCCTTCCATCATCAGCTGCATCACAATCTCTCTCAGGTCCCATGTGCTCGGGTCAGTGAGAAGAACCAGCAGTGGACAGGAATTAACCTCCACGTTGCACATTGCAGCTCTGCCTCCTGTAACTGTGACTGGGGGCACACCGCTCATCCTCTCTAGGTCTGTGCGTTCTCGTCTGTAAACAGGGTTAACAGGAGCTCCTCGGCAGGGCTGCCCTGAGGATGAGGACAGCTCGCCCCGCTTGCTGTACCTGGCACGCTGCCTGCCATCAATGACCATAAAACTCCTCTTCTCTTGATGCCAAGATGACTGAAACTGACCAAAACGAACGAAACAGCAGCAGAAACAAGATTCACTTTGTGAAAAGATGAACAGGATGCGTTCCCCAAGACCAAAGGAGTGACCTACTGATGAATTACAATCCCGCTGCCATAATACTGGCCTCCTTGTCCTACTCTCTTCCTTCAAAGTATCTGACACACGTGGGTCTGTGTAACTAACTCTCTCTCTCTCTCATCAGGATCACAGGGTCCCTGAGAGCAGGTGTTTCTTTTGTTCATCCCTGATTCCTCTGCAGTGGACTGGGACCTGGCATGGCATAAATACCAGCAAATATCTGTTGCACGAGAGAACTGATGTCCACTTCCCATGGTCTGTAGCATGTCAGTAAAGCCGACAGCCGAGGATCCACCTCCATCCCCATCGGGACGCTTCTTCCCATTCTCATCCCCTCCCTGGCCCCTAAACTCCTCAATGGAGGGACATCACAAGGTATCAACCACACTGAACATCTCCTTCTAGAAAGGCTGGAGCCTCCTGCAAAGAGACCAATTTCCACGAGCCATACAATAAAGTCAGCCTCATTAGTTTATAGTCACACCATGTAGAGTTCTATAAATCAAATCACATAAGCCATAATATTGAGACCTACAAGCCATAAAAAGTTTTTTAAATGCTCAGTAGGAGTTATTACAGTCTCACCAACAGCCCCCTCCCCTCCAACCCGAGTCTCATTATATCTTCCAAGGTGACAGGTAGAAATTGGATCATTCCACCTGAGAACCAGGGCACGGAACAGAATTTGAACCTGCCACCCAGGACCATGGGCGATGGGTCTCTGAGCCCCAGCTTTCTCACTGGTTAGCCAGGCAACGCTGTACTTTTTCTTCCTTTGAAGAACTGAACAAGCTGTACATGAGACCCCAGCAGAGGGCTCAGTACTGGGTTCCTATGCTCTGATGCTTCACCTGTTCCCTCTCTCCCTTCCTGCTAAAAGGAATCTGAGCCCCCAAGGTCTTAGAGAGGATCTAGAACTTGCCTCTTACATTATATGTTGAGTATTTGCAATCTTATCTCATTAGCCAAGCTTTGAAAAAATATGTTGTTCATTTATTTTGTTGACTAATTCATTAATATTTTTTTCTGACCAACTGGGTTAATTGCCCAGGCATGTCCAACTCTGGCAACCCCATGGACTGTAGCCCACCAGGTTCCTCTGTCCATGGCAAGAATACTGGAGTGGGTTGCTATTTCCTACTCCAGGGGATCTTCCCCACCCAGGGATTGAACCTGGGTCTTCTGCATTGCAGGCAGATTCTTTACCATCTGAGTCAACAGGGAAGACCCTAGCTATTGAAAAAATTTGCTGGGTCAGGGCATACAGAGCATAGGATATAGTACCTACCCACAGGAGTTTATAGTCTAGTAGGCAAGTGAATCAGATATTGTAATACGATATGGTAAGATTTAAAGTAAAAATAATGCAGGGATGTTACACATCTAAGAGTTGGACCATCTAAATTAGATGAGGGTTCTTGGAAAACCATTCAAAGGAAGTGACTTTTAAGTGCACTCTGAAAGACTGAGAGAGACTTAGTCTGTCACTGGATTTCTAATGTTGGAAACTGAGTGGCGATATGACCAATCACAGTGAAACGGGAAAGGTAGTGGATCCTGAGTGAAGGAGGATAAATGGTAAATGCTGAAGATAAGGTGCCAGTGAAACATCCAAGGAGAGCTTTCTGCTGACATTTGGATATTTAGGTTTTGAGCCTGCGTGCTAAGTCGCTACAGTTGTGTCCAACTTTTCATGATTCTATGGACTCTAGCCTGCCAGACGTCTTTGCCTGTGAGGTTCTCCAGGCAAGAATACTGGAGTGGGTTGCCATGACCTCCTCCAGGGGATCTTCTCAACTCAGGGATCCAACCCACCTCTCTTACATCTCCTGTAATGGCAGGTAGATTCTTCATCACTAGTGCCACCTGGGAAGCCCTCTGAGCCAAAGAAGGTCATAATATTTTGAGTTATGGATTTTGAAATCATCTTTGTTTACGTGGAACTCGAGCCGTGGGTCCTGAGGCAATTGTTCAGCAGGAGCATCACAGGGAGGTGAATGAAGCTTTAGGTGGGAGGTCTGGGCCACACAGGCCCTGAAGGGGTGGGGGGAGGTCTCCTGAGGCAGTGTGCACACTGGCCAGAAAAACAGAAGGGAAATCAGGGATCCATGACCTCCTGGACTACAAAGAAGAGAGTGGTTAACACAGTGTGATGCTGGAGACTTCAGGCCACTGAAGGATGGCCTGCCATGGATCCAGTCTGCATGGTGGGGACAATGGTGGCTTTGGCAGAAGTGGTTTCCCCATGGGGGCAGCAGAAGTCTGGTGGTGAGCTGAGCGATGATGGAGAGAGCAGGTGGGCGGTGTGACAGACGAGAAGGGGAGTGCAAAGGGAGGCTCTAACTGCATGGACATGAGGGAGGCTGGTATCGGGTTTTATTTCATCTATAGCCTGACAGCCCTTGGTACTGACATATCGTATCTGAAGACAAGAGTCCCTGGACCTGTCAGAGACCTGTGTGTGCTCATCACAGTGCTTTGTGTGTGGCTGATGATTAATGAGTATATGTCAAATGAATTGCTTCAGGTCAGATGTTGCATCTGTGGACTTGCTCAGGGACAGACCAACTAACCAATATTCCAACATTTAAAAAACAATTACAGTGGCCATCATCAACAGCAGCATCATCGCTATTGTGATCGTCACCACCATCATCCTCCCCATTGTCACCATCGTCACCATCATAACCATCACCACCTCCGCCATCATCCTACTGTGTGCCAGACGCTAGGGTACATGCCTCACAGGCACCGCCTCATGTCCTCATTTTAACATCTCTGTGCGAAAGGTATCATTATGATTAGATTAAGAAAGCAACACATGGAGAAGAAAGGTTGGTCCTCATCATTTCCAGGAACCCAAAGTACAAAATGCTAAATCTTTTCCTGTCCCCATCACGGTTCACTGCTGCCCCAATAGCAGCCATAACAGTTCCTGGCAAATAGCACATTTTCAATAAAATATTTATTCAATTAATGATAAAAACCAGTTATGTATCTCCATTTCATAGCCTCCAATTTCCCAGACTTTAGAGCTATTCAAGATGCACATTCCAAGTATTAGATAATTGAAGACATCTGTCTTCATTTGGACATTGGATGATATTTTATTGGTAGCAATTTAGCTTGAGATGGAGAAGAAGAATTAGACGAGTTGAATGTATGTCAGTCCAGGTGCCCTGTGCCCACATACCACTGATGCTGGACCATGCTGTGAGTTCTTTATCCTGGAGGAAGTTCCTCATGGTGGGAGAACAGGGGGCTGGGCCCCTTGGTTAACATGCACTGTGGACAGGCTCCAGACAGTAGTATTCTAATTACACCATGACCTCATCAGTGGGAAACATACTTGTGATGGGCATGATCACGTGGTGTGGAGTGAGTCTCTCATAAAATGTTATTACATCACAGAATCCAGCTCTGATTCCTTTATTTGTGCACATTCTCAAGCTCTCACACTGGCACTTGTGTTCTGGTCACATTTTAAAATGTCCTTTTTATGGTGGGTTTTGGCTGAAAAAGTTTGAGGTACGTTGGCCTGAATAGTCTCTAAATTTCTGCTGGCTTCCCAGTAGAATCACCACAATCACACTGGTATCCAGGACTTGTCTCTGGATTAGTCCTCATCACTAATGTCCCCCAACCTCTAATACCTCTATATGGGGAGGCAGAAAGGGATGTGGGAAGAAAAGATACTTAGGGCAAAGCTTTGTTATAGAAGGTAAAAACAAACCCAGCCTTGTCTAATCTCCCACCTAGTAACCTCAAGCGTTCTTTTAAAATGGAATTGGGTGACTGCCTGTAGTGTGTTTCAGGAAGGAACATCACTCGCAGATGTACTATCATGTGGCAAGACTCCAGTCATCAATGGAAATAGGGTAATGGGTGTCTGTCATACCCCTAAAACTGAACATAAACCCAATGCTTGGACCTCTTACTTCTATTAGGAAGATTGAACTACTAGGTATAGGACACCAGAGAGAGAGTTTGGAACCTGCTACTTCTATTGCTGCTATGAAAAATTATATTAAAAAACACAATAATAATAGTAACAACAATAATAACGGAATGCACACAGCATACCCGACTCTAAATTAAATGACTTGTACACATAACTGCATCAGACTGCCCAACAGTCTTAATTTCATAGACGGAAAACTGAGGCTCAGAGAGGGTGACGTTTGCATAAGATCAGAATGTCAGGAATGGAGATCTCCCTCTAAAGGAGATCTCCCTCTAAAGGTATTTCCTTCTAGCATGGGAACATCAGAAATCTGGTGCTTTCTGCATCAGAGTCCCCCCATCCCAAGCCGGGAAGCCACGTGTGTGAAAAGCACAACTGTTGTGCAAGCAGGAAGCCAGAGCAAGGCCAGCAGCAGGGCTGAGGACAGCAGGGATGAAAAGGGGAACAGGAGCGCAGGCCAGGCAGGACCCCTGGGAAAGCACAGGCCGCCTCGGTTGGCGGAGGGTAAAGCAAGACTGAGAAATAAAGCTGCGTCTTCTGCTCTATTTTCCACCCTATCCCTCCCCCTCTCCATCTGTCTGTCTCTTCCCTTTTTTCTCCCCCCCCCCCCTTCTCTTCTCCCCTTGCAAATCTTCATCTGCTAATTTCCATCCAACACGTTTATGAATTAATTCCAACATTTCTCTATCTCTGTGTCAAGATAGGCTGTCTCCTAACCCCCCACCCTACCCCCTGGCAAAGTGTGCATTTTGTCCCACAGGCTGGTTTTTCTGATAACTCCTGGACTGAGTCACTTACTCTGACATCCACCCAAGCCACTGAGGGTCCACAGAGATGAGAGGCCCGGTCCAAAACTGGACCAACTCGTTGTCAGGCAGTTGGGCTGAGAGAGACTGAGGCTGAGGACTCTGGGGTTCTGGGAGAAACAGGAGAATTCAACAAACAAACTCCCCAGATGCTGAAATAGGGCTAAAGTGACTGTCTTCTGTGAGAGGCAGGGTCTGTCAGAAACGAACCTCACCATCCTCATTTTAATGAGAGCAAACTAATGGTGCTGGGCAGGGGGGTTCTAAAAATAGGTTTCTTGGAAATGTAGAAACAGACAGACACAAACAGAATGCCAAGCCATAGCCTGGTGTCTTTTCAGCTCTGAAATACCTATGCTTCTAGGCATGATGAAACTGTTGAAGAAGAGGTTCTGAGATCTTCATAACTTAAATCAATCAAGAATAAGTGCATTTTAAAGACAAGTAACATAAAGAGATGGGTCCTTCTAAGAGCAAGAGAAAGAAATAGTGTATAAAGGGCCAGACATGCTGGTTTGTAAATATGTGTTTGATAGACAGACTGGTTGATTGGTAGATGGATGGATGCATTTTAAGGGGGAAGAGCCATGAGGATGCTATTTGCAGACTTGGCAAGGGGAAGACAGCCAGCACCAGGAACAGGAATACAAGGAAGTCCAGCACACAAATGTGCCCCAAGGACAGCAGTTACAAGTACACACAGGGGGCTAGTGCAAAGGGGTTGGACAGGACAGAGCTTCAGGCTTTGCAAAAGTGACTTCCACTCTCCTGCCTTTGAGGTCCTTACCTGGAAACTAAGTCACTGAACCAGATGATTTGCAAATCCCATTCCAGAGTGAACAGCCATGTCCACTTCAGAAACAGGGGCCTTTCCATCTGCATCTCTCTCTGCTTCAGCCAGAGCTGCTTTTCTATCCAAAGCACCCTCCTCTGCACATCCAACTCCCAAGCTTACCTCGACACCCAGCTTGCGTGTCACCTTCTCTGGGTAAACCCCTAGTTTCCCAGCATAAGTGTTCTCCACTCCTCAACCCCTCCTCAGTAGCTCCTTCCTGTCTTCTTATTGTGGTGCTTTTGGCCCAGGTCAGTCCAGGGCACTTTCTACGTGACGGAGAATCAGTCTGCCTCCATCCTCAGCATCAAGCACAAAGCTTAGCAGAAGTAGGTGCTCAATACACATGTGCTAAATGTATGGCTTTGACACTTTCTGCAGAAGGACCGACTTCACAGCAGCTTCTGTGTTTAACTGGATGGATGCTGCAGCGCCGCACAGCAGACGCCTGAGGATGCTTCCTGATGAATCATTGCAGGAAGAAAACCCAAGAAGAGGGAAGCCAAGCACAGAAACTAGCTCAATTATCATTCCCAATCCAGGCCTGGGTTCCCCTTGCTTGCACGACTTCATGGTGAAGACAGCTTTTCCCAGACAAAGGAGTGAGCCTGGAACTCATGTTTCTTTGCAATTAGCAAGCACCCGCATGGTAAACAGGCTCATTTTGCTCATACATCAGCAGTTTGCCTAATTAGTGATTTCTAGTCAGAGCTGGAGGAAGAGATTTCGAGTCTGGACCATGGTGTGAGTGACTGGAAGATGGTGATTCACAGGAAAACCCTGACTATTATTCTTATATGTGTCATAGAGGGGGCACCGAGTGAAGGATGTGGTCATTTGTTTCTTTACAGACACCCTTTTCATGTGCAAATCTGTCTTTAACATGGCTTTTCACACTGGCTCTTTCTTGGGCCCTTGTACTTGTATGGTTCTAACTTTAAAGACAGCCCACATTCCAGACAAGGTCCTGCCGACAGCTAGGGAGCTACAATTCAGATCCAGCCACAGGCAATCAGGCTTCCCAGGTGGTGCGAGTGGTAAAGAACCCACCTGCCAGCACCGGAGATATAAGAGACAGGTTCAACCCTGGGTTGGGAAGATCCCTTGGAGAAGGGCGTAGCAACCCAATCCCAGTATTCTTGCCTGAGAATCCCATGGACAGAAGAGTCTGGCAGGCTACTGTCCACAGGGTCTCAAAGAGTTGGACATGACAATGACTTCGTGTGCCCTGGAAAGCATGCATTCAATTTTAAGGCTGTGCCTTATTTCATGTTATATTTAATCTTTAAATTGGGGGTGCTCCACCAACTTACCTTTTCACTTCAGCACCTGTGACCTCAGAGCATCACGCCCCCCACCAGGGTGTCCACTCTATGTAGATGAGAAACAAAGACAGACTGTTTTATCTGCCAGACAGAACCGCACCTGCTCGGCAGAGCGCCTAGAGATCCATGAATGTGGACGTGTGGCGGGGGCACTTGATCCGGCCCCGAGCCCCAAGCACAGGACCTTGGTGGGACATCACCCACCCACACTCAGGAACTCACAGGCATGACATGGCAGTTTCAGGGTCCTTGGGAGGGCAATCACTGTGTCCTAGAATTCTGGACTAGGCAGGGGTCTTAGACATTGTTTGTGCTCACTTGTAGATAATGCTAGGAGCCTGTGTGTGACCCCTGGGTGGTGCTTCCCAGGTTGTTTGGGCATTTTCCATGGACATGAGTATCACTCCATTGGATGCCCTTACATTATCAACAGGCAGCTCCTGCTGTTAGGATGTGTCCTTCCTATGTCCATTCATCCCATTTCTGACCCAGCAGGAGAGAAATGGGAGGCAGGAGAGGATGCCAAGGTCAAGGTTATCAATAACTATTAGTTCTTCTTCCTATGGTAATGACAACATTATTATTACCAACTGTTGCCATGGTTGTTGTTGCCGTTTCATCATTATTTATTATTTTCCACCTCAGCATTGCCCCCTACTAACTCCAGGACCACAGCTGTGTCTTGACCCCTCTGGCTCCACACACCAGCACCTCAGTTATTTCCCCACCGGCTGTGGGTTCAGGCCAGTGAACGTACATGGCAGGATCGGGTCTGAGCCCACCCTGCCAGCAGCAGTTGTAGGGGAGGGAGGCACTCAGAGGCTGGCGAAGAGGTCTTACCGCAATGAGCCCAGAGGGCAAGAAACGTGCGCACAGCGGTGAGAGGAAAGGTCCAGCCCAGGAACCGCCCCACACCCACCGCAGATGAGGATGAAGAAACTGGAAACACGGGCCAAAGGAAAGACCCCTTTCTGCACAGACCTTGTCTGAATAACCCTGACTCCAAACACACGTGGAAATACCACTTGAACAAGAAGAGAATCACCAGAAACACCCAGATTCCCCGTCTCCTTCAATGGAGAGATTCTATGGACAGCAGCGCAGCAGACAAGGGTGTGACACTGTGGTGGGAGCATGGACTCGGAATCCTTCAGACTGGGTCCCCTGCATGGCCCCACCACTGAGCAAGGGTAGCCTCATCTCCCAGCCCCCAGCCCAGGTCTCTGGTCTGGCAGTGGAGCACCTGTCCTTCTGGAGGTGGGGGAGTGATGTCACGAGATGGCCGGTGGAATGACAGGGTCTCTGTGAAGAGCATGGCTTGCCCTTCCCCACCGCGAGCTCTTCTGGCAGTCTCTGTCCCCCTCTCTCCTCCTGCCTCATCGCCATCAGTACTTTCAAAGATCAAACAAACTCCCATTCTTCCATGATGTCACCGTCCTCGCGGGGTCCCTGGGGCCACCCCAGCAGGCACTGTGCATAACACAGTTAGCATGGACATCATACGGCACGACTATCTGCTAGGCGGACTCCATGGCCCCTTCTCTGAAGGCCAGAGAGGAGGGTGCTCTCTGGCCATCGTGGCAAGACGACGGAGGCTTGGCGAGGCTGTGTGGTTTGCTGGGATCTGCACTCTGGCCAAGGTACTCCCAACCCCTGCTTTCCTGATGGCAGCATGCTCTGTTTCCCATTCTTCTTGAACAACAAGGGCGTTGTTGTTCTTACCTGTCTGAATTGTTGGTTCAGGACATGACCATCCCTCTGCCCTTCTGTCTCTCATGCTGCTCAGCATGGCTGGAAGCCCCAGAAAGGGGAGATAACCAGAGCTCAGTTGTGGACCCTGTGACTGGGGGAGTTCCTGATTCTCACCAGCCCTGTTTTCCTCACCTGGAAAGACTAGCCGTCCAACCTGATAGGGTTGCTATTAGGATTAAGTCCATTAATCCTCGTTAAGCACTTAATGCATTTTAATACCCAGGACCGCAGTGGATGCAGAGATGAGCTGCCCCTGTTCACCTTCAGGGGATGCTCTGGTCCGTGGCTGTCAGATGACGGCTTCAGCACTCTCCTCATTCCCAAGGAGGGGAAATCCCCCCCGCATGGGTTCCCTCCCAGTTCTTCCTGGGGAATCCCTCCCCAGGACGGCCTGCCTCCAGTGACTGATCAAGTTCCCTAGTGAAGGCCGGGTCATTTCCACCAGTGAGAGAAGATGCTGACAGGGCTATCACACCCTGACCTCTGACCCTTCTGTTCCTGCCCCCACAGTTGTCAATCCCAAGGAAACTCCCTAATAAGCATCTTGTGCCCCAAACACAACCTCAGAGACCCCAGCTTAGGACAGGCATAGTCATTATTATCATCAAGCCCTTTAGCAGCTCTTCCCAGCCTCTGTTTACTGAAGTGTAATGAAATTAAAAGATGCTTGCTCCTTGGAAGAAAAGCTATGACCAACCTAGACAGCATATTAAATAGCAGAGACATTACTTTGCCTACAAAGGTCCATCTAGTCAAAGCTACCATTTTTCCAATAGTCATGTATGGATGTGAGAGTTGGAACATAAAGAAAGCTGAGCACCAAAGAATTGATGCTTTTGAGCTGTGTTGCTGAAGAAGACTCTTGAGAGTCCCTTGGACTGCAAGTAGATCTGACCAGTCCATCCTAAAGGAAATCAGTCCTAAATATTCATTGGAAGGACTGATGCTGAAGCTGAAGCTGCAATACTTTGGCCACCTGATGCGAAGAACTGACATTGGAAAATATCCTGCTGCTGGGAAAGATTGAAAGCAGGAAGAGAAGGGGGTGACAGAGGATGTTGGTTGGATGGCATCACCGACTCAATGGACATGAGTTTGAGCAAGCTCTGGAGTTGGTGATGGACAGGGAAGCCTGGCGTGCTGCAGTCCATGGGGTTGCCAAGAGTCAGACATGACTGAGCGACTGAACTGAACTAAAATTTGTCTCACAGGGCTATTGTGAATATTTTTTAAAATGATGTGTGTGGATCCCTGGCAGAGGATCCCACACCTGGAACGGAGCTGACACAGCCATGGGCCCTTAGCAGAGAGCTCTGTGCATACTTGACGGTCCACTGACCCTTAAGTCAGAGAGAGCTCAGGGCAGCAGCTCTGATGCTCCGAGAGAGGGAACACATGTCTGCCAGGCTCTCTAGATGCCAGAATAGAGGACTCAGCATCTCAGGGATCACTTGCTCTTAAAGCCACACTCAACAGCAGCCTCCTTGCTCTCAGTGTCCCAAGTGATGCATTGATATTTTTAAAGATGCTGAAACTATTTCACATGCATGGGTTTCATATCTTTACCACATTTTATTATGGAATGTGATATGTGATAATACAGTAATCAATAAATAGTAATCATATAATAGTGGCTAAAATGTCTCCTTTTTTAAAAAAGCTATTATTGCTATATCCTCATCCACAAAACAATGTTCTAAATATTCCCTAGAAGTTTTTGTGAAAAGAGGAAGCACAGAAATAAGTGAATGAAAATGCATTGTTGGGCTAGAAGAGGACCTTGGTTTGGGTGACAGGTGTCACATGTGTCTATCGGTTTCAGCATGGCTAGGACCCTAACCCCATGCACTCACAGTGAGAGCAGTCATCACACCAGAGACACCCACCTCCCAGTGTGCGTGCCTACCCAAACTCATCCTACTCTACCTGACAGCTTTTCACGATGCACCTCAACCCTCCTGCCTCCCCTTGGTAAGAAAAGCAGCATCTTCAAGGTCTGCTCACCTTCACAAGGAAAGGGAAAGGCAGAAACTCCATCAGCCCCCATGCACAGCCTGAGCTGACGCTGAGCTCTCCTGATGCAAAGGACCCCACAGCCACCGCTGGAGATGGAGCAGCCGAAGCCAAACCCGGGCAGCATCAACCGCACAACTTGGTCAACATGTAGCGAGCTTGGGTCAGAAACTGGAAACTGAAGAAGTTGAGGGAAGGAGTGAGACAGGAGACAGGCTTCCCAGACAGTGAGCGAGCCTGTCGTCAACAAGGGGGAGAGAGAGAGAGAGGAGGAATCATTCCTTCCTCGGTGGTCAAGGCTAATGATGCTGCCAGGCAGGAGAGCAGAGGCAGTCACAGCAGGAGCTGGTTTTAAAAGAGCTGAGCAGGTTGTTTGTGGCACCTTGAGTCTGAATTGTCTACAACAGGAGAAAAGTGAAGACAGAGAGGTCATCTGGAGATGCCAAGGATTAGAACTGGTGACTGATGAATTCTAAAGTGCAGAGGGAGGAGGTAGAAGATGGAGATGTGAGTCTGAGCTTCATATATGCTTGTGTTTCCATTTAAGTGTATTGGTCAATTGTAATAAATGGTCAAGACAAGAGGAAATCTCTAAATAGCAATCATGGAGATCACCAGGATTTTACCTGTATCATGAAATGCTCACACCAAAAAGCTTTATGTTCTCAAAATACTGTCCAAATTCATGATAAAGAAAATCTGTGTGTTAGTTATTCTATGTCATCACCTTTCCTCTCAACTCATAGCAGAAACCATTACTGCCCCACCTGCAAATGTACCATTTCAGTGTGATCTAGATGGTTTCCTGTTTCTAGTTTCAGCCTCTCTGCGCCTGAGGGTCTTTGGAGGCTGGCAGAAAGTCATATCCACAGTGCAGGTAGCAGGTCAAAAGTGCCAAGGGCAACTTTCAATCAGTAATTGACAGAAATGACCATGGAAATAAACCAGCTCCTAATCTTTGTTGGAATGATCCACAAGCACATACTCCACCCCATCTCCCAGGATTCAGTTATCCTCTGGTAGCTGCCTATTTTATCTTAGTTATCTAAGGTATTGGCATACAATTGTTAATAAAGTTCTCTTACAATTCTTATTTCTGTGAGGCCATTGGTTATGCCCTGTTTTTATTTCTGATTTTAGTAATTTGAATATTCTCTACTTTTGTCTTGTTTAGTCTACCTGAAGTTTTGTTAATTTTGTCACTGTTTTCAAAGAATCAACTTCTAGTTTTATTGATTTTCTCTGTTATTTATAATTCTTTATTCCACTGACTTTGAGTATAATATTATTTTTCTTTCTGCTTGCTTGAGGTTTAATTTACTGTTCTTTTCCATTGTCTTAAGGTAGAAGGTTAAGATTTTTGATTTGACATTTTTTTTTCTTCTTAAATGGGGCATCCGTGGTAGCTCAGCTGGTAAAGAATCTGCCTGCAATATGGGAGACCTGGGTTCAATCCCTGAGTTGGGAAGATCTCCCGGAGCAGGGTGTGGCAACCCACTGCAGTATTCTTGCCTGGAGAATTCCATGGACAGAGGAGCCTGGTGGGCTACAGTCCATGGGGTCACAAAGAGTCGGACATGACTGAGTGACTAAGTGCACACACTCTTTCTAAATAAAGGGTTTATACCTCTATATTCATCTCTAAGCAGTGTGTTAGCTACATCTGTATTTTTCTTGGTTGTGTCTTCATATTATTGATTGTTCCTTTCATTTCATTATGGTTGGATGCCACACTTTGTATATTGATCCTTTAAATGTTGTGAAGACTTACTCTATAGCTTAGCATGTGATCTATCCTGGGGAATGTTCTGTTTATATTTGAGAGTGATCTGCTCCTCTGTGACTGAACTGACTGGTCCATAGACACCTGTTGGTTCTCACTGGTTTACATGTCTATTCTTTTTTTGTGGATCTTCTGCCTAGTTTTGTATCTATTATTGAAAGTGGGTTATGAAGTTTCCAACTATTATTGTTGAATTATTCATTTCTCATCAATTATGTCAGGTTTTGCTTCATGTATTTTATGACTCTCTTGTTAGATGCATATGTATTTATAATTTTTATATCTTCCCGATGGATCGGCCCTTTATCATTATAAAATCTCCCTAAATCTGTAATTTTTTTGTCTGTTTGTTTTCTTTCAAAGTCTATTTTGTGGTATAGCCAGTCTAGCTTTTTTTTTAAATCCTGTTGGCATTGTGCATCTTTTCCATGTTTTTATTTCCATTACATTTGTTTCTAATGTGTGTCCCCCATAGATAGCATATAGTTGGATCTTGTTTTTTTATGTTTCGGTCAATCTTTGTCCTTTGATTGGTTTGTTTAATATACTCACATTTAAGTTATTATTGATATATTTAGACTTACTTTTTTGTTTTTCATATCTCTCATGTCTTTTTTGTTTTTCCATTTTGCCTTCACTGCTTTCCTTTTGGCACTCATGGCTCTTTACAATAAGAACCCAACCCTCTCTCCCCATATATTAAACATTTTATTTTGAATGAAATCGTTTTCCCATGTGTATCCTATAAACAAACCCTCACTTCAAACATCACACACAGCTGCCAAATACGCTTCTTCCTATGTTGTTTCCCCTCCTCAGGATAATCTTACTATTCCTCTCCATCAGAGGCCAGAACCGAGCCCAAAGTGGGGATGAAGAGGCCTCTTCCAGGAGTAGGAAGTGGTTGCCGCTTCCATCTCTTTATAATAAGAATAGAATATTTCTATGTGTCTTCACCTATCACTCCTCCCTCTGCCATGGAATGGCACTCTCAGTGGCTGAGAGCTTCCCCCTTATGTGACCGTGTGGAGGTGACAGGTGAAGTGTGAAGACACGTGGATATGGAGACCCCAGGGAGGCCAGGTGCCCTGCAGTCCCCGCTGAGGACAAGTTCTCCCTGTCCCTGCCTCTCACTGTCCCCACCCCCAAGTGTACTCTCCCTCCTCCCAACTTTACTTTCCATCCTCCCGCCTCTAAAGCACACCTGGAGGACTCTCTTGGTGATACAGGAGATGAGAATCCACCTGCTAATGCAGGAGACATGGGTTCGATCACTGATCCGGGAAGATTCCACATGCTGTGGATCAGCTAAGCCTGTGAATCACAAGTACTGAGCCTGTGCTGTACAGCCCGGGAGCCATGGAGCCTACATGTATGTCCTGGAGCCTACATGTATGTCCTAGAGCCTATATGTATGTCCTAGAGCCTGCATGTCCTAGAGCCAGGGCTCCACCACAAGAGAAGCCACTGCAGTGAGAGGCACGCATACTGCAGCTAGAGAGTAATCCCCTCTGGACATAACTAGAGAAAGCCTGCATGCAGAACGAAGACCCAGCACCATCAAAAGTAAATAAATGAATCAAAAAAATTGAAGCACACCCATAGGGGACTCACCATCTAGCCCTAAACCTGGATTTGCAGGATCCTAAAGCCACCAAATCTTGCCAACTCCAACTCAGCCCCACACCCTGTGTGTGACCTCATGTACTTCTCCTAGAACCACCGTGGGGCCACCAAAGGTCCCCTTCCTCTCTGTGAATGTTATCATGGAGGCACTTGCCTTTTCTGGGGCTCAAGGGCCCAGGTCCTTGCTGTCCCAGATGCCCAGTATCATAGAAGGAGCAGGCTCGTGGTGCTGGTCCCCAGGCAGGCCTGGTGTGGATTCCTGCTCAAGGCAGCTTGCCCAAGGCAGTAGTGTCCTGGCAGAGGCAGCTTTCTAAATTTGGTGTCTTTGACTGGGAATGGGGGCAGCTTCTTGGGTATAAAACAGAACATGTTGGCATTCCCAGTTCTGCAGTGTGACTTGCTGAGCATTCAACCTGCTTTGCCATCCCTCCCCATGAGTGGGCAGGCTGTTTCATGTCCCACACTGAACACCTCTGAGCAAACCAGTTGTAGCGTCTTCTGCTCTTTGCAGCTGGAACCTGCCTGATGCAAAGGCCAGCCACCTACCAAGGGTCATCCATCTGAAAAGTACCGGCCACATGCAACTCCCCAGGTCCTATTCTTCACCAGGGGGAATGCGCCCCCATGATGTGTCGGGCAGAAAGCTCCAGTATTCATTTTCTAGTGCATCTCCATGTGTACATTTTATTAAAGCCATCATTTGTCATGGTAAACAGCTGTTGCCACACAAAAAGAAACCGTCAGATGATACGGCATTTGGGAATGGTGACACTTTCCTCTTAGTGTCTTTTTCCTCTCTTTCTCTCCATCTTCTCTCAACTATTGCTGCGGCAGCCATGGGAAGCCCAGCAGACAAGAGCCTCTGTTTGCCAATGAAGGAAAACAGGAGGAGGAACAGGCCTGTCCCCGCTGTCACTCAGCTTCAAAATCTTTGTGGAAACCATGGTCTCCACTGGTTCTGCTCCAGGCGCCAAGTACTCATGTCACAGGCCGGAGGTTAGTCACTTTGCACGTAGTAACTTTATTGATGGGAAAGAGTGCCTTTCTCTCCCCGGGGCTGCCACCACCTTGAACCAGGATTGGGACATCTGAGTGTCCCAGATCTAAGAAGAGCCTCGCCTGGCCCACGCCAGCACTGGCCCCTCAGCTGCCCCTCTGCCCCAGGCAGTGCCGGTGAGGATGACCGTTCTGTGTTTGCTGCTTGTTTGTTTTTAATCAGCTTGCCCACTTGTGCCAGCGCCTACCCTGGCAACCACTGTCCACTCCTGGAAGAGGCCTCTTCATCCCCACTTTGGGCTCAGTTCTGGCTTAGGCTTTAACACAAATGCCGTTCCCCTTCTCAGTAACTTGATGCATTGTGTGAGTGACGCCAGCCTGGCTCTGAACAGGTGGGCCTTGTCAAGAAACAGAATCGCTCCATCTCCCCCAGATCACTAGCTCAAAGACCCTCATTCTTATCAAAAGACCCCCTCTCCTGCCAGATGTCGTCCAAGTAGCATCTCTTTGATCACTTCGGGGCCCTCACTCCGGGCTTCTCTCTTTCTCAGGAAAGACCTCTAGTCTCTTCCCTTCCCCCTGAACCAACTTGGATTTCATGGTCTGTTGTTCTATTGGCCCAATGCCTTAAACTCCCTCACTCATCACTCTTTTGATCACAACCTCGTCACCAAATCCCTGGAAGTCTGGAAGAACCCAGCTTTCTCTGAGCCTTGGCTGAGAAGAGCAGCACAGCTCAGGGCATGACAGGGCAGGCTGATTTCTCATCAACTCAAGCTCCCTGAAGTCAAGCGACCTCCACTCTGCCCTCCCTGTTCTGCTACTCATCCCACCGCTCCCCATGGCATCTTTCCACCCTCTCCGATCATCCCCATCCTTGGGGTCCCGCTCATGTCCTCTGCTCTCAGCACATGGGCCCTCCACCTTAGAGATGGTGAGGACCACCGGTGGGACCGCTCTCACCTTCACTTCCCGGGCACATCCGGGCTCTCTTGCCCTCCAGTGACAAAGTACTGCCCCTCTTGTGTTTTGCCCTGTAGTTCCACCCATGCTTTTGATCCATCCCTCTTGGTTTCTCAGGCAAATAATCCTAATGAACACTCTGGATTTATTGTACATTCAGTCTCATCAACTAAAGGTTGTCTTCTCCACTGGCTTTTAGATACATGAAAAGTTAAAGTAAAAAAAAAAAATTACTCCAGCCTTTTTGGGCTTTTTCTGTATCACTGTCGCCCCACTGTAGACAAGTATCTCTAGGAGTTTTCCAAACACGCTTCTTCTCATCTCCCATCTCCCAGCCGCATTTCTGCACACACTAACCTCTCCATCAGACAGTTCCTCCTGTGGTTGTGGGGAACCTCAGGAACACCATTTCCACTGGATACTCTTAAATGTTCATCTTCTTGACAGCTCTGCATCTTTCAACACTTTCTCCTCCTGTACACCCTATTTTCCTTGATTTCCTTCCTTCCTCTAGGTCTACTCCTCCTTTTTTCTTTCAATGCAAGTTCATCTTCTTTGAAGGTTAGAGGTCTTCAAGGCCCTCTTATGGACTCCATATTTCCTCCAGAGCCTATGGCTTCAGAGATTACTTGTGAACATAACTCACTAGTTGGTTTCTTAAGCCTACACTCCCTCACTATCTGTGTCTCTGTCTCTCTCTCAACATTGCTTCTAGGACTCATCTGTCCATTCTCTCAACAGTGACAAGCACCCAGTAGCAGGCAGGTGCTGTTTCACTTATTGTTAATACAGAAGTGGATGAGATACACAATGGCACTCCCACATTAAGCCCAGGGCAGCGAGCAAGACAATGAACAAAAGAACAAAATATAGTGATAGCAGGTGAAAAGTACTCTGAAGAAAACTGAAGCCAGATAAGAGAATAACAAGGGAGGGAAATCCGATTTTAAATTGTATGCTTATGGAAATCTCTGATGAAAATACATTTGATCAAAAACTTAAAGTGAGGAGAAGAACCACATGATGTTTTGGAGGAAAATAATTTCAGGCAGAGAAAACAGCAAGATCAAAGGCAACCAGGTGGGAGCATATGAAGTATATATATATAGGATGTAAACTCATCGTAACAATGAAACATGTAGGAGTCCCTTGATTTTCTCAGCTTCTCCAGCTTGGATGTTCACCCAGGTTTTCAGGCAAGAAACCACTGTTTCCACATCCAATCCATTACTAAGCCCTGTCACATTCTCTGAAAAGTCTCTTCTCTTCTACCTGGTGATGGGTAGAAGACAAGAGCCTCTCTCCCTCTGGCTCTGCTTCCCTGACTCCAGGATCTGCACACACACCGTAGGCTTAACTTCCAGGCAGTGTCCTCTCCTGGTTTCCCCATCAGATTGCACCTAAGCCAGCCCTGACCAGCTATCTCCTCTAATGTAAGAGTCAGTGAGACTGACAACTTGCCCAGCATAAGGTGTTGCTGATCTGGTCATGGGGGAGTAAGTCCTGGGAGATAAATCCTATTGTGAACATCACAGTGAATGAGGGAAGAGGTGCCAACAATTTCCAGCTGATTTATATGCAGCTGCTTTTCTGTGCTTATATGGGGTGGATGAGTGCTAGATTTAGGTGTCAGGTTGGGTAGAAGTCGGGAGCAGGGGGGCTCAAATTCAGAATGTGGGATTTGATGATGTCTCAGTATTCATTCTCTCAGTGAAGTGCTATTCATGAGGAGAGCTATGTCTTCCATCAAGAACACCTCCTATAAAAGGTAGACGGTCATCGATTAATCCCTAACAGTTGATGTGGTCGATGCCAGACCACCTCTGATTGGTGTTTATTTCCTTCCTGGAGGCCAAGGATGAGGTTAGCACACAGCGTAACAGACAGCTCCAAATTCCTATCAGGTGTTCAAGTTGATTTGCAGGAAAATGGGATGATGGTTTTATAATAGCTAATAGAGTTTCTGATTTAATGCAGCTGCTAGAAATTAGCAAGGACTCCATTGAAAGCTTCCCAGTCACTTATAATAACAGGATAATAAATCACCCCCAGCACTTTCTGGCATTTATGATTCTATTAGAAACAGAAGACCTGGTTTAGCTACTCTTCTCAGTTTACTTTTCATTTATTTATTAAATCACCTTTTAAAGTTCAAGGGAAAAAAAAAAAATGCATTGTTCTCACTTTGCTGCCAAATATATGAGTGAGTGTCCCCATGGAATGCCTTACTGCAAAAGGGATTAGGGAGAGAAGAGGCAGCATCTTTAGATGAAGCCATCTAAACTTTTTGAAATTTTCATTGTTTTGGGAACAGTGTCATGCATCGCAGAAAGAGCTAAATGTGGGGTCTGAAGACCCTGGTCCCAAACCCGTGTTCCTCTGCAATCTGCCTGGTTGTCACTGGACTGACCTTTCAGTATCTAAGGGTTTTTATTCCCCCTGATTTGTAGAAGCGGGATCACCATCTCTTCTCTTTATCTATTTGCATGGTAGTTGGTATGTCTAATAAAACAATAAATGTGAAAGTGTTTTGTAAATTGCCAGGCTCGATGGATGTTAGTTATTTCCATTTATGTAGAGCTCTTTTTTTTTTTTTTTTTTTTTGCTGGCTAGAAACACTTATCCAAAGTAGGAGGCACTCATTGATAAGCTATTTACAGCTGTTCGTTCTCCCTGCCCTGGGCTCCTAAGGAAGAACTCTCTCTGCTGGATCTCTGAACCAAATTCTCCACTGTGTCAATAACAATGAAATAATACCCCCAAAATACTAGAGTCCAGAACTGAGCCAGCTCACTGCTAAATTTAGCTCATAGATAGCCATCTATTCATCTGCATGTCCCAAATCACAATAAATCACATGTCACTCTCATGAAACATGAAGTCACACATTCACACGCTTGTGGCCGTATTTTTTCATATTCTTATAAATACACTCTGGCAGAACCTGTGCCATCTTGTTCTTGAATCATAAATATAAAAAGGAGATGCTTAGGAGCCATGGGAACTTCTGCACCCAACAACAATGGCAGACAGAATTATCTAGAACATGTGTAGGAATCTTCGGTGACCCACCTGATCTATGAACCTGGTGAAACAGGAAGCCATTTCAATATATTTAATTCAGTTCAGAAAGGTACTCATTAAGCCGGCTCTCTACTGCATAGTGCTAAGGTGCATAGACAGAAATACCGACTGTGTGGTTTCTTGCCCTAGAGGAGATTATTATCTCATTGGAGAGACGATGCACACAGGAAGTCACTGGAAGAATCATGAGTTTCTATACGGCTGATTAAGGGTTGAAATAGAGGTCTTCCCTGGTGGTCCAGTGGTTAAGAATCCACCTGCCACTTCAGGGGACACAGGCTCCACCCCTGGTCCAGGAAGATCCCACATGTCGTAGAGCGGCAAAGCCCGTGGACCATAACTACTGAAGCCCATGCATGCTAGAGCCCGTGCTCTGCCACAAGAGAAGCCCCTGCATGAGAAGCCCCCACACCACGACTAGAGAGCAGTCTCCACTCACCACAACTAGAGAAAACCCACACGCAGCAACGCAGACCCAGCACAGCCAACATTATTATTATTTTAAAAAAGAAAATCTTAAAAACATAGTTGAAATGGACCCAGGTACCCGTGGGAGTCTTGGCAGAAGACATGGGAGCTGAGCTGAGCCACAGAAGCTTGGTGGACGTGCGGGAAACTCAGGGAGGGGAGAAGGGGTGGATGCTAGGGACAGAAACACGTGCCAGATGCAGAACGCATAACCGGGACTCCCAGCTGACCTTGGCAGATAGAGACACCACACTCACAGCAGATGTGGTACAAAGAAGTGTCAGCAGTTGATGAAAAATGTGTGGTGAGGTAGGAGATGAAGGTAGAGAAATAGTTTGGGCCAGGGCTGGGAAAGCTTTAAAAGAACAAGACCTTTAACTTCTAATAAGCTAGAAGCCACTATAGTTTTTAAGAAAGCAGGGGCGGGCATGTCAGATTTGGGTTAAAATAGTCAGTCTGCCTTCACAGTGGAGAGAAGGGATTGATAGCATGGAGACCAAACAGGGGGCTTTTGCTATTGAAATGACAAGAGGTAAACTAAACCCTCTGAATAACTGGGGAAGTCACGTGCAAAGTCACGGTTGTGTCCTTCCTGCAGTGGTGTCCTTTACATGGCTTATCATGTGAGTGGCGCCCCCTGGAGGTGTGAAGGTATTAACAAAAGATATTTCTGGGATGGGATTGACAAGGCTTATAAAATAAGGAGATTTTGGGGGTGAGGGGGGAGGACTCAGTCCTTGAACCTCTGCTGTCACCTGGAGACCTTATGTGGTCCTCTGGCTTTAAGTCTGATTGCCAGCCTAACGAGTCAAGGTACAAATTTACATCTTTCTCTGAATCCCAGAACTGAAGCTTCTTCTGCTCACTTACCCTCTCAATTCAGATTTCCAGTAAACAACTCAAATTTTCTCCCATTTCAAACTTGCATCTCCCACGTTTCACATCTCAGTAAATGTCAACTTGATCTTTTCAACTGCTCAGAATCAAAATTCTGGATTCATCCTTGGTTCCCATCCTTTTATATCTCACACCCCATCCATCAGCAAGTAGTGCCAGATCTACTTTCCAAATGCGTTCAGACTCCCATCCTCTCTGCCCACCTCCACGGATGTCAGCCCGCACTAAACCACCTTCATCTCCCTCCTAGGTCACTACGAATCCTCTGGGTGGTTCCCCAGCTTCAGCATGGTCTGCCATACATCAGATGCTCAGGACAGCAGTGAGGATGTCACAGCTCTGCTCCAACCCTCCACTCCAAGAGCCTCACGTGGGCTGGCTCCTCCCCACCTCTGACCTTTCCTCCCTTGGCGTGACTCCTTATTGGCCACTGTCCCTTTTTCCAGAGCCTCCAGGCTCACTCCTGCCTCAAGGCTGTAGCTCCATCTGCATAAGAAGCTCATCCTCCAAACCCCCATGTGTCATGAAGTTTCCAGGCCACGATAGCTTCTCTCACTGAGAAGCACCCTCTCAGGGTCTCCCATCCCTTCCTTCCTTACCTGTGGTGCATACTGCCACCTAGAATGCTCTGTTTTCCTTTATGCACTTATGAATTAATGCATGTATTATCTCCTCCTTTAATGCATGCATTCTTATCTCCTTCCAACATTCATTGGAAGGACTGATGGTGAAGCTGAAACTCTAAAATTTTGGCCACCTGATGCAAAGAACTGACTCATTGGAAAAGACCCTGATGCTGGGAAAGATTGAAGGCAGGAGGAGAAGGGGACCACAGAGGATGAGATGGTTGGATGGAATCACTGACTCCATGGACATGTTTGAGAAAGCTGTCGGAGTTGGTGATGGACAGGGAAGCCTGGCGTGCTGCAGTCCATGGGATCACAGAGTCAGACATGACTGAGCGACTGAACTGAACTGAACTGGTCTCCACTGGGACAAATGTTTGTGTAAGGTCAAGGCACTCAAGAAAAATGTGGGATTAGAAAGTGTGTACTTGATCAGAATGGACATACATTTGAGGCTGTGGGACTGGATGTGTTCTACTGGGAGAAGCTTAGAAATGGAGAAACCAACGTTGCAGAGAAGGGGGATGGGAGAAGGAGACTGAACCTTTATAAAGGTGGCAAGAAGACTGGCCATTCAGAGTGAAAGCATGTTTTGAAACATAAAACAGCTATTTTGTCAAATGTCATTAAGAGGCTAAGTAAGACTTGGGGAAGACACTAACAACCTTAAGGAAATTTGTTTCAGTTGAGCAGAGAGGGCACATTATAGAGCCTTGAAATGAGAGTGAGAAGTAAATAAGGATGGCAAAGATAGCCCTTCTCTTTCATGAACTTTCCAAGGGACAAAGGAGAACAGGAGAGATGCTGAGGACAGCTTAGATCCATGAGCACACAGGCTATTTCCTGAAGTCTCACCAACTATTAGTGATGATCCAGAAGTAGGAAAAAAAGAGCCAGAGAGAATGCCTTGGATAATAAAAAATTGACATTTAATGTCAGCAAGAAATTCCCCTTCTTCTCTTAATTACCAGTTTATATTAAATTCCTGCAAGAGGAATTAGAGAAAAGTTTGGCATTTTGTGTGATTATTAAAAATACTATATTAATAATAGTCTGACATCTTTAATCCATTCAATTAGAAATGATGTGTTTCCTCTAGAACAGAAATTGTCTAGGATGAGACCAAAGCGAGGTGTCTTCATTTGTTCTAAGTATTTCTTGTTTTCTTTAAAACACATAGGTCCTGTGGATTTATTACTGATAAGTACCTTATAATGAAGTGTTAGCACTTGAAGTGCCTTTAGCAAATTTAATTTTTAAGTACATAATGCGGTCAGAAAATTGACTCTAAGACAAGCATGTATGTTTTCATCTCTATTCTCCCGAGGTGGCGTCTGGTCCATCTCTGCTCAGTTCACAGGCCAGAGAGAATCTGATAAATGACATATCCCCAAACTCGGCCTGCTTCTGGGAACATAGGACCAAGGAGGTTTCCTGCAATTTACCATGGCTCAGTGGGCAAGAATGAGTGTCTGTTGTGAATGCTGAGGTCATCAGTGACTTGATTTATTTCCCAAGCATTTATTAGGCACTTACTGTGTGCCTTGCATAGTGCTGGGCACAGAGAATTAAAAAGGTTTCAAGTCTGTAAAGTATGTTCGATCCCATAGCAGCCCTGAAACAGATACTATGCAGTGAAATAATAATGACATGACCAGTTACACCCAATAAGGTAAAGCTGTGACAGAAACTGGCCAGACTGTGGTCATGGCAATGGCCAAGGTGATAGGGATAGCCAGTCCTGTATGGCCAAGTCCCACCTGGATTGCAGAGGGTAATAGATAGACATGTGTCCACTATATCTGAGGACATGACCGAAAATGCCTGAAGTACACTATAGGAGACACCTGAGGGAGCTGGGAGGGATAAGGTGGGCTAGTGGGAGAGGACAGAGGGGTCCTACTGCCTAAGGGAGGGGTGTGGGTTTGGTAGAAGAGCAAAGACAAGATGTGTGTGTATGTTCAGTCACTCAGTTGTATCCAACTCTTTGCAACCCCATAGACTGTAGCCTGCCAGGCTTCTCTGTCCATGGGATTTCCCAGGCAAGTATAGTGGACTGGGTTGCTGTGCCCTCCTCCAGGGGATCTTTCTGACCCAGGGATCGAACCTGTGTCTCCAGCGTTAGCAGGCAGATTCTTAACCACTGCGCCACTTAGGAAGCCCTTAACGGATGGGGGTGTAAAATTATAATGAATTTAGAGGTAATAACACTGGGTTCTTTGGACAAATTTCTTTACCACTCTGGACCCACTTCTCCTCCAACCAATTAAATATTCTGTTTCTGATACTTGCAGGCAGTAAGTAAAAATCCAGGCTTGGACAACATTATGAAAATCAAATATTTTTGCTTTTTAAAGAATCATCTTCTCTCCAACGGTCGAATGAATAAACCTGCTCACCACAAGCCCAAGCATCAAGACAGCACTGCAGACCCCCAGGGCTGGGTCTCTGCCAGAGCTCCCCTGGGCCTGCAGGGCCAATATTCCTGTTTCCAGCCTGGATGACTCTGCCGGCTTATTTGCATAACAATTACACACAATAGGAAGGCTACTGATTGGAGTGCTCCCTGCCAAACCCTGAGAGCTTTTTGAATGAAGCTGCCTTTCCTGTGTCTAAATAGATGTTGGTGGCCCGCTGGGTCTTCCATCATCCCCAGAGAAGAGCACGCCTTCCCTCCAGCTTCCCAAGTTGCTTCTCCAAGAAGAGTCATCTGACACTGCCCTCTGTCAGAACCTCTGCTAAACCACTTGCCAAGTGAGCTTTCCCAGGCAGGGCAGCAAAGCCTCTGACAGCACCACCATCTTGAAAGGAAAACAGTCAGTGCTGGCACCCAGAACAATGCCAGGTAGATGCCTCCTGGGCTGGGGCGGGCCTGCTGCTAGCTTGGTCAAGTTTTCCCTTTAACAGAAGTCACTCAGCTAAAGTTCTCACTATGTCCAGCTTTGCACAGGGCCGTGACCATCCACAGTGAAAAAGTCAAGATCCTGGGTTATCCAGTGTGACCTGGTGGACGATGCCATATGAGCCCTGCTGTGCACACTGTCCTTGCTTGGCACACGGCATGTGCTGTAACTGCGCGGTGTCCTCTCATTGATACTGTGAGCCCCTGGAGGGCAGAGGTCACATCTTATTTCTCTACCGCCTCATTGCCGAGCAATAGCTGAAGCCTGTCTTATTTATTCTTCCTGGTCCCCCCATATTACCAACAAGATGCTTTGTTTATACCAAGTGTTCCACAAAGCACTATATATATCTACATGTGGTTTTACAAACAAAAATAGCATCTCTTGCCCACACGCAGCTAAGTGTATTTCTGAGGCTAAGCCAGTTATATGGATTGCCCATTGCTGTTCTATTGGTAAATTTGAAGGAAAACAAAAGGATTAAAGTGGACACAGGGAAATTATTTTCTTAATAAGTATGCTGTGTACCAGTCACTTTCCCTGATTTCTGTCCATTGAGCTTGGAGTCATCTAAAGTCATCTCAGAAGTTTCCCAGAGGGCCATAGCCCTGCATTCAAACTACAGCCTCATGGAGAGCTGAGTTTTGCAAAGACCTGAAATTCTTCCAGTGGGGTTAAGGCCCCCCTCCAGGGAACCCATGTCAAGGGCAGAAATCCGACTACCTATAGCCTCAGCCTGGATCTAGGTGGGGTGATGCCCCCAACTCCACTTCTGCTTAGATCTGCTGAGACACCAAAACAACGCAGAGTGGTGGCCAAGTTTTATTGAGCACTTGCTATTCTTCAGAAATGGGGCCCTTAGAGTCCTTACTGCGACTCAGGTATAACACATTCCAGATACATTTCACAAATGCTTATTAAGTACTTATGATATAATCTAGATCAGTCCATTGCAGCCCTCAGTGTGAGAACCTGGGGGAACAAAAACGTAACACTTACTAACAGGCAGACTGAATAACACATACTAACAAATAATTGTATTACAAAGCATCATGAGATTTATGATCCTGTTTAATCCTTACAGTAGTTAGTAATTGTTAATCATTATTTTCTCCTTTATAGATAGATAAGAAAAATATGGCTTTAAAATGTTAAGTGAGTGGTCCAGGGTGGAGGGACTCTGGTTGTCTAAATATGTTGCCCCAAGCCCTCCATCACTAGGTACTCTGCCTTCCCATCTACACCAGCAGCCTCTTAAGCCACTGATCACTGACCGGGCTCCAAACAGTGAGCAGGATCCAGCTTCAGTGATCACCTATCACCTATGCCCGCCTTGGCTTGAAAACACTATGTCATATTGGCAGTAAGAACCTTGAGAGTCCAGTTGACGTCACTGAATATCTAACCTCTGCCACCTTGCATCGCTGTTGAATTTTTTTTAACTAGGAGTATAATTGCTTTTCATTGTTGTGTTAGTTTCTGCTGTACCACACAGTGAATCAGCTACATGCATACATACATCCTCCCCGTCTTGAGTCTCCCTCCCCACCCCGCCTCCATCACACCCCTCGGAGAGCACCGAGCTGAGCTCCCCGGGCTATGCAGCAGCCTCCCATAGCTCTCTGTTTTACCCGTGGTATTGTACATATACCAATCCCAGTCTCCCAATCCTTCCCACCTTCTCCTTCCCCTGGGTCCACGTGTCTATTCTCTATGTCTGCGTCTCTGTTCCCACCCTACAAATAGGTTAATTTGCATCATTTTTCTAGATTCCACACATATGTGTTAATGTATGATATTTGTTTTTCTCTGTCTGACCAATTTCACTCTGTATGACAGACTCTAACTGCATCCATGTCTCTCCAAGTATTTTATCTCCAATTTTTCAGAGTGTCCACCCATTAGTGTTCTGGACCTGCGGTCACCCACTTCCTCCACTCCTCTTACCATTATTCCCTGTTCCACCATTAGTCCCTATACTGTACCTGGTGCATATGTTATAGACACTCTCACACAGGCTTGACCTTGGGCTGCCCAGGTGGTATTAGTCATAAAGAACTCACCTGTCAGTACAAGAGACACAGCAGACATGGGTTCAATCCCCTGGGTTGGGAAGATCCCCTGGAGGAGGGCATGGCAACCCACTCCAGTATTCTTGCCTGGAGAATCCCATGGACAGAGGAGCCTGGCGGGCTACAGTCCACAGGATTGCCAAGAATCAGACACAACTGAAGTCACTTAGCACGCACATGCACACAAAGGCTTGACCTAACTGTGAGCATAGGTTACAACTGTAAGCCCACGTTCGCTTCTCTCGTTCACCCAATCAGACACCTGATTGTCAAGGTTCTAGGTCTGTTCAGCTTTAGAAAGTTTTTTTCCTATGAAATGGAATCTTGTTTAGGGTCTGGAATATCAAAACAAGAATGGGCAACAGAGAGTTAATTAAGATCAGGGAAAAAGAAAAGTCCAGTAAACTACAATAGAAAGTTCTCTATAGATTCCATGACCCTCTGGAGGCAAATTAAGCAAATCTACTGACAATGTAGAAAGAATTTCAATAATGAGTCTTGTAAAATTTGAACCTCTTAAGCTCCATCTAATGAATAATCTCACAGGTTATCCAAACCAGCACCCTAAAAGTAATGAACTAAAAATGAACCCAGACAACCACGTGAATATTAGAGAGAATAGGATTTCAAGACAGGTTTCTAAGTCTTCCTTCTCCTAGTAAGTATATTACCCACCCACACTCATACCCATTCATGTGCTCACTCATTCATCCTTCTGATAATACTTTATACTGGTTAATTGTCGAGAGAGTGAACCTTATAGTCAGTAAGGACTGACCTCTGTCCTCCAGGAATCCTCTGTTCTGGTAGAAGAATGGCTGGTAAATGAGATATGATAGCACACCAGAACAGCTCTGGGAAGAAAATTAGAGAGTTTATCTGGGAAAGACAAACTTCTGCACAAATCGCCAGAAGTCAGGCGATGGAGTCCGGAGGTCCTTGTGGCTGGAATGCAGAGAGACAGAAAGTCAAAGTGGGGCTGACCTGAGGAAGGAGGTTCGTTTGTGAAAGAGTCCCATGTGCTAGAGAGCCTGGGTCAATTCTGAAAGCAAGGTCAAACGACCGAAATGTTTACAGCTGGGTTGGGACAACACGATCTGATGTGTGATTTCAAGTGATTGTTTGGCCACAGTTTACAGGATGAATTTTAGGGGCCAAGAATTGAGACCAGGATGGAGACTGGAGCTAAGCCAGGGGTCATGGAATAGATATGGGGAAAAATGAATGATTGGAAGACCTGGGGGCAAAGCATTCAATGAAGAACGGTACCATACTAACACTTCATCCCATAAGCTTGTTGTAAAAGTTGAGTAAGACAGTGGATATGAAATTGTGATTTGGACAAGCATGTTATTATCAACAAGGTGGGAAAGTACGGGATTTTCTTTCAAGACGCCCAAATAAAGTCAAGAGAGCTCCACCCACCCATGACACTGAAATGTGTCTCTCTCTTTCTATTAAGAAAATTTTGATAACAGAGAGAAAGAGGGCCCTCCAGGGTGGATGAGGGTGGCCGTGATCCTGGCCAGCAGGCATATCCACATCCCAGCTCTGGTCAGCCCTGTGCTCTCCAACACTTCTGTTTTAGCCTCAGGGCAAAATGGCAGTTTTATTAATATTAATACACTTGCATAAAGTGCTAATTTACTCCATCATTTTCCTAATTAGCTCTATTGAATTGCGAGGCTCATCTGCATGAATAATGAATCCCTCCATGCCTTTTCCAGTGTCTGTGAGGGAAGCACGGGAGGAAGAGATGCTCATTCGTAATCCTTTGATCATTTTGTAGCAAGACAGTCGGCATTCTGAGAAGATGGAGAAGGCTTCAAGAAGGCCCATTAATTAAAACCAGGTAGAAACTGGGAGGATGGCTCCACCTTTCTTTTAGAATAAATAAAACGAGGCTTCTGCTGGGGGGCATGGGTGGGGGGCGGTTAGACCAGCTGTCTTTTACTCCTGGAATGTGCTAATGAAGGTCGACTCCTTTCCAACTCTGACTCGGATCCATTCAATCTGCTCATGTCATGGGGTAGAAGATTAAAAGAGACGAAGAAGGTCAAGAATAGTGGATTTATTTGATCATGGAAGAAAAGAAATGCATGCTTCCTTTATTCTCTGGACTAATTATCTCAAGTGGATTAAAAATGGAGATATTCATAAGACTGACAAAATTAATGTCAAGAACGTTTAAAGAATGCCTAACAATAAGTCCATGAGAAGAACAGAGCAAACTGATAGGAAAATGGGCAAAATAAATGAACAGGCATAGCAGAGAGGAGAAAACACATTGGGAGAAATTACAAATGAAGACTAAAATTAGTAGCTTTTTATACTGAATCAATCTGCAAAGATGAAAATGACTGTCCCTACTCGGTATTGGAGAAAATGTAATTCTTCAGTCTCTTTAGACATCACCAGTAGGAGTACAAGCTGGCATTGTGATAAGCATGTTGGCAATACCTTCTATATTTAAACATTCCCAAATTCTGTGACCCAAAAATTTCTCTCCTTAGCATATCTGTTCCTAGTAGCCTTATTTATAAATAGGGAGGAAAAAATCATGGCTTAAACATAAATACTCATCAACATTAAGTGGGTAAATGAACTGAGATATATTCACAAGTTGGAATAACATACAGCCAGCCGTCAAAGCCAATGAACTGCAGCAAAACACAAAATATACAAATAGGGACTTTCCTGGGGGTCCAGTGTTTAAGAATTCACCTTTCAATGCAGGGGGTATGGGTCCCATCCCCAGTCAGGGAACTAAGATCCCACATGCCTCATGGCCAAAATATCAAAACATAAAACAGAAGCAGTATTGTAACAAATTCAATGAAGACTTTTAAACTTCCACATCAAAAAAAAAAAAAAAAAAATCTTAAAAAAATATGAATAATCTTAGAACTACAAGAAGTGAAAGAGCCCTCAAAATTACATATATCAGGATGCATATCCTTTTTATGAAGATGAAAAGCCATAAAAAATTCATTATATATATATAAACACACACATGATGAAATTGTATAAAAATGGAAGTATGAGATGAACACAGAATTCTCGATGATGGTTGGAGTAAAAGGGAGGCCAGAGGAGGAATTGGAAGGGGATTATGTGCTTGATGCTAAAGTCTTAGCTTTTGCATTTTTTGGAAGAGTTATCAATCTGTGTTTGCTTATTATATTATATTTTAAAAAGGAAAACATGAGGTTGGTCACTCATAGAATGCTGATGAGAGGGTTTCATGAACCAATGGTGATAAATAATCCAATTCTGTACATCTGAACTTCATTTAGAAAACGTAAAACTTCAACCATCAGAGATCATTTTCTTGACATTGTTGGGTTTTAAAGAATAAAAAAAAATCCTTCCACTCTATCATTAATCTAGGCAACCCCTTAACAAATGTTTTGTTACTGTTGGATGATTTTCCTGATGACCAAAGGTATAGCAAGCGATGAAAGGCAGAGAGAGGAAGAACAGAAAAGGATGTATGTGGATCAGAACGGCTGAGGCTAAAGGAATCTTGAGATGTGGGCCAGAGGGCCTGGCATCCTTGTGTGGGAACAAGGGTACAGTGGGCACTGCAAGCAGGCCAGGAATCCCAGAGAGGTGCTGTCCAGAGGGACAGACGACGCACTTGCTGGGGTGGTGGTAGAGTGGGTGCGGGCACCTGCATTCAGCTTTAGACACCAACTCACCACAAAGTCCTGCCGGTGGCAGTGGGCCCAGGCACCTGCACTCCTCGCCTGTGTGCTGGTGTTGCTCGGCACACAATCCAGAGAACGGCCACCTGTACTGAGGACCACACCTCCCACCTGTACGGCACCTGCACGCTGCCCAGACGTCTCTCACAACAGCCTCAGAAGCAAGGGTGGGCATTCTGATTCCTTACTGTCATAGCAAACAGCTGAGGTCTGCAGAGACTCTACTTGAGATGACTCGACTCAATGGACATGAGTTTGCGCAAACTCTGAGAGCGAGCGAAGGCCAGGGGCGTCTGGCGTGCTGCATGCAGTCCATTAGGTTGCAAAGAGTCGGACACAACTTAGCGCCTAAACAATAACAACAACAAAGTGTACATGTTTACTTAAAAAAATAAGCTGCACAAAGCTTATCAATGGTGTTAAGTATGACTGAACCCATGGGTGTACAATTCCTGGTCCTGAAACATGCCATCAGTGAAGCAGAACATGATACAACCCAGTTCTGAGACCCACTGCCTAAAGTGCTGCCATAAGAGAAACGGCCACAATTACTTCTCACCAGATACCCTTTTTCACACCTGCCAGAGCTCCAGAGAAGTCATCTCTCCACAACTTGGTTATTATTAGAACCACAGATGAGAAAATCTTTTGACTGGCAAGAGACTAAGACATCAATTTCCATCCTGCATCTATTTTAAAGAGTAGGAGTGAAGTTAGATTATCAGTGACATTTTCTCAGTGGAAAGATTGCCGGGATCATATTTGTATTCATTTCCGTAAATGCAATATACAAGGCACTAATAGAACAAAATCCACTAATTAAATTTCATTCAATAATGCATTTTCACCTTACCTTCACGGTGTCCTTGTACATTCTTGCCAGCAGCGTGCTAAAAATGTCTTATTTAGCTTTAAATGGTGCTTATCATTAAATTTGAAATATTAGCAAGCATCAATGATCCCAAAGTGACAGCACAGTAAATAATTTGAAAGGGTTCTATACTGCAGACCAATTTTTGCTTAATTTAATTCATTTATTAAAAATTAAACATATGGATTCAGAAGGACCCTAGTTTGGCTGCCATGGCAGCGCCATCCTTAGATATGCGCCTAAAATAGGAAAAACGAAAACAGCAGCAAACCTGAGGCTCATGCCTCCGGAGGAAGGAAAGGTTCTTTTCATAATCCCTTCATATCTTGGGATGGACAAACTGTTTATTTTCCACATCAAGATTGATTTTTGATGCCCGTTTCCATTGTGGTTTACCTTGAGAGTTAAGGCCTTTGTGTTAAGTGAATTATTTGGCAAAGGTTTATAAATTTCATATTTGTATTTGGAAAAGGATTACAAAACCGCTATTGCAAATAGTATGATATAGAGCCTCGGAGTTTCTAGCACGTGTGAGCGGGTATTGGGGAGGACCTGGTATATGCTAGTTAGGGAAAAACACAGTCTGAACCAACACTGACATTTGATCTGATACAATTCTCAAAGGGTAGGTGGGCCCAAATATCTACAGTTATCCCACTGTATAGACAAGGAAGCTATGGCTTTTGGGGTTACCATCCTCCCAAGTCCACCACACAAGGTAGAGACAGAGCTCTGATTGAACTCAATGAACCTGCAGAATCTTGCCTGGGAGACTCTGCCACACCTGATATTCTGTGAGTTAAGGCATCTGCAGCTTTGCCCCTTTCTTGAGCCATTAAAACATCATGGCTCAGAGTAGAAAAGAGAACACTCATCCATTGGTACTGAAATCATGTCTCTGCCTCCATTTGCATTTACAGATTTCTTTAGTTCATGTATTCATTCATTTACTCCAAACAAATATTTATCCAGTACTTAGTTTATGTCAAGCAGTTTTTTTCAGCATCAAGGGTACCATACAAAACAAAGATAAAATCTCCCTGTCCTCATGGGGTTCATGTTCTGTTGAGGGGGGAGGCAGGTGATAAGCAAAATAAATGAGTGTATCATGTGGCTGATTAGGAAGTGTTAATTGAGGGGAATAATAAATGGGAAAGGGGAATAGGGAATGTGGAGGAAGCTGGCGTTTGTAATGAAAGGGATATGAGATGAATTTAGAGTTGGATCATTTTCCCTCTCGGATCCATTGGAGGATGGCTGTCTGCCCCTCCCTAACCCCTGCATACTCACACCCTCAGCACATCAAACTTTGCTTTTCCCAGAGAGAGGATATTGGGATTGCTGTTTGTTCTCTAATTGGCTAGAGCAACGTTGACATCCAGTGGTGAATTAGATTAATCACAGGTATCCACACTTGTTTTTTAATCTCCATGCATGGGAGGGAGCACAAGGTGTGAGAACTGGTCTGTTATTATGGTCCAGGGGGTTCTTCTGCAGACCCCCACCCTCATCAGTTCAGTGAGCTGTTAGGACACTGGGTTGACTGGGTTTTCAACCACACACAAGTTAACCAACTTGAGTGTATGTGTGTATCTGTCCTCTAGATGTGTGTGTTTGTAGGTATCTATGCAGATCTGTGTGTACATGCATTGTTTCTGTTCCCAACATGTGACTCTGATGCTGGGCTGTTCTTCCTTGCATGGAACTCTTTCTGTCCTCAGGGACCTGATACCAGGAACGTGGAGAAAACGACCCTGCATCCTGATTTTGTCCTTTTCCTGCTGGCCGATGCTCTATTGTCTGTTTCCAATGAAGCAGAAGAAGCATGGCTGCCTTGGGCTTGCTTCCTCTTGGGTGGGTCGGCTAGCAGTCGCCTGGATGCCACCAGGAGCACTGTCCTCCACGAGGACAGCCGTCAGGAAGCTGCCCTGTCACTGTCATCAAACACCGCGGGGAGCCAGCACCTTGTCCCAACTCCACACTAAGAAAGGGCAGAACACCCCACCCAGAGCCCCTGCCTTCCGAGAGACTGCTGCGGTTGTACCGTCTAGTCTCTAAGTCATGTCCAGCCCTTTGCGACCCCATGGACTGTAGCCTGCCAGGCTTCTCTGTCCATGTGATTCTCCAGGCAAAAGTACTGGAGTGGGTTGCCATTTCCTTCTCCAGGGGATCTTCCAAACCCAGGAATCGAACCCGAGTCTCCTGCACTGGGGAGCAGATTCTTTACCACTGAGCCACCTAGAGTCTAGAAAAACAACAGACCAGCAGGAAAGACTGAAATCCCACCTCCCACCCACGTGTATCTTTAAATCCAGTACCTATCAAGATGACATGCCACTGCTTATTAATTCATACCTTTTATGTGTTCAGATAATTTTTATTCAATATTGACAACCCGCAGACAATTTTCCCAGTGAATCTGAGGCTGAGGCCACCCCACAAAGCTGCCTTTGGAAACCGTTTCTACCCCTGGGTACGGGAAAACAGAAGGAAAAAGAGGCCCTCTAACGAGTTGAACACACTCCACGATTAAATATTGATTGGAAATTCTCCCGGAGTATTTCCCTCCATCTCTCTGCCTCCGCAGGGAGATGTCGAGATGCGATTCCTAAGCTGTCCCCATCCAGTGATTACGTTCATTAGGACACCAGCCTTGTGGTTAAAGCACTTTCCTTGCTGCTGCACGTTTAATTAGACAACTCTTCCCCAGAAATTATTTATAGCTAGGCTCCAGAGCTATTGTTAGTCCGAATGTAAATAAGATTCAGGGCGGGAGTCCCAGTGCGCCGCGGCTGCTGGCAGGCGCCTGCGCGAAGCAGCCCTGCACTCGGGGACCGCGGCCAGGGCTGTCCAGCCAGAGCTCGGGCTATTAAAAAGCCCAGGCGCGATTTTGTAATTAAACTTTTGATACAGAACCGCACAAAAGACTAGAAGCCTACCAGGTCAGCGCGAGTGCACAGATGAGAAAGGAGAGAAGGGGGAGGGCTGAGGGAGGAGGCATGGGGCTGGGGGGTGGGGAGGGGGGAAGAGCCCCACCCAGGAGAGGTGCCCTGGGGATCCCCAGTTAGATAACCTGCTTAGACAGGAATCTGCATGTTCCAGTGTGCACTTGCAATCCCTGAAGGCCCTAAGGGACCTGAAGGGCTGACCTCAACCACTGTTCTCCATGCTGGAATACTAGCCGCTGAATGGAACAGAGTCTCTGCCCTCAGGATGCTCCCCTTATTGTAAATGATACAGACAGGTGATCAACCCCAGTGAGCACAGTAAGAAAGAGCTTTAATACCATCAACAATCACTATCCACTGAGGACAAGATGGACACAGGCATTTCTCATGCCTCATTTCATTTACTATGCACAATAAACCCAACAGTTGAATGCTGTTACTGAAACACCCATTTTCAGCTGAGAAAAATAAGACAGAAAAAGACAATGCTCTGTAGATCACAGGTTGGGAAGTAGCTACCTATGAAACCCCAGACCCTAAGTAATCGCTGCTTTACTCTCTACTTGTGGGTATGATGCCTGCAGGGAATGGTGGTCAGAGGGAGCTTTGCCAAGGGGACCAAGGATGAGTTGGGTATTGAGGCATGAAGAGGAGTTTGCTCACTGGACAGGAGAGGGGAGGGAGGAAATAGCAACCTAGTGAGCTGTGACTCTTATTTATAGAGAGGATTTGAATCTAGGGGCTTAGGCTCTTATGGAAGAGCGGCAGTAGCAGGAGTAGCAACACAAGACAATGTGGAAAGTCGGAATTGAAATTCAAAATGCTAAAAATGCTAAAAGCTCTTGGGTTTTTCTCTTGGCTGTGTTCCTATGATTCAGAAGAGCATAGGGGAGTAGAGGGGACAAAACAACAGGATAGGATTAGGTTTGTCTCTTCAACCAACACCCCAAATCTCTCTTCACTGTTGCACCTTCATTCTGGATCACCCCATCTGGACCTTAGCATATTACTAGCAAACATCAGTCCTCCTTGTAGATTAGGCAATTATGCATGTTGTACTGCCTGGAAAGAGAGGGGCCCTGAGAAGTGCCTTCCCAAGACCTCCGTATTCAACTGGTTCGGCCCTAGCACACGGGATGTGAAGACAAACTCGCCAGTGAGGAGGGGGACCAAGGTGAAAACTTGGCTCATGACCCTCTGTGTATTTTTTTCCCCCTTTCACCAAAAAGCAGGCAGCCTGGCCAGGAATGTCTCTCTCCGCCGTTCTCCCCATCCATCCACATAGAGGGCATCGTAGAGAACCGTCCTTCTGTTACTATAGCTGAGGCCAGTCGACACCTTCACATCAGCAGTAGGGAAGCTGGGATGTCTATTATTTTAAGCATATAATTGATTCTAATTCATCACTTATCTCTCAGTGACAGATTTTTATATGGTTTATTACCACTGCAGCAGTCCAGGGCCCGGAGGGCCAGCGCCTATTGTTCCTTGGCTCCTGGCATGGCCTCAGCTACAGTAGCAGCCCTTATCTGTCTGATTAAGTTAGGGGATCCATTATCACGGGGTCCCCAGGTAACTGTTAGCATCACAGGTCTTCCAATGGCAGAATTAGAGGAGCCTTTCACCCCTTGCCTCCTTGACCTGCTTGTCACGGTTAGTCTCCTTGTTTGCTGATTGATTTGGGACTCTGGGTCCCCAGGCTCTGGGAGGTAGCTGTCACTCCTGCCCTACCCCTGCACATGCGTTGGTACCTGAGTGCTCCCCAGGAAGGCGACAGACACGCGATGAGGCAGGGAGTCCCCCAATACCACCACTTCCTGGCCTTTCTGTGGTTCTGCTATCAGCCCAAGCCAACAAACATCCCATCAGATGTTCCCTTCCCGTGTAAACCTTTGGGTTCTGTTCTGGTGAAATCAGTGCCTTTCCCTCTAAGAACGCTGGTGAGTGTCTCCCTTCTCGGAAGCTGCCCCTCCCTTCTTTTTCCTCTGCTCTGCACAGCCCACACTAGCCTGGGGACCCGGTGTGAAGCTCATGCACAAGGCTTCCATGGGGTGCTGATCCTCAGACAGGCGGGACGCCAGGAGGAGGGATGGGGAGACCCTCGCCACCAGCCCACCCCAGGGTCTCAGGCCCACAGGAGCCACATCAGGCTTACTTTTATCTTGTTTGCATCGAAGGGCCTGTGTGCTTCCTACAAATTCCAGTGTATCCCTCACAAAGTTACCTGCTTCTCTCTCTCTTTTTTGGCCATGCCTTGCAGCATGTGGGATCTTAGTTCTCCTGCCAGGATCTTAAGCCATGTTCCCTGCATTGATTGGAAGCAGGGAGTCTTAACCACTGAACCTCCAAGGGAAGTCCCTGCTTCTCTCACTCTTGAAACCTCGACCTGTATGCACCACATCCTAGAGTTGACACATTTTCCAGGCTGATCCTGCACACAAATTTTATGTCTTCAGATTCATAAAACAAAGCAGTTCTTCATGGTCCCTTTGAAACCTTTAGCACACACCAGAGATTTAGGTTCCATTCAAATTGGGACCCAGACCTTGCCTGACTCCTAGTAAGTCCCTTCCTCCTGCTTCACCCTCAGAGCCCACAGACTTGGGCTTGCACACACGTCCACGCTCTTACCTGAATGTCCTGTGACCACGTGTTCATCCTTCAAGATGCAGGTAAAATATCCACTGTCCTTGGTGATCCTCCCCAAGTCCCCAAGAAGGATGCCACACTTCCGCCCTGTCACTGCCCTTCCCTTTTAGAACTCTCTCATCCTCACAACATCTTTCCCAGCGGGGTGTGGCTTGGGAAGTGCTTGCCCATCTGCGTGATCTGATGGCGCTAGCTCCATGGTCTGTTGGACACAGGCTGGTCTTTTCTCCCTGTGATCACTGGAGGGAGCCTGTGTTTACCTGCAGGCATGGCTACCTGTTAACAGCTCCCCCAGTGAGAAGCTCTCCTGTCTGCTCCAAGGGCTCTTCATTCACCTTAGTGTCTACACAGCCTCTCAGTCTTTGCCAATTTCCATGGGTATTAATAACCACCAGAGTTATTAGTCCAGATAATAACCACCAGAGCAATAGTCCTCCAAACGCTGCACATTATGGTGAAGAAGGATAAAGCTTTTTCAGGAGAGAGCCTGTGCATGCAAGTTTCATACACACACACAAAAAGACCTCTGAAGGCATCTAACTATCCGCTTCCTCCTGCAGAAGAGGAAACCGCAGGTTAGCCCATAGGAAATTTGTCCCAAGCCAACCCACTGCCAGCAGCAGTAAAGGAAGTCCATTTTCTCTAAAGCATGGGGGGACAGTTTCTTGCTCCCAGCAGCCCGGCCCTACCCACTCACAGCCCTTCTCAGCTTATCACGGGAATGATCTTTGCTTCTGGAGAAGGAATTCATAGCTCTGAACCTACAATCATTTCTCTTCCAGATCACAGCCTCCCCAGGTGGGAGACCCCCTCTCATCGCACCCTGCCCCCAGCAAAGACCGCTGTTTGCCACAGCAAGTGGAAAGCATACACAGGCTCAGTTTAGGGACAGTTAATTTCCAATTCTTTCCAGATGGGTTGGAATAATATCCCCAGGTGGTAAATACATTATTAAGAAGGCAGTTTGGTGTGAAATTGGCTATTAAAATATAGATAAAGTTTAATATATTGAGCTCCTTGTCAGAAAAATCACTTTGCAGGGAGCTTATTATTTGTTTGATATTAAAAGAGTCACAGCTCTGCTCCAAGTGACAAATGGAGGGAGGGGGGAAATGCCACCGGTAATGAACAAAAGCTTTTTAACATTTAAATTTAGGTTTTTCTTGTAGCTCTGCACGCTGCCATGAGCCTGCCCGTGCGGTGCAGCCAGAGGCGGGCGTCAGAAATGTCAGGAACCGGGAGCTGAGGAGGCTGCCAGTCTGGCTTTAAACAGCTTGAGTCTCCCCAAAAGAAAGAGCTCAGATAGCGAAGTGGAGCTGGAGGGTGGTTCCCTTGGCAACACAGTGGAAAGGAGATGGGGGTCCATCTCAGGGCAGGAAGTCTAAGTCCCTCCCTCCTCCTTTCAAAGTATCCTCCTGACCCCCTGGAGCCGAGCACATCACACACAGCCCTTTCGAGAAGCCTGCCTGTGCTCAGCTCCAGCCCGGGGCACCATCTTCCCCGTATGGGTAGTCACAAAGCCAGATGAATGAAAACTGAAGTTGGCCATGCACACAGAAAGATGCTCATTATCACCGATTATTTGTTGTTCAGTCGCTAAGTCGTGTCTGACTCTTTGCGACCCCATGAACTATCGCTAATTATTAGATAAATTTGCAAATCAAACCACAATGAGGTATCGCCTCACACTGGTCAGAATGGCCATCATCAAAAAGTCTACAAATAATAAATGCTGAAGAGGGTGTGGAGAAAAAAGGAATCCTCCTACACTTGGTGAAGTTGGTGAAGTCATCATGGAGAACACTACAGAGGTTCCTTAAATATATCTACCTAAAGAAACAAAAGACCTATACATAGAAAACTATAAAACACTGATGAAAGAAATCAAAGAGGACACAAACAGATGGAGAAACATACCGTGTTCATGGATTGGAAGAATCAAGATTGTCAAAATGGCTATTCTACCCAAAGCAGTCTATAGATTCAATGCAATCCCTATCAAGCTACCAATGGTATTTTTCACAGAACTAGACCAAATAATTTCACAATTTGTATGGAAATACAAAAAACCTCGAATAGCCAAAGTAATCTTGAGAAAGAAGAATGGAACTGGAGGAATCAACCTGCCTGACTTCAGACTATACTACAAACCCACAGTCATCAAGACAGTATGGTACTGGCACAAAGACAGAAATATAGATCAATGGAACAGAATAGAAAGCCAAGAGATAAATCCACGAACCTATGGACACCTTATCTTTGACAAAGGAGGCAAGGATATACAATGGAAAAAAGACAACCTCTTTAACAAGTGGTGCTGGGAAAACTGGTCAACCACTTGTAAAAGAATGAAACTAGAACACTTTCTAACACCATACACAAAAATAAACTCAAAATGGATTAAAGATCTAAATGTAAGACCAGAAACTATAAAACTCCTAGAGGAGAACATAGGCAAAACACTCTCCGACATAAATCACAGCAAGATCCTCTATGACCCACCTCCCAGAATATTGGAAATAAAAGCAAAACTAAACAAATGGGACCTAATGAAACTTAAAAGCTTTTGCACTACAAAGGAAACTATAAGCAAGGTGAAAAGACAGCCCTCAGATTGGGAGAAAATAATAGCAAATGAAGAAACAGACAAAGGATTAATCTCAAAAATATACAAGCAACTCCTGAAGCTCAATTCCAGAAAAATAAATGACCCAATCAAAAAATGGGCCAAAGAACTAAACAGACATTTCTCCAAAGAAGACATACAGATGGCTAACAAACACATGAAAAGATGCTCAACATCACTCATTATTAGAGAAATGCAAATCAAAACCACAATGAGGTACCATTACACGCCAGTCAGGATGGCTGCTATCCAAAAGTCTACAAGCAATAAATGCTGGAGAGGGTGTGGAGAAAAGGGAACCCTCTTACACTGTTCGTGGGAATGCAAACTAGTACAGCCGCTATGGAAAACAGTGTGGAGATTTCTTTAAAAACTGGAAATAGAACTGCCATATGACCCAGCAATCCCACTTCTGGGCATACACACTGAGGAAACCAGATCTGAAAGAGACACGTGCACCCCAATGTTCATTGCAGCATTGTTCATAATAGCCAGGACATGGAAGCAACCTAGATGCCCATCAGCAGATGAATGGATAAGGAAGCTGTGGTACATATACACCATGGAATATTACTCAGCCGTTAAAAAGAATTCATTTGAACCAGTCCTAATGAGATGGATGAAGCTGGAGCCCCTTATACAGAGTGAAGTAAGCCAGAAAGACAAAGAACATTACAGCATACTAACACATATATATGGAATTTAGAAAGATGGTAACGATAACCCTATATGCAAAACAGAAAAAGAGACACAGAAATACAGAACAGACTTTTGAACTCTGTGGGAGAAGGCGAGGGTGGGATGTTTCGAGAGGAATCGGGTGGAGAGGGAGGTGGGAGCAGGGATTGGGATGGGGAAGACGTGTAAATCCATGGCTGATTCATATCAATGTATGACAAAACCCACTGAAATGTTGTGAAGTAATTAGCCTCCAACTAATAAAAAAATTAGAAAAAAAAAAAAAAAACTAAAAATAGAGTTAGCATATGATCCAGTAATCCCATTCCTGGGAATATTTTGGGGAAGGACTCTAATTCAAAAAGATATGTGCACCCCAGAGTTCATAGTAGTAATATGCGTGTTAGCCAAGACATGGAAGAAACCTAAATGTCCATCAACAGATGAATGGATAAAGATGATGTGGTACGTATATACAATGGAATACTCCTTAGCCATAAAGAAGAATGAAATAATGCCATTTGCAGTAATATGGATGAACCTAGAGATTATCATACTAAGTCAAGTTAGACAAAGACAAATACCATTTATCACTCATATGTGAAACCTAAAAAAGTGATACAAATGAGCTTTTTTAAAAAAGAGAAATAGACTCACAATCATAGAAAACAAACTTGTGGTAATCAAAGTGGATAAAGTGGAATTTTGGGTTAAAAGATACACACTGCTACATACAGATAAACAGCAAAGATTTACTATTAGCACAGGGACCTATATTCAATATCTGATCATAATTATAATGGAAAGAAGCTGAAAAAGAATAGATATGGATGTATAACTGAATCATGGCTGTTATACCTTGCTGTATTGCTGAAACATTGTAAATCAACCATACGTCAATAAAGATAAAAATTAAAAAGAGAAAGAGAAAAACAGTTGTATATTAACATATATATATAATGTATATATGGAATCTAGAAAATCAGTACTGATATTTGCAGGGAAGGAATGGAGACACAGACAAAGAGAACTGGTCTGTGGACACAGTGGGGGAGGGGGGGGTAGGACGAGTTGAGAGAGGAACATTGACATATACACAGTACCGTGTCTAAACTAGATAGCTAGTGGGAAGCTGATGTATACAGCACAGGGAGTTCAGCTCAGTGCTCTGTGATGACCTAGAGGAGGCAAGCGAGATGGGAGGGGGAAGGGAGGCTCAAGAGGGAGGGGATGTATGTATCTATCTAATGGCTGATTCATTTTCTTGTACAGCAGAAACCAATACAATATTGTAAAACAATTTTCCTTCAATTAAAAAAAATAATAAAATCACTAATGACACAAAAAAGAAAATGGAAGTTGGCCGAAGGGAAAGTTTTGTTAGAATTTCCAAATACAAACCTGGAGCCCCGTGTTTGCTATAAAACACCCCTGACCAAAGTAAGTACTTGATAGGTAGCAACCCATGTTGAACCAGGTCAGCTCTCAAGGCACCTGAGGGGGTAGTCCGTGATGTACAATTGCAACTGGCTTTTCCACTCTTCATACTAGCAAAATCCTCTAGGAAGTAGGGGAAATTCCAGAATAGAGGAGCAGAAGTCATGAAGATATATAAAAACCACAATCTCATTTCATTCAAAGGAAAGGCAATGGCATACAATTTAATAAAAAAATTTTTGAAGGAAAAGAAGATTGGATCATTAGACAGGGATCCTTAAGAGGAAAAGAAAAAATGAATGACTAAATGACTACGGTCAACAGAGTAGAATCTTTATTTTAATAATTAGCACACTCATGCCTGGCTTTATACACATGGACACACACTTGTGTGAGCACATGCACACACACTAATGCTCCTGAGAGGAAAAGTCTCCTATTTTTCCTTAGACCTTTATAACAAGAAAAATAGACCCTGTTCTTTTAGGCTGAGTGGACAGAAGGGGGTTTCAGCAGAAGGTATAGGTGAGGGCAGCGGTTTTCACCTGGACTCCACTGTTGTGTGGATAAAACGTCGGTCTCCCCCAGCCCCATGGTGCTGGTTGTAAGGGAGCGCTAAGGGAGCAGTCCACGGCAGATGCTCCCTGCTAGCCCACACACCCAGGCATCACACCACATTCTCAGAGGGTGGAAGGGCGACCGTGACACAGACTTGGTGTCTGTGTCAGTGAAGAGCAAGCGCCTGGGGCCATCTTGAGCACAAGTCTCCAGGTGTGTTTCCTGGTGTGCTTGAAACAAGCATCCCCCAAAGTGGACACCAACTGGGGGTACTGTGATCAGAGCCTGGGTCTACAGGCGGCCTCAGCCTCAGAGCACTGATCTATGGACCAGGTGTTGGCCGACCCCCATGGGAAGATCACAAGAGGGATGTGCTTAAAGGGACCCTCACGTCTGCCACGGGTCCTCCTTAGCACTCTCGCTTCAACGTGGCATGGTCATTGCCAGAAGAATCTTTCCAGTTATGTCACAAATTTCTTCTTTTAAGTGACAAGCAGCTGGGATTACAACTTTACTTTTGACAGAAGGAAAGAGAGAAAACTTGATACAAATGGTTTGAAAGGGATGAAATAAATGGGTCGGATGCTAAAGCTAGGGTTGAACCCTTGAGACTTTCAATCAAGCAAACAAATGTGTACGTTAAACTAGCACTCACAAGGCCCAGGATTAGGGTGTGAATATCTTGGGGCAGGGGGGCATTTTCAACCTACCACTGTCTTTTCTTGTTTTGCAGGAGCAAACCTGTAAAACACTGAACACTCTTGCTTCTTAGAGAGAATTAAGGTCTCTAAGTCTTGACTACCTTTCTGGAGGCCACAGCATAGACTGAAGACTAAGCAGAGAATCAATGACACAAAACTTCTCCAGGAGATGGACAAATGAGCCAGCAGACTTGACACCTCGACAGGTGTCACATTCCCCACAGTCCCGGAGGGCGTCCTGGATGCACAGATTGGGGGCACCTGTCACCTGCCCCCTAGAAAGTATATGGATTTCTTGACTTCCCAATGCAGTTGGCCCACATCCCTCCCCCACTGAAAGCCGGTGGAAAAGCCAGCTGGGGAGAAGAGGAAGGGGCGGAAGCACAGAGGCACTCAGGTGCATCCCGGTTTGGAAGGAAGTGGGCACCCACGCACTTGCACAGAGTAGGCATCTCCCCAAGGGGCCTTACTCTGTTATCTAAGCCGAGCTGCCTCCTCTGCCTGTCTTGAAAGGCCTCTCCATAGTCAACACCTCCAGGGACATAACTGTCTCCCTCGAGACTCCTGGAAGTGGGATTTTGCCAGAGCTCTGACTTGTTATTTAATTTTGATTTTATTTTATGACTCCTGTGGATTCCTGTGCTGTTGATGTTTTATTAATGGCTCTATGCTCTCCTCGGAGGCGGTTGAAATCCTGTCCATCATTTGCAGTTGACAGCTGAGCACCAACCAGGTAGAGAAAGGAGTGCTGGGGTGCCTGGTGGAAGGAGGTGGTGGCCAGGCTGGAGTCACCCTCCGTGGCCACGGATGCCCAACTGGGTCACACAGCCTGGACCTCACTGTTTGGAGCCACACAGGAAGGGTCCTGTCCGAGGGAGGGTCAGCTCTGAGCCAACCACCAGCTTGGGAGGGCACCTGTGTTCTGCCATGCTTAAAGGCCCAGTGATGTTAATTGACATTAGCCTTCCATGGATTTGGTCCACACTCGACACTTGGATGGACAGGGACTCAGAACCGAGACCACACACCTCCTTTTTCACCCTAATTCCTTTATTCTCTATTTTTCTACCCCTTCTTCTTTTATAGCACTTGGATATTTCTCTCTGTCTGTAGGAACACATGACAGACTTCTGGGTAAGACCAGTGTAGTTGTGTATTTCTAGAGGTGAGATGTACACTCCTGTGTGTGTGTGTGTGTGTGTGTGGGTGTGTGTGTGTGTGTGACAGAGAGAGAGAGAGACTTTTGCTCAGGGACTACAGAAGTATTCCCAACTTCCACACCATCTCTTTCTGGTGGGTCAGTGGTCCAAGAATAAACTGTTAAGAATGGATACTCATTAATTATATTTAAGCACATTTGATCTAGATTTCCCCTATGGATCTCTTCTGTGAATCCCATCTTTTATTTAACCTTTTGATTTTTTTTTTCCAAGTTCCATTATGTTATAAGCTTTGTTTCAGGAGACGGGCATTCCCCTGGCCCTTAGGGGAAGGGACCGCTGATGGTTACTCTGAATCATTTGGGTCTTTGGGTCATTTGTGTCACAGACCTCGGAACGTCTAGGCATCCAGTGGGCTGGCTGTGACCAGATGACCTAATTCTGTCTCATGGGATCTGCTGCTTCCAGGGAGAGTTCTTACAATGAGATTCTCCCCACCCTATTTTACCTTGTACTTCTTTCCTTCTGTCTGGAATGTGAACTCCGTGGACAGGGGGAGATTATCCATTTGGGATCCTAAAGCAGCAGCAGATGGAGAGGCCAGAGCAGGACCTTGAGCCAGGCTCTCTGACTCTGGCTCATCGTTAAGAGCCCGAATGAGCTGCTAGTTTATTTTCAAATGAGCAACAAAATTCTGTCTGGCTTAACCGTTGCCACTTTCTTGTCAAAGACTCGCCCTGTTTGAATGAATAAACTCTTTTGCATGAGTTTTGGTGCAGCGTGCCACTGAAAGCTACCTCTGACTGGTGAGCCTCATTGGCCAGAACTGTGGGAAGCAAAGACACGCCCGCCCTCTGGAGGGTGGCCGAGGCCCTTCTCCTGTCACTCCGTCTTCTAGCATCATCCCTGTGCCTCTGTGCACCACGAGGTGTGGAAGTCTCTGTGTTGGCCTGACAGCACCACTGGGTCCCACACGTGCCCCCTGGTCCTTCTTTTGACCCGGGGATGGGCAGTGCCCCGCCGGCGGCCAGGCACAAAACAGGGCCGAGCAATGTGCCAGAGAGCAGCAACTATCCCTGAATGGGGCAGAGGACCCTAGGCGCCCGCAAACACCTGTCAAGGTGTAAGGGCCCAGGGTGGGGTGATGTCTGCAGGCTGAGCATGAGACCTACCTAATGATTGCCTGCAAAAGAGCTCAGCTATTAATCTTTCACTCTAAAAAGCAATCATAGTCACTTAATTTCAAACAGGAGGAGGGCAAGGCAGGGGAAGAGAGATCCTTCACTTTCACGACTTTCGGATCAGTTGTCAAACCAGTTGAAGAGCAGGCGCGCCCCCAAAAGCGTTTCTCCCAAACTTACCAGGTGCCTCAAAGGGTGCAGCCTCACAGGTGGGGGCTTTGGGGACTTTGCCGCTCACAGCACAACTTAGAAGTTTGGGTCTGCCTGCCCTGCACACCTCCTTCTCTTTTCTCACATCCCTGTTATCATCTTCATAACGCCTGCATCCTTCCAGCCACTGCAGAGCGCAGCCTCAGCTGTAAATGACCTCCGCAGAACTCTGGATTGATTTCACCTCCTTTATCTGCGTGATTAGCTCAGCCACAGAGCAGATAGTGGGTGCTTATCGGCCCATTAAAGAGTCAAAGAATGCTGTTACCAGTTTTTTATCTCTAAAATGCACACAAAGCCCTGCTGATTATTCTATTAATTTGTTAATGAATCTGTCCAGGAGACAGATTCTCTGTGCCTTTGGAAGGCAAAGTGGGGAACTGAGCATTTCAAGGAAGGGGTGTGAGCCCTGGTCTTGCTGGAACTGGAAACACTGGAAGTGCTGGGGAAGCCTCAGTGCACCTGCTTGTTTCCCTTCTTGTTTTCATTCTCTTTTCATCTTTCACTGACATGGCAGGCATACAGAGAGACACAGAAATTAGGCTGAGATGTAATTCAGTGTTTGATAGAAACACACCCACACCCGTGTCGACAGAAGCAGAGGTGCAGGCACGGACATTTTAGCACCTGTAGCAGGCCTTTTGGGGCCCAGATCTTCTCTCAGATTTTATCCATTAGAAAATCCCATGGACAGAGGAGCCTGGTGGGCTACAGTCCATGGGGTCTCGAAGGGTCGGACACGACTGAGCGACTTCACTTTCACTTTCATATGGATGGCAATTCTACCCAAGAACAAAGGATTCTGGGGAAAATGGGTTGCAGTTTTTTGCATATGGTGTTCTGTACTCGGGAGCAATTTCAATTTTGTGCTTTTCTGACCTTCTATTGCTGAAGCTGAAACTCTAATACTTTGTCCACCTGATGCGAAGAACTCACTCCTTGGAAAAGACCCTGATGCTGAGAAAGATTGGAGGCAGGAGGAGAAGGGGACAGAGGATGAGATGGTTGGATGGCATCACCGCCTCTATGGACATGCGTTTGAGCAAGTTGCGGGAGTTGGTAATGGACAGGGAAGCCTGGCATGATGCAGTTCATGGGATTGCAAAGAGTTGGACATGACTGAGCAACTGAACTGACTGACCTTCTAGAAATACAAAGCATTCCAAGAGAGCAGACACATGTCCACATGCACTTCAAGTGCACAGGTTATCCTGTCAGTGGGATCCTGTGTGTGGTTACACACTCTCTGGTCCTGCAAAGGGCTCACCAACTACTAAGCCTCTTCAGTTTCCCAATCTCTTAGAAGGAAGAGCACTCGAGAACAGCATGAGTGTCCAAGGAAGCCCTGGCAGTACTACTGGCTACAGAATTAAGTCCGGATTATAAATTGGCCATTTGTAACTCAACGTGAGAGAGTCGGTACACCATAGGAAATTGACAATTCATTACCCTACATCGCTGCTGAACTGGTGAACAATTAAGATGGAAACAGGAGGAAATAGGTGATTTAAAAAGTTCCCATCGAAAGCAGAGCAGAATTTCAGGAGAGATCCATGAGCTCTTGCATTGAAGACATTACCTTCCTGATTCTTATTACTGATGTGGGGACCCATCGGGTATTAATCCTTGCAGGACAGAGGCACTCATTTCCCAGATGCCAGAAATACTGCTGTGGAGGGTCCCACTTGCTACCCCTTGGCTGGGAACTGCCCCAGAAGAATGCAGCCACCTCCCTCCATGCAAGGTCAGTTTGCTTCTTCCAAGGTCACCTCCCTTCAAGGAGGTGTCCCCCATCCCAGGGCTTGGGCTGTATGGGATCGTGAATATCTGTCATCCCCCAGCCCCTCCTTTGGGGGTGAATCTAAAGGGCCATCAGAGCTCCAGGGTCTCCTGCAGGGTTCATGGTCACCTCTGTACAAAAGCAGCAAAATCTACCCTTCTCTTCAGCCAGTGCTGACTCCCTTCCTTACAGGTTTTCTTTCCAAGAGTGCTCTGGAATAAACTTTCTGCAGAGCCCCACAGAGTCCACCCTGAGATATCTGCAATATGAATGATCTGTACACAAACACGCCTGATTAAGGAGTCACGGTGAGACCACTGCCAAGGACACTGGTATGGATCATGCACTGACATGGATTAATGGCTATTTGGCTATCTTCATCTAAATTTTGGTTAGTTAACCAAAGTCAGCATGTCTGGAAGTTTCTGGGGGTTAAAAGCATTCTCACATGTATTTAATAAAGAACAATGACAGATTACCATTTACTTCCTTTTATCCTTTGAAGAAAAAATGCACAGTGTGTCTTCCACATATAGATAAAATTCTTGATCTCACAAAACTTCAAACTGTGTAAGTAAACAGATATAAAAGACTTGTTTGTCAAGAATGTAACAGTACATACACATTTGGAAGAGTGCTTAATGCACAAAACAACAGAATCTGGAGTAAAAAAAGATGCTCATAATCTACCAGCAGCATGTGGAGGAAGCCTGGGATTTAACTATTAGTAAGTCAGCTGTACTGACACAAGATTGGTGAATGTGGCTCGACAAGTACAAAAACCATGGGGTTGAATTCAGCCGAGTAACGTCCCACCCCGGAAATGCATCAGCCCACTATGTTCTGTGCCAGAGGGACAGTACCAAGTGCTGGCTTAGGGCCAGATGCTGGCACCCCAGAGCACTGAGAGGAGGATGCCCAGGATGGCGAAAGGGCCAGAAACTCAGGGGCTTCAGGAGTCATGCCCACCAGTCCCTTTTCCTATCCTGCGATGCAAACCAGAGCTTCTTCACATGGCCCTGCTCCTATTTCAGGGCCCTTGTGTATTTATTCCACCCTTCCCACCTGGAAAAGTCTTTTTCACCTGGCAAGAGACAGTTTTAAAGTCACCTCCTTGGTGGCACCTAACCCTAACACCTGGGGCTTAGCAGGTTCCCCTCTCCCGGCCCCCAGCACAGCATTCCTGACCCCTCTTTGACCCACTGTGCCAGTAATTGACAGGACTGCCAGTGGACAGCGTTTCAGGTCCAGCATCTAGTGGAACACCTGGTCTATGGAAAGTGTTCTTGGATATCTGCTAAATGAATTAGATGTGTGACTGAATCACCAGTCAGAGCAGGAACAGATTCTAAGCAATTTCGTAAGAGCTGAAAGAGTCTTCAAATATTTAAAGAGTCATTAAAATACCCTTGTAACACAATAAAGAAATATGGATTGGATTATAATTTAATGGCATGAATCTGTTATTCATTTAATAAACTGTGACCAAAAGTTTCTGATGAATGAATCACTGGCAATCTTGGAAAAGGTCTCCAGTGATGACTCTGATTCTAGTCTTCACCCTATTCAATATTTTCATCAATGTCTTGAACAAAGATACAAAAAGTACACTTGTCAAAATTTGTGGCTGACATAAAGCTGGGTGGAATAGTAAATACACTGGGAAACAAAATAGGATTCAAAATATCTCAAGAGGCTATAGAATTATGAGCTGAGTTTACCAAGCAGATGTGACAGAGAAACAAAAAGCCATGCCATTGAATCTGAAACAACTGTAAAACAGAAGATGAGAAAAGAGTCACTGAGGGGCAGTGCTTATACAAACCACAGGGAGTTCAGCGGAGTGTAAGTTCATAACGAGGTCACACCATGAACTGACTTAAACAAAAAAAAGGCAAACTTAGGAAATGTGATTTTTTAGCAATGTATCTGGACAATGTTGACAATTTAGAAAAATCTAAATTTTAGATAAATGGCTACAGGTTGTGTTTAAAGCAGAGCAATCAAACATGGCAAGAGTTATTGAAATCATACTGTTTAAGGAAACTGGAATCTGGCAGAGTAAATATGGAGATAAAAGGAAGGAGAACAGCCTCCCCCCCTCCTTAAGAATATGCCATTTTGGAATGTTCATAATTCTCAATTAAAGTTACTTAAACAACAGTCAGAGAAAGAAAGATACTCTGATCAGCCTCTGTCCCCTAGAAAGCAGAAATGAGTCTCTAATGTGAATGCTACCCTCTCCAGCATAAGCTACAAGGATGTATTGTACTGTACCACACATAGGATACCACTAATATTCTATAACGGAGAAGGCAATGGCAACCCACTCCAGTACTCTTGCCTGGAAAATCCCATGAACAGAGGAGCCTGGTAGGCTGCAGTCCATGGGGTCACTAAGAGTCGGACACGACTGAGCGTCTTCACTTTCACTTTTCACTTTCATTCATTGGAGAAGGAAATGGCAACCCACTCCAGTGTTCTTGCCTGGAGAATCCCAGGGACGGGGGAGCCTGGTGGGCTGCCGTCTATGGGGTCGCACAGAGTCAGACACGACTGAGGCGACTTAGCAGCAGCAGCAGCAATATTCTATAATAACTATAAATGGAGTATAACTTTGAATATTTTGAATCATTATGTCATATACCTGAGACATATAATATTGGACATCAACTACACCCAGTACAAAACAATAAACAAGATTTTAAAAAATAGCACACCCTGAAAGCATCTAAAGAAGTTGAGCAAGTTTCATACAAGATTGACGTGTCCTTGGCACTGTTGTTAGTGCTGCCAGGCATCTTCCTGCTCCTCACTCACCTCTATTCCCTGCCTCCCTCGCTGCCCACCTTTGGTTATTACAACTGGGAGTAGAGGTGTGATTTCTCTGGCATCTACAGAACTGTTGTTGTTGTTGTTATCTACAGAGTAGGATAGAGATCAGAGATGCTGTTAAACATCCCACACTACCCATGACAGCCCTCTGCAATAAAGAATTGCCTGCATCAAAATATCAATAGTGTCCAGCTTGAGAACCCCTGGTCTAGACAAAGTCATCATCACCATTGTCGTCATCAGCATCCTTTGTGTTATCCCAGGCCTTCAGCATCAATCTCAACTTCCTGCTTGGCTTTGAGGGCCCACAGGGCTACAGAACCCTAGAAGATTTGGGGTGGAAGCACTTGATAAATGTGACTCCGTCTGTTAATTGGTATCAATGTAAAACAATTCAACATAAACATCTCTCACAGAAGGGTTTTCTTTAATAAAGCTGCATGTTGCGCATGGCAGAAACGAACTCCTAATTCAAAGTAGTTAAAAATAAAGACGGAAATGAGAGATCTTCTCATCTTGAAATTTCGCAGTCGGGCTTTCCCACAGCATCCCAGGCATCTCAGCAGCCTGACCAGGACCCCCAGATAGCTCACTTCCTGGTGGCTGGGGTGCTTACCTGCACCTGCGCTGGGCTAGCAGCTCCCATGGGAATTCGCACCAGTGTTATCTAACCCACCCCTCACCGTGCAAACAAGGACAGAGGTAGAGACAGGGTAGGCTGTGGCTCTCATCACAGAGCTATTCTAGTTAGAGGTAGGACTGACCCTGGGACCATTTTTCTGAGAGAAGCCGAATGCTTCCCCATACTGTTTGGGGAACACACACACACACACAGGCAGTTAATTAAGCAAGATAAAACCTCTCTAGAACTTGGAAAGAAAAAATACAAGAACTTTCCCTTTTTTCATGACCTAAATCACTTTTTTGGTGAGTGAACAATACCTCAAAAATGAATTTTTAAAAATAATTCAATGGTTAGGAAAACCTAGTTTAAAGGAGGTACACATCCAATTTATGCCAGCCCCACCAAAAGGCCAAATTTCATTAAAATGAAACTCTGTATGGCATATCATATTTAAGCATTCTAACAAAGCTTTAAACATTTTCTTTGAAGATGAAGTATTTTAGGATGATAAAGATAATTACTCATTGTAAGTATAATGGTCCACTTGACAGAAGAAATTAAATGTAAGGATAACTTCTAATAAAAATTAAAAATTTAAAACCTCTCTTCTACCACCCTGCTTTGAGACATATTTTTAAAGAGAGCTGATCAGAAACGCCCCTTGTTCCACCTCCTCATAAATCAGGGGGACACATGTAGGCGGGCTCTGGAGCATCCCTCGGGAGTCAGGGAGGGGCCCATGCCCTCCTGGATCCACAAGATGGAATCTGTACCTGCAGCAGGTGATGCTAGTAGAAGAGGGTCAGGAAAACTTGGTGCAGAATTCAGCTCCAGTTCTTGCCTGTTAGGCTGCGAGGTTTCTGATCCTGCTGCTTCTCCATCTCAAGACAGTTAGCCTATCAGCAGCCCTTTCCTATAAAGAGGAGCAGTCAGCATGGGGGCTCACAGTTCATCCAGATACCAGGTTACATCCATCCAGCAGCAGGTTACAGAGGGTGTCTGTCTGTGTGTCCATACAGGAGATGATTACGGCTTTACTTCTGTGACGCACGGAATACACTGGCATTTTGAGGTACTGGCTCTGCTCTGTTCTCTTGGGCCCCAGGGCTCAGCTAAAAGGGCTTTTTTCTATACAAGTCCCAGTGGGAGATGTGGGAGGAAAAAGTCTAATATCTAAATGTGAGTTGAATGAAACTATCTTTCACCAGCCATTCTGATCACGGCCAACTCACCCGTACATTTCCAGCCTGACCTCTCCTTCCCAACCTGGTTCTGATGCCACATTTTCTATTAAGAGAACTCTTGCCTAAACCTCTCCAATCCCCAGAGATCAAAGAATAAAAGGATGGATCAATCCATCTCAGTATGTTCACTTAATGGAATAACATGCAGCGATCAAAACCAATGAGGTATGGCTACAGGCAACATATAGGATGGAACTTAGAACAGCGATTACAAACACAAAACAGGGCGAACAGCAGGAAGCCACCTTCTCAATTAGGGAAAAATCTGAACACACAGTTGAAAATTATGAATAGGTATGACAAAACCCGTAGGTTATTTGCAAGATAGATCAATGCATAGACTGGTAGACTGATGGATTAATCCATCAGTAGATAGAAGCTGGAAGACAGGAGAGGATGCACTGAACGCCCTAGGTCAATGTCTGGCTTCTGTGTTGGGGGGGTGCTCCAAAGTTTGCATTATATTAGGAAGGTGGGAAAGAAAGAGGGAGGGAGGGAGGGAGGGAAAATGAGGATAAAGCCGTGCCCCTAACAATTGGAAGAGTGTGACAGGGGCCATGATTATAATTAATTCTGGTGCCTGAGTTCCAAGTAGACCCAAAAACCTGATCAATCATTCTGTGCTTCCCAACTTCCAGCTCTCCATAGCAAATTCAAGACACTGCCTGATCTCTTTGAAGGAATGTGAAAAACCTCTACACTGACCTCTGCCTAACTTCCAAGGGCATCTGTGTGACGTCCACGTTTCCAGGCTCCTAGGTAGGAGACACTGACTTTCCTTCCCACCCATCAGAGGTATGTTCAGAACCCTCTGCCTCTGGTCCTAAATCTCCTCCACCTGTGTCCTCAAGACTCAGGCCATGCACCACCTTCTCTGTGACACTGTGCCCTCTTCTCCTACCACACCGAGCATGCAGGATCCCACCCTGGCTTTCATGATTCCTTGTGCTCATTCTTTAGTAAACGCTCAGCCATCACGTCTCAGCTGGCTGTGTGTCTCTCGCCTCCTGGGATTTATGAGGTCCTAAAGGACAAGCCAATATTTCCTTAATTTCGTATTCCCTGAGTAACTTTCTGTTGCTGACAAATTACCAAGACCGTGGTGGCTTAAACTTGTCATCTTACAATCGTGAGGCTCAGAAGTCCAGGTGGACTGGTGAGTTTCTCTGCTCAGGGTCTTGCAAGCTTCAAATCAAGCTTTTCAGCAGCATGGGTTCTTAGCTGGAGGCTCTACACTCACCTAGGCGGTAGTCTGAGTTCAGGTCCAGGTGAGACAAGGGCCCCTATTTGTCAGCTCCCTGCTCTGGAGCACCCCCTGCCCTTCTTGACACACAATCCCCTCTGTCCTTAAAGGCAGTCCCCCCGGTGCTTCTAAGCTCCCTGACTTCTTCTTCTGTCACCAGCTGGAGGAATATTTTCTACTTTCAGGGTCTCTGCAATAACAGTGGACCCGTCTGCAAAACCCAGGACACTCATCCCACCTTGGGTCAACTGAGCCATGTGTTGTAACACAATACTGGGGTGGCAGGTGTGTCCTCATCTTTACATGTACCTGGAATCTGGATCAAACCTCTCGTGAGGCCATTCTCAAGATTTTCCTCACTACGGCATATCCACCACTGAATAAAACAGAAAGTGATAGTCGTTGAGTCATGTCCAACTCTCTGCAACCCCATGGACTATAGCCCACCAGGATCCTCTGTCCATGGGATTCTCAAGGCAAGAATACCAGAGTGGGTTACCATTCCCTTCTTCAGGGGATCTTCCCAACCCACAGATCGAACCCGGATCTCCTGTAGGTGGATTCCTTACCATCTGAGCCATCAGGAAAGCCTATGGAGAACAGTATAAAGGCTTCTTAAAAAACTAAAACTAGAACTACCATGCTGCCATATGACCCAGCAAATTCACTACTAGGCATAAACCCTGAGAAAATCGTAATTCAAAAAGATACATGCACCCCAGTGATCAATGCAGTACTATTTATAATAGCCAGGATACAGAAGCAACCTAGATGTCCATCGACAGATGAAGGCAATAGTCGTTTTTAATAAGCTCCCCAGGCGATTCTTGGGAAATTCAACATATGAGAGAGAATTGCCACACTCGGTCCCTCCCCTCTTAGAGGATACTGTTTTCCTTGAGTCCTTCCTTATGATGCCAGTCAATGTTCACTTGGGCAGTTGTTTCCCCACTTTTCTTTATCCCTGGACCCCTGCAGATGGCTGCTCCCACCACAGTCTCAGCGCTGCCAGCAGGAGGAAGGATAACATAAGCGCTCTCGGAGCAATGGATGAATTACGGACCAGGAGTCAATTGGATGATGGTCTTTGGTTTCCCAGAAACCATAAAACTGGTCCAAAGAAAAGGAGAGAAATCTGCCAGACCCTTTACAACTATAGCTGGGACACGCTGTCCCATGGAGCTGAGATCTTGTTTTCTTGGGACCCACTGTATTCCTGTTAAAACTGCCTTTGCGAAAAGTAACAATTCTCTTATTAAAGAGTCTAGTAACCCAGGTTGTTATATTTGCTTTAGAAAAAGTCCTAAAAGGAATAGAACATGCTGGAAAATAAGAGGGAAAAATGTGAATAATCTTATTCTTTCTTTTCTTGCCTTGTTTTTGCTTTTTTATCTTGCTCTTTTCTTTTCTTGTTTTGAAAGGTGGCCAGTGAGGGCAGACACAGCGTAGCTGGAAACACTACGACCAACCTTCAAAACCCATGTTGGCTTAGACAGGCCCTTCTGCAGGTCAGAAAACTGTGACCCTCTTTTGAAGCCAGATTACCAGTGAGATGGGAGAAAAAGAGACAGCAATCGTGCTCTGGGCTGTAACTAGAGGTCAGCCCGTCCATTGTGCTGCCGCTGGTTCCACGCGCTCCTGAGAAGCAGACAGTAAAGAGCACCGGCTGGGCTGTGCGGGGAACCACCCCCGGCAGATCCCAGAGGGGACACGGGGCATCCCCCAGCCCTGTGCCCCAGGCACACTTTGCGCTGTCCCTCAGCCACAAGCCTCAAAGACGGGGCAGCCGAGGTGACACCACTGGGGCCAGCCCCTTCAGAGGACCCGCAGAGCCAGACTGCGTCCGGCCCCCGTGAGGCCCCGCTTGGGCCTTGGCCTCCACGGTTTGCAGAGTGAGTGTGACTGGCATCCTGACCCCTGCGCCTGCCTGCAGGCCTCGCATTCGCTGGGCTTTGTTCTCAAAGGCGATGCTCTTTGAGTGATGATGACAAACAGGCATGTGAGACAGAGGGACCAGAGAGGACTGGCGGGCCTTCACTGTCTGCATAGGGGCGTCTGGCCTGTGCCTCTGGCTGTCCTCTGAAAGCATGGCTAAGAAACCCCATGGATGGACTCGCATGGACAAGCTTTAGGACTCCGAGCATTGGAGCAGACTGTAAGGGTGTCACCCCACCCTGGATGCTCCCGTAACCTTGAGGATCCGAGTAGAATCTCTAGGTGCCCGAGCAGTGTTTGAGCGTCAGTAGGGATGGCCCAGCCCCAAGGTGACCTCTGAACCCTCCCCTTGGTGAGCAGAGAGGAGTGTGGTCAGACGGCGGCTGCCCCAGCCTCCCCACACAGACACCACTTGATATTTGAATCTAAAGGTTAATTAAGTGCAGCTGCCAGGCAGAAAGGCCACAATCAATTATCATGTCTTCTCGTCCATTTCAGCCTATTCTTAATTATGTTCCTTGGGTTTGGGGAAGGAGGTCTCCAGCCACATTTTAGAAAAGGGGAGCTGTTTACTCTGGAAGGGAGGTCTGTCCTCATGAACCGCGGCATCTGTCATCATCCCGGGGGACTCACACTGTTTGTCACAGCCAAGGGGCACTGGTCTGGCTCTGGACAGTTGTCCTGGGGAGCAGGCATACGGGCAGATCCTTGAGTGCTTCCCTTAAGGCATTCCCTTGAGAGCAGGGCCTCCCTCATTCCAGCCCCCAGCGGCTCAGCCCTGCTCTCCCAGACGTGCTGCAAGGCTCAGGCCCAGCCCTGGCCGAGCGCCCACCCGCCATCTGGGTGCCAGCGTCCTCACACACACGCGTGCCCCACAGTGCACACGTGGGCACGTGCTGAACCCTCTGTCATCATTAACTGTTTAAAATTCCAGTGCTGCTCACTGAAGCGGCGCGGGCTGTGTTCTCATTAAGGAGATCAATTCCTGTTGAATATTCACCTCCAGGGGCGGATGTGGTCGGAATGAGTTGATGCTTTCTGTCTGGCCCGCCCGAGCTAATGAGTGGCCGCTGCCATTGCAACACAGTCACTGGCCTGCAATCAGTCAACATAACAAGCAGCAGCGCCTTGCAGGGACACCGGGGGTTACCCATAAGTATACATAGGAAGAGGGCCTCACAAAGAGCCTCGGGTTGGAGATGGAGGGATGGCCCATCCCCCTGGGTTGAGCATCACCTGCACCTCCTTCTTCCCCACCAGCCTTCTCATCGCCTTATCCACAAACTGCGCGTGGCTGCCTGGTTAAGTCCTTATAACCCATCAGCTGCCTCTGACCCCACCAGTTCTGATGCTTTAGTCCTACTTTAAGAGCAGAGTTCCCCTGGAGTCCCCCAAGAAGAAGCCTGCACCCCACCCACCCCAAGGGACTGAGGGGTCAGAGCCCTGGGAATGCCCCAGAGGGTGTTTCCTCTGCCTAAAGCTGTTGGCACGCAGACAAAGCAACTGGGGTTCATTCTCCTCCTCTCCTTCCTGGGAACTCAGGGTTAGAGGGTGGGCAGAGGGTGGTCTTTAAGATCCATACAAATAAATCAGCTTCTGAAGCCCTTGCCTGGCCCCTGGGAATGTTAGACAGTGGTTTTTCTGAGCTAAGGAAATGAGACCAAACAACTTCAGGGTTAAAAAAAAAAGTTACTTAACTGTATGGAGAGGCCAGGCTCTCCTTTTAAGATTTGGGCTCATGCATGCCAACTTCAAGAAATCCCATTAAGAAATGGTCTTTCCCTTTTTCTTTTTTTGCTTCTATGTCTTTCGGAAAATCTGCATTAGTGACCTGAGAAAGGAATGCATTTTAATCTTTTTTGTTCCAATCCCTCCCCTCACTCCCTTCTCATGCTTCTTGTATGGCTTGTTCTAACTGACATCACAGACATTCAGCCTAGGATACAATCACCTTCACTGGGGGAATTGGGTCTCTGTCTGTTGTGGAACTCACCCACTCCTTCCTTCCCTTCTCCAGGCTTTCTAAAACATTCATCAGGCACCTACCATGGATCAGATGTTGGGCGTTGAGAGTACATGGTCCTTACAGTCCAGTAAGAGGACAGGAATGAGTGCAAAAGAGTGAGGAGGCCATTGACGTCTGATATGGCAACACATTATCTTTCTGAATTTTTAGGCCAGAATATTTTCTTAGAAATAATTGAACAGGCACACCTCACTTTGCTGTGCATCCACTGATTATACTTCACAGATGTTTCAGTTTTTACAAATTGAAGGTTTGTGGTGACCCTGCATCCAGCAAGTCTCCGGGCACTCTTTTTCCAATAGCTTTTTCTCACTTCGGGTCTCTGTGTCAAAATTTTGGTAATTCTTGCAATATTTCAAATGTTTTCATTATTACTAATATTATAATTGTTCCAGGGATCAATGGTCTTTGATGTTTCTACAACAAAAACATTACAACTCACTGAAGTCTCAGAAGATGGTTGGCATTTGTTAGCATCTAAGTATTTTTAATTAAGGCATGCACGTTTTTCCTTAGACATATACCATGGTACACATACTTCACTACAGTGAGGTGTAAGCATATAATTTTCACATGCACTGGGAAACCAAAGAGTTCACAAGACTCCTGTTGTGCAATTGGCCTCATGGAGGAGGTTAGAAATCAAACCTGCAATACCTTTGAGTCTGATTGTGATTCTGGGAGGAAGAGACTGTCTTTGTTAATGACCTCAAGGGGCAAAAGGGGACTCCAAGTGAGAGCCCCCGCTGTGCCCCTCTGTTAGCCCTTAGTCTAGAATTCTGTAATACATTCTGGTTCACAAGCTGGAGACACCGATGTAGGTAAGACTCGTTCAATAGCAGTCAGGTCCCTGAATCCCAGGTGGACAGAGGGTCATCAGGGCGGCCGGAGGGAGGATCAGCAGGGGAGCAGGGAGCACAGAACTCTCTCCCTTTATCACATGCAGGAAGCAAAGACTCTTGTTCACTTCCAGATATGAGCCACATGTCTCTGGAGAAAAGTGGCGATAACCAGATGTCATTTCTAATCTAGCCTCCTATGGACAAGGCTGGGGACAGTTAGGAAATGGGAAATGGCAGCTGGTGCCACTCAGCATTCCAGCGCACCCATCCTCTGATCCTCATCAGCATCAGGAGAGAGAATTAAGCCGGCATCCTGCTCGCACAGCCGAGCTGAGCTGGTGGGGCTTGAGTTGCCCCTGGTGCACACAGCAAAATAGCACCCTTGCACCACTGGTATCAGGGGACGTGTGAGCACCCACTCGCCCAGGACATGACGTATGCTGGGCCTGGGGCTCGGGAACAAAGCGGATGGAATGCTCACGCCCCAGAGTCTGCTTTCTCATCACAGCCAGGAAACTGAAACACACAGGTGGGCCAGAACACGGTGAAGTGTGTGTGCCAAGTCGCTCAGTCGTGTGTGACTCTTGGCCACCCTGTGGACTGTAGCCCACCAGGCTCCTCTGTCCATGGGATTCTCCAGGCAAAGAATACTGGAGTGGGTTGCCATTTCCTCCTCCAAGGGATCTTCCTGACCCAGGGATGGAACCCACATCTCTTATGTCTCCTGCATTGGCAGGCGGGTTCTTTACCACTCGCGCCACCTGGGAAGCCACAGGGAAGTAAAACTTCTAAAAACAAAGCCATAAAGGAGAGGAAGGCATGGACACTCTCACAGAACTCCTTGGATGGGCTGCTTGGGGTGGGGGGATGTGGGCTGCTAATTAGCAGAGGGAGCTGAGGGATTTATCATGGGACCTCAACACACAGTTTGGAAGGGCCAGCGGTTTCCTTGTTGATGGAGACAGTAAGCTTTCCTGGAGAACATGGATTTCGGATGATGCCCCAGTGATCAGAAAAATAACATTGTACAATCAACACTTGCAAATCCTGTAAATCCTGAGGGCAAATGCCCGGGAAGGAAACCGAAGGATGAGCTTACCTTTCTTTCCCTCTCACACCTTTCCTCTGTTCTCTTGCTTTCTAACCAGCCGACATGTCGTTAAGCTTTATAATGTGTTATCTACCAAGGTGGAGGAAAAGAGTCCGGCAAAAATGAATCACAAGGGGTTTAAAGATGGTTCAGATTTTGGGATGGGTTGTGACCTCATCTCTGGAATAGTAATGGTGATGCTGGCTTTCAGTGCTTCCTGGTGGCAGGTGCCATGAGAAGCACAGCTTATTCTCTCTCAGTCCTCCAGCAGCCCGCAGACTCTTCTCATACAGGTGAGGGAACTAAGGCTCAGAGGTGAAGCCACCAGCCCAAGGCCACATAATCAGTAAGTGACAAGTGACCATCTGAACCTCAGTCTCCTCTTGGAGGTTGACCAACCTATTAAGCCCAAAGAGTTACTCTTCTACATTCACCCTTTTACACTGGAGAGAAACAAAACAAAAGCTTTGCAGGGGAGATGCTTACAAGCTTGGATGATCCAGCCCCATGTAAAATGCTATTACTGCCCTCGCTGCCCCGGGATGCAGGCGAGTATCCGTGGGCACACACAGGCACACACAGTGCAACCCAGCACACTTGCCTCATTACTGTTTTACTCCCTATTTTTTAGAGCAGAGGGATGCTCTTAGATGGAGCATTCCTTTGAGAAAATTGCTCCATTGCTGCCCTGACCTGGTGCAGTGGTTGACGACTCAGTGCCCACCGTGACAAAGGTGGATGTTAGGTCAAAGGGCCTCGCCCCACTCCAGGCTCAGCACATGTAACTGTCTCCCCTAAAAACAGCTGTGGGGTCCTGAGCTGCAGTCCAGCCAAGCAGTGGAGCCAGACAATGGTTGTGTTCCCCCACAGGGCTCGGTGATGGATCTCTGCACACAGCATTATTACGTCTGCAGAGCACTTCACGATGCTCGAGGATGAAAGGAGTTATAAATGAAAGATATTATTATTAATAAGAATGTAGATGAACAAAGGGAAAATGTACTTGCCCTCACTATCCATCACCTTCCACACTTCACCTAAAGACTGCGATCTGCCCAAACCTCCAGGAAAGCCTATTTGCAAAAATCAATAACTAGTTTTAAAAAATAGATCTAGGCTCCACTGCAGCTGACTGTTCAGGGGTTTCTCATAATTCTATGCAATAGTCAATATTAGCCGTCACCACCTCAAATAAAGATTGAATTCAAATTTAGTTAAGACTGGTTTTGTATGCTAATCTACCAGCCTGATTATTAAATGTATTTACTGAGGGTTTTGAAAAATAAGCTGTGAGGGGAGAAAAGAAAGGAAAGTGGCAAGCCTGCATGAATTTGTGAGGGGAGAGGAAGGGTCTGGCTCACACTGATGCCTCACACCCCTCTGGTTCTCCTGGGTTTATACGATTAACACTTGGGGAAACTGAGCCTCATTCTACAGGTGGCAAGAAGCACTTCTCATCTACTCATCAGGAGAGGAAGGAGAAGGATCACAGAGCCAGGCAGAGGGCAGCACTGATGGAGTGCTGGCTCTGAGCAGAGGCTGGGAGCTAAGTATGCAGCATGCTGGGTGGACGGCATCAGGAAGGAAATGGTTGATGCCTCCATGTCATGGGAGCGTGTGGTCCATGGGAAGTGAAGACAAACACCAACTCCACATGACCACACATTACAGAAACCTGTATACATAAGCCACAGGCATCCCAGGCTGTGTCCCAGGATACAGAGTTGGGGAAGATCAGAAGACCCACCAGAGAACCGCAGAGTCTGGTGGGGAGGAGGAGGGATAAAGAGAAGGCTGCTGGAGCAAAGTGGGTGAGAAATGTTGGTGGAAATTAGGAACTGCTCTGAGAGAGTGAAGCAATACACCCACCCTGGTCTTAAGTCCTTTGTGGTTGAGGTTTCTGGAGATGTGCAAACATGGGGCCAGTGCAGGTCCCCTACATGCTCAAGAAGAAGTACAGCTTAAGAAATGCTATTTGCCAACAATCATAGACCTTTTGCACATAATTTATGTTCAACAAGCAACTACATATGAATTTCTGCTCTGTGAATATTTAATTGCAACTTGAAAAACATGTCAAGCAAGCCACCTGCTTTCCCTGGACAATTCTGGCAATGGTAAAAGATAATGGTAAAAGATATGGGGGGACAGTGCTTATATTGTGTTCTCCAAAAAGATAGCTCTGGTTTTTTCATAAGATGATGCAGAAAAACCTGAATGGACTTTTTTGGCCAATACAATATTAGAAGTTTTTGCCAGCCCTCTTGCATTTGAACTGAGATTGGCAAGGCCATATTGTCAAAGATCTAGAGTGCAGGATGAGTCTTCCAGTAGTCAGTTCTGCCATGGGTGAGCTGCTGAGCAAAAGGACCTGCCTTCTTGTACCTGTACACAACTGATCCTCCAAACCAGAGCATGTAAAGACCCCTAGAGAAGAGATCTGACATGTTGAATTCCTGAACCCATGTGCTGCTCAGGTTCTATGGGTCTGCATTTTAACACACAACTCTGATGAGTCTGAAGAAGGAAGTCCTCCAATGATAACACACACTCCTAGGCTGAAGAATTGAGGTCTCTCTGAACAGTATGCATAGACAAGCCTATAGCTTCTCTCCTTCCACGGAGAGGAAAATGGGATTGGTTCTGGAGTAATTAGAATATCAGACTACAGTGTTCAACCCAATGGTAAACATAAATATACAACTATGGAGCAACTCCTTCCATAGTCCACAGAGAAGCAAATGATTTTTCTTTGTGTAAATGTATGCCATCTTCTCACATGTGGATTGCATCTCCAAGTTTCAGGACTGTCTGTTTTTAATGCTGGCATTTCTGTGGGTGATTACAGCTGTGATTAAGTCTTTGATTATACAGCTCAGAGTCTCTTGGCTTCAAACACTGCTGGGCCAAAGCCCTCCCACCAGCAGAGGCTCAAGTGGAGTCTGGACAACTATATTTAAGAAGCTCACACTTTATAGGTCTTGCCTGTTTGGGGTGTTAGTCATGTCTCTCAGGAACATGGATTCTCAGTTGAAAGCAAGGCTGGGAATCAGAAAAGAAGGGGTATTGTTGTGCTACCTTCATTTGATATGTAATGTATTATCATTTCCCTCATCATGACTTGAGTGGATTGGGCAAATGGATTCAAGTATTCTGTTACACACAGTAACTTACAGGAAATCCCACCTATCTGAATATATCTGGTAGTCTTTACAATGGTGAAAAATTGTAATTATAAGGCTTTTGAACCAAATTATAGAAGCAGATTGCATGGACTCTCCCCATACACTCAAGTACACACACATGAAAAAGGATCAAAATGGACGTGGAGTTCCGGTGTGGCCAAGGGGTCACCTGCGCCCGGTGTGGTTTGGGCATCTGGTGGGTGGTGTGCACAGGCGCCCCCACCCCACTCTCATCCCCGTTCTCTGCTTCTCCCCAGGCTTCCCCGGGACACCTGGGTCAGTAGGTTTGGTCCTATCCTGCCTGCCCTGCTTTTTCTCCCAGTGCTTTTCCACCAGACATCTCTCTTTCCCAAATTTCTATATCTGATCTGGGTAAAACTGAGGCTCCCTCCAGCCCAGGCCCCTCCTTGATGGCGCTCTCTCTCTCTAAACTGCCTCTTCACCCGTTCCCCGCAGATGCCTGTGAGTCTAGTGGTCATTAATCTTAAATAGTCTGGGGTGTACAGTATGTGTGTGAGCCTGTTGTGTCTCACTTCCAGCCCCATGAGAACTTTCCTGTGGGAAGGAGGCTGACTCAGAACTCAACCTAGTGTCAACATACTTTTACAAATCCTACACACAGCACATGAATTTAAAAAAAAAAAAAGAAGAAGAAGAAGAAGAAAAAGCTATCCTCAAGCACCTGAGGATCTAGCCCCTCCGTCAGGTACATAAGTTTGGAGAATTGATCTTTAAGCTGAAAAATCTCCCACATCTTTCCTCAACCAGTGATATTTTGCAGCTCGCCTCTCTTGGAATCTTGGCAGTGCTCACTGTGATACCGGGGGAGAATTTGCTTTCTCAGAAGCTTGCACCTCAAGTGTCCTTCAGAGAAAACACTTCTAAGACTCCAGGCATACTTGACTGGGGTCAAGGCTGGGAAAGACGAACGGAAGAGGACGCATTGCTACACTGCCCACTCCTCGGGGCCCCTGCCCAAAGCTGGCGCTCTTCTTCTCTACTCACATGAAACTTCCCGAGATGATTATCCAGATTCCATCATCTGATTCATTCTGACAAGCACGCCTGTCACTTCTTGTGTAGCACACACGTTTATAGCCCATTTGTAACATGTATACACGTGTGAGTTATCTGGTGTGTGTCTGTGTTGACTGAATGAACACCTTCACTGCTTAGCCCCTACACACAGCTGATAAGACTCACCCAGCATCCATAGTGGCCTAAGCCCTGGGTACCGTGATCTTCCTGCAGCAGGAGGAGGTGAAGCAGGGGTTGGAGGAACACCTCCATCAAGTTCCTCATAATCTTAGGAGGTGATGCCAGGATCTGGCCTGGCTTCCTGACCTCTGCTCCACTGTCCTTGTAAGTCACACAAGGAGCAGACTTGGGGAGCGGGGCTTCTACAGTCCAGCCTGGGAAGGAGAACTCCTGGTTGTAACAGTGACTTGGCACCAGGTCAGGGTGTCACCAAGGTCTCAACACTACACTGTTCAGATACCCCTGACACGGTGCTATCAAAGCAAAATCAAATCCTTGAAACGCTCAGTCAGAGAAGCCCATTCAAAGGTCCACAGAGTGTGTGGAAACATATGTTCCCATCTTATCCTGCTGCCCACTCCCAACTCCCAGGTGCAACAACGGCAGGTTAGAAATAGTGTGGATTTAAGCCCCAAAGGTGCTGGCCCTGCAGCTCGTGGCCCTCTGCCCAGGTAGCGAAGGCTCTGAACCTGGTTCCCTAATGTGTAGCATAAAGACAGGACGCCCTGCCCGTCCACTTAACAGCATCATCGTGAAGTTCCCAGAAAAGAGCTCAGACTGAGTCCACAAAGTGCACAGTGTTAATATTCACCACCCTCATAAAACAACACGGCATATAAAACACAGCCCATTGCTTCATAAATTCTACCTAAAATTGATAGGCCAGCTATAATATTCACTAAACATTTAATTAACAAGACTGCTCTTTTTAGATTTAAAAGGGTTATTTGGAGATGATTTCAATGGTCAGGGCCTCTTACAAAGCCATCCAGGAAAGTTTGAACTTATGCTTTTTTACCTTCATGAATTTCTATCTACCAAACAGAGGCATCCAAAATCATTCCATTAACCTTTGTCTGGAGCTCAGAGTTGGGACTTTTTCTTTTTTTCCAAAGAAGGCATTAAAGCAACTACACATGGACAAGTGTCACTGACTCCTATCAGGTGGGGGCTTGGGGGGGTGGGGGGAGCTTTTGCGTGTTTCTCCCTTCCCTCCACCCTACCCCAAGTCTACAAGACGGCTGAAATGGGATATCAGTTGAGAAAGGCTTTGCACAATCTAGCTCCACGAGGCAGGAACTTTAAAATATGACTTTAGGGAACTTCCCTGGTGGTCTGGTGGCTAAGACTCCACACTCCCAATACAGGGGGCCTGGGTTCAATCCCTATCAGGGAACTATATCCTGCAGGCTGCAGCTAAGACCTGGCCAGTCAAATAAATAAAAGAAATAATGGCTGTATAGTCAGTTCTTACTTCAGCATGCGTGCATGCATGCCCGGTCACTCAGTTGTGTCTGACTCTGCAAATTCATGGACTGTAGCCTGCCAGGCTCCTCTGTCCATGGAATTTTCCAGGCAAGAATACAGGAGCAAGTTGCCATTTCCTTCTCCAGGGGATTTAACCTGTGTCTGATGCAACTCCTGCACTGGCAGGCTAATTCTTTACCACTGAGTCACCTGGGAAGCCCCTCTCAGCTCAACATCTGGACTTTAATAGGTGCTCAAAAATACCCCATGAAGGAAAGGAAGAATGGACAGATAGACAAATAAGCTGCTAGACAGAATGTGAAGGAAAGGTAACCATCATTTGTGTCAGAGATGGCTGCTGAATGGCAGAGAGAAATTCTGGAATTATTGGAACTTCTATAAAACAATTTGTCAGGAAAAAAAAAATCTCCTTTTTGCTGGCTCGCTGAATCATAGCCCAATAAGAAACATTAGAACCAAGCTTTCAAATTAGCACTTCAAGACCTTTTCAAAAGAATTCAACTACAGGTATCCATTTAGTATGCACAGAATTAACATTTATTGGGTATCTACTCTAGGCCAAACACAGTACTTTGTTTTTTATGTATGCTAGCTCATTTAATCTTCAACGTTATGAGGGAGAAATTATGATCGCCATTTATCTCGAGCTAAAAGAGATTGCATTCACTGCCCAGGATTTCACAGTGAAAGACTTGAGAGTGGTGCCTAATGGCTGTATCGGCCCAACATCCTTCCTTCAAGCTGCTCTGAAATAGACTTCTTGCCGTTCCCTGCTCCTTGGGTGCTGGCAGGGCTGGGCCTTCTCCAGACAGAATGGACCTTGTTAGAATGTGACCTAGAACCAGTGAGTCGTAGTACCTGCCTCTCTGGCTCCAGTCTGACCCCTCTGACCGGTCCCTTCACTGTCCCTGTCTGTAGATGCCCAGCCCAGGTGCCCCTTCCGCACCTGTACTGGGCAGTGAGGTGCTGCTCCATGCCCCATCCTGAGACACGCACGGTCATCATGCAGAGGGCATGGCTGAGCCCCACTCAGCACACATGGGGCATTGGGGAGAGCGCTTAAGCTGTCATATACACCCGCTGGCCGTGACTGTCAAAGCTGGGGGCCCTCGTTTGGTGTCTGCATCTTCAAGTCTGTGTGAGAGGCTGGGGCAGCCAGTCCAGAACTTGCTGCAATAAACACCTGGAGATTCTGCGGGTGCATCTTTTCTTCCAGCAATAACCCTCACACGGCACCTGGTGGGTGTGGAACCAAGAACTTAACTCAAGATGTGAGCTTAAAGCCCTCCCTCCGGACTCCCCCAGCAGCTGGCCAGGGTCCTTCTCTGACAGCATTTGGTGCAAGTCAGAGGCTCCAATGCGAGTCCATCTTTGACTATTAGGCAGCTGCAGTTTCCCAAACATCCACCCTGTGGCCCACTGCGCCTCTCACCTCACCAAGTTCCTCCTGAAGAGACTTTTATCTCAGAATGGCAGTGGGGATATGGAGAATAAATATATATAATTACTCTACATTAATATAATTAGTCTGTCTCTCTCCTGATCCAGAAATGGTTGTCCATTTTTAGCTGCTAATGGCTGAGATTATTTATGTCCATTTGTTCAAGGACTAAAAATGGATTCATAAAAAAGAAAGCAGAGATGTTAGCACAGACAGGGCCTTTCATCTTTTCCCTCCCATTGTTCCCGTCTGGGGTCCATCTCCTGCCTTTTCGGGAAGTAAGTCTGGTGGGTTGAGGGAGATGAGATTCACTCAAGACACTCTGTCCATTTATTCTCTTTGATGAATTAGCAGCAAGTTGACAAGATAAAACACTCTGGCTGTTCCGAAGCCCAGGGCTCCATCCCCACAGCAGCACGGGGCCACCCGTCCTGGGAGAGGACGGGGCCGTGCTGGAGAAGAAGGGTGCTGACTCAGCAGACTGCATTCCTTTAGTCTCCTCTACCAGCCCTGCTCTCTGGCCACTGTGAAAGCTCAGACACGCCCGAAATTACACACACCATTCATGCCCACACATTCTGAAATTAAAAACAAAAGTGGATACAAGAAGATAGCTGTATATAGACATCTTCTTATTTACAACTTGCAGGGAGTAAATCTTCCCTTGTAGCCTGTACTGATCTTTCCATAACAGCCCTCATGTTGAACCCCATGTGCCCAGCATGGATTTATTTTTTACATATGTCATTTCACTTCATTATCACAGACAAGTGAGGTGAAAGTGAGCATAAATAAGAATAAGTATAAATGGGAACGCTGAGCCTACGACAGGTAAGAGAACATATTCAGCTGGTGGTCACTGATACAGAAACAGATCTAGATTTGAAGTCTATCTCTGCATCCTCCTAGCAATGTGGTCATGGGACCAACCTCACAGCAATTGGGAGGCGGATATGATAGTCCTGCTTTAATATCAGGAAACCACAAAATTATCAGTGTTGCATTGGGCCAACTCATTGATACATGCAAGTTGCAGGATGGCCAAATTTGTTTTTCCTTAAAAGCAGTAGTCTTAATGTCATCTTTTACCACCTCCTTGATACAGGAAATGTCTTAGTTGTTCTTGAAATAAGTGTAACAGTTAATTTAGGAACAGATCCTATCCTATGGGTGTGAAAGAGCATTCATGCCCATGTTTGATTGAACAGCAGTATTTTGAAAGAGAGATGGAGAAGATGCTCCTCCAGCAGGGAAGCCTGCTTTGGTCAATCATGACTCCATCACTCGCTGGGGGGCAGATCCAAAAAGCAGTGGCATCATTCTAATTGGAAGAGAAGCACTGTGTGTGTGTGTGTGTGTGTGTGTGTGTGTGTGTGTGTGTGTGTGTGCATGTGTGTGTGCAGTGGAGTGAGAGCAAGAGTGAGAGAAACAGAGGGAAAGCATCATGTGTACAACACTGAGAAGCTGATCACTAGTGACAAGACCTTAGGCCACTGCCTGCTGCACATCCAGAGCTTAATAAATGCAAGGTTGCCTCTACCTGGGATGCAGCCTTTAGGGAGCATAGGATCTGGAGTTAGGTTCTCTGGGGGCGAATGCGGGCTTTATCTCCTGATCCTGTGACTTTGAGCACTGTGTGTAACCTCTCTGTGACTCAGTATCCTTCCAGGAAGAGTGATGCTGTGTGGAGAGTTGGGAGCATTAAATGAGCTGCAAAGAGCACGCAGAGCTGAGACTGAGATGGAGTAAGCGCTTAATAAAGTTAGGTTTTTTTTTTTTCCCCCAATTATTACTAAGGCATAAGAACTGAGCCTAGGAGAGGTGTAGCCTAATGTTAACCTGGAAACACTCCATTCTCGATCCTGGATCTTGTTTTTTCTTGCTCCTGTCACCCCTACTTTGAGAGCTCAGGTTCCTCCTGGCACTAGCAGAGGCAGGTTCTCTACCTGATGTGATGAAGAGGGGAGCTCTTGGGCAGGCGGGTCATTGTTTTGCCTTCCCTGCATCTCTCCCACTCCACCCACTCCCCAGCAGACTGATGTGATCGTCAACACCAGATGGATAACACCCCAGACAGGAGTGGGGATGCGCCGGGAGCCTTGCTTTCATGAGCATCACACTCCCGACGATGGATATGGTTGGAGGGCGGTACTGACAGGCATTCCTGCTCATAGATTATCTCCATCCTGGCCGCAGTCAGCTCCGCAGGACAGGAGCACGCAGGGGGCCTGCCACCCTATCTCTCATGTTCCCGGAGCTGGCAGCAAAGCTTCTTCTTCCCAGAGAAACTTTCTACTCCATCAACCACAAAAATAATATTGCAGGTGCATCTCCATGGGTCTCCTGGCAAATCCCATTTTCAGGCTTAATTTTTCTATCAAGGGTGCAGAGAAAAATCAAACGGGCCCTACGGCGCTTCCTGGCTCAGGCTGATGGGAGGGAAATGGACACCTGGGTCCCTTTTACAGATAAGGTCAGTAGTGACAAGTCCAGATGAGGCCTGGACCGGATCATTTTAGTCCCTCCCATTCGAATGGCACTTCGCAAACCCAGCACCAACCGGGGCCTCTCCACCCACCTGTGCAAGTTCGCTTTGGTGCCCTCTTTCTGTGGACTGTGTTGTGTGTATCCAGAATCCCTCTGTTGAAGTCCCTAAAGTCCAGACCTGAGTATCTCACAATAGGGCTGTATTTGGAGACAAGATCTTTAAAGAGGTGTGCCTGGTTGCTCAGATGTGTCTGACTCTTTGTGACCCCATGGACTGCAGCCCACCAGGCTCCTCTGCCCATGGGATTCTCCAGGCAAGAGTACTGAGGTGGGCTGCCATTGAGGTGGTTGAGCTAAAATGAGTCTGTTAGAGTAGGTTCTGATCCAAACTGACTGATGTCCCACTAACCCAACTGACATGAATTTGAGCAACTCTGGGAGAAAGTGAAGGACAGGGAAGCCTGGCATGTTGTAGTACATGGGATTGCAAAGAGTTGGACATGACTTTGGGACTCAACAACAACAACAAGGAAGATGCAGGGCGCGTGCAGAGATAAGGCCACATGAGGACACAGCAAGAAGACAGCCGTCTGCACACTGGGGAGGGAGGAGGCCTCAGGAGAAACCAACCTGGCTGACACCCTGGTCTCAGCCTTCCAACCATCGGGCTGTGAGTAAATGTCTGCCACTGCAGCCACCCATTCTGCAGCACTTTGTTATTATCTGAGCAGACTAACACACCTATATGAAGAACTGATTCCCTCAAGAAAGCTGAGACCTTGATACACTCAAAATTCAAAATCTATCTATAATATGAGAATGGGAAGAGAAGAAGCCAATCACCGGGGCTGACTGGGGGGCAATGAATTAGGATCACTTTGCAGGCTCGCGGCTGAAATGCAGTGGAACAGAGCTGAAAATGTCTCTGATCTCCAATCTTTCCCAGGATAATGTGACACTGTGTGTGTTCATTTAAAAAAAAATAAACATGGAGCAAATTCTTATGATGTGGCAGGCACTGCTTAGCTGCCAAGATTGCAAAAGATCAATGAAATATTCTCGGTGGTCTACTGAGAGAAGTGCTCAATTTTATTATTCACATTTATTTATATGCCCACATACTGTACTCAGATGATCCCATGCTTCCTTTATGTTGTTCTAACTCCTTAAAATCATGTTCACTCACAAACATTACAAAATGAAACTGTAAACACGTGGAGCTGTGTTTCCGGCGTGTCTAATGCATGCCAAACAACAGGGGTGTGTCTCAGGGTTCTGTGCCGGGTCCTGTCTTATTAAATTATATTTAATTTAAGCCGTGACCTAAGAAAGGATGTGAGTGCATCCTATCATCTCCTAGGGACCAAATCAAGCTGACAAAAGTAATTAACACTCATCAGGATCCAAAGTCAAAAAGATCTCGATCTCTGGGAAATATGGTCCAAGATTTGGGGAAGCTAATTCAGGATGAGGAACCAGCAGCTTCAGTCTCTGCTGAGGAGGGGCCCCGTTTATCAACAGGAGAACAAACCTAGCTCTTGGGTCATCCTACATCTACTGCTCCCTCTGTCTACTGGTTACTCCCTCTCCCGGTGTTTCTCTGCTTGTCCCTCTGGGTGCTGATGGTCTGAGTGATCTTTGTGGCCACGACCCCGCTGCTCCCTTCCCAGTTGGAAGGTCTGTCTGGGACACATTGCCATAGAAGACAAAGAGTTAGAACTGACCAGTGTGCACGCATCACCAGAAGGCATTCAGACAGGGTTTACCCAGTGCCCTAGAACAAGTCATTGACGATAGACAGCGAAAGGCAGAGAATTTTAAGGAATGACTAAATAAATGAAGAAAACTGAAAACACGAGACTTATTTGGTTCAAGAGAGTCAACTACAGAATAAGTCAGAGCGCCACGCCACCTTGAGGATGAAGATATATTCATCCTGGGAAGCTGCTCCAACAGGTGAGAGCCACAGGAAATTAAAGACGAGATCCATTCACCTTATTAGAACTGACTCAAATGCATTGTTTTATAGCTGAGTAATACTCTATTGTGTATATGAACACAATTTCCACTCATCTGCCGAAGGCCATCTAGGTTGTTGCCATGAACCTAGAGCCTATTGTGCAGAGTGAAGTAAGTCAAAAAGAGAAAGACAAATACCGCATATTAATGCATATATACGGAATCTAGAAGGATGGTACGGACGATCCTACATGCAGGGCAGCATGGGAGACATGGATATAAAGAACAGACACTTGGACTCAGTGGGAGGAGAGGGTGGGATGATTTGAGAGAATAACATTGAAGCATTTATATTACCATATGTAAAAAAGATAACCAGTGCCAGCCTGATATATGAGGCAGGGCACCCAAAGCCAGTGCTCTGTGACATCATGGAGGGATGGGATGGGAAGGGAGGTGGGAGGGGGATTCAGGTTGGAGGGGACACATGTGTACCTATGACCGAATCACACTGATGTATGGCAAAAACCATCACAATATTGTAAAGTGATTATCAAGACTATACTTTCAGGGATCATTTCTATAGTTCATAAAGTGATTATCTTCCAATTAAAATAAATAGAGTAAAAAAATTTAAAAAAAAAAAAAAAGATGAGATCCACTTTAAGCCAAAAAGGGGGTTGGGGACTTCAAAATTGGATTTGGGAATATTTCCAGAGCCAGAGCTCTCTGCCTCTGGAAGTGGTCAGGTAGAGGCTGCAAGGCCTTTGCAAAGGGGATTCTTGCACAGGGTGGGAGCTATCAATAGGTAGGAATGACCTCTATATTGAGGCTAAATTTGATATTTTCTTCTAACTCCTTTGGTCTCTCTTTTATCAGAAGTTGGGCTGGGGTGGAAAGTGCAACTCCTATAAATGGGCTCATTTTGCCACCTTTGTTGAGAGATGATGAAGTTGATATTAATACTTAGCGCAAATGTCAATTTTAGGCTCTCACAGCTGCTGGGTCGGAAATTCAGATTCTGCTGAAGAAAAAGGAGCCCCAGCTGTCTTTGACTCATCACCCTCTCATGTTGCCAAGGTCGCCATCACCTTGCAATTTACCCTGACCTTAAAGAAGAACAAGCTGGCATCTGTACTGCGCAGCCTGGACTACCAGTGGGCAGGGAAAGGGCCACGGCTCAGAGATGGCTGTTTGGGTGAATTCAGACAAACGTTGGTTTTTGTGAGTGATGCTAACTAAGGGTTCACTGTGCTGGAGCCCAGTCCGGCCTCCTGGGGCTCAGCCCCTCGAAATCAGGCCCCAGGGGGATGGCAGTACACCAGTCCCCTCCAGCACCACATGAATGCACACTCTGGGGATGGAGATGTGAACTCTTTCCCTGTAGTGCATTTCTGGTCTCAGCAGAAGGATTTTACCATCAACCCACTGTCCCTGCAAACTGGGCTGTGGCCACCTCTCATTGTCACATCTGATGCTTTCACTGTTGTTGTTCAGTCGCTAAGTGATGTCCGACTCTTTGCAACCCCAAGCACGCCAGGCTTCCCTGTCCTTCACTCTCTCCCGGAGCTTGCTCAAACTCATGGCCACTGAGTCAGTGTTGCCATTCAACCATCTCCTCCTCTGTCATCCCCTTCTCCTCCTGCCCTCAATCTTTCCCAGCGTCAGGGTCTTTTCCAACGAGTTGGCTCTTCATATCAGGTGACCAAAGTATTGGAGTTTCAGCTTCAGCGCCAGTCCTTCCAATGAATATTCAGGTGGCTCCAGTGGGAAGGAGCAGAGAGAGCAGGAAGAGCTCTGGGTGGAAAGACAGGGGCCTGGTCACCAACCGCATGGTCTGGACATGCACGAAGCTGAGTCAGTTTCTCCATGGTGGCATCTCCCCCGCGTTCTCTCCCAGAACAGTAGGATCCCTGTCTCCTAGCCTTGTCTCACCCTGTCACCCCCCCTATAATAGCGTTTAGCTTATCTATAAAATGAGGGGAAAATGGCAACTTCTCTGCCTCAAGTGGTTGTTTAACCAACATGGGTAATTATCAGTAGACGGTGGTTATTGACATGTACAATTTTACTTTCATAAAAAGATTTATGATTAAAAAATTTTTTTTCTAAATAATGGCAACTAAAATTGAACTATCCTCTGTTGCCAGGCATACAGACAAAGGCACAACATGATGTCTGTCTTAACACTCTTGAAAATCCCTGTGTGGGAGGTATTATTATTACCCCTCTTACAGATGAAGCAACTGCAGCTGAGAGAGTCTAAGCATGATCCCCGAGGTCACACAGCTAGCCAGTGGCAGAGCTGGGATAGGAGCCCACATTCTCCCACTGTCCAAAGAAGTGAGTGCAGACCAACTTTAAAAAATAATTGGTTGTAAGAGTCAAGGTTGGTCTCCTTCATATTCTTCTGACTCACTATTGCCTCTAAGTTTCGGGAAAAAAAAAAAAAAAAGTGCTGTGTTTCTGGTTGCTCCTTCAAGCCTCTGTGATGTTGGTGAGGGTGTCAGACAGTGTGCTACAAAGCTGTCCTGCCATTTCATGCTGTTTCCCATCTGTGACAATGTTGGATCAGTGGGACCCACCCCTGTCCTCTCCCTTCCAAAGCGGCGAGCAGTGAAGTGGCCAGGGTCCCAAGTCCTTTCCCCCCCACTGGTGCTCCTCTGCTCATCCCCATGTTCAGGGATTTCAGAATTCCCAGCCTCTTTAATGCCTTCAGAGCACATGCATAGGATCAGAAAGGAGATGCTAGGGCGGGGACCAGAGGACTGACGTTATTGTCCCCACGGCCTGGTGTCCCCGAGCACGTGCGTGTAGAGCTCGACATAGCCCCTACACCGGCCAGCAGTGCCACCTCCCGCCCGGTGGGACCATCGTGTCCACGGCGGCCTCAGCAGGTCTGGGGAGGGACACAGGGAACGAGGGAAGAAGACCCCTCATGCCTTAAAACCCTGCAGCTCTAGTCAGAGACATGTGGTCAGTGAACTCTGACCACTACAGTGAGACACCTCCACGCCCTGCATCTGAAAGGTGGTGACTCTACTGCCCAGGACAGGAAGGGGACGAGGGGCCTTGCTCTGGGGACAGGCAGGGCTTGGAGCATCTGGGCTGCACCCTGAAGGATGCAAGGCTCGAATAATGGGGCTGGGAGCCAGGGCTCTCGGAGTCCAGCCCCCCAGTCACATCATCCTCCCCGGGGCTCTGAAGGGGGCGTCTGAACTGCCAGAGGGCAGATGTCCCAGACTGGCAGGGAGGCCTGTCAACCCCCTGAGGACCTGGAAGGGGAGGGCTTCTTCCCCTTCCTCAGCCCCTCAGCCCCCAAATGAAGTGGGTCCAGATTTATGGACATGCTCAAGTCAAGTGGCTCAGAAGGTGTGGGGCTCCTGTGTTTTCTCCATGTGCCATTTGAGCGCCCCGCCCCTGAAATTCTCCTCCCAGAGGGAGTTGCTGGTCACCTTCTCCTCACACCACATCCCCTGATCCACTCTGGCTCTTCCTAAACTCATCCCTAAAGTTCACCCAACCTGCCCCATAGTCTGTGGCCTCAGTCCATCTCCCTGACTTGCTGTTCTCCTCCTCAACCGGCTCCTACTGCCGGCTGCCTCCTGGCAAACTCTTCATCCATCAGCTGAAGACCTTCTCCATCTTTCCAAACTGACTTCTGACTACTTCCCTGCAGCAATGTCTCATGTAACCTGTATGTGTGAATGGAGAGAAGAACTGGCTCTGGAATGAGTGTGGAAAGACTTGGGGTGGAATCCCCTTGCCCGGGTAGACACCATGAGTTGACGTGCAGACCTGCCCCACCAGAAATAAAGCCCAGTGCATGAAGGGGGTGGTTGCCTGCTTGGGGTGTGGGGAGGGGAAGGGGTCATCCTGAGCATCAGTGCCATGATGCCCCCGCCCCACAGAAGGTAGAGGAACTCAGGAGATGCTGTCTTGCAAATGCAGATAAACATCCGCAGGATGGGGGAGGGGCAGGGAGGCCAGGATTCCACTCTGGGGAAGGACTTGGGCAGTAAAACACCACACCTGCAGATTTCACAACACAAAGAGTGGGAGGTACAACCAACCAGAATAGCTCCTTACCTGGGAGAGATCAGCAGGGAAGGAATCAGAAAGCTTTGCGGGAGCTTGGGCTATAAAAGGCTGAGAAATACTGCAAGTTAGCCAGAGAAAAAAGTCAGATGAAAGGATTAACTACTGGGGAGAGTTTGAGTTCAAATCCCAGTTTTTTTTTTTGTTTAAACCCCAAGACTCTGTTAGCCGGTGACCTTGGGAAAGTTACTTAGACTTTCTGCATCACAGTGAGTTACTCATGTGTGTGTGTGGTTTTTTAAAGCTGTGTGATGGAAAAGAACAATAGCACCTACTTCCTAGGGCCACTGTGAGGATGAAACTAGATAATGCATACAAAGCACCTGGCATGGGATTTACTTTGTCACATGGTCGAGTGTTCATTGTATCAACAAACCTTAGGTGATGACATGATGTTGTTATTACCGACTGAACCAACTCACAAACAGTGGTGAGTTCTTAGGGTTTGGATCTGCCTCTCACTGTGTGACCTTTCCTTTCCCATGTACTGGCTGTCTCCCTGGGCTCCAACCACCCCTCCACCACCTGCGGTTCCCTTTGTGCTTAAACTGCCTTGAAATCACCTATTTGAGAAGCAGATGAGGAAGAGTGACTGGCAAAGGAGAAGGACACCCTGTCCAATGTCTCCGAGCATCCTCACCTGCTCCTTCCTGAGTGACCTCACCTCCTAACTCAACCGTACCACCTGAGAGAAAACACCCTGTTCCTTTTGGGTTGCTTGATGGACACTGTCTTCTGTCTGTACAGGGGGAGGTGTCTGCTGGGAACACAGCTACATGAACCAAGAAGGGAGAAGTAGAAGAACAAAGAGACCAAACACTCTGGAAGCGGTAGCGCCTGTGACATTCACGCTATACAGAGGCTGACTTGGGTTTGGTTCAGGGGCTTTCTTTGGGCCCCTCCACAGGGCAGCGGTCCTCTGAGTGCCCTGGGTGCACTGAGTCCTCCAAAAAGCTGTAACTGCTCGAATTGCACGAGAAGGAGCTGTGACTTGCCTCCAAATCCCAGGACCTCGCTCCCGGATCAATACCAGCCCTGCTGGCTAATGACCTTCCACCCCCTCATTGAATGCCTCGCTGGCGTGTTGCGCGGGCATGGGGGTGGGAGACCATTTGTTCCCTCGCTGGACACTGACTAATCACCACCATTAGGCCCACGTTCTCATGTGACACAGGGACCTGAAGAGGCCCCGACTCCTGCTCTGAGAAGGCAGGGTCCCTGGGAGGGTGTGTTGCAGGGGTCCAGGAGTGTCCAGGGCCACGGCGACAAGACCACCCTGTCCATCGTTCATCAGACAGGCCCTGAGAGCCTGGCCAGGAGGAACAGCCTCGTGCGCTCAGAGCAGACAAATCCATCCACTGACCCTGTGCACCCAGCTCGGAAGGAACCCGGAACCCACGAACAGGTGCATTCTCCACCTTTCTGACAACTTTCCTAGGCAGGTGCATCATGTTACCAATTTAGGGACATGGCAAGAGAGAACCACATGACCCCACAAGCAAGGGCTGGGCCGCCTTACAGCTACCGTGGCAGCCTGCCACCAACCCACCCATGTGGGCTCCAGTGGGGCTCAAAAGAACAGCATCACCGAGCTGTCCCCTTAGTGTAACCCCCTGCCCCCCGGGTCCTTTGGTATTTCACTCGGGACAGTTCTGCTCTTCAGTTCATCTTGGGGACCCAGGTGGTGAGACCTGGGCACCTTTCCCAATGTGTCCAGGCACCTTTGGCTGCCAAGCATGAGGTTGGGACCCTCAGTGACTCGCCCAAGCACAAAGGCTGAGTTTCACCCAGTAAGCTTCTGGATGAACTCAATTTTTAAGATATTCAAGCCGCCCCCTCTATTTTCAGTGTCAACTTGCTACTGTAATTTAATTATCAAGGGAAAAAAAAAAAATTAGAGGATGTGATTCAGAGAGAAAGCCCCTCCCGGGCGCTGCGTTAAAAGGAGAAGACCTCCTGCAGAACAGGTGTGGTCACCTGCCTTCTCTCGTGGGGATGCCCCACACAGCCTTACCTCCACCCCAGCCTGCCCAGCATGGACCAGCCAGATCCCTGCATGGCCAGGACAGCTTGAGCAAAGTCCAGATGGATTCCCTTTCATCTTCCACATCATCAACCCTCTGCTTATTCGAGGATCTTTATCACCCGGGACGATGCAAGAGGCAGAGAGAACCAGCTGGGGCTGTGGGTCCAGGTGCAAGTTTCTTTCTGGCTGTTCCAGAAATCTTATTTTGACTTGAAACCTGTCTAAATTTCCCTGGAGCTGATCATGAGAGAACAGAGATGAACCCCTGCTGAGCATTCAGGAGGAATCTCTCTCCCATTACCTCCTTCTCTGGGGAGGAGGCTAGGCTGGCCAAGGCTTCACCCCACCAGGCCTCCTGCTCCCTTAGGTTTTAAATTAACTAGCCTTCCTTTCCTGCCTCCTTTGTGAACACCCTGTTGTTCCCTAAAATGTGAGGAGACAGCTGTGCACACCCAGAGAAATAGATTTCCGACTCGGCCGTGATGTGGCCCAGGAGGACCCGGGCTGCGGTCCACAGCGCTGGCGTGTGGGCTCTGACGCTGCGCCTTCTCACACGTGGAACCGGCCTCGGCCCCCGCAGAGCCCTCGGTCTCACTCATCCTCATCCGCCCATGGATGCTCCCAACTGTGAGTGATGGCGCGTGGTTGTTTGTATCATGCATCATGAAAGGGGCAGAGAAGAAAGGGGCAGAACAGTGATGGGAGAAATCCAGATGAATCATCCCTTGCAGACAGACCTAGAGTAATTTCAAGTCCAAGCTGGTAAACACTTCCAACAAAGGGAGCATATCTGAGAGTGGATTCATCTGCCGATATCTTTGTCTCTTCATTCGTGTCTGCATTCAATAAATAAAGACACACTTGTTGGTCACCTTCCAGATGCCAGGCTCTGTACTGGTTGGGGGCTACAGGACATCTCTGACCCCTCAAGCTTGCCTCTCCTGGGGAAATACAGATGCATGGCTAGACGTCTGCAGTGGGTTGTAACATGACATAATGGCAAAGTCCCAGATTTCTGCTGCCACTTGGAGGGGATCAGGAGAGGCTGCCACAAGGAAGCCGAGGCTAAACTGACACTGGAAAGCAGAAGCAGGCCAGGTGAAGCAGGGGTGTGTGTGTGTATGTGTGTGTGCGTGCGTGCGCACGCATGCATGCGCGCAGGTGGGTGTGGATGTGGACCCGTGGCTGACAGCCATAGGAACCTTTCTTTCTCCTGCTGGAGAAAAACGGTGAGAAATATGTGTAGAAAGACACCAAGAACTGAGACAAGCAATGCTCTACAAGCTGTGATCCTTTGTAAAAAGTTATCTGCCTCTAAGGAACACTTGAGGAGGCTCTGGAGGAGAGTGGTGAGCAAGAACACCATGCTGAGCTGTGTGGTCCTGGAAGCATCCTACCAGCAGCCCAGTGTGGTCTTGCAGGGAAGCAGGGAGACCTTGAAAGTTGACATTGTCAGCCTGGCAACTGATGATGGCATTGTGAACAACTGTGGGGGCGATGGAGGGAGAGAAGACAAAGAAATGCACAGGATGAGAATCAGTAGGATTCAGGGCTGGTAGGCTGGTAGGCTGGTAGGCAAGAGAGAAGGAATAGGTGACCCAATTTCTATAGGAGACACCAGGCGCCATTTTCTGAGAAGGGACTCAAAGGAGTTATAGACAGAGAAAACAAATAAATTAGGACTGCATATATTGAGTTCAAAGAGTCCATGGAACAGCTATTGGACATGCCATTTTATGCAGCAGCACATATGGGTCTGGGGCTCCAGAGATATACCTGGAGGCAGAGCTGATAAGTGTTTAGCTAGGGCCCACGGAAGAAGAAGAGTCTGGTTTTCAGCATCGGCCCGTGTCCATGGTTGACATCCTCCCACCACAGCTGACTTCACACTACCCTCATGTGGTCAGTTAGGATGGCAGGCACAGCTGGCCTCACGAGCCCGCTCCAGCACACCGCTGGCTGGAGATCAAGTGCTGGGACTCCAGACTGGGACTCCAAGTGCTGAGACTGCAGCAGATGACATCACAGTCAGGTTAGAACAGGAGGAGAGCTGGGGTGGGGGCGGGGGAGATCACCATCCGAGGATGGTCACACCCGTGATCGGAAGCCCACCGGAGGCGGAGCTGGTCTGGTGAGCATCTGCTCTCCGTCAGGCATCTTATATGTCACTGTCTTAACCCACACTCCAGGGGTGGGTTCTATTATCAACCTTATTTTATATGTGGGGGACTGCAGTGCAGAGAGGTCAGGTAAGTTACACAAGGTCACAGAGGAAGTATGAACTGAAGCCTGGGCCCCCCAAGTCCATTTTAGAGCAGGGGTTATGGAAGGAAACTTTGAAATTCTAAGGAATGGAATCGTCCAAAAATCACAGAGCACCAAAGAAGGGCCTTAGAAATAACTCTGTCACTTTAAGATGAGGATGCTAACGGCTAGCCATGAATCTCAGTCGGTGATCCGAAAAGAAATCTCTCCTGTCTCAGGGCTGCCCCAACCGTGGTATGAACAAAATGACCATCATGGATTTAAGAATCCACACAGGTGGTCTCTAAAGAAAAAAATCACCAGTGTTTAAGAGCTAGTTCCAATCAGCTTCCAGGCAGGAAGCCTGCCGGTAGATCCCACCCTACCCCTCAGCATCGCATCCCCCCTTTTTCGGCTGGTGAATGAAGTCCTTCAAGAAACTATGTCATCACTTCTGAGCTGTGTTTTGTATCTGCCTAAAGGTGGGATGTTCGCAATATTGTACAGGAGACAGGGATCAAGACCATCCCCATGGAAAAGAAATACAAAAAGGCAAAATGGTTGCCTGAGGAGGCCCTACAAATAGCTGTGAAAAGAAGAGAAGCGAAAAGCAAAGGAGAAAAAGGAAAGATATTCCCATTTGAATGCAGAGTTCCAAAGAATAGCAAGGAGAGATAAGAAAGCCTTCCTCAGGGATCAATGCAAAGAAATACAGGAAAACAACAGAATGGGAAAGATTAGAGATCTCTTCAAGAAAATTAGAGATACCAAGGGAACATTTTATGCAAAGATGGGCTCAATAAAGGACAGAAATGGTAGGGACCTAACATAAGCAGAGGATATTAAGAAGAGGTGGCAAGAATACACAAAAGAACTGTACAAAAAAGATCTTCACGACCCAGATAATCACGATGGTGTGATCACTCACCTAGAGCCAGACATCCTGGAATGTGAAGTCAACTGGGCCTTAGAAAGCATCACTATGAACAAAGCTAGTGGAGGTGATGGAATTCCAGTTGAGCTATTTCAAATCCTGAAGGATGATGCTGTGAAAGTGCTGCACTCAATATGCCAGCAAATTTGGAAAACTCAGCAGTGGCCACAGGACTGGAAAAGGTCAGTTTTCATTCCAATCTCTAAGAAAGGCAATCCCAAAGAATGTTCAAACTACCACACAATTGCACTTATCTCACACGCTAGTAAAGTAATACTCAAAATTCTCCAAGCCAGGCTTCAGCAATACATGAACCATGAACTTCCAGATGTTCAAGCTGGTTTTAGAAAAGGCAGAGGAACCAGAGATCAAATTGCCAACATTCGCTGGATCATCGAAAAAGCAAGAGGGTTCTAGAAAAACATCTATTTATGCTTTATTGACTATGCCAAAGCCTTTGACTATGTGGATCACAGTAAACTGTGGAAAATTCTGAAAGAGATGGGAATACCAGACCACCTGACCTGCCTCTTGAGAAACCTGTATGCAGGGCAGGAAGCAACATTTAGAACTGGACAAGGACCAACAGACTGGTTCCAAGTCGGAAAAGGAGTACGTCAAGGCTGTATGTTGTCACCCTGCTTATTTAACTTATATGCAGAGTACATCATGAGAAACGCTGGACTGGAAGAAGCACAAGCTGGAATCAAGATTGCCGGGAGAAATACCAGTAACCTCAGATATGCAGATGACACCACCCTTATGGCAGAAAATGAAGAGGAACTAAAAAGCCTCTTGATGAAAGTGAAAGAGGACAGTGAAAAAGTTGGCTTAAAGCTCAACATTCAGAAAACTAAGATCATGGCATCTGGTCCCATCACTTCATGGGAAATAGATGGGGAGGCAGTGGAAACAGTGTCAGACTTTATTGTTTTGGGCTCCAAAATCACTGCAGTTGGTGATTGCAGCCATGAAATTAAAAGACACTTACTCCTTGGAAGGAAAGTTATGACCAACCTATAGAGCATATTAAAAAGCAGAGACATTACTTTGCCAACAAAGATCCGTCTAGTCAAGGCTATGGTTTTTCCAGTGGTCAGGTACGGATGTGAGAGTTGGACTGTGAAGAAAGCTGAACGCCGAAAAATTGATGCTTTTGAACTGTGGTGTTGGAGAAGACTCTTGAGAGTCCCTTGGACTGCAAGGAGATCCAACCAGTCCATCGTGAAGGAGATCAGTCCTGGGTGTTCATTGGAAGGACTGATGCTGAACCTGAAACTCCAATACTTTGGCCACCTGATGTGAAGAGTTGACTCACTGGAAAAGACCCTGATGCTGGGAGGGATTGTGAGCAGGAGGAGAAGGGGATGACAGAGGATGAGATGGCTGGATGGCATCACCGACTTGATGGACATGAGTTTGAGTAAAATCTGGGAGTTGGTGATGGACAGAGAGTGCTGCGTGCTGCGATTCATGGGGTTGCAAAGAGTCGGACATGACTGAGCAACTGAACTGAACTGAAAGGTGGGATTCTGATTGTCTGCCCAGCATCTCCCACGTGCATCTGCTTTAAGCAGTGGTTGGCTCTTCCTAAGGTCAAGCCTTCCAGCAGGACCTTAGTAAGTGTTCACTGAGTGAACAAAGGACCGATCCCCTTCAGAGGGACAGCCACAGATGGCTTCATTCCTTCCTAAAACCTAGTGGCTACTGAGTTGGATCCCCGAGATGGGGTGGAGCTGCTCAGGGAAGCAGCAGGCTCCTCACGGGGCAGAAGTGTGGAGTCACTTGCTCTATAATTGACAGTGGGCCACAAGGACTCAGGGTCCCAGAGCCTGGCCAGGGCACAAGACGGCCTCCCCGTTGGAGAGCTGGGCTCTGTGGGCTGGTCTCTGCCATTTCCTCCTTTCCCCAGTCTGAAGCATTGCCTCTAATCGGGCATCAACCGCATTTTCTGAACAAGGCACATTCTGTGTTTTCTGCATTTTCTAGAATGTGATAGAGGCATTTACTCTGGGCTTCTCTAAATTAGCTGAGAGATGAACACACAACTGCCTACAGATAAACATCTTCCTAATGGCAGACAGCCCACCAAGGGAAGGCTCCTTTGCAGAGGAACCTGCAAATCAGGGCACAGTAATGGCTTGACAGTCACCTGCTTCGATGGCCTCGCAGCCGAGCAGGAGGCAAGCCAAGTCCCTGGCAGTCTCTGGGGGCTGCTCCTCCAGCGAAGAATGTCAAGATGCTCCCCTGATGGAGGGGACTGGAGGGAAGGCAGTCGCCGCTGCTCTGCAGCAGGACCAGAGGTACCAGAGCCAAGGCTTCTGTCGTAGCCACACTTCAGAGAAGCAGCCCAAGGCCTATCCTGGCGATGACTCTGGAAGCGCTCCACCCTTGTGTTCCGACTTGCTGTCTGCTCTCAAGCAACTTCCTTAGACTCTGGGGAAACCAAGAGCAGGGCACCAGATGTACTTTGCACCAGGTCGTACCTTTGACATTTTTCCAAAAATGTAAATGTTCAAGCGCCTTGGAAGAAGACAGTGCCTGCGTGTGGAGACAAGTAGGAAGCAGTAGTTCATTCCTGACATCCTGAGAAAGATGGATCATTCAATTCCAGAGTCGCTTGTCGCCTAAGAACATCACATCCACAGCACAATAGTGCTCTTTCCACTTGACACTTGGGCAGCTGCCTTCCTGCCTCTTGGCCCGCTCCTGCGTGAACGAGCCTCCCTCCTCCCCCACCCTGTCCTATGCTAAGGGATTCTGACACCGAGAACATTTAATCCAACATCAGAAAGCATCAGATGAAAAGAAAGCTGAGGGAAGACCTGAGACCACGGGTCTACGGCCAGCACCTCACCCAGCCCCCTCCTTCACCCTTTGGCATCTGGGGGCCTGTGATGCTGGCTTTGGGGAACTCACACTGGGGTCCCTCTTCCTTTTCCTCTGTGCTCCCCTCCTCGACCTTTTTATGATCCACAGCACTCTCAACATCATGAGAAAAGATTTGAAGAATTAAAAAGAATTCTACTTAACAGCAGTCTAGTCTCCTCTTGGAGGTGTAAATATTCATAAACATACCAACTCTTCCAGACCCATCACAAATAGAACTGCCAGTGACACCCCTGCTGCCTGAGGCACTGTTCTAATAAGTGAGGAGCAGGCAAGTGGAAGGGGATATTTTTAACTTAGGTTTTTTTTTTTTTTTTCTCAAAAGCCATTTTGATGTGCCCCGCTGGGAATGGAGCTGGAAAGAAGCTGTTTGCTAGAAACAGAGACTGTTGCGAAGTCCTGGGTGGAAACTGAAGTGGTGATGCAAACTGGTGACCCCATCTGACATCTGCATCACCAGACCTCTCGGGGATGCTCTGGAGCGAGCCCTGATCACAACTATGCCTGGCCCAGTGTGGCGATGAGTCTTATCTTCTCAGCAAAAGGGCCGCTCCCACCTGAAACAAAGCATGCTGCTTTCAGGGGAACCCCAGGGTGTCGGCAGCATGAGGCAGAGCCCTCCTCACCATCACCGGGGGATTTTGTTCACTGAGATGCAGCTATTAATGCTCTGGCTTCTCCACTGGTGCAGCCACAATTGTGTTATCTGGGCATGAGTCCCTGATAAATATGTTCCCTTGATCTGGCTGTTATTTATTATTCAATAACTGTCCTACTAAACTTAAATTAATGGGGTATTTGGAGACATCCCTGAACACTGCTCCTCTTGGTCTCTGTCAAGGGAGTCGTGCCACATCCTTAATAACCCCCGGCTTGTGGATGACGCCCCGCCCACGTGCTTCACTCGGGGGTCTCGGTCACGGACCTCCGCGGCAGCCAACAGAGAGCTGGGTGCCTGCCGGCCGCCGACCTCAAGCCTCGGACCCTGGGATCCACGTGCCCACCTCCCCCCTGCTCCTCCCCCACCCGCTCCTCAGAGAGCGCCTTGCAGATTACAGCTCAGAAGCAGGCAGGGTGGGAAGAGGAGAAGGGATTAGAGAAAATAGATTCATGAGAAGACAGATAACAGAGTTGTTGGGCTCTGTTAATTAAAAAGCAGCGATTTGTCTGAATTCTGAATGTGAAGAACCCCTGGGAGGTATTAGCCAGCTTCCTCTGAGAACAAGGCGTGATCCAGCCCCATGCTGTAACTTGCTCCCCGGGGTCTCTCGTGACCGGGTGTCCTCCTCACGTGTCATTGTTCGGAAACCCGATAACCCCTGCTGGACCGCGGCCACTGGTGGCTGCCCTCCCCACACGACCCCAGGACCGCCCCCCACTGGGGCCAAATAGATAAATAAATAGCGTTTAAAAATGAGTTAAGTTTCCCAGGTGGCGCTAGTGGTGAAGAATCCATCTGCCAATGCAGAGAGCCCTAAGAGATGCGCGTTCAATCCCCAGACTTCTCACAGGCTTGAGGTCTCAGGTTTGGGGAAGAGACTCACCTCTTCCTCAGATCGCACATCCTGCTGAATAGGGGACATCAACCCTGCACCAACACTGCTCACAATCCCCCTCTCTCCTTCCCAGCCACACCCTGTTCTAAGTGCTTTACACGTGTGTGTTCAGTCGTTTCAGTCATGAACGACTCTTTGCGTCCCTACAGACTGTGGCCCGCCAGACCCCTCTGTCCATGGGGATTCTCCAGGCAAGAATACTGGAGTGGATTACCACGCCCTCCTCAGGGGATCTTCCCCACCCAGGGATTGAACTCACATCTCTTACGGCTACCTGCATTGGCAGGTGGGTTCTTCACCACTAGCGTCGCCTGGGAAATTTTACACTGATTAGCTCATTTTTTAAACAATATTTATTTATCTATTTGGCTATGCCCTGTCTTAGTTGCAGCATGAGGCGTTTTCAGTATTTGTTGCAGCATGCGGAATCTTTAGTTGTAGCATTTGGGATCTAGTTCCCTGACCAGGGATCAAACCCAGGCCCCCTACATTGCACGGGTGGAATCTTAGCCACTGGACCACCAGGAAGCCCCATGAGTAACTCATTTTAATTCTCACAATAATTCTATGAGGCAAATACTCTTAGCATCCCCACTGTATCAGAGAAGAAACAGCAACGCAGACCGGTGGACTGACTCCTGCACTGATAAGCGGTGAGATTCGTTTCCAAAGCAAGCAGAGTGACACAGAACAGCAGTTAACCTCCAGCCTCCCTGGCCACCACACATCTGGTCTCTGAAGACGTTTAGAACCATTTTTCTTAGGTTGCTCAGCATGAATAATGTGCATTTTGTCCACGAAGTGGCCAATAAGCTAGTATTGCACCCAAGGACCCAGTCTGTGTAAAACTCCAGGTGCTCTGACTTCACAAAAACTCAGTAACAGGTTCCCCACGATTCAGGATTTGTGGCTTCATTAAACATTCATCTTTACACTGATGCTTGCAAAGTGACCGCTTCTACTCTGAGCGTCCTGGGAATCCTGGTGAACAAACAAGGTAAAGCTTGCTGCCCTCCTGGGGCTTGTTATCTAGAGGCTTTTCCTTGAATAAGGAGATTCCCAGGAGAATAACATTGGATTCTGTGTGATTTCCAAATTTCTGAGATTGTCGGTTATAGGGAGTAGGATTCATCCGCAGGTGAAATGCCCAGGGCCATAACCTGGACACAACCACCTCGGATCCTTTCCTGTTGCTTGAAAGACTCAGCAGTGATGCAAAGTCATCATAGAGACGACGCTCTGGACTCTGCTCTGTCTTGTCCTGGGCTGTCTCAGGTAACTGTGTGAGCCTGAACTTGGGGTCAGAAGATCTGGACATGTCTCTCACACCCTGATCCTTGGCACCTTGGTGTCTTTGCCTGTGAAATAAGGGTAGGTAGGACCCACAGTCTGTTTGAAAATGTGGTTGACAGCTCGAAGTAAAATAAGATAAAAAGGAAATGGACTGCACTTGAGAAAATGCTTGGATTCCATGAACCAGCGTGTAAATAGGAGGTGCTGATGTCTTTAAAATCATGCAGCTTGGGATCCATGGAGGCCAGCCTGTGACCTAGTCTGCTTCCTGACAGCCTGCACATCTCAGTCCTCTTGGGAGCTGGTTGCACCTTGACCTTTGCTGTCCATCCGGGGCAGCTGGTAAATGGATCAGTCTGGGAGGCAGAACTCCAGCCCGAGTTCCCTGGCTGACATATCTCCTGTTAGCTGGGCTCCAGGGCAGATGACCTCAGGAGGACCAGGGCAGAGGGATCAGCTGCCATGTTGGAGCTCACATGCTTTCGTCCCGGTTACCCAGCCACAGGCTCACCCTGGGCCACAAGGCAGGTTCTGCTGGTGTGACTGAAGTTGCCAATCAGCAACCATAAGTTAATCAAAGGGAGATGACCCCTGTGGGCCTGACCTGCTCAGCTGGAAGGTTTTGGAAGAAGGCTTCCTAGAACAGTGGGTTCCCTTCTTCCCTGCGACGGCTGCCTCTGACAACCAGCCTGAGCTCACACCAGCGGTCCTCATCCACTTGTGAATCCCTCATGGGCTTCCTCCCAGGAGGACTTTGGACATACTCAGCCAGCACCCACCACGGGGTAAATCACTGCTTGTAAAAACCCTTCTCTATTCACATTTACCTCCTCTTGGTCCCACTGCTCTGGTGAGTCCTCTCTGACACTCCATCCCACCTGCCTGACCAGTGGTCTGCCTGCAGAGCCAACATCACTCCCACCCATGGGTGTCCTTATGAGAGGGACAGAGTAAAGAGACAAAGTAGGTGATGAAATAGTTAATTGCACTACGGGACTGTAAGTAGAAAAAACACAGGAGACCCCTGTAGGAATGATTACTCAAGAAAACTCATTTGCTTAACCACAAAACCAAGCAGCCTTGCTTAGAAACAAAACCACCCAAAAGAAGCACAAGATATGTCCCCAAACAGAAACACAATGGTGGCATAAGACCCACATCCTACCCAGGGGCTCAATAAATTATCAATCCCTAGGACATGTTCTCTGCACACATACAAAATAGTCATTCGTGAACCCAGCTTGACTAGAGACAAGAAGACTCTCCTGCCCAACCTGGAGGAGGAGATGATGATGATGGAAGCATGACGTCTACTCAAGAAATACAAAGAAGGGCTTCTCCCCTTCCCACTTTTCCTTTGATTATAAAACTGTAGCCAAGCATCCTATTCTGTTTATTATAAATCACTACTTATCTGTCACTTTGCCTCTCGCTGAACTCTTTCTGTTCTGAGACGTAAAAGACTATGGTACCAGTTCTCTTCGGAGCCTCCCTGAAATGACACTTAGCGGTTTTATTTATACTTGGAAAAAAGCTGGTATCAGTGAACTTGGGAGGCCCAACTGTCTCTGATTCTGCACACTGCATGCTGGAGGCACAAGCTGAGCAAAAAATCCCATCTTAGCATGAATAAACACACAAAACAAAAGCCCAAGATGACCTGCTGAGAAATCTTCACCACTCAGGACCGCTCCACAGCCTCAATACATTCTGGGTGCAAGGCTTCCTTTACCTCACACTTTACAGAACACTGTGAAATTAGGGGGTCGACCGGCTGTATTTATTTGTTTATTTTTGCCAGTGCAGTTTGTCCTGAACAATCAAGATAGATGGCCAGCTCAGGTGGGTTTATACAACAATTCCAGCAAGAGAAACACTAAATCAATCTATTGGGGAGAATATTAATGTTCTCATTAAGAGGCTTAATTATTCACATCAGCCTCTGGTTCTTTCCAGGACATTAATTCCATTTCTGACTTCAGAGCAATTGCTCTTCTCAAACTTCCGAGACACCCAACAGGTGCTTTCAGTTTCTGGAGTGTTAAAACACTCTGTCCAGGGCCTGGGGGGGATGGTCTAAGAGCCAGCCTCACCCCTTTCTCCTACACACACACACACACACACACACACACACACACACACACACACACATGACTGGTTCCAACTAAAGCTCACCACCTCCTCCCCACACACTCATACTCATATTACCATCTTCTTCACACTCAAAATAATAATAGAAATAAACACACACACATATTGATTTCTATGTGCCAAGCACCATTTCAAATGCTTTGAATATATCAACCGATGTCTAGAACTTATGAAGTAGCACTATTTTATTATATGTGTTTTATCAATAAGGGCATTGAGAAGCAGGTGATTAGCATCCTGCCTGCAGGCATCTAAAGAAGGGAAGGGTTAGCGTTTACACCCAGGCAGTGATGTTCTACAGTCCACATCATCTTTATGGGAAACTGCCCCTTCCTATTCAGCATAGGTACTAAGTCACGTTCTCTTCCATAAACCTCCTCGTAAGCTTTTCCTATGAATTAAAAAAATAAAAAGACTGGGAAGAAGGCATTACATTCATGCAGGACAAAACCGACCTTCCTGATTTATTTTCACTGTAAGCCTTTCCTCACGATCATCACATAGAACTCAAGTTTCTTTTTACACAATTAGAGCCCTCCGGCATCCTCCCCGCGGTGCTCACACAGTACAGAACTTCTCGTCGCCTTCCAGGATGATCAGCATTCCCCTCACACCCACTTGAGAGTTTTCCAGACAGAGAGTTCTGCCACAAGCACTGCGGTGTCAGAAGCAAGTGTGCCCAAACAGCTTTTTGCCATGTACCTGTCTCTCCCCAGAGCTCTACCTTCCAGAGTCAGCTGCAAGGAAACAAACGCCCTCGAGGGGCAGATGGCACAGAGCTTCATTAGAACGGGTGGGGATTTCAGATCTGGTTCAACCATCAGCTTCTTACCCTCCAGGGATATCCCAGAGAGAGCTGGGGTTTCTGTACCAAGGTCCTTGTTCCTCCTTTGAAAAAATAACATCAAAAACGTTCTGAAGAGGGGGACATTATTTGAATATACTCTTTTCATATAAGCTAAGAACTTGGGAGAGTTGGAGAACTACAGGTCGGAAAAATAACGAGTTTCGGATACAATGAAGAGCTCTCCATCTAAGAATAAAAGAAGGTAAATGAGTCGAGTGAAATGAGGCAGTGTTACAGATGAATTAAGATCACACATTCATTCAATTAACGTATGCTTTAAACCCGAGCCTATGATGTGGCATTCACTGTGTTAGATGAACCAGGCTGGGAAGGACTCTGTCCCTCTTGGAACTTATCTTCCAGTAGAATATTTGGAAGCATATCCGGATAGTGTAAGAGTGAACACCTGAGTACACCATGGTTTCCTGGATATCTGCCCTTTGCTGCCTACCCAGTGTCCCTTTCTTGGTTGATAGCACCTGGATATTTCCTTTGGAGAGTTAGGCTCTATGTCTACACATGGCCTCCAGGCTCTGGAGGCAGGCATGAGGTCGTGATATTCCCTCCAGGACAGATACTGTTTCAGAGATGGGCAGGTGATGGTAATACAGGCCATGGACTAAAAATCACCCCTACCTGAAATTTTGACCCTGGATTTTTCCAAACGGTTGGAAGTCAGCCTGGAGCTGCTAGAGGCCAACAAGTAGGGAAACCCGCTTAAGAATCTTGAAAGGAAAGCGGTACCCAGTGGTTCAGAGATAGAGACTAAACTCTTATTACCCGATGTGAGCTCCTGGATCCTGCTACACCTGAAAGTCAGCAGTACTTCTGGATTTCTGAGATACATGGATGAAACTCGCTCACTTTTCTCCCGTAAGTCAGTCTGACTTGGGACTATCCCTTGCAACCAAAACAGGTCTCCACTAAGTCGGGTTAAGAATTCCACTCATTTTCAGCTGGCCTCTTAGAGCTAACATATCCATCTGCTGTGTTTAAGACACTCTGATTTGGCATTGAATTCTCAGCTCTCTCATTAGATTTAGGACCTGGTTCCTCTGTTCTCATGCCTCTAAACTGATAACAATAGCAGAGCCTTCTGCACAGATTTGCTGAAAGCTGCAATAAGATTACACCTGGAAAGCATTTGGCACAGACCTGGTATGTGTTAACTACCAATAAACGGTGGTCACTGTGATCATGGATGATAATGGTTATTATCACAATCATCATCATAAACACGAAAACCTGCCCTGGGCTAGACACCCTCCCCCCTCTTCACAATAAAAGTCTTTTTAAAAAATCCCATGTGCTCTGCTTTGCACTTTTCCCTTTCCCCTGATTTCCATCCACTCCAATCAGCCTTGTTCCCATTATGCTATTGAAATTGCTATTGTCAAGGTCGCCCATGAACTGCATTGTGTCAAAAACAATGATTAAAATTTCTCTTCTTTTCCCCAGTCCTTCGGTACATTCATCACAGTGGACACGTTCTTTCTCCTGAAGCTGCTTCCTCACTTGGCTTTCCTCCTCTCCTCTCTCCATCTCAGCCAGCTCTTCCTCCCTTTTTGGGATCATCTGTCTCCACACCCCCTCCTGGGTCTTCCAACTGAGTCTATGGCAGGGAAAAGCGCTTTGAATCTGTGCCTCTGGTCCCACACTCTCCCTGGAGGTCTATTCCTCCATCACCCATTGTAGAAGAGTGTCTCCCAGATGTCACCCAGGGCTCTGCAACCTACAAAACCATGCTGTTAATACACCGTCCTCCTCCAGCCAGACTCTGCTTCTCCTCATGGAGCCTCCTTCTTGGGAAAGGGTACTGCCATTCCTACTCTCTCGAGTCAAAACCCTAAAAGGCATCTTCCGTCCCTCTCTCCTCTATCCGCAGTTCTAACCATTGGCAGGTGCAACTTATTCCATCTGACCTGCTCCACCCTTCTCACATGAGTCCCAGCACAGAGCCGTGTAGCAGCCTGTCTCAGACCCCCAGGCTCACATCTGCCCCTGATGACTGAGGGATCAGGCCACACCTCCACCACCGCAAAGCCACCAGTGGCTTCTGGTTATGCCTAAAATCCAAACGTCTTGTAAACACCCCACGGATCCTGGTTCGCGGGTGTCTGCACACGGCTCTGATGACCACTTGTGCACTCCGTCCGTCCACCCTTCCTTGGGGGCTCCAGTCACACCCCCATGCACAGGAGTCATCGCACATGTCACCCTGGCACCAGCATCTCCTTCTGCCTGGAGCATGGATCTTCTGGGTCTTCTCAAGGCTGGCTTCCCATCAGTTAGGTCTCTGCTCCAGGGACACCTCTCCAGAGAGGCCTTGCCAGACCGTGCCACCCGAACAGGTCTCCTTCCCACCCCCATTCACTCTCTCTCTTGTGTCCTGCCTTACTTTCTTTATATTTCATATTTTTCATGTTCACCTATTGGCTGGCTGCCTCAGGGGCTGGGTGCACATCCCCTCAGTGTAGATGGAAGATGCACGGGGATTTAAAGGAACAGGCACAGACTGTACTCACCTGCCCATCAGCGGCAGGGGGATGTCGGTCTAAGTCTCCCCTCTGCCCATCTACTGGTGGGACTGGAGTCCCCACCAGCCCCTTCAGACGGCTCTAGGAACTTGGACAAAAGACACATGCCTCTGAGTGGTGGCTGCCCCTGGGGTAAGCTGCCATTATTGTGGAAGAAATAATAATTTTCTAAAAACTTGACATTTAAACTACTCAATAAGCACGGCTATAGGTGACTCAGACAGTAAAGAACCTGCCTGCAATGCGGGAGACCTGGGTTTGATCCCTGGGTCAGGAAGATCCCCTGGAGAAGGGAATGGCAACCCACTCCAGTATTCTGGCCTGGAGAATCCCATGGTCAGAGGAGCCTGGCGGGCTACAATCCATGGGCCAAAAAGAGTCAGACATGACTGAGCGGCTACCACACTTTCACACACACACACATCATGGATTGGGGGAAAAGGTGGCAGGTGAGGGGAGGAGAGGATGAGTTGGAAATAATTTCATGCTGTATTCGACATCTACTAAAAAGTCATGTGGTCATTCTTGAACACCAGATATAAAATTGATTGTCATTTCATAAACTATCTTGTGTCCTAACAGGCAAAAGACAGGCATAGCAAACATGACCACACAGTGATCAGCTGCATAAACATCTCCATCAACACCTGTTTAGAGTCTCCGAGAAATTGGAAATCAATGGGATAAAAGCCAGATCAATGCCTCATCTCCCCCAGACTCACTACATTTCTAAGAGTAGAGAGAATGTCTCTTTCTGTGAAAACGGAAATAAATGAGGAAACATTAAAGACTAAATCTACTATGAAATTAACTTGTAATTTCAAGGATTCCCCCCCAAATTAAATGCCTGGGGAAGAGGTCTGTTCTTACAGGGGGGTGACAGTCATTCAAGCTCAGTTTAAGTGGACTTTATCCTACATCCAAGACATTATTACCTGATTCTGATCACCCCTAACCTTGCCAAGCCCTCAGGCATGTGCAGTATTCAGATAACTTTATATTAATCTTTAATCACTGTATATGACATCATGTCAAATATCACATCACTCAGGCACATTGCTTTCTTCTTAAAACAGACTGGCAACCCCTCCAGGGCAGAGACATGAGATCTCACACTCTTTTACCCTCTGTGTTTAAACTTAATTTTACAAGTTCTAAACATCTGTATCACACAACCCCTGTCTTCTATCTTCTCTAACACTGCATGCCTATTAACGCTCATAATGCACCGGACTACAGTTGATTTTTACAGGTTTGTTATCTGCCTTCCTCCCCACACCAGGAACATCGTGAGTGCTGAAAGTATGTCTGTTCTACTCCTATCGACCTAACCCATGGCACTACCCTACCCAAAGCTCATGTGCGTTTGTAAATGCTCTTGAAGGATTTTAAGCTGAGTTGTGAAAGTGAAAGTGAAGTCACTCAGTCGTGTCCGACTCTTTGCGACCCCATGGACTGTAGCCTACCAGGTTCCTCTGTCCATGGGATTCTCCAGGCAAGAATACTGGAGTGGGTTGCCATTTCCTTCTCCTAGGTAAATAAGTAAAACAGAATGGAATCAATGATTAGACACAGCATGACTGAAGTTTTCAAAACACACAGGAGGAAGGGGTTGACTCTGAGATGCAGTGTAATGTGAGGGCTAAGGTAAGAGACCTCTTTCAGGCGGTGACCTGGCCTGAGATGTAGAGATCCTGCCCCACGAAGGCAGGTGCTGGGGTCTCTGGCAACAAGGGTGGGACCCTGAGGCGCCAGCAGCCCAAGGTCAGGGAACCAATGCTTTGCCTGGATCCCCGCCCCCCACCTCACCACTCTGAGTATTTTGAAATTTGTACTCAAGGGGTTAACATTCAATACATTATATTTGTTTAAATCTCAGCTCTTGAGTACTTGAATGAAGCACAGGCGATCTATGGTTATTTACATGTGAGTCCTTGACAGTCATTTTCTTAAAAGCATCACTTCACAGGAAACAACCGCCAGTGCCTGCTGTCAATGCTAAAATCTGAGCTTTCAGGTAAAAATGATAATTTGGGGAAACTTCTTTGAGCCACTACTGTCTTCACAGCTTCTAATACTCAGACTCATCCAATGAGACCTTTGGGGGTATTCAGTCAACAGACATGATGCTAAATCTAGATTTGCCACCAACTGTCTATAAAACCTCTGCTAATCTTTTCCTCTCTCTGGCTCTCATATTCTAAACTTCAAAAAATTGAATAAGGATAAAGGATTTTTGAGGTCATTTCCAACTCTTCCATTTGCCTCCACTCCTGCCCTCTCTTTTTCTCATTTTCTACTTTCCTCTCAGGTTTCATTTTTTCCTTTTTTTTTAAAAAAAAATTGAATTATAATTAATTTGCAATGTTGTGTTAATTTATGCTGTACAGAAAAGTGACTCAGTTATATATATACTCTTTGTTCTAGTTTTTTCCACTATGGTCTATCCCAGGACACTGGATATACATAAGACCTGTGCTATACATAAGACCTTGTTGTCTATCCATCCTAGGTATAAGAGCTTGCATCTACCAGCCCCAAACTCCCATCCTCTCTGGTTTCATGGCTTCTAAGAAAGAAGCAAGGACACCCACTACTGGGGTAAAGAGAGACCCCGAAGCTGTTAGCTGGGAACCATACCTCCCCTTCTGATAATGAGACTCTGCGCCATCAGAGACTGAAAATAAAGCTTCTGCTACATCACCACGGCCCCGTGTTGATCTGGTCACACGTGGAAGGTGCTTTCCTTCACTCCTGAAATAGAACTCAGCCCCTGTGAGCAGGTTCGTGCTCAGCCCTGTCTGCCCCGTGCCCATTACCTTGAGGATGGAGGGAGATGTTGGTTGAGGGGAGGATGCGATCAGCCTGCTTCTGTCTCCCGGTCCAGTGGACCAAGGCCCCTATAGCCGTCCCGTGGTGTGGCTTGAGAGGAGTGGCCAGGTGAGAAAAGCAGGCATCCTGCTGGAAAGAAGCAAATGCTGGGGACTTCTGCCTCTAGGGGCCAACCTGGGCCTCCCCAGCCAGGTTAGTTATGCCAACACTTATCTTTTGCTGTGGTTGAATTCCCTTTGAGTGTGTGTAAGAGAAATAAATATTGAGGAGAGATAGGAGGAAAATATTTTGCTTGTTTATCTCTTTGGTTGATTTTCTGCCAAAAAAAAGAAAAAAAGAAAATGCCCTCTGTTTTAATATCTAGCCTGTTTAAAACTGTCTGATTAAGTCTCCAAAGAGCCAGGGCGCTATAGGTAGTGTCCAGAGTTTCCTGTCTCCTCCTTTTTCCTTTATGGTCTGCAGAATGGACAGATACAAAGAAGAAGGGATCTCACCTCACCGTGGATATGTTTGCACCCTCATGCCTGGATCTGGGGCGGAAGGAAGTGGGCAGTGGGGGGCTGGTGGGGGGTGGAGCGCTTCCCAGACACAGGACTGTTATTGCACTTGACATAACAAACTATCATCTTGAAATGAGCCCTCCAATCGAGTTTTGCTGTAAACACTAATACTCCCTCCACTGGGCTCTTCTGTTCTTAGGGAGCTCATGTATATTTCACTGTGTGTCCTCCCCACTATTACACTCATACATCAAAGGATCTGAGGACAAGGAGCCTGATTTTGAAAACATTATTCTTTTAAAGATTGATCCTCTAGTCTTGACCACCTCCTTCGCTGGAAGGGAGAGCGTCTCCATACATTATTTTAATGCGTTCTATGCAAAAGAAGCCTTCTCACCTCTCCTCCCCACCCTTTTCTGCAAGTATAATTAGGCAGGACTCTTGATTTCATTTCTTTTTTTCTTTTCCCCATCCATGCACACTTCGGCATCTTCACAAATGGCACAAGAACGTAAAGTCGCGAGGGGAGGTAGGAGTTAGAAAATCTGAGAGGTTCAGTGGGACCTTTGAGGATTTTCTACATAAGGGGTACGGGGTCCCCTTTGGCTGCAAGAAGGGATGCTAATGAGAGCTTTAGAACACGTTTCTTAGGAATGGCGTAAAGATGGTTTTTAGAGGCAGTCCTTCAGTCCAGCCTGGGCTCAGCGTAACCTTCAGGGAGTGTGTTGTGCTCCGCTCAGTGGTGCTGGGTCCCCGGCTCTGCACTCACAACCCCATCAGGATGCAGCAACGCTCTCACCCCAGACCCTACTGCCCCTTGTGCTCAGCCCACCCAGCCGTCCTGCTGGATTCTCCCACCCTGGCCACAGCCTGGGGAAAGGGGGTCCATGGTCCCCCGGAGCCATCCCTGCCTCGGGTCTTCCGGTCCTTGTGCAGGACTGGAGGAAGAGTGAACATGAACTGCCTCCAGAGTCTTCTCTTTTCTCCACCCTGAACGGGGCCACCACTGCTGCCAACACGCCCGAGGAGTTTCCCGGAATATTTCAGCTGTGATTACTAGGACTTAAGAAGACAGGGGCTTAGAGTTGAGCAGGTCCTTTTCCAGTTGAGGATTTCCATCTCGAGGGGGCAGGTCAAGCTCTTGGCCCAGATGGTTCTGCCTTGCCTGCTCTCCTGCTCCGCATCTCTTCCTCTCAGCGGTGTGGCCTCCTGACCCCTCTCAGACTTTCGCCCGTCACTGGGACCAGGGCTGTTTGCCGCATCCCCAGAGGCAGCACCACACCCCGCTCGGCTGCTCTGCTTGATCACCCGGCCCGGTTCCGAGCTGGAGTTGGCCCAGCAGCCGCATCACTGGCACCTGAGACCCAACTTGATTGGCTGTAATCCTTCCATCAAGGGGGCTTTGCTGCCCAGTCGTTCAGTCATGTCCAACTCTTTGCGACCCCATGAACTGCAGCACACCAGGCTTCCTGGTCCATCACCAACTCCCAGAGTGTGTTCAAACTCACATCCATCGAGCCGGTGATGCCATCCAACCATCTTGTCCTCTGCTGTCCCCTTCTAGACTTCTGCTGGGCTCCTTGCACCCGCCTAGTGTCCTTTGAGGACCTGTCTGGGTTTTAGGGATCCTGCTGTCCTCCTGTTTTATCTGAGTCACTCTCTCAGCTCATGCAGTGAGACCTGCCCATCCAGAGAGCAACCAGGCCAGTGGGCAGGTCCATCCTTCCTCCCCTTCCTGGCCGCTCAGTCTATAACAGGCCAGCAGAGCTAGCACAGACGGCTCCTGTTCTACAAAAATGGAGAGAAAAACAACCAAGAGGCTTCTCTGCTGGGGCCCTAGCTCCTCCCAGGGGCACTTTCCACCTCTCCTGTCTCCTTTAAGTTCAGCAGTAAGACAGTCTCCAGTGGTGTTAAGAAAAAAAAAAAGAAGAAGAAGAAGAAGGTATCCTGCACGCTCATGAAAGGTCTTCAGGGCAGGTTCTCGGCTCCAGGAGATTCTCTGTGCCCTTCGTTCCAGCCCCACTGGGAAGTACGTCTGCATTTGCACTTGCTTTAAGAGGATTTGAAGGATGACTCTGGGTCCCATTTATATGCTATAAGGTTTTCATCAGCTTCGTGCTCAAAAAAGGTCATTTACAGAGCAGTTTGTGATCATTAATACAAGAAAGATCTTCAAAGCGGCTTCTGAGATGGGGGGAAAAAAATTCCTGGATATTTTTTTGTCAAGCTGGTTACTGTGAACAGGATTTGATCACTTGAATGTATCAGTTGTAGACGGGCTGGGAAATACTGCTTTCAAATCCTAAAAAAAGATCCCAACGAACCCGCCCCCTCCCCGCCCCGTTTCCTAAAGTCCCTCATCTGGAGGCCTTTTGGGGGGCCTGAGGCAAAGAGAAGAGGTGGCCCTGGTCCAAGGGAGCAGAGGACAGGTAGCAGGCAGCCCTGGAGAGGGCGGAGGGGACGGAGAAAAAGGATCAGGAGAGCAGCGGCTGCTGGAATGGTCCCTTCTCGGCGCCCAGTCTCAGCTCACTCGTGGAGTGCTGGCTCCACCCTGTGGCCAGTTGTGGGTACTGCGTCTCACCCACAAGCTTCCGGGCTGAGAGCTGAGGTCCGGAGGGATGCAGATGACCTTCCTGCGTCCCAGGAGAAGCCTGGGTGGCAGGCTGACCCACTATAAAGGCAAGGTCCCCTTTGTCCCATGGCTGCAGTGACATAGGCAGCATGGCCTGTGGCAGGGCGGGGGACCCAAATGCCTCTGTGACCACACGGCCTGTGGTGGGGTGGGCAGTGGATGTAGGAAAGATTTTATTCATCGTACTATAGATACAGTCCCGGAAGTTTACTATATGCCAACAACACAATGTGAGCAAAGCAGACAGGGGTCACTGCTGTGGAGTCCGTATTCCATCCCAAGGGAGACGGTCACCAAGACCCCCACCCAACCTGCGGGATGCGTCCGCAGTGACAAGAACAAGGAGGAAAATGAAACCGGGGTGGGAGGGGAGCGGGTGGCCAGGGGTCAGAGGTGATGGGCACTCCTGGAGGCCCCACCTGGAGGTGGACAGGATGCTCTGTCCACACCACCGTTCACCAAGGACGGGACCGCATGCAGACGAGTGACAGGCTGGGAGGGCCCACCCAGGGAGGGCCCACCCACAAGCATCCTGGTGGCCCTTCCCCTGGGCAGGAAACCAATCCCACAGCTGGTGAACACACTGGGACTCTCATACACAGCCACCTCCGGAACACAGACATGTTCCTGGAGCCTGGAAATAATAGTGCTGGAAAGAGCCTTTGGGGGAAAAAATAATGCCAATGCCAGGCCTGGCCCCACCACACTATTTACAGCAGAGACACCAGGGGCCAGAGTCAGACTTGACTGAGATTCTTGTTAGTTCAAGGGACCAAACTCAGAGCCTGCTTTGGGCCTGGCAGTGTTTTCACTGCTGCTGCTGAGTCGCTCAGTCCTGCCCAACTGTCTGTGACCTCACGGACTGTAGCCCGCCAGGCTCCTCTGTCCATGGGGTTTTCCAGGCAAGAATACTGGAGTGGGTTGCCATTTCCTCCTCCAGGGATCCTCGCAACCCAGGGATCGAATGCTTATCTCCTCCATCTCCTGCATTGCGGGTGGATTCTTTACCCCCTGAGACATTGGGGAAGCCCAGTTCTGGTTTCTGATGGCAGAGCCATGTGGAACCAGCAGGAAGGGAGTCACTGTGCATCTCCGTGCAAGTCGTCAGGACACCCCTGGCCCTTCATCCATCAGGTGAGGCTCCACCTCCGGCTCTGTGTAAACCCATCTTTGTAAAGCTGCATGCGGATAATACAGGTGGCGGCCACCCAAAGAGCAAAACCACCAAACAAATAAAGTAAAAAAAAATTACTAAAAGAAGCGATTACATGTGATTCTAAGAAATCAGCTCTATACTCTTCACTCTGTTGCTCGTTTATGGTGTAACATGCTTGAGAAACTGTGGAGCACGGCCATATGGATGCACTTATCCACACCCATAACAATCTTTTGAAGCATGTATAAGTGGTACCATTTAACAGGAATCTGAGGCTCGCAGAACTGAAGCTCAGGGATCTACAGCAGGAAACGGGGACCTTGAACTTGAACAGGGCCATCTGGATTCAGACGCCAGACTCCTCCTGCCACACATCACTGCTCATATTCCTTCAACAGTCACACATTCTCATCTATGTGGGGGGACGCCTTAAAGTTGGAATGAGGAACTCCTAAATCTGGGAGTTCTCAGACCTGACTCTGACTGAACCCTGGAAAGAGCTCAAGGCCAGAAGAATTTCAACTCCTTTATCGAGTGGAACAAACTGCAGATGGAAGGGAAACTTAGAGATGTGCTAGTTTTTCTTATGCTACCAAGGAGCAAAGTAAGATGTATGGAGGAGAAGGGATTTGAAAGGTCGTGCAAACACACTTCTGCACCCGAGGGCACCTTTCAGAGCTGCTGGTGGAGAACAGGGGCCGCCTGGAGCCTCCCCCCACCCCCAGTCACTGCTCCATAGAGTGCCCTATGACCTCTTGACCCCCAGGACCAGCGCGCCACCCCTGACCTCTCCGTGGCTCACACCCACATCCACCCATTTCCAGAGTGACAAGCTGTCCAGTCTGCTTTGGGAAAATGCTCCTGATACATTCGGACAAAACCCCGCCCTCTCTGTTTCGTGGTCCACAGAGAGGCTTGAAGGATGGCTATCTTTGAGGGTAGATTTATAGGTAATTGTCATTCTTTTTTCCATATTGTTCACTATTTTCACTTTTAACAAAGAAAACATATTTCTTTTCTAAACATGAAATAATACACAACCTTTTAAAGCCTTTTCTCAGCACACTGTCACAACTAAAATTAATCTGGTAAGTTTATTTAAAGTATCCAAGACAGATGTAGACAGACTGTGCTCTGGTTCCAGACTCAGTCTGATAACCTAGCTTAGTTCCTAAAGTCAGAGTTTGTCCCTCTGCAGTAGAATCAAGACATTCTGGCTTCCCGGGGACAGACTTAGACTCGGGGCTCAGGGGCGGGTGGGTACAGGGAGATGGGGAAGCCCTTGAACTCTGCTCAGATAATTTTTCCCTAAATTGCCAGTAAATGATTCAGTTCAGTTCAGTTCAGTCGCTCAGTCATGTCCGACTCTTTGCGACCCTGTGGACTGCAGCACGCCAGGCCTCCCTGTCCATCACCAGCTCCTGGAGTTTACTCAAACTCATCATGTCCATTGAGTCGGTGATGCCATCCAGCCATCTCATCCTCTGTTGTCCCCTTCTCCTCTTGCCGTCAATCTTTCCCAGCATCAGGGTCTTTTCAAATGAGTCAGCCCTTCGCAGCAGGTGGCCAAAGTATTGGAGTTTCAGCTTCAGTCCTTCCAATGAACATTCAGGACTGATTTCATTTAGGATGGACTGGTTGGATCCCCTTGCAGTCCAAGGGACTCTCAAGAGTCTTCTCCAGCACCACAGTTCAAAAGCATCAGTTCTTTGGCACTCAGCTTTCTTTATAGTCCAACTCTCACACCCATACATGACTACTGGAAAAACCATAGCTTTGACTAGACAGACCTCTGTCGGCAAAGTAATGTCTCTGCTTTTTAATATGCTATCTAGGTTGGTCATAACTTCTCTTCCAAGGAGTAAGCGATTTTTTATTTCATGGCTGCAGTCACCATCTGCAGTTATTTTGGAGCCCTTCCCTTAATACACCTGAACCAAAAAATCCATATTATTTGGGTGTTTATTTACATACAGGAAACATAGCAGCTGCCATCTTGTTCCATGTCTGAACGGCAAAAACACAAGCCAGTATTCAGGCCATTTCTTCATCAAGTCTGTTCTGTTTCCCCATTCAGATTCTGGCTTCTGATGAATTCATGCTCTGAACTACCTGCATGAACAGCCAACGTTGCTGCCCCATGTCCCGTGAGTTCACATGTTCACAGAGGGACCTGGCAGGATAACTCATCTCAGAGGAGTTGCTAACGAGGAAAAATTTAGGTCCCTGACATTTTGCATAGACAGACTTCTTGGCAAGCATTGAATGTATGTATGTGTGAATGAACACACCTGGTTTGCACCTTCCTGTGTTCCTCCAGCCCAGATTCTTAACAGACCCGTTGGCCCACGCTTGTGTCAGAACAACTGAGGCCCAGGAACCCTCAAATAAACACACAGTAACTGAAGAGGTAGGCAGCCTCGACTACCAACTTCTGCGCAGGGCACTAGCTTCAGCTTAGTTCACAATAAAAGACGGAGACAATCAGAATAAGGAGACAATTATTTACCTCATCATAAAATATTAATCATATAATTTGGAGCTAGAGGGATCAAAGAATTTTTAAGACCATCAGGTCCAACTTCTTAAACTTAGGCGGCTTAGTCACTCAGTCATGTCCGGCTCTTTGTGATCCCAGGGACTGGAGCCCGCCAGGCTCCTCTGTCCACGGGATTCTGCAGGTAAGAGTACTGGAGTGGGTTGTCATTCCCTTCTCCAGGGGATCTTTCCGACCCAAGGATTGAACCCTTGTCTCCTGCACTGCAGGCAGATTCTTTACCCGCTGAGCTGTCAGGGAAGCCCCTTCTTAAATTTACAGAAGAAACAAAAATTGGAATTTACTGAGATAGTGGAACCGAGCAGGATACCACCGACCCTTCTGGGGACCGGCCTCCCCTCACATGCTCTGCTTCAGCGCCTCTCTACAGCACCTAGACAACAGGATTTGCTGTACATTTCCTGAGTTGTTTTTGCAGATGTAGAAAGAAACCTCCCCCACCAAACTGAAGCTGTTAACTACTTGATGACCTTGAGCACATAGCCTCAGGCTCCTGGAGCCTACTGACTGAAAAGGTAACCCCTGGGACAGCTCCCTGGTTCCCCACCATCAGCCAATCAGAGAAATTGTGCAAACCCTGATCTCAGACCCTGTGACACCTCCTCCCTCCCCTGGCTTTCTAAAATGCTTTGCTGACCTTTCGGGAGCTCAGGGCTTTTCAGGGCATGAACCACTCTCTGCCCTGCAATGAACCTTTCTCTGTTCGTTTGGGTTTGTCTGGCCCCACTCTGTGCCAGGCACACGGACTTGTGCAAACAATGGTAGTTCGGGAACAGAACTGTGCCTTGAAAAGACCCTGAGATTCACAGCCTGATAAATGCACATTTGAGTTGGATCCGCCGTGTGTAGCAGGTAGGCCAGCGTGGGCAGGTGTTGAAGCCCACAAAGCCTCAGCCTCGTGATCCCCAAAACAGGTCATCCTGCCAGCCCACCAGTGACGGCAAGCGAGGGACAACACACGTGAAACACTTCACACTGTACCCTCACACACAACAGGCACTTTAATTTTTGAAAAAGTGACAGAACCTGAACTAGATGATCCCTCATGGTTTAGGACCATTTTCTCACCCAGAGGCAGAATTACCTGCAGGAACCTTTTCAAGCGCCTATGCCGTCCCCTCCCATTCCTGAAAGAGTCGGGGTGCTGCAGGATCACAGCTGGGGTGCAGGGCGAGTGGAGGCGTGTGCACGTTTGAGCCCAGTGTAAACGCCCAGAGGAAGTGTACAAGAGAGTCAGACTGAGGACTGCCAGCAGGAAGCGTGCCCGAGTGCGGGCCCGTGTGAGTGAGGTTCGGAAGGGGAGCGTTGGTGCCACCTGAAGCCCATGTCCTTCCCTGTGGGCAGGAGCGAGCTTCTGCAGCCCTGGGTACCACACACACACAGACAGAGGAGACAAAGTCTTTGCTCCTGACTCTTCACTCCCTGTGATAAACACCATCCCAGAACAGCCCTCTCCCGCACAGCCCGATGTGACAGCCGGCCCAGAGGAGAAGGGAGACCCAGCGGGTTGCTGGCATCGTCAGAGCTGATGGGGGCTCCAGCTGGGAGAAGAGAAAAGTCTACCCTCTCTCGGGATGAGCAAATGCCAGTCCCAGCTCTGTGCTCAACTCCACTTCTAACAAGGAGTGGGGTCTGTTTAGTTGGTGTCCTTAGTACATATTAACAATAAATAAAACTTGAATAAATATGCAAAGCGAAAACTAATTTAAATTGACATTTGTGTCAGGTGGGGTGAGAGAGAGTCCTTTACACCATAAAGTGATTTAGGATATATTACCTCGGGCATCTGCATTACAAATTTACCTCTCATTACAGTTATGTTAACGGGAAAAGGCAGCTTCTCAACATCATTGGAGGCAGGGTTTATTAGCATAAATTTGCATAATAATTAGCTCTGCAGCAAGCAAAGCCTGGTGTGTCTTTCAAACATGCAACTTTCAATGTCAATTTTCTGTGCTTCCCTGCTTGCCCCTGTTTGTCTAACTCTCCTGGAACCCCTGGCCCTGCTTCTGCCAGTTGCTAAATTCTCTCCTACTGCTGTCTTTGGGCTCAAGTTTTCACAACCTCTACCCGGCTCCCCTATGGAGAAAGTGAAGGCAGGTATCCACCTGGGAACATGAGTGACCATGAATCCAGCTGGAGGTTTCACTGTGTGTGGACAGAGGGACAAGTTTACACACCCTCCACGCTCAGGTGTCAAACCCAGGGGGGAGAACAGCAGTGTGGCTAAGTCCTAAGGAGGATGTAACCCTAAGCAACAGTTGATTTCGGAATGCATAAATCCATGTTGTTTATCAGCAGTTTCCTTTGTAATTATGTTGTGTCTAAGCTAATATTGTAATTATCTCCCATTGCCGGGGCTCCTGCTGACTGGGTGGTCAGGGCAGGCAGCTGTAAGCATGAGGAGCCCCGTGCGAGGTGATGTGAAGGGCACGTGGGCTGAGGATGTTAGCTGGACTCTGTCAGGACCAAGATGGGGGCAGGGGAGGCCACACCTTGAGCATCCAGATGTTTCTGCAAACTTCAAGGCAGACACCAAGCCCCTGAGATGCACAGCACCCTCTCCAGGTAAACCAGGCTCCTCCCCACCCGTCAAGGTGAACGTGGAAGCTCACTCAGAAAGGGGGCTAAGGAGAGGGAGCATGGGTCTGCATTGAGCACCTTCTCCAAGGGCCAAATGATGGGAGTGCTTGTGCACGTACCCCAGACACATCTCACTCGTGTTAGTGTGTTGGCAGCACGTTCACAGTCACTCGGATCTCACCAAGGGGCCCGGCTTGGCCCCACCCAAGCAGTGAGGTGGGTCAGGACAACCAAAGGTATTTTTGCTTGTTGGCTTTTAATATTTATTTATTTGGGTGCTCCAGGTCTTAATTGTGGCATGCGGGATCTTTGATCTTAGTTACGCCATGCGGGCTACAGTTCCCTGACTGGGAATTGGACACATGCTGCTTGCATTGGGAGCATGGAGTCTTAGCCACTGGACCACTCGGGAAGTTCCTGGACAATTAAAGGAGATGGGTTAAGTAAAGCTCAGACATCTGGATGACTCCACTCAGCCAGAAAAATTCATATACGTATGTACAAACACATGTAAATACGTGTACTGTGTATTCTGTAAAAGACTTAGCCATGATCCCTTCTCATGAGTGAGTGAGGATACAAATGTGATTTGCTGCCTGTTTACAACATATTTCTGAAACCCCTTTTGAAAATCCTCTTATTGTCCCAAGCCTTTAGTATTATGTGTTGCAAATTTCGATGTGTAAATGAGACTTAAAGACTTTTCTGATTCCAAAACACATGCTCTTTCAAGGCAATAGAGGGGCTTAAAGACAAAATGCTGGCCCCAGAATCAATGGGTGTTGTGCACCACTGCCCCTGTCCTGTCTTGTGAGCAAGTCAAAAACTGCTCCCTCGAATGTGAAAAGTGGTCAACAGCGAGATGGAGAGCTAGAGCAGGAGCTTTGCTGTCACATCCACCGCTGTTCATCCCCACCCTTGTTCATCCAGTGATGGGGAGGGCGCCAGCCTCTCTTATTATTTTCTAAACGTTTGGACTCTTCTCCAGGAAAACGCGCCAATCAACATTCATTCAAAACTCTGAAGATTTAGCATCCATGGGCCTCCTGTAAAACCCTCTCTCCCTAAGATCTTGCAAATCCTAGAGAAAATCGGTCTGAAAGAACCCAATCCTCTCATTGCATAAACGGGAAACGGGCTCAGAAAGGATAAAACGCTTGTCCAAAGTCGTGGAGTAGGTAAGTAGTTAAGTAGAGATGGTGAATCCAGTAGAGCCCTGTGATCCCCCTCCCTCTGTTCCTGGAAGAGTGTTATGTGCTGACCCATGGCTCCCAAACCTGAACGGGCAAAACAGGAACAGGAGTAGGGAGATGAAAGCCTCCTCATGTGTGTACGGATGGTGGGGAGTATGACTCTTAAGGGGTAAGGGTTTCTGCAATGGTGACAAAACTAGTCTAGAATTCACTGATGGTGATGACGTACAACCTTTCAAACGTGGCAAAAACCAGGGAACTATATACTTCAGAGGCATACATTCTATGGTATGTGAATTATAGCTTAATTTTTGAAAACCTACTATGATAATCATTCAAAATGCTATTAAGGAACTTTGTACTTAAGGAAATAAATGAGAGATGAAATATTTAAAATAAGTCAAAGGTATTGGCTGCATAATCCCCTGCGAGATTTAGGGAGGGGTGAGAGCGTTTAGAAGGAGAAAACAGAGATGAGGGTATGGCTAATTACACTAGAGAGCTTATCACACGTCACAGCTATGGAGTATTACCCAACAGTTCAACTCATTCTCACACTCGCCCCACTGACCTCTGGGGGCTAGCTGAAGTCGGTCTACAGGGCATGAACTGCATTGTGGAGCTGCTGTATTGTCTACTGGCAGAAAATCATCTTCACTGCATATTAGAGAAGAGTCGACTCTGGGCACAGCCCTGGTCTAAGGAGGGGGGGGTGTACAGTCTGCATGGAGCCCCCTGACAAGTCTCCATTACGGGACAAGCGCTGACACACCTTCCCCACCAGCAAACATCTGGGTTCTCAGGACCAGACAGTGAGTCACAGAGACTTAGGAGAGATGCTGACGGAGGGTCGTGATACAGACTTCGCTGACCTGGTGTGTTTCAGTCGGGAGAAGAGAGCTCGACGTAGAGTTTATGCAAAGATGGTTCCTTGTGGAAGTGGCGCTGGCAGGGGTGAGCGGTAGAAGGAGAAACAGCCAGTCCAGAGGAGAGACCTTGAGTGAGCTTAGGAACAGGTGAGTTCAACTCTGCAGTGCCCTTCAAAGGAGCCCTGTAACTAACAGCTGGGTCACCTGCCCGAGGGTAGAGAGGGAAGACACACTGCCCGCCTCTGCTTCTGCACCTGCAAGGTGGCACTGTGGCGTGTTAATGGTCTCACACTCAGGTTAATTAATGCCTGAGCACCTAGCAGGCTCCTGCAGGCACCTGCCAAGCCCCGGGGCAGAGGAGCCAGGGGCGGCAGAGGTGAGGTGCTCCCTGCTGACATCTGCGAGAAGTTCCTCACCCCTGCACTGCCCGGAGTAAAAGTTGGGCAGAAAGGATGCAAGCGGGGACAGAGCCAGTGTGAGATGCAGAACATTCTAGTAGTCCCTGGGGACCAAGGAAAAGCAATGCCAAGGGACAGTGTTACTAGCAAGGTTCCCACAGTGGAGACGCAAGACCTCACAGGAGCCAAATGCGATGAGATGTGTTCCAGCTCCATGCAGTGTTTGACCCTCAAGGGAGGTTGGTACCTCTCCTGCCACTTACACAACCACTCACAGAATCCAGATGCTGTGAAGGCGGGGGTGATGCTGACACCATTTATCTGTGTCCTCAGCAGTCATATCGGCGCCATGCCGGCCACAGAGCAGGCTCTCAACCAGCACTTCATGAGTGTGGAGTCAAACATCACGAGCAAAATAAACACCTTCTGGTCTCGACACTCTCACCCTCAACAATGCTATTGCCAGTCAAGTACAGTCAAACAATTATAGACACCATCTCATTGAAAAGCCACTGAATCCCTTAAAGGAAGAGCAATGACTTATCACATCTGTTTTTATAAATATATAAACAGCTTACAACAGTGGCCCAAGGTCACACGGATTGTATATTGCACAGCCAGAATTCAAAGCCGGTTTGACTTATTCCAAAACACACATTCTTAAACACGAATCCACCCTCCACCCAGAGCCATCCATCCTCTACACGAATGACTCTGGTAATGGGAATCTCATTCATTATTTGCTGAGAGAGCTTGTTCAATCTTTAGAGAGCCCTTGGGGCCGTACAGAATGAATCAATCCACATTTCTTTCTCTCAGTATGCAAATCTACTTGGAACATCTATATCTTTCTAGAATTCATTTCAAATCATAATCTTTCATTTTTCTAAGACCACGGAGTGAAAGAGCTGCTTGACCTCCGTGACTCTGGCCTCTGATCTTATATGAGGGAACCGTGCATATTGTTTGAACTGAACTAAAAAACCAGGTCCCAGGTTTTCTTTTTCAGATGTTGGTATAATGGCGGCCCCTCTCTGCACTCTTGGCTTCCCTGGTAGCTCAGTTGGTAAAGAATCCCCCTCAGTGCAGGAGACCCCAGTTCAATTCCTGGGGGTTGGGAAGATCCCCTGGAGAAGGGAAAGGCTCCCCATTCCAGTATTCCGGCCTGGAGAATTCCATGGACTGTATAGTCCATGGGGTGGCAAAGAGTCGGACACGACTGAGCGGCTTTCACTCTGAACTCTGGCCAGTAGGAGGCGCAGTTCTAGTAACTCTTCACCATATTGCATGGTGTTGGTCTGTTACATCCTGTGCGTTCCAGCTCCCTTTCAGGTGGAGAAGAAGCTGATGGGAGCACACAGATACTCTTACCCATGAGACTTTAGAGGAACTTTAGCGCAGCTCCCAGAAAGATAGAAGCTGAGACCTGGGGGCGAGGAGGGGAGGGGCAATAATACCCAAGAGCTAGTCCAGACCCATGATGCCCAGATCCCTGATGAAGCTGACAAGATGGATGGTTCACAGATGCTGAGGAACAGCACATTGCTGCTGGAGCTTATCTAATTTGCTACTTTACTTTTGCAAGAATATGAGTAGCCATGAGTTTGGTCATGTCCATGGTCATACCTCATTACCAATCCGTTTGCAATACAAGATTCTCAGCACTAAAAATGCTTAAAAATAGGTGGAAAGAGAGCCATCTTTCAGCCCATTTAAAGACTGTCCACAGCGAGTTGCAAAGGTGAACAGCCATGCACAGAACCCCGCCATCCATGTGCACTCACGGACACCCTCTTTCTCTCAGGCATCCCTGGCTGGGGAGGAAATGGTGTCTGCTCTTCAGGACCCAGGAATCAAGGCAGAAGCGAGAGAGTGAGTGGAACAGATGTCCACCTCTGTCATGCCCCCACTTCCTTCAGCCTCAGCTGCATTTTCTCAGACAGAAAGGCTGAGTGTGGACTCTCTTGAAGTAGCTGTAAGGATGCAGAATGCTGGCACAGATAGATATCAGAGGTGACTGCAGGATCGATGTTTCTGTGGCATCGTCAGGACTGGTTTGGCAATCTGCTAGCCTCCCACAGTGGCCTGTCATCACTGGGTTGCACAAAAGCCAAGTTTCTCCAGGGAGAGAGAGAGGTTCCTTGGATCTCGGAGCCTTCCTCTTAATAAAGACACAGACGGGGATAAGGCCGTGTAACAGGTGAATCCCTCCGTCCTTCCTGCGTCTCTCTAAAGGAAGGATGACATTTCCCTGCTGGAGGGACTAGAGAAAGGTGTGGGCTGGTGCTGAACTCTGTGGGAGGTTCAGACGCTGCATAGAAGACCTCCATTTGCTGCGGGCCTTTCTGCTCCAAGGCTGGATTTCCCTGTTTGCACACACGGGCCACTTTATTGATGTCTCACACCAGAGGCCCACAAAGAAGGTTTGGCCAAGAAAAACCGTGACCCTGTCTGGGGACTCAGAGGATGTAACCTGGACAAGGAGATTGTTTAAGGCAAGCCAGGACACCAGGATAACCCCTGCTCCCCTGGGCCTGAGGCACTCTCTCCCTCGGACAGAGCTCAGCATGCACAAAATGTCGACTCTTCAAGAACTAGAAAGAGCTGACAGCCACCAAATCTTTCTTCCAAATCCCGATTTTCCAGTAGTTTTTCTATTTCTTCAGTTATTTGAATTATAAAGTTATGCATGTTCATTGAAGTATGTTGAAAAGTATAAAACATCTAATGTCAAATCCATAGCCCCTGCCTCTCTCATCTACCTGGATTTTAGAATTTTAGAAATACAGTGTGCAATCTTCCATAATTTACTCTTGCATGTCTAAATGTATATAAAATTGGTGAAACTTTCTTTTCTATAAACAGGTTAATGGCATATGTAATATTTTACACTTTATTTACTTAGCATTTTGTAGATTCCCTTTCAAGTGAATGTATGTAAATATTTGGTGAAGAATTAGCTGCTTCTAATTGTACATTTACCATTCCAAATATTTGCCACCATCCCTGATTCCAAAAATATTTCTACCTGAATGACTAAGGTTTTCAAGGAAAGGGTCATTTCTAGGATGAATTATTGAGCTCTCCACTTCCCTGTGCTATGTAGACCTCTAAGCTATCACCTTCACTGGCTCACCCTTGTAAAACCATGTGAGAATGCAGGCTACCATCATCATCACCATCATCACCACATCATCACCACCATCACCACCATCATTATCACCATCATATCCTCATCACCATCACATCATTATCATCACCATATCATCACCATCATCACCACATCATCACCATCATCACCACCATCACCATTATATCACCATATCATCACCATCATCTACACCATCATCATCATCACCACCATCACCATATCATCACCATCATCTACACCATCACCATCATCACCACCATCACCATCACCAACACCATCATCACCACCATCACCATTACATCACCATATCATCACCATCATCTACACCATCATCATCACCACCACCACCATCACCAACACCATCATCACCACCATCACCACCATCACCATATTATCAACCATCATCAATAGTTTCACCATCATTATCAGCTCTCAGGGTGGATTAGAGTTGCTGAAACCTATTTCCTGATTAATAATTCTTCAGGTTCTGGCACAAAGTTTACCTGGTTATCCTTCAAGCAGATGAAAGCCAAACAAAGATTTCGGTTCTTACACCAGCTCTTACACCAGTGGCAGTACATGTAAAAGGTAGTGTGAGGGAATAACTTGGTGATCAACCAGTGAGGGTCACTGCTGGACTGAAGTTAGCACGTGTGATTTACTTTGCTCTTCCCTGTCAACCTACTTACAGCAGGCAGTTGAGGTATTTTTTCCTTGAAGGAAAATGCAAGGATGTGCATTTTCGTTGAAGGATTCTGCAACAGACAGAATCCCTAGGTTATGGACAGCTAGAGCTAGTTTCTTTCTGAGTCCTGAGTTCCCTCGTGTGACACTGAGGAAATTCACCAAGCTATTTCCCAAGCTTCTTAAATAGCTCTGTGAGCTGTTTAAAGATCCTAGAATGTGCAGGTATCAGGAAGGCTGGGAATCTTTAGGGATGTTTGGAGGCAATCTTGGGCCCCATCCACCCTGAGGAAAAGACTCCAGGACTTTTCCCGGGACCTGGGAAGATAAACACAAGGAATGAGGTTCAAGCTTTGCTGGTCTCCCTCCAGTTTCCTTGGGGACTTGGTATGATACCTTGTGCAATTAAAAAGTAGAAAACAGTCTGAAATCAAAAGCAAAATAATGTAAGAGCTCTGCATAATGGTATCTGCAAAGCTGGATTCTATATGATTTAACAACTGAAATGTGAAATTATATAATCAATAGAGGGAAATGTCGGAGCGAGTCTTTGTGAACTAGGACTGGGAAGAATTTCCTGAATTTCTATAAATAATTTCAAAGGCAAAAAGCACAGGGAAAATGTGATGACTCTGAGTATGTCAGAAGATTTTCTGTTCAGTGAAAGAAACACATTTGGTATGTGGTTTAAACACAGTTGATTTATTGGGGGAAAATGTTTGCAATGTATAAATCACCAAGGAATAATACTTTGTTTCTGCAAAGAAATTCTTCAGATCACCCAGAAAGAAAAAAATAAAAGAGTCTTAATGGAGTATTGGCAAAAAGTTCTGAATGGACAGTTTAAAGAAGAAACTCAAATGGCGATCAGTCCCTGGAAGACACCCGTATCTCACTGGTGATCAAATAAATGAAGATTAAAATAAGAAGGTGGAATCAGATCACTTTACACATAACTGACTGCCAAAGATTAGACAGGTAGAGATATAAATGGTTGTAGAGAAACAGGCAGTCTGGACAGGGATCAAGTTGCACTTAGATTAAGGAAGGAATATAATTTAATATATAGCCCTTTGACACAGCATTTTCACTGCTGGGTCTGTGTCAGCCCCCAGTTATCATCGGGTCCTTAAGAGACATTGGCAAGGACGTGCCCTGGAGGACTGTTCCCATGAAGGAGTCTGAAAATGTTTAAGTTGTACATAACCTGGTTGATGGCGAGGCTACAGGTGGTGGGCACACAGGTGCCCACCTGCAGGGATAAGTAACAGACTCGGTGCACAGGGCAATGCAAACAACCTCAGTACCAGGGCGGGTGGTGGACTTAAAGTGACAACAGCCCACTCTGCACACGGTTTACAGCGGATGCGTGACCACAGCAGTAGCAAGGCTCACTGCCCGCGTGCAGTGACATTAAGGTCCTGTGCAAGCCAGCAAGGACAACCTGCCATGAAGCGGGCGGAAGAGCCACTCCCTAGCCTGTGCCAAGGAAAATAGAAACAAAGTGAAAGCCCGTGGGATTTGGCAGTTGAGAGGCTTTCACTGATCCTGTCGAGGCCCCTGGCTCCTCTTCAGTGCCGAGAACGAAGTAGGCGGCCCTGGAAGTCACATCCCTATTTAGCAAGCCCAGGTCCGCTGAACCTTTCCGTCTCTCTCAGAACTGCACTGGCGCTGCTCAGACACCAGAGGGCGCTCCCTGCCCGTGGATTTTTAATAATCCTGGTGGTCCCATTTAACTGGAAGCAGAAAACTAGAATCTCTCCTTGGAGGCTGATCCCACCGCAACGCCCCCACGGCCTCCACACCATGCTCTTAATTCTCTGCTTGAGAAATGGGGAGCACAAATACTGCAGGGTTATGGAGACAGGTTTTAGAGAAATCCAGAGAGAAACAGCCTCTTCCTGGGGGGACCTGCCGCCCTGGGTTCCTCAAACGGGCACTGTCTGTCCTCCCTGGGGTCCATCCTTCCCCACCAGTGTCCTCTTTGCCCATGCACCCAGCCCCCACCCTGCCTCACCCAGTTTTCCTGAATTAGACCTGCTGTTGGCAAGTATATTATGTCACAGCGCTTTGCGCCAGCTAGCTGCCAGCCAAGGGAGGCGCGTTTCGGCTTCAAGGTAGGAAGGGTGACCTCTTAGAGCCCGTCGCCCGTCCCCAGCTCCGGCCCTGGGGGTGCTGCAAGCTGAGTCCCGCACAGCCCACCTCCTCCTGTCCGGCTGTCCCCTGGTCTGGAGGAGGCCCCCTCTTACCCAGGACAGTCAGGGCAGCCGGCGAGCGCACAGCCGCAGCATCCTGAAAGGGACTGTTCTGAGATCAGGGAGACGGCCGAGCTCATCCCCAGTGGTTATTAGCTGTCGCGATGGCTGAGAAGAGACCTCTCTTGTGCAGAGACGGACATTCCCTTCATCACTGAGGAGAATAGGTCAAAGGGCTGGGGAGACAGAGGCCTGTTCAGGCCACTTGGCCCCAGGGATCCAGCGGTGTCTGGAGCCAAGAATTCACCTCTGAATCTGTTCAGCCATTGAGCCAATAAATTCACATTTACAAAAGCTGAATTGAGTTCAGTGATATCTTTGCCACCTGTAATAAAAAATGACCTGCACTACTAACAGAACAGATATCTCAGGTTCTAGGAGTTCTGGAGCATATTAGCATGAACCTGCTCTTGTTTGGGGGGAGATGAGATCATGAACTAAGGGGAGGCCCAGGCAGCTGCCTGGAAACCCAGGAGGAGGCTGGAGGCCTGCATAGACTGGAGGGTTCCGGGGCTGACCCTGGGTACGGGCAGGGCTCCCCCCCTCACTGTGCGGGGATGAAGGAGGGGCTGATGAACTCAGTAGACTTCCCAATATTAAAGGATTCCTCCTTTCTCTGAATTGCTATTGTGTAAAGAATTCATTTGGCAATTAATCTTACACAGCCCTGTGACATCTTTTCTATTGTTGTCTGGAACTGTTATTTTAATCTTTGTTCCTAATTAACTTTTTCATGTTCCTGCCTCCTCTCCCTAACTAGATGGCAAATTCTTTGAGAGCAGAGACCTGTCTTGGTTATTTTCAACCAGCAGGAAGATCAGATTCCACACTGTGTCCAACCACAGAAGAGACCTAGAGAGAAGGCCTTATTATTTTGTTAAGTGTCATTATTATTGTCATTTTATAGACAAGGAAAGTAGCTAACAGAGGAGAATAACTCATCCAGAATGAACGACTAGTAAGTCACAGAACCAGGACTCACACCTGGGTGGTTCTGCTCCAGAGCCTGGCAGACAAAAACACACGCAAAGCACTCAATAGACAGTTTTCACATCTCATCATTCTTAGACATTAATGTTTTCAGGTGCATAATGAAAAACAGATGAAGATCGGGGCTTCCCTGGGGGCCCAGTGGTGAAGAATCCACTTGCTAACACAGGGGACACGGGCTTGACCCTGGTCTGGGAGGATCCATGTGCCACGGAACAAGGAAGCCCACGCCGCCACAGCTACTCAGCCCGCACCCTAGAGCGCGTTCTCCGCAACGAGGAGCCACCGCAGGGAGAAGCCCGCACACCGCAAATGCAGAAGGTCTGAGTGCACCAATGAAGACCCAGCACAGCCAAAAATAAGTAAATTAAAAAAAATTTTTTTTTAATTTGATGAACATCAATTTTTAAATTCAAGTTTTGGTTTCCCATAAACTGGTCTTAAGCTATGGCTGAGAGACTCAGTTTAGACACAGAATTTCATATTTGGGAGGCAAATATTGACCCAGGCATTGCTGGAGAACGTCTGGCTTTGAAAACCTGAGGCACCCTGTTCTCCGTTAAGATGAGATCAGAGATTAGGCTCCTTTTGGAAGCATGTGTGGGGTGGGCAGAACATCATCGTGGAAGGACAGTGGAAGTCTAAGGTGATGAGGGGGCTGCTGCTTGGCCTGGAGGCAGGAGGCATGGGTCCTGATCCCAGCCCTCCTGCTCAGCCTCGCCTGCTTCCACAGAATCCCACATGGTGAGAGTGAGTCACCTCATCCATCAGTGTTTTTCTTTTTGTTGTTGTTTTTTTTTTTACTATATTTCTTTTTAAATTAATTTATTTTAATTGGAGGCCAAACATAACTCTCATATCTTCTACCTAAAATACTGCCCTTTTAAATTAGAACTCAAACAGTAATTCAGGCCCTGGTGAGTCCTTAGCATACCATTCAACACTGATCTACTGAAGAATCATTTTTATAAATGGTGACATCAAAAACCTCCATCATGGGACATCTCTGGTGGTCCAGTGGCTAAGACTCCGAGTTCCCAGTGCAGAGGGTCCGGGTTCAATCCCTGGTTGAGGAACTAGATCCTACATGCTGCCACTAAGACCCAGCTCAGTTAAATAAATAAATATTTTAAAAACCTACCATGATATCATTTCTGGGCTCAAAGCCCACCTGAGCATTCATTATTGAAGAATAAAGATTAAGCTACATATCGTGTCATCAAGGACTCAAATAGCTTATTTCTACCCACGTTTCCCATGTTATCTCATTATCTTGCTTCACGTAAAGGATAATTAAACAGACTCCTTGTTATTGAATGCTTATGTTCAGCACTCCTTTTAAAATCCACTCCCCTCATGCCATTGTCTATTAAAATATATCCATCCCTTCATTTGCTCCAGAAACCAAAAGCATTTCATGGGCACCTACTACGTGACAGGCGTTGGGCTGCATAGCAGGGCTATTAATCTGCCTTCATGAAGCTTTCCTTCACTACCTCCCACATAAAATACCTTCCCTTCTCTCTACTGCCCACGTTCTAGGCTGCTCTGCGTTCTCCCTGGCTGTACAACTGCAGTTCCCCACCGCCACTAAAGCTCTTGAGATTAGAGACGGGGTTTCCTTTATCCAAAGAGTTCCTTCAGTACCCAGCACAAAAGCAGACACACTCTTTGTTAAGCTGGTTTAGAAGAGCTCTCAATCCATTCAGCAAGACAAACCATAGCCAGAAATTAACTAGTCACACAGTGAATGCGGTCTACTTCGCTCCACTGACATACTCACATGATAAAGTTCCAAAGCATATGTTATTGATGAGCAGAGAAAAAGAGCCATATGTAATAGTTACATAAAGTAGAAAAAAAAATCTGTATCTAAAAGAGGGAAAGATCCATGGACATCTCAAAGAATTGTTAGGATGTGAGCAAAGACATAAGCAGTATTCCAAACTGGGAAGGGAGAAAAAAAAGAGATGCATTGGGGTCTGTTTGGATCTAGAAGATCAAGAACAAATTACATGTGCAGTGTCAATGCGCTCTTGGAAGCTGGTTGCCTGAGCCACATTGTCTAATTAACATGTAGGTTCACCTAATATCTAACTCAGATCCTTATTGCTGATGTTGACAGCTCACTTCTTCTTAGAAAAGAGAGGACAGTGAATGATGCCCCTCGATGCACTTGAGAAGATGGTGTAAAACGGTGCTACAGAAAGGCTTTTAATAACCTATTTCAAATATGCAGATACAAAGGTGATAATTCAAGTGCAGCTTTAAGATTTTTCAAATACCTGACTCTATCTGCCTTGCTCTGATGGTTTCTATGAACACGTTTTCATTTTCTAAATCTGGAAATGGTAGAATCTACCTACTTGAAAAGAGATGTTACAGTCAAACACTGTTCTGTGGTTGAGGTGTAATTATTGTCCTCCCATTTTAAAAGCCTACCATAAAGTGGGATGCAATTTTTCCTTTTCAGCTGTGCAAGGGACATCGACTTTCTCCTGTCTTTTCCCCCCTCTGAGCTTCCTATGATCTGGACAATATTATAAACAGGAAAAGAAATGCAGATGAATTCAATTTTCAGTTTGAAATAAAAAGTCAATTTCTTGTCTAATAAAGATGTTCCTCTTACTCCATCTCCTTCTTGCTGGCCAAGGACCTGTGCTTCCCTTTTCGCTTGGAAGGAGTATTCTCACCAGCCCTGTGTTCCTTCCACCCTACCCCCTCACTCCACCTGTCTGTAATCGGGCCACAATCCTCTTTTGTTGTCTTACGCTGTTGAAGTGCTACCCGAATATATTGTGATGAGCTATATCTTCATCATTTTTAAGCTTACTTCTGGAGGCTGCATGAACCCTCAAGCCTAAGTATACACCTGACCTTGCCTCAAATGAGATTGCACTCAAAGTCAGACATCAAAAATGTTAGTGCTGCAAAGCGCGATGCAGAGCATCTAGTTCAAGCTCATAATTTAACAGAGGATGAACTTATGACCCAAAGAGGGTGAGTGAGTGCAGAAAGGTCACGCACTGGTTAGCAGGGAGCTCGGGCCAGCACTGAGATGCTGCTCGGATTTCTGTTTTGACATTTTTGTTTCAAACATTCTCCAAGTCATGCTTTTTAAAACAGCCGTCTCCAGGAAAATGTTAATATATATTTCAAATGAAAAGAAGAAAAAATGTTCTGGGCCAAAAAAGAACTTATAAAACACTGGTTTAACCCAGTATTTTACAAAATTTTTAATGGGTTTATTTACTGCAAGTTTTCACGGAGAGTTTAAAACGCTCTTTTTTTGCAAGTCCCCAAGAGAGAGATATGTTATACACAATTTGGCCAACCTATTTGATAACAGACCAAAATTAAAATTGAGAGCTTCTGTTACCACCTAGTGCACCAGAGAACAGAGTTTGAGAAACGTCTCCTTCTACCAGAATACTGTATAAGGAGGGTTTGACAGACTGATGTCACAGGCTCCTTCCCACACCTACTATCTAGGTAATCCTACACCTACAGATTCTGTTCCGTGAACCTGAGCTCTGAGCTCTCATTTGTAAAATGGGAACTCACTTACCTTACTAGATTTTAGGAAATGGTATAGGTCAGTAAAATGTGTAAACTATAATTATCAAATTGGATTTGCAACACCTTGCAAAAGTACTTATGATACAGAATAACAAATCAATATATGAGAAATTGTATGTGAAGATAAGAATGAGAAATAACCCAGGAGATAAAAATGGCAACCCACTCCAGTATCCTTGCCTTTGAAATCCCACAGACAGAGGAGCCTGGTTCATGGGGTTCCCAGGGAGTGGGATAGGACTTAGTGACCAACCAACAACAATACCTGCGCAATTCAAACATTTAGATATCAACAGACGTTAGGAAGACAATATAGGCTGTTGCTCCACCATTAGGAGATAACGGTTGTTAATCATTTAGAGATTGTACTTTGAACCTTTGTGTTTATACATGCATAGAGTTTGATCCACTGTTATGGCAGAAAACAAAGAGGAACTAAAGAGCCTCTTGATGAAGGTGAAAGAGGAGAGTGAAAAAGTTGGCTTAAAACTCAACATTAAAAAAACTAAGATCATGGCATCCAGTCCCATCACTTCATGGCAAATAGATGGGGAAACAATGGAAACAGCAAGAGAGTTTATTTTGGGGGGGCTCCAAAATCACTGCAGGTGGTGACTGCAACCATGAAATTAAAAGACACTTGCTCCTTGGAAGAAAAGCTATGACCAAACTAGATAGCATGTTAAAAAGCAGAGACATTACTTTGCCAACAAAGATCCATCTAGTCAAAGCTACGGTTTTTCCAGTAGATGAGTGGATGTGAGAGTTGGATTATGAAGAAAACTGAGCACTGAAGAATTGATGCTTTTGAACTGTGGTATTAGAGAAAACTCTTGAGACTCCCTTGGACTGCACAGAGATCAAACAGTCAATCCTAAAGGAAATTATCCCTGAATGTTCATTGGAAGGACTGATGCTGATGCTGAAGTTCCAATGCTTTGGCCACCTGATGTGAAGAGCTGACTCACTGGAAAAGACTCTGATGCTGAGAAAGACTGAAGGCAGGAGGAGAAGGGGACGACAGAGAATGAGATGGTTAAATAGCATCACCGACTCAATGGACATGAGTTTGAGTAAGCTCCGGGAAAAGCTGAAGGACAGGGAAGCCTGGCATGCTGAAGTCCATGAGGTCACAAAGAGTCAGACATGACTAAGGGACTAAACAACTAAAGTTTAATCCTGGCAATAAAAAAAAAAAAAAGTAAGAAAGAAAGAATAAGAAAATACAATGACAGAGAAAGTGCAAAGATATGTATTAATATTGTAATGTCTTACATGAATGTGCACAGTGGGAAGAGAACTGGGCTCCATGCTGTCAGCCTGAGAATAAAAGAGCTTTCACTTCATACAGACAAGCGGATAATAAAGGGCAAGTGTGGGGCCACACCCCAGGAAAACCAGAGCTTCTCTTAGACCTGAAGCCCGTCAGAAAACTCCACGGTTTTCCATCAGCTCTCAGGAGCACAGACTCTGAACCATGAAGACCCAGGCTGGGCAGCACCTTTGCCCCTTGCTCGTTTCTTTAGGTTATGACATAATTGCTACAAGCCGCAGTTTCCTCCTCCGCACAGTGGGCAGGTTACAGGTGCCCGAGTAAGGAATGCTGTGTCTTGAGATGGGAGAGTACATGAAACCTCCCTGAAAACTGTGCCCACAGGGATGGGAGTCACTTTCGCCAACCGTAATTTTAATGGGAAACAGCCATTGTCATCATGTGTTTCTCTTGCCCATGGCTCACAGCAAACTAGGTAATAATATCAAGGGGGGTACTCTGACAACAAGCTAAAATTTTTAGTTGCATTAGTTTATTTCAAGTAATGGATTAGTTACATAACCAAGATAAACAATTCTTCCTGCAACTGGAGTTGTTTCTTTTTTTTTTTTTTTTTCTTTCATTTTAATTATAGTTGGACTTCTCTGGTGCCTCAGATGGTAAAGAATCTGCTTGCCATGCAGGAGACCCGGGTTCAGTCCCTGGGTTGGGAAGATCCCCTGGAGAAGGGAGTGACAACCCACTCCGGTGTTCTTGCCTGGAGCATCCCAAGGACGGTGGAGCCTGGCAGGGTTTGCAAGAGTCAAATACAACTGAGCAACTAACACTTTTACTTTCTTAGTTATAATTACAAAAAAAATAAATACACTTTGTATCACCTCAGTGGCTATGCTGTAAACAAATATTACATCACTGTCTGCATGTAGAATCATTGGAACCAAGTAGAACTACTTTAGCTATCAAGGATAACATGAAAAGAGGCAGATGTACAAAGATTCATTAAAGGCCAGGAGGTACAGAAGAGCCCGAGAGGCATCACATACTTAAACACAGGATTAAGGCAGGAGAATCCTAGATACTCTGTGCTACTTGAGGTCAACTGCATATTCACATCACGAGCAAGGATTAAGAGAACGAAGTGACGTCATAGTCACATTAACTTGGCTCCATTTTCATTGTGTAGTTTTGTTTGTATATATTCTTATTTACATATTTATGGTATTTAAAAGCTATGGCACAGTATGCCTCAGTTCAGTTCAGTTCAGTCACTCAGTCATGTCCGACTCTTTGCGACCCATGAATCACAGCACGCCAGGCCTCCCTGTCCATCACCAACTCCCGGAGTCCACCCAAACCCATGTCCACTGAGTCGGTGATACCATCCAACCATCTCATCCTCTGTCATCTCCTTCTCCTCCTGCCCTCAATCTTTCCCAGCATCAGGGTCTTTTCAGTATGCCTAATTTTATATTATATATTTTAAAAATGAACATGCCGACACTCACGTTTCAGAAAAGAAAACATACTAAAATACACACATATTTTTAATGAAATTAAACAACAGATAAGGCTATGTATCTGGCAAACGCCTGGAATACAGGTAGTCTACATACCTCCTCAGAATAACCCAGATGCTCTTGACCATCATTTGAGTGAAGTGTACAATTGCCAACTCTTATAAAACAGAGATGATAGGAGGTCAAGTCCCCACATTTGAATATATACAGCAGAACTACTATTATTTTATCCCAGAAACATTTTAAAGCAAATGACATCAATCAACCAACACAACAACAACAAAAAATCTCTGAAAGTTCCCCTAAGAAAGCTAATATCAAGTGATGTGGATGCTGGGAGAACCTATTGATATATACTGATTGCCAAACGTATCACGAAGTAATGGAATAATTTGACCCACTATGTAGAACGATTGAATCTAAGCCAATTAAATTTTGAAGGACAAGTGCCAAAAAAGAAAATGAAAGCTGATCTTGAGCCCTTCTTTCTGGTAACAGTAAGCGAGTAGGACTGCCTGTTGAGATCATCGCTGCTATGTGATGAGTGCAGACAGAGAGAGAACACCTGGAAGTGTGTCCAGCAGGCAGGTCTTACACCCAGAGGGGTTCCCAGTAACTCCTGAGCAATGAAAATGTTCTAACAACAGTGGCCTCATCTCCCAAGGTGATTTCTTTGCAGGGAATTTCACTTACCTGGAGAGAGAGCTATATTATTTTTGTAAGTAAAATGATCAGGACTGATCCTATGCTCATTATCAAATACAAACTTCTTTAGGGCTAAGGACTAATTGTATTAATTAATGAATTAAGACATTGGTAGATATTGACCCATCACTGCAGGTGACAACATCATTCTCTACCCTAAAGGCAAAACACAAAGTGTCTCACCAGAGTCTCTTCTCTGAAGACACATACCCCAGCATACCTACTGCAAATCATCATGAATCAAGTCTTCCTTGCTGGGTTTATTTATTTATTTATTGGTCATACCCCCAAACATGCTGGATCTTCTTTCCCTGACCAGAGATTCAACTTGTGCCCCCTGGATTGGAAGGTGAAGTCTTAACCACTGGTTCACCAGGGAAACCCTTCCTTGCTGTTTTTCTAACAAGCATTTGGTGAGTTTTCCTCTTACACAAAATCTAAAACCTTAACTGTGATTATCTTGTAAAGAAGAGGTACCTGTAGCCGTGACATCATAAGATAAGGAGAAACAAGAAAGAATTTCTAGAGGAAATTACAAATCATCCAATTGCCATTCAGGAGTGGATGGGCTGCCCTTGACGTGGTGAGGAATGGGGGAAAGAGCCCTGCGGTCAGAGCTTGGGCACAGACTCACAGCAAGTCTGAAACACTAACAGGAGTAGCGTTATCTACAGCAAGGGAGCAGACAGGTGTGGGCAGGCTGTAGCCATGCTGCTCACACACCCCAAACTCAGCGCATCCAAACAGAAGCCCTGCATCTTCCTCTGCCAAGTCGGGCTCTTCTCCCCATTTCCTATTCCCCGCACCCACTATGCTGAGCCATACTTAGCTCCCTTCTTCCCCCTGAAATCATATCAAGTCTTATCACTTCTGCTCATTACTGCCTTGGGAGTCACTTTCCATAGTTCAGATTCTCATCTTACTCCACCTGAGTTAACAAGATTATTCTTCTAGGTTTCTCCATCTGTTCTCCCTTGACCTGTTCACCACAGTCCCAACACGATCCTTAAAAGTCCATCTGATGGCGATGTTCTCCTAACTGAGATCCTTGAATGGATCCCACCATCTTCATCCAGCATCAGGCCCCTCAGGTCCTCTAAAAGGCATTTTAAGTTGCTCACCCTCCTATGATTTTCAGGCTGATATTCTTCCATGTCCATCGGGCCTAAGAGACCTTAGAAACAGTCACAGAAGCTGCCTACAAGTCTCTTGGGCTTTCCCGTGTTTCTGTACTTTTACAGATGAAGCTTTTTCTGCCTGCAATACATATCTTCACCCCTGGTAGCTCCCTCCTGCATAGCCGAGTGTGGTTGCACACACATTATACAAATGCTGCATCTTTCAGCTTACGTCCCACGTGAGTCATGACCTCCTGCCTTCCCCAGCCCCACACAGTCAGGAATTCCTAGTCTATACTTCCAACTTTTATTTTACTTTTTTCAAACATAACCCTCAGCATATAACTTTAAGTCATTTGTGGGCAGGGATTGAATTTTGCTATCTTTACATGCTCAGACTCTAAAATCATTATAGGGGATCATCTTTGGCCTGTCCCATCCAACAACAATCCTTTCCTTTCTGGGATGGACCCTCAGAGCTCAGAAACATAGTCATGTCTTAGTGACCACACTAAGTGTACATTCCATGACACTGCCACCTGGCCATGGTTAGTTGGTACCAGGGTGGGTCTTTAATACAAGTGAACAAAATGGAAACCTCCCCTAAAATTTCAGGACTGAGGATTGCAGAGAACGTGAGTCAATTATGAAATAAAACTCAAGAGTCATCAACTTCTCTGTTGATAGAAGTCCTGTTCTTCCCATGTGGAGGAGGTTAGTCTACAATGCAGGATTAAAAAGAAATCCAACACACAGAAAGTAATTAATGAAAGAGAAGGTGAAAGGTCAAGAGAGCAGAAGGAGGGGGATGAGGGAGAGGAGTGGAGGGAGAGGGGTGTGGGGGGTCGGTGGAAGGAGAGAGGTGAGTTCTCTGAGTTCTAGTAGCACCTGAGTCCCTAATGCCACTTATCTCTGAGGTTAAATTCACACTTCCCCATCCCATAGTTTGGTTATAAGAGATATCCAGCATTCTTCCAATATATCCCACTATTTTCCCAAGCTAATTTGAATTGGATTCTGTAACTTACAACCAAAACGCTTTGATGCATGCATAGTAACTAGAGATGATAATTTATTACCTGTTATGTATCCAGCACAATAGTAGATAATGTATGATTAGGATCTATTTGATTTTCATAATGATCTATGCTATATCTCATATATATCTATATCTGTATCTATCTATCTATCTATATATATATATCTCATAATGATTCTGAGATTATTCTCAGAAAATGATGGGCCTGAATTCAAATCCAATTCTCTCTAATTCAAAAGCCAGTGAGAAATGTGCTTGCTTTAAATATAGCTTTTTTGGGAAAAGAAGAGTTTTTATTTTTTTTAATTTACTGGGGAATAGTTGATTTATAATACTATGTTAGTTTCTGCTGTATGGTAAAGTGAATCAGTTATACATATACATATATCCCCCCTTCTTTAGATTCTTTTCCCATATAGACCATTAAATATAGTTTTAAAACCTAGAGATTTACTGGACCAGAGGGATAATTTCCAGGGAAAGTGGTAAACTGATGCTGAGTAGGGTCTTTCAGGCAAGAGTTAGGGATCTGCACTTAACTTTCTTAACACCAGTCAGCATTCTTGAATGTGGTGCCAAAGAAGGACTCAAGGCCAAGGCCATCCCGGCATTAGCAGCAGTAAATCCAATTCATTTAAAAAAACAGAATAGATGAATCTTCATTTGTTTCTAAAAATAAATACAAAATTAAGTCAAAGTCAAGAACAAGAGTAGAAGAATAAGTGTGCTGGCTGCCAGATGGTCTTCACTTCTGCAGTTGTGAACTGAGAGGTAAAAGTTACGAGCCCTGATGTGTCTATGTATTAGATTCATTTTTATTTAGAATAACATTATTCTACTTATCTGGATCTGGGATAAACTGTTTCTGAAAAAATGCAGGTGTTGCTATAATTACCTACATGGACTGAGTGATGCGAGAACAGCTGTTAATTACTTTGCCTTTGAGGCTTTCAGATGAGAGTTTCTTTAAACGTGGAAGTGGGGCTTGTTTCCATCAAGGGGGCCAGTCACAGGAAAACGCTAAACACGGAACAAATGCACTTGGCTGAAGTTCATTTGCTAACAGGCCAAATGTACTAGACAAAGTTTAGGATGCTGAAAATGCCAGTTTAAAAATCCACAAAACTAGGAGCAAATGTTCAGATACTAGTTTGAAGTCTGCCACAGGTGATAATGCCCCTGAAAAGCTCAAGACTACTTTTCTGGTCTCTGAAAATCACTCCCCTCTGCTGGCTCTTGCAAAGTCTCTGCTCTATGACCTGTGGCAGGTGATACAGGACACTTTTGCTACTTCTACAAATGGACATTTCTCAGAAGCATTTTTTGAGGTGTTTATCTTGTCAGTAATGATGTTCAGCTCCTTCTATGGTGATGCAAGGGTCTGGGTGAATGCTCAGATCACAAGATCCAAGGATGATTCTTCGTTTAATCAAATAGCAGGAGACCAAGACGGTACTCACTTACAACATATTAGGTGAATCAATGTCTGGAATGAACTATATGCTTACACATTCAAACACCTGCCTTAAAGTTCTCTCAAGATGCTAGAAATGAGTTAGTAACAGCAGGGTCTTGAAGCGTGGATCTAGCAGATGTTTGAGCTTGGGAAGGAGATTTCATGAAAACACAAATATGAAAGATAATCCTGGGATGTCACATTAAATTTTTATCTTAGTGATGCTAGGTATTCACATACTACCAGGTTTGTGCAAATATTTCTTCATCTGGTTGCTGGCATGTAGTACAAAACTCATATGATGCATTATATTCCCAAGGGGAAATCAACAATGTCATTAGATACTGGTGATCTACACATGCTGCTGTGTGGAGGTTCAAATTGCCACCTTGCTTATCCATCTGTTCCACTGGGGCCAGACAGTATCTCACTGAATCAATATGTAATGAGTGGTTTACATTTCCTCCTCTAGACAGTAAGATGTTTCCTGGCCACACATTCCCTTAAAGCAGCCCCTTTTTGTCCAATTTGCTGAGAGTAAGACAATTTTTCTTTAATGTAAATGCTTCCTGAAATTGGACATCTGTTCCTGGCCAGGGGAACAGGGCAGAAGAAAGACCATGGGAACAAAGAAGGTAGAGAGGAGGGGTGAGATCATATCAGAAGTGGATTATGGGGAGGACTCATGATGTTTATATCATTAGTGTCTTGCAAAATTCCTAATAACATGTAGGTATTTTTAAGGGAGGGAGCAAATGAGTGAACACTTATGTGGTAAGTGGAAGGACTTGATAGCATCAAAGGAGAGTTCAGAAAAGTTCATCTTATTAATATTTATGCATCTGACCTTGTTCTGAGTCTCCTACAGTAGAGATAAGTTCAGCATTTACTTCTCAGATCCCAGGGAGGGGATATAATTTTTCTGGCATTCACTTTGTAACTACTGATTGATTCAGTGGCCTTGAATTACAACCAAAACAGCTAAACCATTCCATCAAGGCTCAGAGAACTGTTCAGAGCGTGAGAAAGACTCAAATATACACGGTGTAGAAAAGTCCATGCTCAATGACTAAGCAGATTCTGATTTTGACCATCCAAAGCTAAGTGTCTGTATAGATGGAAAGTCTGAAATCTCTCTGAATAGGAGAGGGTTATGACCCATGAGCTATGGAGCAGCAGGGGTAGAGCCCTATGTGCCATATCAAGTTCTCAGCAAAGAGCCAACAGCACTCTCCAGGGAGCAGAAGAGAGAATAATCAGTGGCCACTGGGAAGAGTGACCCATGAAGGTGCCTTAATCCCTGGAGTGAAATTCTCAGGCTTGGATACAAAAACAAGGGCACCATGCAAATGATTTCTCTATCTAAAATGAATAATAAACCACAGCAGTACTGTATTCCCATAGTGATCTGGGCATTCCTCTTTTAAGATAGTTATTTTAACCTCTGTCTTTGTTCAGGCTTATATTAGATAATCGTGGAACTATAGTTTTACTATGTATTCTACTTTGATCAAACTTTACATGTCTATTGTGTATCTCACAAAGTACTTCGGGAAATTGGAAGCATCTTCAATTTCCTTCATTTACTGAAGCAACAACCAAGTCACCAAAATTCACCTTGTGTTTTGAGACTGAGTCAAGAACAAAATCTAGGATATGTCTCCATCTAAAAATGGCCCTCTCCACACCAGAACACCTAAAGGCTAACTACCTTAACAATGCTCTGCATTCAGTTTCCAGATTTTCAGCCAACTTTGTGAAAGTGGGAATCAAAGGAAGAGAGCCAGGTAAGGAGGTGTGGATTAGAAATGAAATGAAATGTGACAGGGAAAAATTATAAGGTGAAAAAGTCCTTTGTTCATACAATGGAACATAATTTTGTGGTAGACATTTTTTTAAGCTTCTATTGTATCACACAGTGATTCTTTGCAAGATCCTGTGTGTTGTGTTAAAATGAATTTCATTTTGTCCCAATCAATGAATCTCCCCACTTGCTATTACCTACAGCCTTCCTAGCAGCCAGGGTTCTGGCTTCACTCCAATACCAGGCTGGCATTAATAGTAAGTAAAGTTTCTGGCTGTCCAACTGTTCAATCGAGGTAGCTGGAAAATGTCACCTACACCCGGATACTTTTTAAATTCTTTTATTTTCTCTTTCTCTCTCCCCATGCTCTGAAATTACCTCCAGCTTATTTGTCTGGCTAGAGGTTAATGGAACACTAATGATGTTAATGAGCCTTTCGCAGTGCAAGTTTTTTCAAGAAAGAGATATAATAGCTGTTTTCCTTCCCTTTTAATCTTTTTCATCATTCAAGAGTTACAGGCTGAGACAATTAGCAACTTGGGCGGCTCTGCCTCCCTGCTCAGTCGCAGCCCAGTGGGGCAAAAAGCAGGAAGCCATTAGACAGCTTCGCATGTCCACAGGTGAGATCTGGGGATGGAAGCAATACGCTGCTTCTTGCCAGAAGGCATAATGCTATTCAGGGAGAAAGGAGGGAAATTAGCAATCTGTTGATGAAGCTTTTCCATGGCAGGCAGGCAGCAGGAGCTGTCCAAAGTACTGAAGAATCATCATAAATTCTTCCCCTTTCCCTTCATTAGACTGAGGGCTGGGGCTGCCTGAGAGCCAAAAACTTTGAGCTCAGAGTCTAGTTCTTCAAAGCATCCAAGTGTTTAGTTACTTAAACTCACCCCAACCTCAGAGGATCCTGACAAAGAAGGACATTTCTATAAAACAAGTTCTTGAGCAATACTTTACAATTTCTCAGGTGTTTGTCCATGTGGTGGTGGTCTGATATTCTGTCTCTCTGTGCTTTGGAAAGTATACATCCTAGATGCGTATAGTAATTAAAAGATGCTCTCAGAGTGTTGCTAAGATGGAGAAGCACTGAACGTAAAGCAAGTCTAAGATCTGAATTCAGCTGGTGCTAGATTTTATTTCTGGTGAAAGGGCCCTATAAATGCCTTCAGCAAAAGCTTCAGGAAGACATTCAGAGCACTGAGGGGAGAGGGCTGAAGCATGTGACATTTCACTTTTCTTCAGTTTGTTGATTTCTTTTGTATCTAAAAGTGGATTTTAATTAAATGGATCATGGTTCACCACCAAGATATAGAGAAAAATATTAAAGTTCCAATTCAAAGTCAGGATCCGTGGGCATAGCTTTCCTATAAAGGTCATTCCCAGTCAGAACTCAGCCATTAATTCCAGCTAACCCAAGATATCATGAAAAGCCAAATGTGAACAAACTATATGCTATAGATGTCTAGTAGGTTGTGGGGCACTTTAAGAATTTTCTATGTGTCCTTGGAATTTACAGTTTTAAAGATAAGCCTGGAAAAACAAAGATTTGTTGTCCATCTACTGTGCTGTGCTGCACTCAGCCACTCAGCCATGTCTGGCTCTTTTCGACCCCATGGACTGTAGCCCACCAGGCTCCTCTGTCCATGGGATTCTCCAGGCAAGAATACTGAAGTGCGTTGCCATGCCCTCCTCCCGGGGATCTTCCCAACCCAGGAACTGAACCAAGGTCTCCCACATTGCAGGCAGATTCTTTACCATCTGAGCCACCAGGGAAGCCCAAAAATACTGGAATGCATAGCCTCTCCCTTCTTCAGGGGACCTTCCTGATCCAGGAATTGAACAAGGGTCTCCGGCATTGCAGGCGGATTCTTTACCAGCTGAGCTACCAGGGAAGCCTGTCCATCCACTATATGTCGTCAATCAACCTTATGCTTGGTGAGGTGGTAATTAAAAATGAAATACAAGGCCTGGAGCTAAAATAAAGGGGAAACTGTGTATCTGAAATAATCAAGAAGGCAATTAATTGTGTAACTGTGGTGCTGACTAAAAGCATAAATCAAGGCAGAGAATTTTTATTCAGACCAAGTGTAGTTGGAAAAGACCCTGCATTCTGGGAAAGATTGAAGGCAGGAGGAGAAGGGGATGACAGAGGATGAGATGGTTGGCTGGCATCACCAACTCAATGGACATGAGTTTGAGCAAGCTCCAGGAGATGGTGAAGGACAGGGAAGCCTGGCGTGCTGCAGTCAATAGGATCACAAAGAGCCAGACATGGCTGAGTGACTGAACAACAACAGTTGCCAAAAGCTTTGTAGAAGAGGTCATAAGATGTGAATCTGATTATATCATTGGATGTTACAAAGAAGGGATTCCCAGTTTCAGGAAGTGAAGAAAGGATGGGGATGCATATCATCGTTGATCGCACTTGCACGTGAGAGTTATTCTTTAGTGGCAGTGGGCAGGTGGATTGAAATGAGCAGAAACCAAAGGTAAAAAGATCTCCTAAGAGACAGCTGCCAAAATTCAGAAATAGGTCCAAAATAGAGATGAAAAGAATATGAACATTAAGACATACTGTGAATGAAAATATTAAGACTTGCTGACAGATTTGATTTTGTAGAAGAAAAAGAAAAGAGACTCAAAGAGGATTTGGAGATTTTTTAGCCAGGGCAATTGAAATGATTGGGTCATAAATAGAAAGAGGGATAGTTTTGTAGAAAAATCATGTTCAATGACACTGTTTTGAAAGGGCATTTTCCCCCCCCTAGATTCACATGGATCTGGCCAATCTGAACTATATTAATGCCTTAAATTTCTTATTTCCCCATTCTAACATTTGCTCCAATTGCTAAATAGCGCCTATATTCCCTTACACCAATTTAACAATAATTTTACCAATTTACTTCAGACAAAAACCCACTGGAGAAAAAGATGTTTTGTGCAGTTGGGTATCATTACCAGCATGTGCTCAGACCATCCATTTGGGACTGCAGGTTTCTAGGAGGCCAGCGTCGCACCCATTTAGAAAACTCTGTCACAGCCTGTAGAGCACCATGCAGATACATAACACAGACTTTCTGTAAGAAATGATGATGGCAACTAGAAATAGTCTCAAAGAATTCATCAAATGCCTTAGATGGTAAAATCAAAGCGAAAGCTTTTATGCACATCACATCCTTGTTTTCTAAAGAAATAACGAACCCCCCCAGCAGTGTAAGGAACTACATAATTGTGTATATGGGGCTACAGCGCTTATAGCAATGTGCTCCATCCAGATGGCAAATGGGATGATGGCAAAGCCAGGATGAGGAAGCAACTAATGATACTTCAAATAGCAAACCGCAAAGCAAATGCAAGCACAAATGACATACCCAGGACCAAACAATGGAGCACATGTCAAAGTCAGCTGCTTGGGGTAGGGGAGGAGGGGACAAAAATAAAAAGTAAATATGCCCTCCATAAACATAAATACAAATTCATGACACTACTTCAGAAGCAGGCAGCGCTCTGCATATCAGCCTCTGTTCCCTACTCTGGTCTTCAGAACTCCCTTGACTTGAGCTCACTCAACAGGCAAGGCCCCACAGACCACCCTCTGATCTGGAGGAAGAGATGGGCTCTTTATCCATTGCCTTAAACAGAAAACTCCCAAGAACAGTCACTTTTAACTCAGTTGGTTAGAAAGTTCTTATGATACATTGCAGTCTTAGGCATTCCATTTGTAAAGGCAGGGAAACCAGGCCAAGTATCTCCAGGTGAATGATACTCAGATCAAGGCTCAGAAGTTGCTGTGACCTCAGGCAGCCCTCTTTTCTCCACGGGAGAGGTGGGCTGTGAAAGACACCTGCCCTGTGGTGAGACTGGGACCACTTTTGGAATGTTGGCAGTACACAAATAGCTCTAAATTTAGATAGAAATGCCAAGGTGCAGAGAAGCAAATTATTAACCAGAACTTACAAGGATTGAAGACTTCTGCTCATGCTTTGATTAGAGGGTATCTATCTGCATTTCTAGCTGCTGCTCTCTGATAAAGGGGAGGGAGGGAGTCCTTCAAAATTGCCTGGACAAAAGCTTGAGATAATGCTCTTCCAACAGACACAATGCCCTCGCTGAATTATACAACCACTGCTGTCCTTGTCGGTGCTTCTGGAACTGCTGATACAAGCTGTAAGAAACTTCTCATCACAAATGAACATTTCTGGCCCTAACCTATTTATCCAACCTGCCAGCCAACCAAAGCTAGGCTTTCTGTGAACATGGGCAAGATGGCAACAGGACATCGGGAATTCCTTTTCTCCCTTTTCATTGCTCACCCTTCCCTCTTCAAAGTCACAGGTGTTTTGTCTAAAGGATCACAGAGATCCTAGTGACTCAGTTTCCACTTTGATGTTGTCATTTCTTTCACTGGCTGTTTATTTATGACTCATGGCAAGGGAGCACTTTCAGGAAAAGATGCCATTACAGCAGAACGATGCTCTCTTGACATTGAAGACTGGAATCTACACAAATGTTCTGTAACAACTCATTTTAATGTTTGCCTACTTGTCTTAATTTATTTTTTATTTCTGATTCTCAATGTACTCGAGACAGAGGGAGGCTTGCTTCAGCTCAGGGAGACATGCCACAAATCTAGCTGAGACCACAGATGGTGTGGGCTGGCTTGACTGCCTCCTCTTCAGGCTCGGAGTGGCGATTGGTATGCGGCACACAACCCACATGCTCATCAAGATTGTTCAAGGAAGAGGTTCAGGACTCACAAAAGCACAGCCGCCAAATTATTCTTGTTTATGGCAGGAGAGGGTTCACTTCAGATCAAGACAGGAGTATATTAACAAAGAAATAAGCCTTGAAAAATTCTTTTCCTTTTTTTGCCTTTGAATTTCTGAGAAAAGGCTGGTATATGTTTGCTGATCAGTGTTGAGGTATATTTTCAGGTTGGACCAAGAGGCAGGTTTGCTGTGAATTAATATTCACTGCTCTTCCCAGACTCAGTCCTGAGAAGATTGTTAATTCTTCTAGGTGGCCATAGATCACTAAGTTGTGAGATTAAAGGTATGTGGACTCTTGGTTGCACATTCACTTGATGAGCTACTGTCAGACTTTTGATCTGAGAATCCATAATGAAAATTTGATCCTTCCTACTAAAATTGCAGTCAAGGATCTATCACACCTCAAGGAGAAAGGACCTGCAGGGTCCTTCCCAAGCCTGGGTTGGAGTGTTCTGCACTAGTGCCTTCCAGTGGGATGAAACTAAAACAGCGGGGTTCTGGGGCAGTCACAGCTTTCCATGTGTGACTGACTCCTCACAAGGAACCTACACCAAGCACCTGCCAGTCCTCCCTCAGATCTCCATTTGCTCTCTTCTTATGGATTGAATACAAATGTATTGGTCTCCCCTGCTGGCGCAGTGGTAAAGAATCCACCTGCCAGTGCAGGAGACATGGGTTCACTCCCTGAGTTAGGAAGATCTTCTGGAGAAGGAAATGGCAGCCCACTCCAGTATTCTTGCCTGGGGATTTCCATGCACAGAGGAGCCTGGCAGACTATAGTCCATGGAGTTGCAAAGAGTCAGATACCACTGAAAGACCAAACAACAACAATTGCATCACCTTTACTAGATTTGAAGACCCTATGGAGACAAAGACAATTTTTATTAACCTTCATATAACTTGGTAACCATGTTACCAAGTCAGCACTTTGCAAGCTATAGTGAAAGAAAATGTGCATTAAATAACACAATGAAACACATCACTGGCTGAGGGGAGGCCTTCACCGAGTCGTGCCTGCACAAGTGTCTGTGTGTAGGAAGTCTTGTGGTTCTATGGCTGCTGTCTCTTCACGACTTTGGGAGGCATCATGAAGACTCACACCCAAGTTGACTGTTTCACAAGACTGTGACCTGTCTGCTCCCTGCTCTTACTTTCCAATGATTCTTCCTGTCTTTTTGTCTGCATTAACTGATTGCTTTAGCTTGTAAAATTTGAAATGTATCAGGCTCCCCAGGTGGCTCAGTGGTAAAGAATCCACTTGCCACTGCAGGAGACTTGGGTTCCATCCCTGGGTTGGAAAGATTCCCTGGAGAAGAAAATGGCAACCCACTACAATATTCTTACCTGGGAAAGAATTTCCAGGCCTCCTTATCCCTTACCCTTTTAGTTGCAAAAGATGGCTTTGTGTTAGTACACTCGGTAAACAGACCTCCTTGGAATCACCAGGGACTTACCCCTGAGTTTTCCCTGACAGGGAGCAATGGTCAGCTCTTTGATCAGTTTGCCCTGATCAGAAGCACTTGGTCTGATCAGACAAAGGGAGACATGTCCTTGTGTTTGAGAGTGGAAAGGCAAGTCAGAGGTTATATCACCTGGCCCTCCTATTTTATAACCAAAGGAAGTGAGACAGGAACAGAGAACAAAGGGGATGCAGGGGACTTAACCTCAGGAAGCTTCCAGCCCAATGGTCTTCAACCATGAGCAATCTGCCCCCATGGAGCTCTTAGAAATGTCTGGAGACAGCTCAGAGTCCTCATGACTGGGCAGGGGTTGCTACTGACATCCAGGGAGCAGAAGACAGGGTGGCCATAACAGCCTAAATGCAGAGGCCAGCCCATACCTGAGAAGAGTTAATCAGTCCAGGAGCCAACAGTGCTAAAGTTGGAAACCCTGTTCAGGTCCATTAAGGCAACAGAAAGTCAACAGACAAGGATGGAATAAAAAGGGCAAACTTTGCATTTTGCATTCTGGAAACTTAGGGTAATGGGTGTCCTTAATAGCGAAGACAACGTGACTACACTTATGTGATGTCAAGGAAACCTCGTATTTACTAGGCACTGGAACCCACCCCCCAGGTCTTGCCACTGCCTGGTGTTGCCACAGTACAAGCTTTGTGCATTGTCCAGTCACCCGGGCTCTAAGTGGGCAGCAGAGGAGACATGCCCTTGTGAGTGAACCTGCATTTATCCTGAGACCATAAACCAGGTTGCCATATTAGGAAGGAGTGCAGGAAGGCAAGGCATCTCACTCCAGTTATCTTGCCTGGAGAATCCCATGGACATAGGAGCTTAGCAGGCTATAGTCCATGGGGTCACAAAGAGCTGGACACGACTGAAGCAAATTAAGCATGCATGCAATGTTTTGCGAAGGGCCTTGGCTTGAAGTCTGGAGGGCTGACTCTTTCTCCAGCTCAGTGGCGAGTTCTTCACATGGCCTGGATCAACCAATGTCGTCCCCATCTTGGGGTTCAGATTCCTCTTTGTCTTCGTTGATTGATGTGATGGTGACTTTGACTTCAAAGGTGGCAGCGCCCAGCTCTGAGAATGTACAGGATTTTATTTCCTTCCCGCTGCCCTTCTCCCAGCCCTGACTCAAATGGGAAACAAGCTGTGTACAAAGATTTCCCTTTATGAACTGGGTGCTGTCAGTAAGGCTAAGTGTCAGATGCAGAGGCTGGATGGAACACATTCCCGATGGGGGGAAAAGTATGGGGCAGAGGTAATGACCCTGGGTCCACCAGTCCTCCTGGGGTAGAATCCTGACTCCTGCCACTCATCAGCTTCCCACTATTAGGCAGGTATGGATCCTCTCCAGCCCTCAGTTTTCTCATCTGTGATGTGGGTGTCATAACAGTGATTTCTACTGATGTGTTTGTGTCAGGGAAAGGGAGATAACGCAGTTATGCAGAAAGTATTCAGGACAGCCCCTAAGTAGGAACTACGTCATGGGCTTACCCATATGACCTACTTTCTGGGACAAATGTTTGGAGTATTATTGTCTTCCCTAAGTCAGGAGGTCTGCTCTGCATGGACATGAGAATACTGAACAGTGTTTGGGGTAATACATTTAAATTCTATGCGAATGAGAAAAGAACACACAAATACGTTCTAACCCCGGCAGAATACTGCTGTGCCATTTACAATATGACAGTAAAAAACAAATGAGTCACCCGTTGGCACAATGGCAGGTTTCTCTGTCCATTCTAGTTCCATGTGTCCCTCCACTGTGGTTTAGGTGAAAACTCGATGTCTCTCAGCAAATATCATTTCATCTCTTTGGTGGCTTTCTGAGGCCTTCCTCCCTGTAGCCTCTGCCTCCCAGAGGTCACTAGGTGAGTGCCCCTGAGTTATCTCGTGCAGGGCTCTCTTAGACCCCAGCACTCTCTCAGCCCTCTCTGTTCCAACAGCTCTGAGGCCCCATCTAACTCCCAGGAGAGAAGGTACCACTTCACTTGAGTGGTTCTTGCCCATCTGGGGCTCCCTTTAAACTCAGGGGCACCACCTCCTTCGGCAAACCTTGAACTTAGGTGACTTCCATCCCTTTGCTGGCAGGGTCCCTTGTAAAATACAGTGAGTGCCAGGGAAGGGTTTCTGCTTTTGTTTTCAGGTTTGTTTGGGGGGTACAGGGAAGACCTGATCCTTATGAGTGATATGGGGGTCTACCATGTCTTAGGAAAAAGTACTGGTATCTGATTAGAGTGCTACCTGTGATTGACACCTATTAATAATCTGGGAGAAGGGGAGAGGGTGCTGATGCTGTCGGCTGAAGTTATCTACGACTCTGTTTTTCATCAGCTTTGTCACTCAAGGGCAGTGGTGAAGGATATTATTTTTTTTTCTGAAGATGTTGTTATAGATCTACAGACACTGGGCTGAGGAAATTGTCCTGCACATCCACCTTCATGATGGATTTTGGGAAATACATTGACAAGCTTGCATATAATATTCAAATAATGCATTTATCAACTTTTATTGCCCTTGTTTTGATATGGTGACAAGCATCTTGGTGACAAAGCTATTTGCTCCTTATATTAATCTAGGAGTATAGTTTCTTTCCAGTATTTTTTAAATTGTATTTTATACTTATAAAAATTGAATAAGTTTCAGACCTTTTGACATTCTAGTTCATGGACTCTTGGCCAAACAGTGTGTGCATGTGGGGTTGGGAGGTGGAATCCTAGAAGAAACAAAGTATCTCACATCACATAGAAAACCAAGTTGAATGCAAAGACATAAAAATGAATTTTGACCTTAAAACTGAGTTACTCTGATGCTGAGTATATAACAGATAAGAAATGAATGCAAAATGAGTAAAATCAAGAGAAAATACTTTAAAATACAACAGAATGAGTCTTGTTTTTTCCTAAATCAGAAAAACATCAAACAGTTCTCTAGACGTGGACCAAAAGAGCTGTCTTTTAGGAATTTTATTTTCTTAAGAGGAAAAAAGGAGACTAGAATTTTTTTTTGGAATAAAAAGTGTCCCAGGAGCAGATCTGACACAAGCCGCATTTGCCTTACTTATTTATTTATTTTTTCCTGTAGAGGTCCTCAGATGCAGCAGGTCCTGGCTAGAGAGGAGGAGGAAGCTTTTCCTCTGCTGCTGGCTGGGGTTCAGCATCACCTCCCGCCCTTCCACAGAGCATATCACCCCATCAACAGCATCTCAGGAGAAGGGTAAGCATCTAGGAGAGCCAAGGGCAAGCAAGTGAAAGGACACTCAGGAACTCCTTAATTATTCAAGGCTCGAGGAAGCAAGGACTGTCATCCACCTGCCCTTTGGGGGACTTCACTGTGTCAGCCTCAGCCAGCAGCCCCTGAGGAAAGATGCTGCGACATAAGTCTTCCCTCCTCCATGCCAGACCGAGGCTGATTCCAGGATTTACAATTCCCACCAGCAGCTTCTCTGCAATTACAAAATAGAGATGCCCCTTTCATCCTCCAGATCTCCTGGCTAAATTGAAAACACACCAAATGCATTTTTAAGCCTCATTTAAAGGCCAGTGACAGCATTCACTCTGCTCCCAGTCACCAGCAGAAAAGAGGCCCCTTTTACTTGGTCTCCCCAGAGCTAAACTGGATGGGTATAAAAAATATTTTCTTTTTTTTTTTGCAGTTCTTTTGCTTGCCTTGTTGTGGGTTCATTTTGCAATTAAAAAATTTTTTTTTAATTTCTTGGGATTACTTTTGAAATGGATTGGACATATTTCAGAAAACAAATTCATTAAAAGAATCACTTAAATCAAAGAATTGATCACACTCTCTATTTGCCTAGAGCATCATTTTAGACCTGAGGATTCTGAAACTTGAGCAGGATAGAGAGGAACAGGGAAGAAGGAGAGAAAAATAACAGACGTGCTTTTGTGCTGTGTGCATGTGCATCCTTATTTATTTCACAACCACTGGCTGGGGTGGAGCAGCGGGGGAGTGGGCACATCAGGTTTTATCCTACCCAAGGAAGTGAAGTCTGGGGGTCCCGCAGAGCCAGAGCAAAAACCCAGATTTTCTAAATTACAGTCCGTGGCCCTTCTCCCAATAAGATAAAGGTAGCTGAAGAAGAAACAGGAAACCCAAACTGAGGCTCAAGGCAAATGCTAGCAACTGATCTCCTGTTCTCTTAAAGGGTAAGGCAATTAATGACTGAGGGTCAAGAGTACACTGACCCTAAATAAATGTTGGAGTTTTTCTCAGTTGCACCACCTCAGATAAAAAGTATTTGTGACTCTCTTCCGCGGCGTGTGAATATTATCATTCAGTTTAGTGCTCTGGCCTCTGAACTTCAAACATATATATTCTTTCCTCATTAGCATAGAAATAAATACATTGACCCTTTCTAAAATACATTTTTTAAAACTTTTTTTTTTTTAAGTATGAGCATTTTAGACCAAGTTGTGATGTTTGTAGCATTTCGACGCATATTTGGGAATGGGCCATGATACACCCTACTGTCTACACAAGCTCCCCTCTGCTTTCATCAGATAAAAAGGATAATAATTCCTGACCTTGATGAATGCTGAAGAATTTGCAGGTGCCTTACATCCTGTTGTTTACAGAGAGCTCTCAGGACAGACTCGCTGACTGTGGTCACAGCAGGATCTCCTGCGTGAACAGCTCATGGGACCTGCAGGTGTTGGAGGTGCCCCACCTGAACTCCTCCTGCATACCCTCCAGCTCCTCCCATCACCTCCCCAACCTCAGCCAGTGGGAATAGGACCTTTCCAGGTGCTCTGACCAAAATCTCGAGGTTCTTATGGCTTGCTTTCTCACATCTCGTTCTCTGTCCACAGCAAGTCCTGCCAGCTCTATTTGAGATGGATCCAGAACCTTTCCACACTCCTTACCTCCACTGCTACTATCTCAGACTGAAACATGGTCTCCCATCTCTCTTCCTGCTTTGCCTCCAAGTCTATTCTTTTTTCCCCCAGCTGCACCAAGAGGTTTGTGGGATTTAAGTTCCCCAACCAAGGGGTGAACTGGGCCCCCAGCAATGAGAGCACAGAGCCCTCACCACAGGACCACTGGGGAATTCATTGCAACTCTGGTGTTGAGGTGATCTGGCTCACATCTTTAAAAGATCACTCTCGTCCAAGTCTATCTTAACTCAAAACCAGCATGATCTTTTAAACGTGTGAGCCAGATCACCTCAACACTTACAACAGTAATACATGGTCTGCCTGCTCCCTGCCACCCTCGACATAACATTTTACAAGATATCAAATCCACAAGGACAGAAAATTGCTTCTATTTCTTTTACCACCATATACCCAGGGAAAAGAATCATACTTGGCATGAAATAGGAGCTAAATAAATACTTGTGGGATGAACGAATAAGGAGGTGGAGTCGAGAGCCTTGAAAGCTGGGTGGGGAGTGTTGGACAGAGAAATGAAACAGGTGAAGAATATTAAGGTGCTCTGTTGCACGTTAAACAAGACATTCCTTCCCCTTTTGTGATTTCTTAGAACTGAATACAACTTGAAACTGCTTTCAGGTCCATGTTTCCTGTCAGTTCACGTGCCTTTGACTTGACTTTCTTCAAAGCCTAGATCATGGAGAAAGTGAAGTGAAAGTGAAAGTCAGTCAGTCGTGTCTGACTCTTTGCGACCTCATGGACTATAGAGTCCATGGAATTCTCCAGGCCAAAATACTGGAGTGGGTAGCCTTTCCCTTCTTCACGGAATATTCCCATCCCAGGCAGGCAGATTCTTTACCAGCTGAGCCACAAGGAAAGCCCAAGAATACTGGAGTGGGTAGCTTATCTCTTTAGTTACTCTCTGATGCAAGTTACTTGCATGTCACTGGGTGGGAGGTCAAAGAACATCCTGGAACATGCCCACCCCGACAGGTGCTCATATACCTGTCACCTACTTGTCTGCAGCTACTTGATCCACAGCCCAGCTCTGAGGCCACCCAGACAGGTCACCTGCTGTGTGAACCCCATTCATGAAGGGAATTACTGTCTCAGAGAGCCCACTGCCTGCCAGGTCACAGGGCTGGGAGGGCAGATGCACCACACCTGGCTGGCAGCCCCAGAGTTTGCACTGAGCCCTTTGCAGATCCAGCCGATAGTAATAGGTTACGAAGCCCTCAGGGGGCCTGAGACAGTGACCTCCCTGGGGACAGACTTTCAATGCCAGAATTGCTACCCTGCAGCCATCCTGAGAACAGAGCCATCTGAGGTCTAAGGTGGTAAAAAGCAAGAGTTTTATAAGTGTCCACGTGCACCTCTGAGACCTAAGAAACTCACTCCTCTGTGTCACTTTGAGAAATATCCCATTTCCCACTAAAATGCAGGGATAAAAGCAGCCCGTTGTGATGGCTGAAGACTAAGGGACTCCACATTTAGCTGAATTGTCACAGTATTCCAATATCTGTAAGTACATTTTTATATAATTTTGAATTTAGAGAAAACATAACATCTCTCATATGCGTCTACCCAGATTCACTAGTTTTTAATATTCTGCCTAATTTTCTTTACTATCTGTGCCACATACTTGTTTATTGTATTTTTATTTATACTTGAAAATAAATGTGAGCTACTGTGCCCATTTACCCCTAGAATACTTTGGTGTTTATTTCCTAAAATTATGAGAATTTTTTTTTTTACTTAATCACAGAACAACTTTCAAAATCAAAATTTTAGCATTAACGTAGTTCTACTATCTAATTTATAATGTATATGCAAATTTAATCAGGTTTTTCAATAATATCCTCCTGGTTCTCAGGAGCAAACCTAAAAGCATTCATCACATTTAGCTGTCAAGTGCTACAGTCTTCCCTAATCTGGGACTTTTCCCCAAACTTCTTTCTTCCAAACATTAATGATTTTTAAGATGCAGGCCAGTTACCTGTAGTGTGTTAGTCATTAAGTCTTGTCCAGCTCTTTGTGACCCCATGGACCACAGCCAGTCAGCCTCCTCTGTTCATGGGATTTCCCAGGCAAGAATACTGGAGTGGGTTGCCATTCCCCTCTCCAGGGGATCTCCCTGAACCCAAGGATCAAACCTAGGTCTCCTGCATTGCAGGTGGATTCTTTACCATCTGAGGCACCAGGGAAGTTAACCTGAAGAACGGTTCCTAATTTAAGCACCCTGATGAGCTCTCATTTTATACACAAGTGATGCATTTGGGGCAAGAATGTGTAGGAGTGTCCTGTTCCCCACTCAGTGTGTTTCAGCATGAAGGTATGTGGGGTACAGGTGTAACCCTTTCCTGGTGACTTCCACTATTTGATGACTTGGTTAAGGTGTGGTCTGGCAACTTTCTATTCTGCCAGGTTAGTGTTCTCCTTTCTAAGTAATTCATAAGTAATTGTGGGAAGATAACTTTAAAACTATTTAAAACCACAAATAAGTGGTATTATATAGTATTGTTTTTGACATTTCACTAAGCAAAGCATTCTCTAGGTTCATCTGCACTGCAGCAAATGGCAGAGTTTCATTCTTTCTTATGGCTGAACAATATTCCATTATACACACACACACAAACAAATGCACACACGTCACATCGCTATCTATCTGTCTGTTGATGGGCACTTGAGTTTCTTCCATACCTTGGTTCTCATAAATGGTGCTGCGATGAACATCGGGGTGCGTGTTCTTTTATTCTACGTTTTTAGTTAGAACTATATTGTGAGATTTTTCCTGTTCATTGATGCATTAATTAATTAATTCTATTTAATTCCAAACAGACTCACTGACTTTATTTTACTCAGTGGATTATAATCTATTATTTCTGTTATGATTTGTTAAGTACTTTTTTAATTTTGATGATCAAATTGTCCCAGATTGCCCAATGGGATCCCCTTCAAACTGGCTCCTGTGTCATTTTAATCATTTCCATCATTTTGGGGGTCCTTCTTGTGGTGCATGAAGATGCTCTAGGCTCATTTTGTGCACCCCAGGCCTGGAGCCATCCATATCAATGAGTACTGTAGGGTGCTTTAGAGTAGCTTGTATAAGCTCTTCGCCACCTGGCAGATCTTGTTAACTTGAAAGACTCAGAGTTCTGGTTTCCTTTAAAAAGATCCTGGACATGATCCTCTACATAGAAAACCCTAAAGACTCTACCAGAAAATTACTAGAGCTAATCAATAAATATATTCAAGTTTCAGGATATAAAATTAACACACAGAAATCTTTTGCATTTCTATACACTAACAATGAGGAAACAGAGAAATTAAGGAAACAATACCATTCACCATTGCAACAAAAAGAATAAAATACTTAGGAGTATATCTACCTAAAGAAACGAAAGACCTATATATAGAAAACTATAAAACACTGATGAAAGAAATCAAAGAGGACACAAACAGATGGAGAAATATACTGTGTTCATGGATTGGAAGAATCAATATAGTGAAAATGAGTATACTACCCAAAGCAATCTATAGAGTCAATGCAATCCCTATCAAGCTACCAACGGTATTTTTCACAGAACTAGACCAAAGAATTTCACAATTTGTATGGAAATACAAAAAACCTCGAACAGCCAAAGCAATCTTGAGAAAGAAGAATGGAACTGGAGGAATCAACCTGTCTGACTTCAGACTCTACTACAAAGCCACAGTCATCAAGACAGTATGGTACTGGCACAAAGACAGAAATATAGATCAATGGAACAGAATAGAAAGCCCAGAGATAAATCCACGTACCTATGGACACCTTGTCTTTGACAAAGGAGGCAAGGATATACAATGGAAAAAAGACAACCTCTTAAACAAGCGGTGCTGGGGAAACTGGTCAATCACTTGTAAAAGAATGAAACTAGAACACTTTCTAACACCATACACAAAAATAAACTCAAAATGGATTAAAGATCTAAATGTAAGACCAGAAACTATAAAACTCCTAGAGGAGAACATAGGCAAAACACTCTCCGACATAAATCACAGCAAGATCCTCTATGACCCACCTCCCAGAATATTGGAAATAAAAGCAAAACTAAACAAATGGGACCTAATGAAACTTAAAAGCTTTTGCACTACAAAGGAAACTATAAGTAAGGTGAAAAGACAGCCCTCAGATTGGGAGAAAATAATAGCAAATGAAGAAACAGACAAAGGATTAATCTCAAAAATATACAAGCAACTCCTGCAGCTCAATTCCAGAAAAATAAATGACCCAATCAAAAAATGGGCCAAAGAACTAAACAGACATTTCTCCAAAGAAGACATACAGATGGCTAACAAACACATGAAAAGATGCTCAACATCACTCATTATTAGAGAAATGCAAATCAAAACCACAATGAGGTACCATTACACGCCAGTCAGGATGGCTGCTATCCAAAAGTCTACAAGCAATAAATGGTGGAGAGGGTGTGGAGAAAAGGGAACCCTCTTACACTGTTGGTGGGAATGCAAACTAGTACAGCCGCTATGGAAAACAGTGTGGAGATTTCTTAAAAAACTGGAAATAGAACTGCCATATGACCCAGCAATCCCACTTCTGGGCATACACACTGAGGAAACCAGATCTGAAAGAGACACGTGCACCCCAATGTTCATCGCAGCACTGTTTATAATAGCCAGGACATGGAAGCAACCTAGATGCCCATCAGCAGATGAATGGATAAGGAAGCTGTGGTACATATACACCATGGAATATTACTCAGCCATTAAAAAGAATTCATTTGAACCAGTCCTAATGAGATGGATGAAGCTGGAGCCCCTTATACAGAGTGAAGTAAGCCAGAAAGATAAAGAACATTACAGCATACTGACACATGTATATGGAATTTAGAAAGGTGATAACGATAACCCTATATGCAGAACAGAAAAAGAGATACAGAAATACAGAACAGACTTTTGAACTTTGTGGGAGAATGTGAGGGTGGGATATTTCAAAAGAACAGCATGTATACTATCTATGGTGAAACAGATCACCAGCCCAGGTGGGATGCACGAGACAAGTGCTCCGGCCTGGTGCACTGGGAGGACCCAGAGGAATCGGGTGGAGAGGGAGGTGGGAGGGGGGATCGGGATTGGGAATACATGTAAATCCATGGCTGATTCATATCAATGTATGACAAAACCCACTGGAAAAAAAAATAATAATAATAATAAAAAAAAAAAAAAGAAAGAAAGCCCAGAGATAAGTCCACGTACCTATGGACACCTTGTCTTTGACAAAGGAGGCAAGGATATACAATGGAAAAAAGACAACCTCTTAAACAAACGGTGCTGGGGAAACTGGTCAATCACTTGTAAAAGAATGAAACTAGAACACTTTCTAACACCATACACAAAAATAAACTCAAAATGGGTTAAAGATCTAAATGTAAGACCAGAAACTATAAAACTCCTAGAGGAGAACATAGGCAAAATCCTCTCTGACATAAATCACAGCAGGATCTTCTATGACCCACTTCCCTGAATATTGGAAATAAGAGCAAAAATAAACAAATGGGACCTAATTAAACTTAAAAGCTTTTACACAACAAAGGAAACTATAAGTAAGGTGAAAAGACAGCCTTCAGAATGGGAGAAAATAATAGCAAATGAAGAAACAGACAAAGGATTAATCTCAAAAATACACAAGCAACTCCTGCAGCTCAATTCCAGAAAAATAAATGACCCAATCAAAAAATGGGCCAAAGAACTAAACAGACATTTCTCCAAAGAAGACATACAGATGGCTAACAAACACATGAAAACATGCTCAACATCACTCATTATCAGAGAAATGCAAATCAAAACCACAATGAGGTACCATTACACATCAATCAGGATGGCTGCTATCCAAAAGTCTATAAGAAATAAATGGTGGAGAGGGTGTGGAGAAAAGGGAACCCTCATACACTGTTGGTGGGAATGCAAACTAGTACAGCCACTGTGGAGAACAGTGTGGAGATTCCTTAAAAAACTGAAAATAGAACTGCCATATGATCCAACAATCCCACTCCTGAGCATACACACTGAGGAAACCAGATCTGAAAGAGACACGTGCACCCCAATGTTCATCGCAGCACTGTTTGTAATAACCAGGACATGGAAGCAACCTAGATGCCCATCAGCAGACGAATGGATAAGAAAGTTATGGTACATATACACCATGGAATATTACTCAGCCCTTAAAAAGAATACATTTGAATCAGTTCTAATGAGATGGATGAAACTGGAGCCCATTATACAGAGTGAAGTAAGCCAGAAAGATAAACACCAATACAGTATACTAACGCATATATATGGAATTTTAAAAGATTGTAACGATAACCCTATATGCAAGACAGAAAAAGAGACACAGATGTATAGAACAGACTTTTGGACTCTGTGGGAGAAGGCAAGGGTGGGATGTTCTGAGAGAATAACATTGAAACAAGTATACTGTCAAGTGTGAAACAGATCACCAGCCCAAGTTGGATGCATGAGACAAGTGCTCAGGGCTGGTGCACTGGGAAGACCCAGAGGGATGGGATGGGGAGGAGGTGGGAGTGGGGATCAAGCAGGATGGGGAACACATGTAAATCCATGGCTGATTCATGTCAATGTATGGCAAAAACCACTACAATGTTGTAAAGTAATTAGTCTCCAAATAATAAAAATAAATGAAACAAACAAACAAACAAAAAAAGATCCTGGAATGAAACAGAGTTGCCACTGATCTTTTCCATGACCATGGCCTTAGGGGACTCCAAAAAGAACTGAGCCCCATCTCATATGATAATCTTCTTTCCTTTATCCATCCATTTATCCATCCATTTAGAGCACAGTCTGCTTCTAATTTAAGCAATTTCCATAGCTTAGTTGCTCTTCCATTTTTGTTTTACTTCTTTTATGCCCTCCCTCCCTCCCTGTATACTTGTTTCTAGCACAGATTACTTTTTGACATCATACTCACACGAGGAGTAGCTTGACCAGATAACTGCTCAGGTGAGAGCCTGATCTTAAACCTAGCATGTGGGCACACACTAGATAACTCACCTTATCATTGCGCTCAGAGTGGCCAGTCTGATAATCAGTTTCAAAGTCAAATGTGACTATTACCAATTGCAAAAAATAAAAATGCAAGCAATGTACAACCGCAGTGGAATCCTAAGCTGGAGGAAGTGCTTGGCTCAGAATGACTCTTAAATAAATGTAGTAACAGCAATAATCATGGACTGTAAAAGCATCACTGGATAGTTCTCCAGGACTTTATCAAATGGAGTCTACAAACAATATGCAAAATATAAGTGTTTCCAGAAGGGAACTGGTGTTGTCTATGTGCCCCCATCCCTGGAGAGCTGGAAGGCAGCCGGATGTTGATGGGGGCTTTGTTTTCTGCCCAAGCCTCTGGGACACAGTTGAAAACACTCCTATAAAGAACCGTGTTGCAGCCTGAGCCCTTGTTCCTCTGTTAGCTACTGGGATTTGGGTAACAATGCTGGATTAAACCCATGCCTGCCTTTGCCATTCTCTCTGGATGTGGGCTGTGGCTTCTGTCTCCTCCTTTAAGATGCCTGTTCTTCTCGAAGCCCACATCTGACATATCCCTGGCTTTGTTCACATCAACAGAGCTGAAGGGAGGCTCCTGTGAGGGGAAGTCTGTCCTCTCAGAGTCCAGGGCTGGAGCCAGGGCATTTAATTTGCTTAATAGTGAGAGAAATACACGAGACTCATTATCAGCATCAGGTGGTTTTTCCATGGCGTTTACCTGGTGGCTTTTATTGAAACAGATGGGACAGGAGAAGAGGTGGAAGAGATGACCTCTATACTGTCTCGAGGCCACAGAGGCAGGATGGAGAGAGGGGAGCTCGGCTGCAGGAACTGAATGGGATGGGAAAGCAGGGTTGGGAGGAGGTGTGGGCTCTGGGGGCCGTCTTCATGGCCTCTGTCTTCACAAGATGCTCCCTTCTCATGTAAAATGCAGCTTGACCACATTGAAAACCAGTCTTCATCCCTCGTCCACTCCGTTTCTGAGCACAGGACCCCTCCTCGCCCTACCAGCAGCTCTGTCCCTGGAGCAGTGAGGAGGCAGAGGCAGGAGGCAGCTGAGTGGTCCTGGCCCTACCTCTCCCCCACCACAAAGTACTTGCTGGCAACGAGGCATCTAGCAAAGTGGCCTCCCACACAAACCCGGGTGAGGATGCAATCCAGTAACGACCCTCTGCTGAGCAAATGGCTGGTCTTGTTTTTAATTCAAGTATTAAAATAGCTGTTGTCTGGCCACAAGCAGCAGCCTTGGCCTTATGGGCCCAAGGAGGCTGGACTTCAATGTGAGGCTCTGAACAGTCCTTTCCCTTGGATGGTCCCTCTGTTAGAGGCCAAGTGGACATATAACTATCACATCACGCCACAGCTTGGCGAGGGTTTATCAGCATCAGCTCAGGCAACTTCTAGCACCGCTGTGCCCCAGGCCCTGGAAAAATGACTGGTCACTCCAGCCAAGGCTGAGATGACCGGAATGGACAGGATACTCCTGAGCCAAGGCCCAGGTCGTTCAGGATCTGTGCTTCCTCAGAGGCCCGTGTGCCTGAACTCAGTCAGCAGAGGCCCAGGTCTCTATGTGTCCATGTTCTCAAAGAGAAATCTGGAACTACGTTCTCTCCCTGGTGTGCAAGAAACAACGTTATCAGTATCAGCCTGGCCAGGGGCACCAGTGGGGGATGGGCAACTACCCCATTCACTCAGCTGTTTCTTCAGTAAAACAAGTGAGTGAGTGAGTGAAGTCGCTCAGTCGTGTCTGACTCTTCACGACCCCATGGACTGTAGCCTGCCAGGCTCCTCCATCCGTGGGATTTTCCAGGCAAGAATACTGGAGTGGGTTGCCATTTCCTTCGGTAAAACAAGAGTCAAGCCTTATTGAGCACTCACCATGGGATGCAGGCAGTGTTCTAAGTGTATTATAAGAATCTACTAACTTGATACTTACCACTCTAGAAGGTAAACATTACCTCCACACTTGATAAAGTGAAGTGTGCAAAGGTTAAGGAAGACACACAAGGACACCCACCTAGTACATCTTAAGCAGGAAGAGAGTCTTTCTCTCAAAGGATGAAATCAGAGTTCAGAGAAGGTTGAATCATTTTGCAGCATCACTTGTCATTCTGATCTGCCTCAAACTCTCAGGCTTTGGTCATTCTACTGTAGCCATACACACCCAGGAGTGGTCCCAGTGGCCATGGAACACTGTCCATGTGAGTACGAGGGCAAGGCAACACCATCTCTGCACAGAATGGGTTTTGCCGGTCATCCTGCTGGTTAACAACAACTAGAGAGCAGGTGTCCTGACTTCCGATTCGATTCTTGAGCTCAAAATATGAGCTTTGAGCTCTGCCTGTCTTTCCAGGCAGGAGGCCTCTTTATTGCTGTTGGCTTACTAGGGTGATCGCATTCCCATGCATTCAGCATAACTGAGTGGTAGGATAGTCTGAGTGTCGAGATAGTCTGTCTCTAGGCCAGAACTTCCAACTATTCATTCAAGGCAGATGCTCATCCCCAACATTACTCCTGTAACCGCCCCACACTTTCACTAATCCATCAAACAAGCCCTCCCCTCTGTATTCATTCAGATGTGCGATTTAAGGACCATGTCACAGCATTTCAGTTAGTCTCTAGCTACAGAGTGAAGTTTCCTCTGGTTAGCAGAAACTTTCTAGAAAGACTTCCCCACTTGGTGAAATCATCAAATTCCAGGATCTTTTCTCATCTTCCCCTTCAGTGAGAGCCTGGTGGCGGGGGTGGGTGGTTAATAGTTAATAGGTAATACCTGAGCTGGGTAGGCATGGCAGGAGTTCTGGAGCAAAGTCAGAAAGAAGCAATCACCTGTTGTATCTGCCTATCACCCCTCGCATGATTGCATTCTTATCTCCAAGCTGGTGAGATTGGGGGAAGTTCACATATTTTAGATTGTACTTACCTAAGCCTATTAAGTTGCACTGGATTACACTAAAGCTTATTTGTTTCTGGCCTACTCATTCCAGGCCCTTGGAATCTGCCTGCATATTTTCCAGATGAATACCATATTATTTCTCAACAAATCTTAAGATTTAATAATTTTGAGATTAAAAAGATCTATGTGAGCATAAATATTTAATAAAAGGAGTCTCAGAAAAATGCCCCAAAGAACTTCTAATGCTAACATTTTCATTTGCAGGGACATGCGATCATGTTCAATCATGTTTTGTTTTGACCCTTAGAAATTATAAAATGCTAGTGTCATTGCCTTATGATCATTTTACAGCTCTACTTCTTGACATCGGGTCTGGTCAAATGCTTATTTGGAGATCCCCATTGTCAAAGCTCCATATCCTCATATTTATCATACAACATTTGCAAAAGCAATTTGGGACTAGCACAGCTATTATTCCTGGTAATAGTCGAGATAATCCTAGTGGATTATAGAGAACCATCCTCGCTAGTGGTGATATTTTTAAAGCAAGTGTGTATGGAGTTAATAGTCTCAGCATGAACAGAGCTCTGCTGACTGGCTGCGTGTCCTTGGTGACTATCATCTTGGGCCCTTGGTTCCTGTCCATAGTAGGAGGGCAGGGCAGCACCATTTCTGCACATAATGGGTTTTGCAGGTCATCCGGCCAGCTAGTAACAACTAGAAAGTAGGTGTCCTGACTTTGGATTCGATTCTTGAGCTCAAAATATGAGCTTTGAGCTCCGCCTACCTTTCCAGGCAGGAGGCCTCTTTGTTGCTGTTGGCTTACTAGGTTGATCACATTCCTGTGCATTCAGCATAACTGGGTGGTAGACCTTCAGGAGTGGTGGTGGGGGCCCATCAGAACCGGGGGCTTTCTGTCCACGTGGACTTGCCTCCCTCACCCTGTTCTCTGCCCTAGCTTGACACAGCCCCGATTTACCCAGCTGGCCACCTGCTGATCCTCAGAGGGTCCTGGCATCTCTCAGCCACACTCCAGAGAAGCCCAGGTCTGCCAACAGACCCGCTTCCAAAGGTAAATGAGAAATCAGTGTCTCTCGTTCACAGTGATGACTTGGCGGGAGGCTCGACTCTGCTGTGGCTTTCTGACCAGCAAGACGTTCTGCCATTTTCCAGCTGCTTTCTTCCCTATCAGGTACTTAAATCGTCTTTTCATTTGGAAATCACTAGCAAAGTGCATCTAAAACACTGTGAAGAAGATGTTCTATAATTTTCCTAGAGGCTTCTTAAAGTAGAAATTACGTTTCTCCAAGACCTCCTCCTAAGAAGTGAACTGGAAAAAATATTTCAATCTGTAGAATCAATTTCCCCTCAGACCAGTGTGTACACTGTGACAACCTCAAGGACACGGGTTTGAAGGACTTTCTCCCAGGACATCATTCAGGAAGACATTCCCTCAATTCCAGATACTCGATTGATTATACGGTTTGGGATCAGCCAACTCGTTCAGGTCACAGATGATTCTTGCCCTTGCAATACCCTTGTATTTTGCAGGCTTTAAAAGATTTTGGAAAGATCCTGAATATTAAACAGACAGAGAGCAGCTTGGAGATATTCTCATGCTAGAGACCACATCCTTGTTCATCAAGGTCTCTTTGTGATTTACTCAGACATGTGTCTGCCAGGCACTCTTTTTATTGTTTGCCCAGGTGGAAATGATAGCATATACACACACAAAAACCAAACCAAAACAAAACAAAGCAAAACCTTTGCTTTTAAGATTTAAACATGGTTTGTGCTCCAGCCAAGGGCAGCAGCCTCTGTGAACGGGGGCAGTTCTGGAAGGGGTCCCTGCCTCCCACCTACGAAGCCGCTTTATCAAGGGCCATCTGGTCAGCACCGCATGAGAAGGGGCAGCACCGGGGCCCAGATGGATGGGTTCTTGGAGAGTTCTTTAAAAATCCGGGCACCCACCCCCTGAGTCGCCATATGCCAAAAGGTCATCTCAACCCTGTGGCAGCCTTCCTGGTTTCCTCTCTGTGGTTTTTCATTTGGAGTCAGCACCCTGGAGCTTTCTGGGGTTGCGGGCTTTTAATTAATGCACTAGTACCCTCCTTTTAAGCACTAATATCTTTGATAGCATGCTATCTCATCTGAGTTTTCAGAAAATAAAACCCAGAGGTGGAGTGGACCATACTGAGTGGTCTCTGCCAGAGGAACTCCTGGCAGAGCAGCTCCTAAGGCTCAGCCGGTTCACAACCCAGGTTCCCAGTGTGGTCCCTGCCCCCCAACAAAGATACTCGCCACGGCTTCCTGCCTTCAAGGCACAGAATGTGTCTTATCTCGGCTCTGCAGGTGAGTAACCCAAAGGTTTAAGGGAATCAGATGGGAGGAATTGCAAAAAGGAGAGTGTGGATCAGAAGGAGCATTAGCTCATTTCTCCCCAATACTTACGGCACCCTCAAGGAAGAAAGAAGACCTTTGAAGGAAGACGTGGGTTCTCTGATTCTCTTAAAGGCCAGTGTTTCCTGAAGGTAGGATTAAACACTGGGCACTCGCAGCCCGCCTCGGCCCCCGTCCTTCCACCCAGGACTCTCTGCAAAGCCTTAACAGAGGGAGGCCAGTATGAAGCCTGGAGTCCAAAGGCTCCTCTACCCAGGGCTCTGGGCCTCTCCACGGCTGATCCACTTTATCACGGGGTCCGTGCGCCTGTGCCGAGTGGCAGGTGAAGGAACCTCTGGCTGGCGACTTGCTGTTCAAGGCACACACTGCACTGACACCCTTTGACAGAGTGGGAAGCTCATTAAAGGCTGACATTTGCTGAGCATCCCCAGGGGCAAAGGTCTCCGTTCCAATCACAGCACCCACCGCGGGCCCAGCAGGCAGCCTGGCGGCGCTGAGACTGAGCTGTCACGGTTCCCACCACCTCCTGTGGCCCTGAAGGGCCTCCTCAGAGCCCGCCCCATCCCGTGGCAGCATCCTCTCTTCAACTCAGTCCTCCCAGGCATCTCCTGCACAACAGGAACTCTGCCTGCATTCTGCTCAAGCCCAGCATGGAAACCGGAATAATCCTCCCATTCAATTCCCATGGCCCCGGCCATCCCCGGGAACCAGGAGACCCCAGAGGAAGCAAGGTCATCCCCAAGGACACCCAGTGAGAGCCATCGTGTACCTGGGCACACCTGGATATACTAGGCAGTTGTCTCTGCCTAGACCCGCCGTGGGCTGGGGAGTGATGGGAATAAGAGCACTGACGCCCAGAGGTCTGTGTTCCTTGTGACCCTGAGCAGTCTCCGGGAATGGGAGGTGGTAACCCCTGGAGATGTAGCCACTGGCTGTGTTCACAGTCCCCAGAGGCATGGTGGTGAGCAGCTTCTTTCTGAATGTTTGGGATGGGTGTTGAGTGCATCCTGCTCCAGGGGTCTAAAGCTCAGGCCGGCACAAGGTTTAGTTTATACATTTTAAAAGTCCACAATGTATCCACCATTTCCCAGTGAAATAAGCCCTGCCCCTGGTTTATCTGTGGTTAATGGTGCAGAGCCATCCCCAGTGTCCCTGAGTTCTACCCCCAAAACTCTTCATCACTCAGCTTCTTCCTCCCACTCTCCACTCCACCAGCATTGTGCAAACACTGACAGCCACTGAGTTGGCTAGGTGTGTGCTCAGTCATGTCTGACTCTTTGTGACCCTATGGACCATAGCCTGCCAGGCTCCTCTGTCCATGGGATTCTCTAAGCAAGAATACTGAAGTCGGTTGGCATGCCCTCCTCCAGGGGATATTCCTGACCAAGGAATCGAACCTGGATCTCTTGCTTCTACTGCATTGGCAGGCATGTTCTTTACCGTTAGCACCACCTGACTAGGTATTCACATTTTAACCCTCATTTTCACCAAGCTCTGCGATGTAGTTATCCTATGACTTGGTCATACCCCCTTAATATTTTAATGTATGAACTACATAGAGAAAAGTACAGAGGGCAGTGGACAAATACTCATATACCCACCATGTAAAATTCACGTTTTCCATTTCACTCCTTCTGCTTCACAAATTTTTTAAGAATGAAAACCTTATGGATAGATTGGAAGCTTTCTATGACTCTACCCCCTAATCATACAGAGCACTGCCACGCTGAAGGCAGTGGGCAACCTTCACGTGTGCATGTTCGCTTTTCACAATGAGGTTGTGAGATGCTGGGTGTCCTGCCCATGGGCTCACCCAGTTAAATGGAGGACCTGGGACTAGGAGGATGGCTCCTTCCTCGATTTCCAGGTGGTGGACACATGAAGGAGGCTCACAGAAGGTGGGAAAGGAAAAAAAAGATGCAAAATGATCATTAAAAAAGAGAATGTCTCCAAGAGCAGCAGGTAAGGACAGATGTGGTTCTTTTCAATCAGTGCTCCAGCAGGAAAGTGACTGGACTGAGCCTTGAAGCGGCTTCTGTGTCTTCACGGGACTTCTGACCCTACTGGCATGTCTTTTCCGATATCCAAACTTTCTCTAGAATATGATAGCCTCCGTGAAGCCAGGAAACAAAGATAACCCTGAGCTGGCCTTTGATGTGGTTCTTTCTCTCCTTCAATCAATTTTATATTTGAGTTTCTAAGCTCAAAGGGGTCTTGGCATGTCCAGCAGTGAACATTCTTCAAATTCCCCAGTCATTTCAAAGATTATTCTAAGATTTTAAGATCCAACCATTTGGGGACTTTTTTGTATATCTGTCAAACATGATATTACAGGTCCTCAGCCAATGTCACAGAGCCATACTTCCTTTGAAGGAAAAAAATGAGTCAAAGTTCATTCATTTAAAAAATATGTAACAGTTATCTACAATGTGCAGGCTTGTGCCCATAGTGGGGATGCGACTGTGAACAAAACAATCTCTGTCTTCATAACACTTATAAACTATTCAAAGAAAAAAAAAAAAAAAGAATACCCAAATAGTACAGTGTATCTTACTGAAGCAGAAGCGTAAGTTCTATGCAAGTGTCAAGAAAAGGCACCTAGGGTAGACACAAGAGACAGAACCTCCAAACAAGACCTCGGGGACAGGGTGGAGTGGGAGATGTTGGCCAGGAGAGAAAGAGATGCCTCTGGACTCTGCTCCAACCTGGACAGCAGTGTGACTGCTCAGACGTGCTGTTGATGCATCATGAGTGACTGTCAGTCCACAAGAGCATGGAACAACTTGTTCCCCTTGAATTTTTCCAGAAACCCCGTCAGCTCTGCTCTCTGTGCCCTGACTCCTGATACTTCCTTTGACACCAGGCTTCTCATTCCTTCATCTCCAGCGTCTCACGGTGACTACAGGATGTCGCGGCATGGTGAGGACTGATAGGATGCGGGAAGGAGTGGAGAATGCCACACCAGCAGGCGTGCCCAGACGCCCCCATGAGGGTGATCTCTAAGTGCTGGACTTATCCTGACTCTTGCCTTGCAGACTCAACCTGACTTTTCTCGGCCTCCCTATCCCTTTCAAATACCAAAAGTACAAGAGAGGAAAAGGAAGGGAAACACTCCCTAGAGGATGGTTCCTTCTATTCCTTTTAAGGTCAGTTTTCCTGTACCGTTCTCTAGACCAAGCTCTCTGCTGCCTGCAATGAGCTTCTCTCTCTTGTGGAGGGCACGGCTCAGACCCTCCAGTGCTGTAATCCTGGCAAAGAAGAGAACCATAGAGGGAGGTTGTTATTCTTTCCAACTAGTAGTGCTGAAAAAATTGCCTATCCATATGCAAAATAATGGACTTCAAACTCTATCTCATGTGACATACAAAAAGTAAAATGGACTGTAGACAGAAAAAGAAAACTTTATAAACTTTTAGAAGCATCCATAAAAGCAAAATTGATAAGTTGGACTTTATTACAATTAAAACTGTCTTTTGACAGACACTGTTTCAGTTCAGTTCAGTTCAGTTGCTCAGTCGTGTCCAACTCTTTGTGACCCCATGAACTGCAGCACGCCAGCCCTCCCTGTCCATCACCAACTCCCGGAGTCCACCCAATCCCATGTCCATTGAGTCGGTGATGCCATCCAACCATCTCATTCTCTGTCGTCCCCTTCTCCTCCTACCCTCAATCTTTCCCAGCATCAGGGTCTTTTCCAAAGACACTGTTTAGGAATTGAAAAGATAGCTAAATACTCATAGAAAAACATTTGCAGATATCATGTAGTCATTAAAGGGCCTATATTCAGAATAGTAAGAACTCTCACAATTCAATTATAAGGGAAAAAACAGGCCAGTTTAAAAGTTGGTGAAAGATTTGAAAAGCACTTCACCAAAGAAGATATATTGATGGCAAAGAAGCACACAAATGGATGCCTAACATCATTAATTGTTAGGGAAAATAAATTAAAACCACATTGAGGAACCACTGTACATTTATTCAAAGGGCTAAAACTAAGACGACTGATTATATCTAGTGACTGCGAGGATGTGGAGGAACCGGAATTCTCTGTGTTGTTGTTGGGAAATGTAAAATGATACAACTTTTGAAAGTAGCTTGGCAGTTTCTTAAAAAGTGAAACATACCCTGGATAGCAAATGATCCACATATTCCTCTCCTAGGTATTTGCCCAAAATAAATGAAAGTGCATGTTCATAAAGACTTGCACACAAATGTTCCTCTCAACTTTATTTCTAACAGCTCCAAACTGAAAGCAGCCCAAATATTGATCAACTGGTGAACAGATAACCCAACCGTGATACATCTCTGTTGTGGAATACTATTTGGCAATAATAGGAATGACATACTGATACACACATTTGGCTAAATCTCAAAATAATTTTGATGAATGAAGGAAACCAAGAAAGAGAGTATATTCTCCATGATACCATTTATTAAAAAAACTATTGAAAGTATAAAGCAGTCTATGTGATAGAAAGCTGATCAGTGGTGCCCCAGGGTGGAGAAGAGGATTATAAAGGGAAATGACAAAACTTGTGGGGGTTTTATGGCCATAATGTTGCTGGTGATGGTTGGTGGGTGTATATATTTGCTATAATTTGTCAAGTAGCACCCTTTAAATATGTGTGGTTTCTTGTTCATCCATTATATTTCAGTTCAGTTCAGTCGCTCAGTTGTGTCCGACTCTTTGCAACTCCATGAACTGCAGCATGACAGGGCTCCCTGTCCATCGCCAACTCCCAGAGTTTACTCAAACTCATGTCCATTGAGTCGGTTATGCCATCCAACCATCTCATCCTCTGTCGTCCCCTTCTCCTCCTACCTTCAATCTTTCCCAGCATCAGGGTCTTTTCCACTGAGTCAGTTCTTTGCATCAGGTGGCCAAAGTATTGGCGTTTCAGCTTCAGCATCAGTCCTTCCAATGAATTATTCAGGACTGATTTCCTTTATATTTCAATAAAACTATAAACAAAATAAAACACACAGGACACCGGCCCCAGAGAGCTGAGGTGCCTATGAAAGGGATGATTTCAGTGAGCCCAGACTCTTGCATCTTCCCCTACATAGAAAAGTGCTAAATCCCTTAACTTGGGATATCTGGTTTTCTTTTGTTAACGATAATCGCTTCATGTTCCAACTACCTGCCCTTGGTTGCAAAACTCCGGTATATCCTGACTTCCTCCCTCGCCTCCTTGGAGCATTCTCTCAGGGTTACTTGAGATGCTGCCTCTCAGGCTTGAAGTCCTAAATTCCTGCCAATTAAAATTTAACTCTCAGACTTAAAAAATGGTCCACATTAAAAAAAAATCTTAAAAAATCATAACTCTCAAAAAAACACACACACACACACACACAAAAACAAAAACCCAAACCCCCTAGAACAAAATAAAACAAAAAATAGCATAAAAACAAAAACAGACCATGAAGCAACCCAATGGAATTTGCACTGGGTTCCACATAATGGTGGAAAGTAGGGGAGGGCAGGGTTATAGAGACTAGACACAAAGGTACTTGGGCCAGCCACAGGGCTGAGGGTAGTGGGAGGATAGTTGGAGACTTTAGGACCAGCAATAAGGACTGCCACTTTGACAGAACTCTGAGGGCTTAGAACAAAAGTCAGGGAAGTCAGAAAGTTTAGTTCAAATGGCCTGGCAGCTATCAACTCAGAAATTAAAATTCTGCTGGCAAAGCCTGTCCAACATGCCAGGCCAGGAAGTTCTCTACGTGGTTAGGACTCAGCAGGCGGGGCCCCCAAACCTTGCCTGTGCCAATCAGGGCTGCCCGAGTCCTCTGCTCTATGCCCCCCCTCCAGCTCTGACATCATCCTCAGGTGGCCCCAGCCCTGGGGGTGGCGGGGGGAGCCTGCTTTGGAAGCAGGGTCCTGATTGTGCAATCAGAGATAATTGGCTTCTAGTCTGGTCTGTTTCTCCTCCGGCCCAGCCAGGAAAAGCTGCCTCCTTTGTTTTTAGTGCCACGTTCCTCACTGTCAGCTGCGGCCCATTTTCGTCTCCTCCGTCCTCCTGCATCTTCTCTCCCCGACTCCACATAGCTCTCCACTCAGATCCGGGCTGCTGACCATCCAGTTTCCCCGCCTGGCCCTCTGCCTCTCCGTGGACAGCGTGTCCTCATAGGGCCCCCTCCAGAAGGGCTGCTGGTCACCCTCGGAGACCTTGCCCCCTTCTGCTGTCTTCCCTGCGCAAGACGGTGGCTGCCTTCTGTTCCCCTTGAAGGGCAGTATCAGAGCATCTCCTGCTCCGGACAATTTAAAAATCTATCCCCCTGCTTTCTCTTACCAGAAGGTCAGTTTTCTGTGGGCTAGCCTTACAACAGCTCCTCTCTAAGACCCAAGAACCTTCAATCACTGAAAATGTCATTAGGCTTTGGACAGAATCCTGAGTAAAACAGAACAAAAAAAAAAGAGAAAAAGAAGCCAGGGCTGCAGTGACTTTACACATCAATAAGACATATGTATGAAGCTGTTTGAGTTGTTAATGATACACTGTGAACATCCAATACTGCTGGGGACAAAGCACCTTACTCACCACTAATGAATATGATACGCAGAATGGAGATGGCTCCCAACCCCTTTCAGCTGCCTTTGATAATACAGCTCCTGTACCAGTCCTGCTGCAGAATGAAAACCTCCGCCTGAATTGTATCAATGCAAATCATAGGCGCTGCTTGCAGCCTAGCGTGTTATAACTTATCTGTTGGGCCAACACAAAGATACCCCATTATCAGCCTTGTGCACTTAACTACTATTAATAATAAGGGCCCCCAGGCCTTTTACTGTCCCCTTGAGACCTCCCAACACCCCACTCCTGCTCACACAACCAGCCCCTCAGCCCGCTAACTTCCCATGTGCAGGGGAATTAGGGGAAGGGGCCCCAAAGAGGCCTGAGGGTCTAGGAAATGAAAGCCACATAAAATCCCACAAGGATGCTCTCCCATGGCGAGCTGTGGTCCTCTGGGGAGACCCCACCCCCCTGCCGGGAGTCCTGGGAGGATGGGTGAGGATGCATCTGTCCCCCTGCACTTGTTCCTTGGGGTGGCAGAAGCAGGAGGAATAGGAAGGCTGGGTGCCCCTGCCATGGGGCCCACTCTCAGCCCTGTGTTCCTGTTCTGTCCTACCAGCCCCTAAGCATCTGTTCTGACACATCTTCCACATTTGCTCCAGCATGGTCTTCTGCTGTCTTTGTTCCACTGAGCGCCCAGTGAAATGTCACCAAGACAAAGGGAAACGACACAATATCCTGCTGCCGGCATGGCCCAGGTCACCTGGGCTGGGAGGGTGCAGGGAGCCCCTGGTGCTGGGTGGGCAGAGACCAAACAGCAAGCGTCTCTGGCTCCCAGCTGTATGCTTAATCTGAGTTGTTTTCCTTTAGCTGGATTTTCTACGGTATTGCTCCTGTTTCCAGATCCACCTTCATTTCCTGCATCTTGTTCTAACTGTACATTTTACCAAAATGTACCAATTCTCTCCCTTGATTGAGTAACAGCCCCATGTTCATTCTAGAATCAAGTAAAATATACAGAACTACACAATCTCTAGCAGGAAACTTCTGGAAGAACTGCTCTGAGAGGGGTTGCTCTCACCAGCCACCCTGACTCGCTGTGTCTGGCTTTCCTCCTGGTTAGGGAGCAGCACCCAAGACCTGTGTTCAATAGTCGTTCAAATGCTATTCAGGCTTCCCAGGTGGCGCTAGTGATCAAGAATCCACCTGCCAATGCAGGAGACAAAGAGATGTGCATTTGATCCCTGGGTCGGGAGGAAAACATGGCAATCCACTCCTGTATTCTTGCCTGGAGAAGCCCATGGACAGAGAGGCCTGGAAGGCTTCAGTTCATAGGGTTGCAAACAGTAAGACACAACTGAAGTGACTTAGCATGAATGCACACATGCACACACTATTCATAATAATATTCATAACAACAAATGGCAGCTGAAGTGCTATTTACCCTGATTGCTACTGAGGGCCTCAGGGCGGGCTCAGTGGCTTTGTGACTAATAGGTGGTTGTCTGGTCTGCAGCTGGTTGACCAGAAGTCAACCCCACGTCCTTATTCCCATGCTATTTTCCCTTCCACAGCATTAGAGGCAGTCATGGTATTACCCTCTTGCATTCCACAGCTGTGCTCTTTCCTAACAGCTGGAAGAGACCAGGCTCAGTGTCCAGACATAAGAACGGCTTTCCTCTCATGTGTGGAAACACTCTGCTAAGGTGATCCCTACCCAGTCGCCCAGTCAAATTTTCTGTGGCAGATCACCAGCACTGCCTTCATAATTCCTGCAACAACTCAGGGGACAGAATGTATTGGTGTTGTTCAGTCTTTCAGTTGTGTCTGACTCTTTCTGAACCCATGTACCATAGTACACCAGCCTTCCCTGTCCTCCACTATCTCTCAGAGTTTGCTCAAACTCATATCCATTTGAGTCAGTGATACCATCTGACCATGTCATCCTCTGTCATTCCCTTCTCCTCCTGTCTTCAGTCTTTCCCAGCATCATCCAATGAGTTGGGTCTTCATATCAGGTGGCGAAAGTATTGGAGCTTAAGCTTTAGCACCAGTCCTTCCATTGAATATTCAGGGTTGATTTCCTTTAGGATTGACTGGTCTGACCTCTTTGCTGTCCAAAGGACTCTTAAGAGTCTTCTCCAACACCACAGTTTGAAAGCATCAATTCTTCGGGGTAATCAGTTCAGTTCAGTTCAGTTGCTCAGTCGTGTCCGACTCTTTGCGACCCCATGAATCGAAGCACGCCAGGCCTACCTGTCTATCACCAACTCCCAGAGTTTACTCAAACTCATGTCCATCGAGTCGGTGATGCCATTCAGCCATCTCATCCTCTGTTGTCCCCTTCTCCTCCTGCCCCCAATCCCTCCTAGCTTCAGGGTCTTTTCCAATGAGTCAACTCTTCACATGAGGTGGCCAAAGTACTGGAGTTTCTGCTTCAGCATCAGTCTTTCCAATGAACACCCAGGACTGATCTCCTTTAGGATGGACTGGTTGGATCTCCTTGCAGTCCAAGGGACTCTCAAGAGTCTTCTCCAACACCATAGTTCAAAAGCATCAATTTTTCGGTGCTCAGCTTTCTTCACAGTTCAACTCTCACATCCATACATGACCACTGGAGAAACCATAGCCTTGACTAGATGGACCTTTGTTCGCAAAGTAATGTCTCTGCTTTTTAATATGCTGTCTAGGTTGGTCATAACTTTCCTTCCAAGGAATAAGCGTCTTTTAATTTCATGGCTGCAATCACCATCTGCAGTGATTTTGAGCCCAAAACAATAAAATCTGACACTGTTTCCACTGTTTCCCTATTTATCTGCCATGAAGTGATGGGACCAGATGCCATGATCTTAGTTTTCTGAATGTTGAGCTTTAAGCCAACTTTTTTCACTCTCCTCTTTCACTTTCATCAAGAGGCTTTTTAGTTCCTTTTCACTTTCTGCCATAAGGGTGGTGTCATCTGCATATCTGAGGTTATTGATATTTTCCCCAGTAATCTTGATTCCAGCTTGTGCTTCTTCCAGCCCAGCATTTCTCATGATGTGCTCTGCATATAAGTTAAACAAGCAGGGTGACAATATACAGCCTTGACGTACTCCTTTTCCTATCTGGAACCAGTCCGTTGTTCCATGTCCAGTTCTAACTGTTGCTACCAGACCTGCATATAGCTTTCTCAAGAGGCAGGTCAGGTGGTCTGGTATGCCCATCTCTTTTAGAATTTTCCACAGTTTATTGTGATCCACACAGTCAAAGGCTTTGGCATCGTCAATAAAGCAGAAATAGATGCTTTTCTGGAATTCTCTTGCTTTTTCGATGATCCAGCAGATGTTGGCAATTTGATCTCTGGTTCTTCTGCCTTTTCTAAAGCCAGGTTGAACATCTGGAAGTTCATGTTTCATGTATTGCTGAAGCCTGGCTTGGAGAATTTAGAGCATTACTTTACTAGTGTGTTAAGGTAAGAGAAACCCAAGTAAGACAGTAGGTGTTGCAAGAGGGCATCAGAGGGCAGACACACTAAAACCATAATCACAGAAAATTAGCCAATCTGATCACACGGATCACAGTCTGTCTAACTCAAAGAAACTAAGCCGTGCCATGCGGGGCCACCCAAGGCTGATGGGTCATGGTGGAGAGGTCTGACAGAATGTGGTCCACTGGAGAAGGGAATGGCAAACCACTTCAGTATTCTTGCCTTGAGAACCCCATGAACAGTATGAAAAGGCAAAATGATAGGATACTGAAAGAGGAACTCCCCAGGTCGGTAGGTGCCCAATATGCTACTAGATATCAGTGGAGAAATAACTCCAGAAAGAATGAAGGGATGGAGCCAAAGCAAAAACAATACCCAGTTGTGGATGTGACTGGTGATAGAAGCAAGGTCTGATGCTATAAAGAGCAATATTGCATAGGAACCTTGAATGTTAGATCCATGAATCAAGGCAAATTGGAAGTGGTCAAACAGGAGATGGCAAGGGTGAATGTCAACATTCTAGGAATCGGTGAACTAAAATGGACAGGAATGGGTGATTTTAACTCAGATGACCATTATATCTACTACTGTGGGCAGGAATCCCTTAGAAGAAATGGAGTAGCCATCATGGTCAACAAAAGAGTCCAAAGTGCAGTACTTGGATGCAATCTCAAAAATGACAGAATGATCTCTGTTTGTTTCCAAGGCAAACCATTCAATATCGCAGTAATCCAAGCCCATGCCCCAACCAGTAATGCTGAAGAAGTTGAAGTTGAACGGTTCTATGAAGACCTATAAGACCTTTTAGAACTAACACCCAAAAAAGATGTCCTTTCATTATAGGGGAATGGAATGCAAAAGTAGGAAGTCAAGAAACACCTGGAGTAACAGGCAAATTTGGCCTTGGAGTACGGAATGAAGCAGGGCAAAGGCTAATAGAGTTTTGCCAAGAGAACGCACTGGTCATAGCAAAGACCCTCTTTGGGGCAATAGGGCTCCCAAAATACAGATGCAAAGACTGAGCCCCACAGAGCTAATGGCCTGGTAGACCACGGCAGGGCCTATGCCCTCCTCCTCAGCTGCCCTTCTCCTTTTTCTACTCTGCTGACTCCCTCTACCCCTGTTGTCTCTGCAAATAGCAACACCAAACACAGACTCCTTTTTTAGTTAGGGGAAAAAAAAAATTGAGGAATAAGTTATCTTCAAACTTCAAGAGAAACAGAGGTAAGCAGAATGTAATTACCCAAGCTGGAGGTGTGCCATCCATAGCAGCTGCAGAATTCCACGGTGGGACACAAAAGCAATATTGACCAAGAAATATCACATTACCCTTTGCAGGCCCATTCTGAGAGTCTGCTTCTCACCCATATTTATTCAGGAGACCTAAGAGTCTATCCACTTAGGATAAGAAACTCATTCCCGACACCTGCCGATGCACAGGGACGTGGTGAGGCTGAGCGGAAGAGACAGGTGAGAAGAATTCGTCCTGCACACAGTAAGACATGTGTGGTTTCTCTGGGGGAGGGAAAGAGGAGAAAGGAGAGAAGGGTGGGGGACTCGTACATAGGAAAATACATCGGAAATGTAGGGTGTGACTTGATTTTGAACGACCTAGAATGTGTAGGCTTTAGGTATTGGTTAAGGAAACCCTGTGTGTGTGCGTGTGTGTGTGTGCATGTGTGCACAATTGGTGCAGAGGTTGATATTTTGTGGGGGTGTCTTAGGGGACATCATTTTTTAGCAAAAGAGAATGGTCATCAGAAACCTGCCTTTAGAAAGGCAACCTATATTGGGAAAACAATTATAACTGATGCCCTCAAAAATTTGCATATTTCCAGGACCAAAAAGGCCAAAAGTACCATTAATGTGAAGGATGATTTTGTCACACTAGTTTAGGGCCCATTTAACAACAGGAAGCTTTTTTGTGTGGAAATGTTCCAAAAAAGAGAGAGAGACAAAATTATTTTTTACAGAGCATTTGGCTGAGCCTCTCTTGGAAAATGTTTCTAATTCTTGACTTTTCCTAATGAGTTCAAGCTTGATCAACTATTCTGTCTGAAAAAAGGCATTTACTCTTTGAATTCATCCTGGTAAGGATGCTTCTTTGGGATAAATGGTGTTCTTACACTGTTTATTCATTTTTTTTTAAACTCTACTTAAAATTGAGGTTTACATTACTCTGGAATTTGCTGAAGTCCAGAGAAGAACAATAATTCAACACTTTTGCTATTAAATATGCTGATATGTTTTGCTTTTTTGTTTGTTTTAAATAAGCAGGGTTGCGTTCATGCGTACTAAGTCATTTCAATCCTGTCTGACTCTTTGAAAGCCAATGGACTGTTACCCACCAGGCTCCTCTGTCCATGGGATTCTCCAGGCAAGAACATTGGAGTGGCCTCCTCCAGGGGGTCTTACCTACCCAGGGATCAAACCCACATCTCTTATGTCTCCTGCATTGGCAGGTGAGTTCTTTACTACTAGTGCCACTTGGGAAGCCCAAGGAGGGTTGATAGATGAAGAAAAGGTATATCAAGGAGTTGCAGATGTCTTCCACCGATTAGGAGCTTTGTCAGAGTGAATACAATGCTGGCTTTGATCCCTGCCAGATTCCTAGTACCGTGTGTCCCCAGTTCCCATTTCCAGCTGTGTGAACCCTCTCCGAACTCCACGGGGGCATGAAAGAGGCCCCAGTCCTGGTCTGCAGGGAGGCCCACTGCTGCATCACATTCTACCTCCCCCCACCCCAGGGAAAAGACCAAAGCATGCACTCATTTCCTGTTCCTCCCCTTTCCACTGAGGTTGAAATTTCACACTTTAGCCACAAACTGCACTTTCTAGCAACATCAGAAGCTCTTAGTATGCCAGAAAAATCGACCTCCATTTAAAGTGGGAACAGTCTAGAGAGGTTTGCAAACAGCAAGTTAAATGCACCAAGCACTTAAAACATAGGTTCTTTCACAGAGTTCTCTGGAGTAAAGTGGGCTTCCCTGGTGGCTCAGTGGTAAAGAACCCTCCCACCAGTGCAGGAGACACAAGAGATGTGGGTTCGATCCCTGGGTCAGGAAGATCCCCTGGAGGAGGGCATGGTAACCCACTCCAGTTTTCCTGCCTGAAGACTCCCATGGGCAGAGGAGCCTGGCAGGCTACATTCCATGGGGTTGCAAAGAGTCAGACATGACCGAAGCAATTTAGCAGACACACATAGTCTTGCTACAGTAATAATTAAGCAATGTGTGAAAACAATGAAACAAAATAGTCCCCATTCTATGAGAGTTTGCTGAGGGTAGAGACAGCATCATATCCATCCTTGCGCGAATCAGCATCAGTGGTCCTGCCAGGACTCACGGGACTCACTGTGTGCCAGGTTGTAGTAATTAACAGAAGCCTCACACCAGCCTAATGAGGTGCAGGCTCTATTGCTGTTCTCACCGAATGACTGAGGTCACTTGGTGTTGACCAGCAAGAGGTAGAGCTGGAATTTGAACCCAATGTATCTGCCTCCAGAACACAGGCTTTTCTGAAAGAGCCCTGTGGAGGTACTTGTTGAAGATAGAGATGTTAAGAAGCAGGTTGGCTTTGAAATAGGAATGGTTAATTAGAAGAGGTGAGGCAGGTTAGGCGGATTCTTTAATGGGAGCTTCTGATATTTTAGAGCCTGTGGAAGTGGGAATGTGACTGCTATTGGTCTGATTTCCCATGTGAACGTTGGCTAGAGTTTTCAGGGACATGAGCGGGATGGAGGCTCTTCTCACTGATCTGTCAAGGTCAGCCTTTTATATATTCACTACAAATGAAATGACGGACAGCAGATGTGATTCTCCCGAAGTGACCGGGGGAGTCTTAGCAAGGAGAAGAGGAAACAATGTGAGATAAAAGCAAGAGTGTGTGAACTTGAGAGGCTGTCCCGGGAAGTGTGGTCCCATGACTCCAGGAGGTGGCGGGGGGGTGGGGGGTGCGGCAGCAAGGATGGTCTCCATCCTGGGCTGGCCTTTTCCCAGGAGTCGCACCATCCACCACATTGTTCTCCCCCAGCATCGTCCACTCTTGCCCGTGTATCCAGCCCCACAAAATGCACACGTTCTCCTCTCTCTTGCTCTCCTTCATTCTTTGGATCAGATCCTGTGTACACAGTACTGGATCCAACAAGTATTCAGATGCTACTGGACAACAAAGCCTTCCTCTGGGTCCCTTGGTCCTCTCTTGACAAGGACCACCCCAGCCCTCCTGAAGCCCTGGCCCTCTTGTCTCTTGCAGACCTCAACACAGTGACTGCGTGTCTTTCCCCAGTCCCACTTTTCCTGGGCTCTGCCTCAGCACACATGACCCAATCTTCATCATCCCTGCTCCTTCTCCTCCTGGTGTTGCTCTCCACGCCCCCTCAGCTGTCAGCTGTTGTAACCACTACTCCAAGTCTCTAGCATTAGAGGACTGAGTGGGTTAGAGCCCACATTCTGACTCTTGTGCTCAGACTCTTAGCCCACCAGGCTCCTCTGTCCATGGGATTCCCCAGGCAAGAATACTGGAGTGGGTTGCCACTTTCTGCTCCAGAATATCTTCCCGACCCAGAGACTGAATCTGTATCTCTTGTGTCTCCTGCATAAGCAGGTGGATTCTTTACCAGTAGCACCACCTGGGAAGCCACTGAGTCTTGTTCTCTAACAATTAAATTGCTCTCAATTAAATAACAATCATAGTACAGACTACATGGAGTGACCGATAAGATTATACAGTCACATATTAAATAAACTCTCCATAAGCAGTAGTTATTAGTATTATTAATATTGCTTTTCTCTAGTTTCACTGGTCCCAACTCATCATGCCCTCTACCAGAAGGATAATTTCTCAACATGATGTTCCGCCAACATAGCTTCACTAAGTTAAACCACAAAGGTTTCCAAAATGTTGAATAAATAAAATCAAAGCTCTGCAGCCTGGCACTCAGTGTCTTCTTGGTAAGTCTCCTCATCTAAGCATCTTTCTTCAGCTCTGGTCAGAATGATTGGTCTATGGCTCCCAGGACCTGTGTCAGTGCCAACACGGCTGCCTGCAAAGCTTTGGACGGGAGCCTAGACACGCTGAAAGCAGCCAGACCCAACTGGAAACTTCTTTAACCTCCTCTGATCCTGTTTTGGGGTGTCCCAGGTGGTGCCCGTGGTAAAGAACCCACCTGCCAATGCAGGAGATGCGGGAGACATGGGTTAGATCCCTGGGTCGGGAAGATCCCTGGTAGGAGGGCATGGCAACCCACTCCAGTATTCTTGCATTTTATCTACCCACTGTCCTTTTTTATTTTTTATCTCTAGGCTATAAAACTGTAAATGTCTGGGATTTGGTTTTACCCACATCTGTCACCCTGTCCGTACACAGCACACAGTAGGTGCTGGACGATCTTTGTTAAATATAAGTGATGCTTGTCTCTACTGAAACCCTAAGTGGTTGATGACCAGAGCAGACCTGTGAAGGAGGTGTGGAAGGGAGAAGCGGGGTGAGCATAGCAGAGAGAGCTGTTGATAGAAGCAATCTGATGTCTCAAGCCACCGACCAAGCCCTTTGCTTCCGTGACCGTCTGTCTGTACGACACACCCAGGTGGAAACCACTAGAGTCTTTCCACACCCCTGGACCATCCACCCTTCAACATGGATGTGACTGTGCAGCCAGGCACGAGTTGTGCCAACTCCTGTGGTGCCAGCTCCTGAGCTCAGACGTGGTCGGGGGCACATGTCAGCCACGTGGGTACTGAACATCTGCTCCGTGGGGTGGCCTACGCAGGTGAGTCCGAGCACAGAGCACAGCTAGTCTTGGAGGCATGCCTGGAGGATGGCCTGGCCTATCGATTTGCCAGACAGAATGACGGATGACATTTGAGCAGTGACCTACAGTGGCTGGGCCAGGGATGGTCTCGCTGGTCACCAGGCCCGTTTCTCCCTGCAGGGTTCACACAGAACACTGTGAAGCTCCCTTCCACTTAGACAAAACACTGTCCATGCTTTTCCTGGGTGGAATGTGGTCGGGATAACATGTGGTTCCAGGCTGAGCTCTCTCTCCTATCCTCTGTGGTCAGATGGCCACCATGGCCTTGAAGTGCTAAGATCTGCAGGCTGCCGACTGCAACACATAGAATCAGAGTAACTAATACACTGTTGAAAGTACTTGCCCAAATCTCATCTCCGCTGGACCCCCGGAGTGAATGTGGCATAAAGCAGGGATGAAGCCCACTATGCCCTTCCTTGTGAGGAAAGGGACGTTCCGGCGACCTGGCCTGAATCCTACAACTGGAAGCCAGGAGTGACCTGCACTTATCTGTCCACATTGCCTCGCTCCATCTCCTAAGGGTGGGAGCTGCTCTTGGCCACCGTTGCTGTTATTTTCTCCCCGAGACGGACACATTCTTCCTCTGCGGCACTGCCTGCGACTCCGTCTTAAACGCCATGTGGTTGCTCTTCTTACGAGGCAGGAAGTGGGAGGAGAGGCGGGAGGCAGAGGGCTCTTGAGACTCTGCCACGTGAAGACGAAGGAGCGCGTGCTGTTTTCTCTGGTTCTTGTTGTGCATCTCAGAGTGAAGAGATGCTACTTAGTCAGGGTCTGCCTGCCTCCTCGTGTCCCGTCCTCCCCTCTCTCCTGACGAGAGGACTTTGAGGGGAATCTCAAGCAGCGGATGCGAGGAGGATTGGCATCCTTTTCCTCACACGAAGGACACTTCAGCGGCTGGAAGAACAGGGGAGAAACAGCAGCCACCTCTGCTTAGCTGTGCTCCTCCCTGGGGTGGTTGCTGGGAACGACTGAGGGTCCAGTCCACACCCTGGCCTCCCTCTCCCTCCCACCTGCCTGACACAAACCCCGAGTCTAGCCTGGCTCGTGCCCCAAAGGGAAAACATGCCAATGCCATCCAGAAACAAGGCTCCCTTCTTTCTCCGCAATTACATATTTTATTCCTTCTGGTGGGCTTCCCTGGTGCCTCAGTTGATAAAAGAACTCGCCTGCCGATGTAGGAGACCTGGGTTTGATCCCTGGGTCAGGAAGATCCCCTGAAGAAGGAAATGGCAACCCACTCCAGTATTCTTGCCTGAGAAATCCCATGGAGAAACGAGTCTGGTGGACTGCAGTCTAGGGGGTTGCAAGAGTCAGACAAAACTTAGAGACTAAACCACCACCTGTTCATTCAGGTAGAGGGTGCACTGATTTCAAATGCCTCCAAATCCATAAGTAATGGTAACTGGAATAGATCTGGTATGAATGGACCTACCGAGAGCATCCTGCTGTGAGCTCAGGGAAGCGTTCGCTGAGCATCCCTACCCACTAGCGGCCTTCAACGTGGCAGCTGGCACACAGTCAGTGCTTCATAAATGTTCATTCAGTGAATGGAAGAGTTTGGTTATGGTCCTACTTCCTATAAATGTATATTTATCAGCTGATGTCCAATCCCGCTACAAATAGATTGAGACAAATGGCCAAATGTCTATTTTCTAACAACTGCAACTCATTTTGTATGTTCTTTGTTAATAGTCAAGTAAGAGATGGTTCTATCATTTTCTAGCAGGAAAAAAGGAGCTATGGGTCTAACTTCAAGCAATAAATCAAAAACAATACTCAGACATCTGTGGGAGAGACAAAGGGACATTAGCAAAACAGAGAAATGAATTAATTCAAGTTTCTGGGAGACAGGAAGCAACTCCTTCTTGGGTATCTAAGCAAGAAAAATCCTCGCCTCTTAGCAACAGTAGAAGACCAGATGGGAACTGAGTCTTCAGGTGGTCCACAGGGACTGGCAGGAAGTGGAGGTAAGACCACGTGAGAATTCATCTCAACACATATGTTTTGGTTTCCTCAATTATGCTTGCCTGATTCTTTAGGGGGAAACAAAGAGTGATCAGAGCTCTGTTCACCAGTATCTGAAAGAAACAGGAGGAATAGATGCATCTACCACTAATTAATCTAAGGCTGTGATTCACGACAAGCTGTCCACTAGAATTACCGAGTGCATTGGGCTTGCAAGAGAAATGTATTTTGTCAAGGTGGGAAGTGGCTGTCTATGATGGATCAGTGAAGAGAGGCAGAATTTACTTAAGCTTTGTAAACTAAATATCATGTTGGCTGGCGATGATGGAAGCAGAAGAAGATAGAAGAGGAGATTATAGCGAGGGGAATGGTTTCATAGTAAACCAGAGAAAGGTATATTATTATTCAGTAAAAGAAGTAAGGGGAGAAAAGGTTTTATTGAAAAGAATACTAGAAAGTGTGGTAGGGTCACGTTGTTGAGGGTTTTAAATGTGAGGTTGAAGCTTTTATGTTTTATTCTGAATGCAATAAAGAGCCACGGAAAGCTTGTGAACATAAGTGAATGGACACTTCTTCTGTATCCATTCCTTTGCTGATGGACATTTACATTGCTTCCAGTTCTAGCTGTTGTAACTACTGTTGCTATGAACATGGATGCATGTATCTTTTCAAATTATGTTTTTCTCCAGATATATGCCCAGGAATGGGATTGCCCGAGCATATGGTAGCTCTGTTTTTAGTTTTTTTTAGAAGATGTGGCACATATATGCAGGCTTCCCTGGTGGCTCAGATGGTAAAGAATCTGCCTGCAAAGCAGGAGATCTGGGTTTGATCCCTGGGTCGCGAAGATCTCCTGGAGAAGGGAACGGCACACATATACAAAGGAATGTTACTCAGCCATAAAAAGGACAAAGTCATGCCATTTACAGCAACCCACTGTGAGAGTAAGAAATGGGAGCAAGAAATGTCAACCCACTCCAGTATTCTTGCCTGTAAGATGGCATGGATGGAGAAGCCTGCTGGGTTATGGTCCATAGGGTTGCAAAGAGTCGGTCAAGACTGAGCCCAGCACAAAGACAGCAACAGGGATGGACCTACAGCTCACCGTGCTTAATGAAGGAAGTCAGACAAAGACAAATATCATATGATAACAGTTACAGATGTAGAAAATAAACTTATGGCTACTGGGATAGGGCAGGGGAGGGAAAATTGGGAAATTAGAGTGGACATATATATACTGCTATACAATAACTAATAAGGATCTACTGTATGGCACAGGGAATGCTACTCAACACCCAGTAATGACCTCTATGAGAAAAGAAACCTAAAAAAACAGTGGATATGTGCATAAATGCTTCACTTTGCTCTACAGCAGAAACTAACACAACCTATTAAATAAACTATAATCCAACAAAATTTTAGGGGAAAAAAGAGTGGGTAGACAAAACCTGAATCTTAGAAAGATAACCCCAAAGGCAATGGGCAAGCTACACTGCAAAAGGAAGGGTCTGGACATAGGAAAACCACATTGAAAGTGAGGCAGGACCAGGAGGCTTTGAGGCCATGCAGTGCATCGGGAGCGGCCAGGCTGAAAGACAGAGCAGATGGGCAGCCTGTGGCCGTTGACTGAACGTGAGGATAAGAGGAGTAGTGGGGGAAAATTCTAGGGGTCGGAGCCATGGTGATGGCATTAAAAAGTCGGGGGAGAAGGGAGAGTAAGTTCGTGCTGGGTGAGCTCAATATTTCTTGTAGAGTAAGGGCTGGAGTCTTGAGCAGAAACAAGGAAACAGAGAAGGATTTGAGAGAATTAAAAATGATGAATGTTGGGGGGAGCTTTTGTGGGTTTAAAAGGGGATGAATTTTAGAAGGAAAAGTAAGGAAGTGCTTCCTGTATTCTAAAGATCTGTTTCAGTCTGAATTTCAATACCTGATTGTGATCTACATTTGCTGGCAGACCTTCCCTCCTTCGGTTGGCCGGCACCCCACCAGGAGAATGTTGACTCCTGAAGTTATGCCCTCTCTCCTCCAGCACCCAAGTGCATCATGGCTCATCTCAAGAGAGTCTTACCAACTGTACCTCACTGGAAGAGCCTCCCCAGTTTTCACAGCTTCTTGTATAACTCCTTGCAATTTGTAAAGCCAGGTTTAGGATACAGAGTATCGAAAGAAGAAAAAGAGTGCCAAGGTCAACACCTTAATTTCCTGACCTTTACGAATGTCAAGGTTCTGATTCTCCTAGACCCCAAGAAATTAGAAGCCTCTGCACTGAAGTGCATATACATGTTGTAAGGCGAAGACCAGCACCACGTGGTCTTGGTAAATACCTTATAAGGTGCTAAGGTCTAGTAAATACCTTACAAGGTGTTAAGATGCTGATACCCAATTCTAATAATGGCAGCTCTGTGGAAAGAGTTTTATATCATTTCCAACTATAAATGTGAGTGTGGACCCTTGAATGATGCACTGGGCTAAAACTCTGAGAATTCCACCACAGGGTGACCATTCTTGCTGAGTACCCCTAGAAATATCACTCAGCTTTTCTGGGACTCTGGCTGATTGATGGAACAAGGGGGCTAATGATGGCCAATAACTGCCTCCTTGATAAAAACCGTGGGGATGGCGGCGATGTGCTGGCCTCTAGATAAGACCCTCTGGGCTCCAGGAAGGGGAGGCCATGCCAACAAGAGTGCAGAGATGCTCACTATCACAGCTCCATTCCCCACCCTGGGCTGTCTATGTTAACCTGAGGGACTCACAGACCAGGCTTCTTAGGACAAAGGGTTGGAGCCCATGTTTGGTATAGACAAGGGGGGAAGTCATGCTCGAGCTTAAACATCTAAAAAGAGCTGTCAAATTTGTCAGCTGTTCCCCTCCTGACCTCTGCTGAGCGCTGAGAGGCGGCAGAGCCTCCCGCCACAGGAGCAGGATGAATGGAGCATACTTAAATAAACGACTCCACGGCAGCCCCATCAAATATTAAAGGAACCGCTCCCTCCATCAGCAGCGGGGCACAGGACCCCATCCCCGAGTGTCAGGGCTCCCAGCCTCTGCCTCACACGCACTTGGAACAGATTGTCAGAGAGATACTTTTGCTTCTGAGGTTGTCATCCTTGGCCTGAATTGCTGAGCCATTTTCCATAGGCAGGCTCTGCCTTCAGCACCCCAGACGGAGCAGAGGGGGGGCAAGGCCAGCCTGCTGACCATTTAGAAGGGAGAGGGACCCATGAGGAAGAGTAGGGTGGCAGTGGGTCACAGGGGTTTTGAGGAGCGTGAGATTTTGATAGGCTGGAGGACATAGCTGAGATGGCTGGATCCAGGCTGCCCAGTAACTGGAGGAGGAAGTACCTGGAGACGGGCGGTGCCACCGGAGCATACAGGGAGATGAGAAACACCGCCCGCTTCACAACCCAGAGAGCCCATCGCCTGAGCAGGATGAAGTCCAATTCTGATTATAAATAGCATTTACCTGGACAGCAGCAAGCGAGTATGGTTTGTAAAACAGCATGATAAAGCCTATCTGGGGTGGCTTTGAGGGGACTAAATGAAGGAATACGCATGTGTGATCAGGTGGTTTGCCTCACACGCACAAAGGCCCTGCCTGCCCTACCCTCTGTGGTTGCACAGGTGACCCCGAGGCTGCCTGGGCACATCCCATCAGCTCCGTAAGCCTGTGGTCTCAACAGCAGACATCCAATTCGAATCCAAGCCTCAGTTCAGAGGAGGCTCATGTGAGATCAAACCACAGTCATCCTGGGGACTAGTGAGATGGTGAGGATGGGGGCCGGGGACATCGAGGGTGGGTAAACTAACAGCAATGATTAACGAGACCAAGGCAATTCCCCGCAGCATTGAGAAGGGGACCATACAGAACCTGCTTGCTCAGAGAAGCCCATCCCTGCATAGCGTGTACCAGTACACGAGACGAAAGCTGCTGTCTCCAGGAGGGACTAAGGCTGCCCACCTGCTCAGCCTCCTTCCGGGCCAGGCCTGGGTAGGCAAACTCCTTTGTCACCTCTCTAAACCCTCCAGGTGGCCCTCAGGAAGCGTGTCTTGGGCAACTCCCTCCTCATCCACTCTCCCTACCCCACAACATACACAAATAAGGAAACAGCTTCACAGATGGATCAGCTTTCTGCTACAGGCACACGGAAGGGAATAACACCCACTAAGGTGGACTGAGGTCTTCCCTTGTAGCTCAGTCGGTGAAGGATCTGCCTGCAGTGCAGGAGACCCGGGTTCGATCCCTGGGTTGGGAAGATCCCCTGGAGCAGGAAATGGCAACCCACTCCAGTATCCTTGCCTGGAAGATCTCATGGACAGAGGAGCCTGGTGGGCTGCAGTCCATGGGGTCACAAAGACTCGGACACAACTGAGCAACTACCACTTACTTACTTAAGGTGGACTGGACCCTGGCCGTCTGCTGAGCACTGTGCTAATACCCATGAGGATGTCACCAGACCCTCCAACAACCCCAGGACACTGGGGAGAAAGCCCAGGTTCACGGAAGTTATGAAACGTGCGCACATTGACACAGACGCTAAATGGTGAGGTTTAAACCCAGGACTCCAGAGCCTGAGCTGTCAGTCACCGCTTCAGTAAATGTCAGTGTTTCAGGGATCTGAACCCATGGCGGCACTCTTGACATTTCTCACTCCTCGAGATCTATCACTTGCTGTGCATGGCCATGGTATAAGTGTCCTTTTAAAAAGTGAAGGCTCGCACCTGGCTGTCTCAGCAGTGCCCCGAATGCAGGATCCAAGCTGCCTTACCAGGCCCTAGCATCCCCGCCTGCCACAGCACCCAGTCTGCAAGTCTCTGCAAAGAGGCCGGAGCATCTTATGAAACTTCCTCTCCTCGCCTTCCCCTCCCCAGTTCATCCAGGCTCACAAGAACCTCCAATGGACCCTGTGGTCCTCATCATGAAAGTGAGAGGGGCCCTTCCGTCAGAGGCATTCATTCTGGATGGCAGCAGAGCTGGGTAAGAGGCTCTGGAGAAGAACTGGGTACGCCATCAGGAAGCCAGTGGTCCCCCGCCAGGGAACCTTCTCCCGAGGCAGTGGCTTCTGAAACTATTTCAAAGGTTTTAATAATGCATCAACCCCAGAGGGGAAAGAAAAAAATTTTGAAAGAGGAAAACAAAGATCTAATGGGCCTCAGAGACTCCCACACGATTGGCAAAGGTTGTTTCCATGTTCAGTTGCAGAGTGCAGGAAGATGGGGGCCGGGAGGAGGGAAGAAGGATGTGTTGGCTTCAAAAAACAGCACACCTTTTAAAGGGAGAGCAGCCTGTAATGACAAGCCCGTACCCCCCTGAGTCTGTACAGCTCTTTGGTGTTTATAAAGAGCTTTCATAAACAGCTACACTGTCATCTTTAAAAGAATGGGGGAGAACACTGCGGTTTTAATTAACCTAATTTTTCAGATGAGGAAACTGAGTCAGTCTTCCAGAGCTCAAGAGTTTGCCAACCACCCAAACCTGTATTCAGCCCCTCACCAGGCAGGTCAATGACATCCCTGCACACTCCTATGTTTGCTCCATCACAGGAGGTCTCGGGACATCCAGAGAGAGGAGTGGGGAGACGGAGCAGGGGACGCTGGTCTGGAGTTCTCTGGATCTTAGCACAAATCTCAGCTGAGCTTCCCAGGGGTTTAAAAAAAAAAAAGACCCCAGAGCCTCTGAACACCCTCCTTTCCCACCAGTACCAGAAGCAGGGGTGAGGTCTCCTGGGAATAGATCATATCTACTCTTGACCTTCCAGAGGGCCTCAGGGATTCTCACATGAAGCAAAACGGCATCCTTGCTCACACTTGAGAGAAACAGAGACAGAGGTTTAACATACAATCTGATAAGGAGTTGACATTTTTTGTTCCACACGCGGTTTCTACCTTGGAGTTCAGAAGTCCAACACTATGTGACCTTCCCAAATGTTCTTCAGAATCTAGTGCTGCTCTGCACCTGAGGAGTAAAAGGGGGCTCAGACACCACTTCTGATTCCTTTGTCACCTCCTCTGCTGTGACCTATTCCTCTCAGAGCCCCAGAGGAAGAGGGAATGACTGTCTGCCTTTTGTTCTGTGATTCCTTTTGACAGTGAGAGCCTCTGTCTTCATCTGGGGGCTTGTGGCATGAGGCACGTGTATGCCCACTCCACGCCTGCAGAGGTCCTTTCAGAAGTTGCTTCACCAAAACGTGTCATCCCTAGCGGCTCTTGCACAAACATACAGGACACCCAGTTGCCGGCACCCTTTCCATCCCACCCTCCCCATCTCGCTGTGGACCCAGGGTCACCCCTCCCCTCACCACCCCCCTCTGAGTGGTCTGTTTTGACTCCCTTCCTGTTCCAGAGACATCCCTGCAGTAAATCGGAGGGTGTGAATGTGCTAATGCAGGTAAATTGTAATTAATTTCCCTCTAATTGATGCGTAGGACTACCTAGGCCCCTCATTTTCTTCCCTTCATTCCTTTATAAATATATGATTTGACAGGTTAATTTGAAAGCAAAAGTTAGATTCTTTACAGCCATCTAAGCAGAAGCCCCGGAACGCAATTTGCTGTCTAGCTGTGGGAAGCATAATAAAAGGGTTGAAGTCAGGTTATCCTTTTTTTTTAATCGTCATTTTACTAATTTAATCTTTTCCCCCTTCCTAAGGTAATGAAATATTCATCTCACAGCCTGAACACCTCGGCAGCCATTGGCAAGGGAGCAAGATGCTGAGAGCTGTGGCATCGGGCGTGACCTTTCCTGCCGGGACCCCGCAGCTGGACCCCGAAAGGGCAGCAAGAGGGCGATGCGGGAGCACGGGGGAGGTTCCACGTTGGCAGCTGAATCAGGATGGCATCAAGCCTCCCACACGCTGCTGCTGCTGCTGCAGCTCAGAGAAAAGCGCTGGGAACTCCTGCAGCTTCTGCGTGGAGGGAGCAGGAGCAGGCCAGCCCGCAGCCAGGAGCTGCCCTCTGAAGAGGGGCAGGGAAAGGCCAGGGCTCTGAGCGCCAGCATGAGCTGCAGGAAGGGCTTGTGGCAGAAGGAGACTTCTCCGCAGGGCAGCCAGTCCCCCAGGGAGAGAGAGCACCCTGGCTGCCCAAATGGCAGGTTCAGCTGGTACCCGACTCTCTGCAATTACAGGGAAGCTAGGGCTTGGGACTCCCAGGGCACAGAGCCTTCCTTTGGTGTTTAGATCACATTCCAAACCACCAGTGGCATCGCTGCCTGGGTGGTTGGCTAAAAGGCTCTCTCTCCCCAGGCCTGCACTTGAAGGGCTCTGCCTCCATCCCTGGGAGAGGTCCTTCTGCTGAAGCACCAGCCCACCTATTGAAGGATCCAAGACCCCCTGCCTCAGGTCTTTTCCCCACAGCGCTGGTCTAACAGCAGGAGGCAGATGCTTGATGGAAGCATCTCTAGAGCTGTGTCTGGGCACCTTTCATCTTAAGCTTCCATCTTCTCCTCTCCTGATTGCTCAGGTTAAATGTGGGAAGAACAAGGGAAAGATGCTGGTTTCTCCCTGCAGGTATGGTGAGCGGATGGCCTCACGGATGCGTAATATCACACACCTGATTCCATCTAGACTCTGAAGTTGGGGTCCCTGTAAAAAAGTGCACATACAGGCAAGCCCAGGAGGCTGACACTCTCCTGCATTCACAGAGAAGACGAAATGCCTCCTCTTTGGTGGGGAGACCCTGGGGGAGAAGCAGGTCTTAGGAGGCAGGGAGTGAATTAGGGCCCACAAATCACCATGGTTGTCCTTTGGGGGAGACGCCTAGGAGCATCTCATCCAGAGAGCTTGGACCCAAGGTCTGATGTTCAACCCTAACATTTCAGGTCCCGTCTGATGGGTTCCTTTTCTACAAGGGAAGAGTCTAAACAGAGACCAGAAAATAGATGCATGTGATTGTCACCATCGTCCCAAATGCATGCACACCCCATGTAGTTGTTCATTTTTAAAGATGTTGCCATGAACAGGTTGATCTGGCAAAAAAAAAAAAAATTGCGACAAAATAAGTGGTTTGATAAATGCCTCCTAATCATGAACTTTTTCTCTAAATTTTATACAATTGTATTTTTAGTTGTTTTTAGCCCTTCACTGGGAACTTTTATGTTTTCTAATAGATTATGCAATTATGACTATTCTCCTACATAGATTTAGTTTTATTTTTTCATGTTCAAATATTTGGGAAATGTCATCCATTGGGCAAAAGGTATCTTTCACCTACTGTTGTTTTTAATTATCAGCATTAAACTATCTTAAAAGGTTACTTGAAAATTAAAGAGAAAAACCATTTATCGGGAAGCAACTCTTACACATCAGAGAAAGAAAGTACCACTGAAAATGTAACGAGCAGGGTGAAGAGTTTGCAAATGAGAATCCAGTTTGGGGAGGGGGTGATGGGCAGAAAAGAAGGAAGAACAGGTAAATGTGAAGACTGAGAAAGGAAGAACAGCCCAGAGGTATAGTTGCTAAGTTGTGTCTGACTCTTGCCACCCCGTGGACTATAACTTGCCGGGCTCCTTGGTCCATGGGACTCTCCAGGCAAGAATACTGGAGTGGGTTGCCATTTCCTGCTCCAGGAGATCTTCCCGACCCAGGAATCAAACCCAGGTCTCCTGCATTGCAGGCAGATTCTTTACCAACTGAGCTATGAGGGAAGCCCCAGAAGGCTAGTAAAATGCTCAACTTTGCAAAAGAAAGAACCTAGATTTCTGGGAATGCAAGACAGAGACACTGCGCTGCCTGGGATCACAATTTTCTCACCTCAGAGGACTTTGCACCAGCGCTGTGTCTTATGTCTTTCCAGAAAATTGATACAACATGAAATCAAATCTTCTCTGTTGATCCTATTATTTGCTTAGCATAGGTTGCTAGGGCTTTCTATTAAAAAGGTCTGTTGTGACTGTGCCCTTGAGGGAAAATGTACCTCTTATACTCCTGGGAAGGCCTCTTAAAGACAGAGTAGAGGATGGCTGAGAATGAGGAAATTCCTACTTTTGAGAAAAGACCAAGAGGCTGAGAGGCAGGATTTGGTCCCCATCTGTGCCCTGCTTTGCTTTATCATCTCAACTGCATCACCCTTTCTCCTTCTCCAGATATCTTACAGTGTCAACATGCAGTGCTTTCTTCTATTCTCCCCCAGCCTTCAGTCCACCCCCTGTCATCTGGATCCTGTTCTTAGACTACACCGACCTCCAAGGAGCTCTGGTTTGTAAAGTCTAAAAGATGAACTTTTACAACCTGCCTTATTCAAACTGACTGTTTTGACCACTCTGTCCTTGACATTCTTTCCTACTTGGGTTTCCATGAAACCATCTCCTAAAATTCCTCCCGGTTCTTCAGTCACATCTTCCCTTTCATTTCCCTGCACATTTATATTTTCTTATGCACGTGTGTGTCCCCAGCATGCCCTGCTCCACCCCCAACTTTTCTCACTTTATACACCAGACCCTTGTCATCAACTGTGCTGACCAGTCTATTAGATAATCTACACATGTATGTCCAGGCTGGAATTCTCTGAACTCAGGTTTATTCAGCTGCCTACTAGATATTGCTACAGATCTAGTGTCTGCTCCCAGCCTGTTCCCCCTACTCCAGTTCCCATTTTGAACACAGCCCTTCATCCACCCAGGTTCTAGAACCAGAATCCTGGGGACCACCTCTGCCTGCACCTCCCTACCTCCCTCCCTCTCTCCCATAACCCAAGTCCTGGGTATTAACATCTGGAACTTTTCCTCTTGTTGAGATTCTCTCAGCCTCCCGCTTCTCTAATCCCATGGTCTTTGTCCAAGGTCAGGCCCTCATCATTTCTTGTTTAACCTATCAGAATATCTGCCAACACACTGTGCGACCAGTATTCATTTCTTGCCAGTCAAAGCATCTTTATAAAATGCAAATCTAATCATTTCACTCCCCTGCTTAATTTCTTTCAAAGTCCTCCTTTGGTTTTGAAGATAAAATCCCACTTCCATAGTGTGGTAGACAATTTGTATAAAATCCCAACCATGTCCATGCTTGTCTTCTAGCTCCCCCCTCTTACTGGACCTAGCAGCAACCTGAAGACATACATCCCTAGGAGAACCCCCTTCTCTACTGGCTGACTGAGTTTCAGCTTGCATGGGTGCTCCTTGTCCATGTCCCTGTCATTCTCAGAAACTACCTCGAGGAGAGCACATGCCACATACATTCAGGTATCCCTGTCTGCTCGTCTAACTATCCCACTGGGCTGAGAGCTTCTTGGCAGCAAGAATCCCATTTCTGTATCTCTCAATAGTGTGTCTATCACATCATGTGAGCTCATAGAATGTTTGCTGAATTGTTTATAAGATGAAAACAGTAGGTAATAATACTGTACCACAAAGCTACCTAAAAAGAATTATGAAGAAATCCAATGTTTATTTTAAAAGATGCCTTCCAAAGAAATTTCCCTGGGTAAAAGGCTATTTTAATCACCAAAGCAAAAACAAACAAACAAACAAAATCTAATTTCTAATTTAAAACACACACACACACACACAAGACAAAATCAATATTAGAATGAGTTTTGTTTTGTGTTATGAGTATTTTCCCCCAAAGAACTCACACAGACATCAAGCAGTTTATATCCCACCAGAGCCCAAACCAAGCAGTGGGGAATCTCCCCATCTCTGCATCCCCTTCAGTAGCCCTCTTCCCCAGCCTGTTCCCTCTTCACCCCACATCCTTGTCTGTGAAACCACTTAGGAAGACACACGCCCACAGCATGTGGAGGCTTCGGATGCGGGGCTCAGGCTACATGTGTACATTTGCATTCTGCTTATCAGGTCACCCAACGGCAAGATGTTCACAGGGAGCCGGCAATTTCTCCCTCGTACTGAAGCTGATGAGCGAAATAGCTCTTGCTGAAGGACAAGGGAGCCGGGGCGTGCTCGGCATGCTGCAGACACCGCGGGCAGCTGTCATCACTGTGGAAAACCAGCACAAAACCTTGTGAATTAAAAACCGCAGCAGAAACTTTTGCCCTATCCGGTGTGAAGGAAGCATCTTGCAGGCCATGGGGACCAGGCACCTGCAGCAGGGCCGGTCTAGCTGCTGACTGGGGCCTGGCCCCCCCCACAGGCCCCTCAAGGGGGTCATAGCATCCCTTGTCTGTTTCTAAGCAAAGGGAGAGTGTTTTATAATGGCTTTGGGCTCCCTGTTCATCTCCAGGCCTGCCTCATGGAGCTAAGTTTATCATGGGTCAATCAGCAGCAGGCCTGCGGGGCGGTCCTCAGCGACTCCTGACCTTCCCACGTTTTCTCGAGGCCTCTCTTCCTCCTCCTCCGTCTCTCCTCCCTCCCCGGTTACAGGCCCGCCTTGGCTGCTGCCAGAGACAGCTTTTCAACCAGCTCACGCAGGGGCTGAAGGAAGCTCATTTCAGAGCCAGTAATCTACTCCCCCTTTGGATCAAACTGCAAACTCAGATTGTACCAATCTGTCTAAACAACCCAAGGAAAATGGAATCTAAATTGTGCAATTTTGGTGTGTCCACCTAGCTTGCTCATTTAACTTTACTTTCCAAAAACCTGAGACCCGGTGCGCCCTCCTCCTCTGTGTTGATCCAAGGAAATGAGAAAGAAGAAAAGCACATCTCCAAACACAAATCACCCAGCCAGCCCCACAGGGCACCCAAGCTGCAGGAGGCTGCAAGGCCAGGGTCTGTGCTCAGGTCCCCAGAAGGGGTCAGCAGGAAGTGCAGAGCCATGGGAAATTGAAAAATAACAGGGGAGAGGATAAACAAACAACCCAGCTTTGCCTTAAATGTGCATTTGGAACTTGGCTCTGGAGAAAGACAAAGGTGGAGACCAGCCTTGCCAAGCTGGGGTGGGACGCTGGGTCTGGCTTGGGATTTGCCAGCAGGGCTGAGGTCATCAGAGTCTTGTGTCCTGCACACCTCGTTCAAAAAGGCAGGGCCAGCCTCTTCTGTTTTAATTTCTCTTAAAATGACGGCCTTCCCTGGTTATCCAGAGATGTTTGTGTTTCAGAACAAAATATAAATGACAGTCTTAGATGAGAAAACAAAAACCCAAACCAAACCTCACCAGCAAATGATAATTAGAAGAAAGGTGTCAAGAATACAAACACCATATTCCTCAGTGCCTCCGATTCATTTCTGAAAAGCAAGCTCTGAGAGGTGTGAAAGCCCCTGATTAGAAAGGGAGGCAAGTCCCAGAGAAGCCAGTGCGGGCAAGCGAGCTGCTCACTCCACCCGGAGGGGGCACCTCCCAGGGCCCATGAGAGCCAAGAAGGCTGTTCATTTAATTTGCACCAGGAGACAGCAAGCCCACGATCGATAGACACTGATTGCCACGTGCCACTCATCACAGACCTGTGCAGAAAAGTGGCCTTACTTCCCAGACCCTGAAATGGTCCAGCAAGTCCTCCTCGCCTCTGCCTCCCTGTCTTCCTGAGAACACTCCCAAGCTGACCGAAGATGAATCAAGGGATATGCCTGGTCCTGAGACAAAGGCCATCCGAGATGTTTTAAAAAATCTTCACACCTCCTGTCACTTGAAAACACAAACAGCACATTGCCCATTTCTGGCTAGCACTCCTGAAGGGGATGCCTTATTCCCTTCTCCTCTGGCTAGCACTCCTGAAGGGGATGCCTTATTCCCTTCTCCTCTGGCTAGCACTCCTGAAGGGGATGCCTTATTCCCAGAGGGCTCTGCACATTGCTGGCGCCTGCGGTCAGTATGAGGCACACAGTGGTCAGTCAGGACAGAAGAAATTACACTGTGATCACAGGTGGCCTCAAGCCTTGAGCCCACAGGGCCCTCACTCTGCACCCAGACTGGCGAGGTAGCCCCTCTCTGGCCAGGTGTCTCTCCCAAGGAGGGGAGTGGGGCTTTAAGGTTCTCCTTGGAACTGACACCAGCATTTCTGCCCCTATGATGGTGGCTAAAGAGGCCATGTGGCCACTCCTGGGTTCCACCGATCACCCTCCCACCTAGAAGGCAGGGGAATGACTGCAAAGACAGATGCAGTGTCCTCCAACACAAGACAGCGCTCTGTCACTTGTGGGAGAAGAGATGTCCCCACCTTTGTGGGGTCTCTCACCAAGCACTGTCCTCCAGCCCGGGCACAGAACAAGCTCCAGACCGTGTTCACACCAGGACCACTCCGGCCACAGTGTCCCCTGCTGACAGACTGTGGTGCAGTGCCCAGGAATGAACACTTTCTGCCTTCATTCCCACGAAGAAAGCAATCTGATCAGTGCTAAGGACATGTCTGGGAAAGTTAACAAGACAGGAGTGATGAAGGAGTGACAGTTTGCTTGTGGTTTACAGACGGGCCATCGCAGCATCAGGTGAATGAGCCTGTTCCTGTGGATTTCAGGGCAGGGTCTACTTCCCTCCATCCCTCTGGCCTCCTGGACGGCGCCCTCTAGTTGTCCCTCTATCTGCAAACGTTTCAGCCCTGTGTGGAAGGAAAATGCGGGATTTCATTTCCCACCCAGTTTTCATCCTCAGTGGTCCAGGGAAGTGTCCCTGCATCTTTTAACTCTGTCACATTCACCTGAGCAGACAAGTAACAGCTCCGGTTCAAGCGAGTAGGCACCACTGTCCACTTCCAAATTTCATCCTGCCTTTGCTGTCACAGCAACCCTAGCCAGACTTGCATTAAAAACCTATGCGGGACTTCCCTGGTGGTCCAGTGGTTAAGAATCCTCCTGCCAATGCAGGAGACACAGGTTCGATCCCTAGTCCAGGAAAATTCCACATGTCTCGGGACAACTAGGCCTGTATGCCACAACTACAGAGCCCAAGCGCCTAGAGCCTGTGTCCACAACAAGAGAAGCCACAGCAATGAAGCCATGCCCTGCAGCTAGAGAGTAGCCCCTGCTCCCCCGCAACCAGAGGAAGCCTGCATGCAGCAACGAAGACCCAGCACAGTCAAAAATTAATTAATTTTAAGAAACAACTGACAATTAATTATATCTTAACAAAATTCTCACAAAACAAAACAACAATCTATTGTATAGCTTTCGACTCCATATCTGTGGTATATGGATAAATTCTCTCCTGAAAGAGAACTGAATAAGGCTGTCCCCCTTCTTTGAATAAGGTTCATGTTTTATCCCAACGTCTCTACTCAATGCCGCTGACATTCTGCCGCTTCCATACAGGGCAGGGCTACAAGCCACTAAGCCATTAGCCAACGCACCTGTGTAAAGCAGCTTGGAACCAAGTTTCAACTACAAAGAAGTCGTCCAAGCCAGCGGCTGGGGTCTGGTGACACAGGCAGCCCCATGCCTGGGTGGAAGTGGCGCAGTGGCAAGGGGTGTCCAGGTTCCACAAACAAGTAAACCTTCCACCTTTTTTTCCAAGCCCTGTGCCCCTTCCCCATTTGTGGACCAGAAACCTGAATTCCTGTCTTGCAGATTATGCTAAGTATTCCCTTAGTGTCTGGAACTGAGGCCTGTAGGAAATATTTCTCAAATGAATGAATAAAATGTTGAATACATTATCTGGTTAAGCTCTGGGTACAGTGTAAGTGCTTTACAAAGACATCTGGCAAGGGGGGTCTTCCCTGGTGGTTCAGAGTCCACCTTGTAATGCAAGAGATACAGGTTTTATCCCTGGTCAGGGAACTAAAATCCCTCATGCCGCAAACCAACTAAGCCTGTGTGCCACAACTAGAGAGTCTGTGGGTCACAAAGAACAATCCTACGTGATGCAGCCAAAATCCTGGGAGGCGCAACTAAGACCCGATGCAGCCAAATAAATAAATAAACACTGAAAGTGCTAATTAAAAAAAAAAAGCCAGATAGAGCTCTTGTCCAAGGAAAATGGCCCATGTGAGCAGCATAAGAAAGAACCTCATAGGAGGAATAATCCATCCCAATGCCCCCAGCTGAGATCTCCAGTGACAGGACCTGTTTCTCTAAGCCTCAGTTGAATAATGGGGACAACGACTCCCTTGCAGAGATACAGGGGGAGGGACATTCTGTGGCTCAAGCTTTCAGGGTGTAAATAAAAGACTCTTTCCTAGATTCCCAGCTGGTAGAAGGAGCAAGGTTATGTTTCTACCTGTCAGCACTGAGGGGGCATGTGCATTTCATCAGCTTGAAGGTCCCTACCTTTACATAAAACGTTGGTTCACAATCCAAGCCAGTCTCGCGTCCTGTGGATCCCGATGTGCAGGCATCCATTTGCTGCAGATGAAGCCGTTGCTAAGCAGGGAAAAAGTCTTTCAGACGCTTATGAGAATGGCTTGCAAAGCTCCTTGGGTGCCTAATGTTCTTAAACAGCATTTTAATGATTTAAGAGTAAATGAACTAGAAACCCATGGATTTAATTTCCCTTGAAATACATATAGGTTTAAAAATTAAGGGGGAACATACTCAGAGCAAAACTTATCTGTGATTTGGTGGCAGCCGGAGCACTCAGAGTGAACTGAGCCTGGTCTAGCCAGCCAGCTACAGCATGCAGCCCGATTCCCAGTGAAGCTTACAAGGCTCCAGACAGGGGAGTGAGCCCTCGAGCTGCTGGGGGGCGAGGATTCTCCATCCCAAGGCAGGCTACTGAGGCTCTGCAAAAGGTCCGAGCCCTCAGACCACAAAGGCCAGTTCACGGTGAGCTCAGGGGAGCCCCAGCTGTTCACCGAGAACCTCTGTCACCCAGTGAAGTGGCCGAGCCCAGAGCACAAGGCTCCCCACGTGGGGAGGTTGCTTTCACCAAACTCTTGCTATTCACCTGGCTTTTCAGGAGGACAGTCCAGAGACTTTGCTGCACAGATTCAACCAACAATGGATGTAATATTGTCTCCCTGAAATCCAGAATGTTCCAGGGAGCAAAACTTGCATTTACCCTGCTCAGGAAAGTTATTTACAGAGTGTTTGCACTGTGTTGGGTATTGTAAGTAATCTAGAGAGAACTGAAAGTCCACAGGAGGCGTTGGCAGAAAGACAAACAAGTAGGAAGACCCTGAGGTCACGGATCCCCTCAAATTACAACTATTTACAGTACAACCATTGATGAAGACCAGAAGCCTTCAGAAAAGATTGTCCACAACTAAAGGTATAAAGAAGGAACCCCAGTGAAATGAGATGAGTAGGGGGCAGAGTTGTGGTGTAGTCAGTCCCATAATCCCAGACGGGTGACCCACCGACGGAAGAATCATTACAACTGCAAAGACTCTCCCCAAGGAATGAGGGGTCCGAGCTCAACCTTGGGCTCCCCAGCCCAGGGGTCCTGCTCAGGAAAGACGAGCTCCTAGAATGAGTGGGTTTGAAGGCCAAAGGGGCTTACTTTGGGGAGACTCGGAGGCCTGTGGGAAGCAGAGACTCCACTCTTCAAGGGGCACACACAGAATCTCACGGCTCTGGGACCCAGGGTAGAAGCAGTCGCTTAAAGGGCAGCTGGGTCAGACCCACCTGCTGACCCCGCAGAGGCTCCAAGAGAGGCCAGAGGCGAGAGGACTCACTTGGGACACAGACACGGAGCAGCCGGTTATGGGAGCTCTTCCTGCCACAGGGACGCTGGTGCTGGCAGAGTCGGGGTGAGGTCCTCGCTCTAGGACTCTGCTCCACTGTAGTTTCTTTAAAAACTAAAAACAGAACTACCATACGGCCCAGCAACTTGGGTATATATACAAGAAACACAGAAACACTAATTTGAAAAGATACACGCACCCCAATGTTCAGAGAAGCATTATCTACAATAGCCAAGGTATGGAAACAACCAAAGTGTCCATCAACAGATGAATGAATAAGGAAGATGCAGTATATAAATGCAGAGGAAAAATACTCAGCTTAAAAAAAAACAAAAAAGAAGAAGAAAATTTTATCATTTGCAATAACATGTGGGTGGAACTGGAAGGTCCTAAGCTTAGTGAAATCAGTCAGGTAAAGACAAAAACCATGATATTACTTATATTGGAGAAGAAAATGGCAACCTACTCCAGTATTCTTGCCTGGAAAGCCCAGTGAACCGAGGAGCCTGGCAGGCTACAGTCCATGGGGTTGCAAAAAGTTCAACATGACTTGGCGACTGGAAACAACCATCACTTGTAAATAGAATCTAAAAAATGAAACAAACTAGTAAATATAACAAAAAGAAAGGAACTCACAGATATTGAGAACAAACTAATGGTTAGCACTGGGGAAAGAGAAAGTGGGAGAGACAAGAGTTAGTGGATTAAGAGGTACAGACTACTGTGTATATAATAAGTAACCTACAAGGATACATTATATGGCATTGGGAATATAGCCATTTTTATAATAACTATAAATGGAGTATAGTCTATAAAGTTTTGAATCACTATTTTATATACTTGAAAGTAATATACTATTATAAATCAACTATATACCTCAATTGAAAAGTTAAAGTACAGGGGAGGATATGAGTAGGTTTATGCAAACACTACACTATTTTTATATACAGGACTCAGGTACCCATGGCTTTTGGGGTCCATGGGGGTCCTGGGACCAATACCCCAGAGACACTGAGGAACAACCCTTCTCATTTCCTGTCTCCGAACCTGGAGCTTCACACTTTCAGGGTTTTAAACTGATTTAATTTCTCACTTTTAAAGAATCCATTGGAATGAATTTCCTCTAAGTTCCTACCTAATTAAGGCAATGGACTTTTCAACGATAATGGAGGCTGGGCGCTCAGGTTTTCATTTCTTGGGTTTGGGCTTGCTTTACCTCACAGCAGGAAGCAGGAGACAGAAATCGCATTGTTGCGGGAGCCCGCTCTCTTCCATGTGTGTCTGCCACCTGTCTATCCTTCAAGGCTCCCTCCAGGGATTCTTACAGGATGCCATGGACAGCTGTGGACCACACTGGTTCCTGGATCCTGAGATCTGACATCAGAGCCTCTGACCCAGTGTTCCCCCAGTTGAGTACCATCTAGACAAAAGGAGTTGAAAGCCGATGGAATCCATCCAAAAGCAGGCTGATGTCTTGATGATGGAGACAAAAGAATATCAAGAGATTTATTGAACACCCACTAAGCTTTGGCTACTAGTCCATGAACTTTAGTTTCACTTACTCATCTTAATTCATTAATCATCAGACACTGACCATTAGATGACAGTCATGCTCTTCTAACCACTGGTAAGTGAACACATACTGTTACAGGGAAAATATAAAATGATTAAGGAATGACTACTGCCTTAAGGATTCTCACAGGTCAGTGAAATAGGCAGTGTTTTAAAGAAATGAATGATAATAACTACCATTTATATATTAATTCCTAGGTACCAGGGGCTGCTGTATGTTCCCTACCCATAGTTTACAAGTAGTTTAATCCATGTAGGAATCATATGAGGTAGGTATTATTAACAGCCCATGTTATAAGTGATGGACCTGGGACAAAGAGATCAGAAGATTAGATGACTTTAGAGATTAAATGACTGATCTGAGTCAACCCAGGAAGGGTTTGCACTTTTAAGTCTTCAAGCTACTCTGCATGTGACAGTTACTAGTATAATACTGGCATATACAATGGGAGTACCAAGGAAAAAGCAGTTACTTCTGCTGGGACTAGAGATGGGGGAGGCAGGAGATTTGTGAAGACAGATAATATTTGAGTCGTGTGTGTAGGTGTGCAATACACCCCAGCTTTATGAGCAGACTGGCTCTGAGCCAAGCCAGCTCTTCACCAGACCTCTCTCCCTTGACGAGGGAGAGTGTGTGGAAGGCTGACCTGACAAACTCGAGAAGCGAGCCAATTTGGACACTAAGCCCAGGATAATTCAGATGTGAAACAGATTAAACTCATTTGCAATTACCAGACCTGTCCTCTTTGGGAGGAACACGCAAACTTCTTAGCAACCTGTTCAATGCATATTGGCATTGGTTTGGATCACTGCCTTTGCATCATCTACATGTTATCTAGAAGGAAAGTGTGTGGTTAATGGCAAATGAAGTTTCATTTTCCCCCGTCCCATGTTTAGTTCTCCCTGTCTTCTCATTATCAGCCCAGGGTTCTCATCAGAACAGTAAAATATCAGCACAGAGGAGGTAAAAAAAGCTACACTAAACAGCCATGAAATGATTTAGAAGAGGTGCTGGAAAAGCACACAAGTAGCCAGTGTCTTCTTTAAAAGTGATAAGATTTAGAACTGGGTGGCCAGGGCTAGAAGCCTGCTCGGATAGTAACTGTTTATGTGTGCCTTCACCGGCTGGGGCTTTGTCTGTCTGTTTCCCTTTCCTGTAATAATGGATTCACAATGCCTAAATTATAGAGTGAGTGAGAAATGCAAAGTAAATAATGAAAAGACATCACTGGACCCATGTTGGGTGTTATTGTTAAATACTATCCTATTTTCATGCTGAACTTAGTTAAATTCCAAGCAGATCTAAAAGCAGATGTGCTTCTAATTTGGATCAAGAGATTCAACCACAGTGAACTTTGTGTAAGGTCCATTCTGCAGGCTCACCATGTTTTGGGGAATTTCTTTCCTTTTTGCTTTATTTTTTATTGAAGTATAGTTAAAGTTGCAATGTTGTCATTACCGCTGTACCGCAAAGTGACTCAGTTATATAACATTTTTACTCATCTTCTTTTCCCAGGATACTGAATACAGTTCCCTGTGTTCTATAGTAGGACCTTATTGTTGTTTTTTTGTTGTTGTTTTTCAGTTGATAATTCGTGTCTGACTCTCTGCGACTGTATGAACTGCAGCACACTAGGCTTCTCTGTCCTCTACTATCTCCCTATTGCTTATCCATTATATATACGAGCTTCCATCTCCTAACCCCAAACTCCACATCCATCCCTTTCCCACCCCACCCCCTTGGCAACCACCAGTCCATTCTCTATGTCCCTGATTGTGTTTCATAGGTCAGTTCATTTGTGTCATAGTTGAGATTCCCCATAGAAATGGGATCATATTTGTCTTCCTCTGTCTTGCTCCATTTAGTATGATAATCTCCAGGCCCATCCATATTGCTGAAAATGGCCTTATTTCAGTTTTTTTTTTTTTTTAATGACTGAGTCATATTTCTTTGTGTATATGTACCATATCTTCTTTATCCATTCATCTGTCAGAGGACATCTGCTTTCATGCCTTGGCTATTGTGAACAGTGCTGCTGTGAACAGAAGAATGCTTGTATCTTTTTCAATTATAGTTTTGTCTGGATCTAAGCCCAGAAGTGGGATGGCTGGATCACACGGCAACTCTACTTTTAGTTTTCTGAGGAACTTCCGTACTGTTTTCCACAGTGGCTACACCAACTTACATTTGTTTGGGGGAATTTTTTTTGCAATGACTTTCTTTCTCTACCTTTCTCCTAAGGCCATAAACATGCCTGAGAGCCTCCATTCCTAACGAAATCCCACTTCCACATTACTGTTTCCTAGAGTTCCTTCCGCATACCCCCCAGGAGTTCGGCATCCACTCTGGGGTTCTCAACGATCACCCACATGCTGGAGACCACAGTCCCTTCTCAGCACAGACCTTTCTGCACAGTGGACCCTACACAGCCAACCTCCTTTTAACTCCCCACCCACCCAGGGTGTCGCTGTTTCCCCATCAGTTGGCATCGACACCATTCACACAGTCACCTCAGTTGGAAATTTGGGTGTATTTTGACCCATCCTTCTCCCTCCCACCTGATCTATCCGGGGAAATATTCTTCTCGATCCTTCCTCCGAGGAAAGTACATAAAAGTGTCCCCCCTTTAGGGCATTATGTTCACTTATCTGTGTTTTTAAAAGAATATATGCAAACTGGAAGGCATGTGACCCAATTCCTATGGAAAAGCGGGAGAAATAGTTCAGTTATGCCACACTTCCCACCCAGGAAACTAGAAGAGCTTCACTTGACTGGGGAAAGGAGCCAGAACCTTCTTCATCACTTTTAGTGTTCCTGGGCCAGCAGGTGAATTACCTCCCTGACTGCGCGGCAGCAGCAATGATACTGGTGAGAAATGCCAGGGCTGTTTTTGCCCCTCGAATGAGGATGCTTTGCAGTTGGAGCACAAGCTGTTAGTAAATCAGCTTCCAAAAGGTCAGATGCAGGAAAACTAGGGATGAGAGGAAGGTAGGTGAATGAAAAGGGCATTGGGGAAGATGACTCTGGCAGTATGATTGGGTCTTCCAGCTAGATGGAGAGCCAGGCATGATGATTTTGGTGGGGGCCAAGTTTGGGAGTAGGTACAGGTCAAGAGCAAGTGACAAAAAAACTGTGTCCTTAGAACAAAGGGAGCTGAAAGCCAACAGCAAAGCTGAAGTCAAGCTGACAGAGCTTTAAATAATAAAATCAGGTCAAACAAAATGTGATACAGTTTGGGAAATTTATGGAAAACTGCTATACAGAAGGCTCTGGTTTGTTGCATTTTGCACAAGTGAACATGGACCACATCTTTCCAGAGGCCTCCAGGAAGCAACAACTCTTCTAAAAGGAAGACCCAATCATGAGTTGGAGCATGCAGACCTGCTCACCCTGACCTCATATGCCATGTTCTCTTTATGTTCTAGGGACTATGGTACATTCCTCTACTTACCAACACATCTCCGTATTGTCTGACTCCAGGGGAAAAGTTGATGTGACCATTCCATCTTTACAGAGAAGGAAACAGACACAGAGACAGCAGTTGGAATGTGACGAGTCTGGGCTGGAGCCTACCCAGTCTGGGTCCAAGGGCTAACTGCTTCATCACTGTGTCAGGCTAGTTCACAAAAATTACATAAGAAAGAAGAGGAAATCCTCCTTTTCTGAGTTTAAAAATCAAACAAAATACATAACAAGCAGAGATGAGACAAAAGTAGGTGACTCTTCAGCACTACTTTCTGCCCATTTTCAGTCAAAAAGCTCTCTCTTGTGAGCCATCTGATTCTTACTCTTGATACAGGCTTTGCTGCTGCAATGTCCCCCTTCCTCGTTATTGTAATGCATTATTAGTAAGGTCATTGAACAGACATATTTATTGGATTTGCAAAGGACTGGGAACACAGAAGTAATAACAAAAACTTCTTCCGTGAGCATCTCAGTGCCCAACTGGTCCACAGATGCAGAGGTGGGATATGGATGTTTCAACAGGTGCTGACAGGTGGGGCAGAATGTACCCTACGGCCCAGAGGATGGACTAACTCTCCCTAAGGGAGCCTGCAATGGTTTCTTAGAGAAGTTACAGTTAAGATTTATTTTAAAGTAAAAGTTTGAGACTCATCTTGGTAGAATAGTGAGATATGTAAACTGAAGAAAACTATTTCATAATAATTTTATATTTGGAAAGCAAAACAAATTATTTTTACTTTGGCACCAAACATTAAAACAAAATAAAATCACTTTTGCTAGCAGGACCTTAAGAAGATTAAAGAACATTGTACTGAGTTTTTCTGTTTTGAGAGAAAGAGTTACAGAAGGTTGAGAAACTTTTTACGAAAATGATGTCACTTCTAATCAAAGTAGTACAATAAATCCCCACTGCAACCCCTGCCCTCTATTCTGAAGACCCAGTGATAAAACATACAATATGTATCATAATATTACTCTTGAAAACAAGTCAGATACCTCATGGATCAGAAATAAACACAAACACACCAGTGAATGATGGGGTAGGGTCTCCCCATTTACCAAATGAAAATACAACATGTACAATTAAATTTGAGTTGTGGATTAAATGCAGGGGACATACTTACACTAAACAATAATTTATCTATCTGAAATACAGATTTAACCAAGGATCAAATATTTCCCCTTGCAGCCTAGACGGGGTGCAAGTCACGGGCTGATGGTGCTCAGAACAGGATCACAGGGACCCCCTGGGATGACAAGCTCCAGCCTCCAGTCTAGGAGTGAGGTCCGGGTGAAACTGCTGAGATCCAGGCCAGGCAGCTTGCCCTGAACAGTCAGCTGCCCCCAGGAGCTATGTGGCAAAAAGAAAAAAAAAAGGGACTCTGGACAAGACTCCCTTGGTGGTGGTGGGGGCGGACCCTGGCACAGTTGCTGGGCAGCTGAGTGACCTTGACAGTTAATATCTCTCTGTTCTGTGTCTTCATCTGTCATCAGGAAATATCAGCGCCAACCTCATTAGAATTATTGCAAGGGATAAATGGAAATGGAAAGCATTTAGGACTTGAAACTGTTTTCTGAGAATTCTAAACACAGATAATCTGAGAATTCTAAACACATATAATCCATCATTTACAGGAAGAGACAAAATAACAACAATTTAAGCAAAGATCTAGGGACTGGGTAACTAACTAATTAATGAACTGTACAGCTATTTACTAAGGACCTACTATGTGTAGGCACTGGGGATACAGTGCTGAGCTGGGCTGATGAAGACCCCCTCGCCCCTCCACCCCCCCGTTCTCTTGGAGCTTGTGTTTCAGTGGAAAGAAGCAGCTGATTGAAAAATAAATAACCAAGCAAGATCTTCTCAGAGAGCAAGGCATTCTACACAGAAAATAGGTAGATGTGAAAGATGGTACTCAGAGAAAGGATACAGATTCAGGTTAGCTCATCGGGATGGCGCATTGCAGTTGATCCTCAAGTGACAGTAAGGTTGCAGGCTGTGGAGTTCTGGGTATAGGTATGGCAGGCAGACAGCAGAGCAAGCGCAAAAGCCCTGGGTGGGCACATGTATGACATGAATAAGAGAAGAAGGCCAGGGTGACTGGAGCCTCAGGAGGAGGTATGTCTGAGACAAGACAGAACATGCTGACCAGACTTCACTGCTTGCAAGTATACTTGCAAGGTGATAGGAGGCTAAAAGTCACAGAGAGATTGGCTTTCACTTCTAATAGGCCATTCAAGCTGCTGAATGCAGAATGGATGGTGAACAACAAGAACAAAACCTAGACACTGGTTAGGAAGCTATTTCAATCGTTCAGATTGTATTGGTTCAGGTTGTGTTTGAGTTGTTGGATTGGAGATGGAAAGAAGTGGGCAGGTGCTGAACAAATCTAAGAGAAAAATCAAGGGGATTTGCTTGGATTAGATATGGGAGAGAAGGATATCTTTTAGGCAGAATTAAAGGTAACTCTAAGAATTTGGCTATAGGCAACATGGTGATGCCATTTGAGATGGGAGGAGACTATGGGGAGAGCGGAGGGGTATTTTGCAACTAGTAAAATTCAAGACTCCTGTTCACCAGATATCCACGTCAGGTATGGAGTGTTGAGTAAACACACACACACACACACATGTGCACACGCACACACATGCACATGCGCACACACATGCACACGCACACACGCACACACACACACACACACCCCCGCATCTTTTCTCATTGTGTTTTGAATCTCATTAAAATACGGATGATATTTAAAGCTGTGGGATTCGATGAGCTCACTGACAATGTTAAGTGGTCAGACGGTGACTTCAGGAACCAAGAAAGGAAGGAGGAAGAAAAGCCCATGTTGAAGGAAAGTGACACAGTCAGACTTAAAAACATGGAGCTCAAGTCACCTGTAATAAATGCAGATAGAGGTATTCAGTGGACAGTTAAAACACAGGTCAAAGGAAAACATAAACAAAAACTAAAGGATCAGCTGGGAAAGCAGAGAAGATCAATGTCAAATGTCCAGGCACATCTAACTACATTGAGAAGCAAACAAAATCTAGGGTTACATCCTTCACCGAGGTGACCAGGTGCTGGTTGGGAGGCTGGTACAATCTAAAGACCATTCTAAGGAATAAAAGAACAAGGAACTGGAGGGCTCAGGCACGTTGTAGGCAACCGAGCCGTGGGACAGGACCACAGAAATAGTTCAATCTGTAGGGAGCATGCACAACCAAGAAGACGCATAAAATCCAGGAGGAGCTAGAGCATTAGGTTTTCAATATAGTGATTCAGTTGCCAGAAGTAAGAATCCAGTTCAGGCCTCAGAACCGGAGGGCAAGGTGAGAAGCCATATCTTGAACATGATTTCTCTGATTTTTTTTTTCTTTCTTTTTTTTTTTTTTTTTTTGCCACATAGCCTATGGGATCTTAGTTCCCTGACTAGGGATCAAACCCAGACTCCTTGCAGTGGAAGCATGCAGTCCTAACCACCGGACCGCTGCAGAATTTCTAAGAGTTCTCTCCGTTAATTAAAGTGGATGCTAAGTTAAAGCCAGCTGGGGAGCAGATGGGACTGCAGAGTGAGTTTCTGAGCACTCAGAAAGAGCTCCGCGAATCCTTCCCTCCGTGAACTGGGGCTGCGCACGGATAGTGCGTATGGGGCTGACAAGTGGCCTCAGTTAATTGGCCTTGACCGTGGAGAGGTCACTATCATCCATGGCACAGCCTAGCCTGATGAGACTTCCAGGGAACAGAGCGGGCCACCTAGCTCACTGTCTGACTGACAGACCTTCCATTCCCACCTTCCCGCCTGTCTGTAGTCCCCTTCCCTGCAGCTTCAAGACCAACACAGGAATGCACTTTCGGTCTGCCTTGTGGGGCCACCATCTTGGTCTGCCACCAACTCCCCGCCCGACCTGCTTCTTTCCACTCTCCTAGCCCACTGTTCCAAAAGGCTTTTATCTTGCCGTCCCTAATACCTGTTATTTACCTCAATTTGCTCCACAGTCTGAAAGTGCACTCAGCGACCCCTGAAGAGCCGCGGTGTTACCTCGGCCCCGTCCCTGCTGCAACCACACACACCCGCAACGCGGGAACAACCTGTCACTTTGAGTATTTTTAGTTTTTCAAATCTCGTGTTTCATTTTTGCAGAGGATGCCAAGAGGATGAGGAAAATGCTGTAGCGGAGAGGGAAAATCAATACCTCTTCGGATGCCGAGTGCTCTAACTATTTGCTCTTGTATCTGATGCCAGGTTGTGTCAGAAAATTCTGCCAAGTCTTGGACTGCTTACCTTCTCCCAAAGATTTGATGAAGAATCCATCTGAAGATCTGGTCTCCCAGGGGGAGATGCCACAAATTTTTCATTGTTTTCTGCCACCTGAAATTCTTGAGAGGTGTCAAAGAAACACACAGGTGGGGGTCCAGGAGGAATCTTCCTTCCTTCCTCGATTTAAGAACCATCTCTGGAGAGCAGAGTTGGAGAGACATAACACTGAGAAGGCCAGGGGCTAGAGTCGAATTATTACCAATGGAGATGGTTTATTTCATCATTCTCTGGGAAATTGATGGAAACGGATTTGAAGTTGGTCTGCTGCTCTGTGAAATGTTAAGTCCTGGGACTTATCTGAATGCAGAGCACCAGCCCCTGTATGGAAATCGCAGCGGCTTTGAACTCAAATGGAAGATTACCTCCCCCTTAATGGAAAACATCCTTTAAATGACTTTTGGAAGTCCACTCCATTAGAACTGACTTTGAAAACAGAGTCATGCGTTTAGCAGTGCAGTAGCAAGGACTTACTCCTCTGTCTATGGGAGGCAGAGGGATACAGTGAGATAAGTATGACAGTCAGCCGATAATAGAGATCCTAGACCAGTGCAGAAACTACAATTATTTACTGCATAATATGCCAAGTGATATGATAGGGTTAACACAAGACACCATGGGGCATATAGATGGAGCCTGTGAGAGAGATACGGAGGCTAAGAAGGCTTCTTGGAAGAAGGGACCTGAGACCTGAGGGATGCACAGGAAATAAATAGTTGAAATGAGAGGATTTCTTAAAAAACTGGAATTAGAACTGCCATATGACCCAACAATCCCACTTCTGGGCATACACACTGAGGAAACCAGATCTGAAAGAGACACATGCACCCCAATGTTCATCGCAGCACTATTTATAATAGCCACGACATGGAAGCAACCTAGATGCCCACCAACAGATGAATGGATAAGGAAGCTGTGATACATATACACAATGGAATATTACTCAGCCATTAAAAAGAATTCATTTGAATCAGTTCTAATGAGATGGATGAAACTGGAGCCCATTATACAGAGTGAAGTAAGCCAGAAAGATAAAGAACATTACAGTATACTAACGCATATATATGGAATTTAGAAAGATGGTAACGATAACCCTATATGCAAAACAGAAAAAGAGACACAGATGTACAGAACAGACTTTTGGACTCTGTGGGAGAAGGCGAGGGTGGGATGTTTCGAGAGAACAGCATCAAAACATGTTTATTATCTAGGGTGAAACAGATCACCAGCCCAGGCTGGATGCATGAGACAAGTGCTCAGGCCTGGTGCACTGGGAAGACCCAGAGGAATCGGGTGGAAAGGGAGGTGGGAGGGGGGATCAGGATGGGGAATACATGCAAATCCATGGCTGATTCATGTCAATGTATGACAAAAACCACTACAATATTGTAAAGTAATTAGCCTCCAACTAATAAAAATAAATGAAAAAAAATATTTGCAATAAAGTCAACTCATAAAACCAAAAAAAAAAAAAAAAGAAATGAGGGAAGATAGGCTGACTCAGGCAGAGGGAACTATGTTGGTAAAAGTTCCAGGGAGGGAGTGTGTGGCAGGCTAGAGGGAGGGGAAGAGCTCTATGTAGCTGGAATCCAGATGCCTGGGATAGGTGGGCGACAGACTGCTGACCTCTGACATGGGTGTTTATGTAGAGGATGGTGGCTGTGTGCTGGTCTGGGGCAAGTAGTGGAAGTAGAAGATTTGTTTTCTTTATGATTTTGGAATTTTGGTAGGGTAACCAACGTCTAAAGCCAAATGAATCTGAAATAGAAGTATCTGCTAGAAATAAAATAATAGATGACAGTGATTGATAAAATAATGACAGACATGTGTCAATTATCTACTAGAGGCCAGGTATTGTACTAAACACATTAAATATTTCATTTTAATAATAACTTCATAAGGTAGATACTATTAAAAAATAGGAAAAAGAAGTTTTAGAGGTGGTGACTGTTTTCCTGAGACATATATTTGAAAATTATAACACTTAAAAACTAATTTAAAAAAAGTTCCATGCCTGATAATCAAACATTGTTTAGACTACCTCAAACCAAGGTTATTATTAGTGAATATGATTTTTCACCTTACCATGAAGGTTGTTTCCAAGTAACATTAATCATAATCAACCAAATCTAAGCTTTAAAAAAGTCGCCTCCTTTTAATACACTTAAAAGAATGTTTTACATGAATTCCAAAGATAATGTTTCCATGTTTGCTTTAAAAAATAAAAATACTCTCTGTAACTGTGAATTCACTTATCAGAATTATGATCATTAGCAACCACACATCTATAACCATATGTTTATTTATGTGACAATACTTTTTTGTCTTTATCTCCAAAAAACCCTTGAAGACTGGACCCAGAAACTATAGATAGAAGTACAGGAATCAGTATATGACACTTGGAAAGAACTTGAGAGAGGGAAAAAAAGCGAACAAATGAAAAAAAAATCCTCTAGGACAGATTTCTAGAATGAGCAGCAAAGTGTTCCCAACAAATGTTTTCCTGCAAAGAAATGTCACAGCAGTAAATAGGTCCCCCAAGGAGAAAGCCACCAGCTTTCAAACCACATCATCTTTCAAATCATTGGCCAGGGCTTCTCATTATAAAAGTTAACAGTAACTGGAGGAGGCTACCATGGTGGGGGACTTCCTACAGGTCATCACAAGACCCACAAGCACTGACTAGGCTTAGACTTCATCCTGCCTAGGTTTAAGAATCTCTAAGAACGCGTTTGGAAAAAAAAAAAATTTTTTTTTCTTCTGTCACCAGCCCAACTTGCACAGAGAAATGTCGTTGTTTATTTGCTAGGTCACATCTGACTCTTTGCGACCCCATGAACTGTAGCCCTCCAGGCTACTCTGTCCATGGGATTTTCCAGGCAAGAATACTGGAGTATTCTCCAGGTGATCTTCCTGATCCAGGGATCAAAACTGTGGCTCCCACCGCATCTCCTACATTACGGGCAGATTCTTTAACACTGAGCCATTAGGGAAGCCTGCAGAGGGATATAACAGAGCCTAAAGATGCAGACATTGAGTTTATGAGGCAAATAATGGAGTTGATGGATGGGGCTGTACTCTGGGGGGTGGGATGAAGATTGGATAGGGGCCGGCTGACACGGGAGCAGCGCTCGCCCCTCCATCCATCCTATAAGGATCCCTAGTCAGCCAATGCACTGAGACTCTGACATAAATCAGGAACAACAATGGACGAGCGTGAAGAAATGGCCTGGCAGCCGCGGCGCCGCAGCCATAAATCAGCAACTAATTCAATCCTCTCAGATGCCTCGTTTGATTAATTTATGTCAGCATGTTCTGTGTTGTCAGGCTCTGTCCCTGGAGCCTCCCCCTTGCCTTGCTCTCCACTGTCTCTGGCACCAAGAAGGGCCCTCCCCACCTCCACGGAAGGAAGAAGGAAGTGGGACACCAGCACAGGTTCTAGAAGGATAAGCATGACCAGCCCCATCTTCTCCCCAACTAAGCAAGAACAACGAGGACAGGTTCTTAGGGGAGGAGCCCAGGTTCCAGAAATAACTGCTTTCTGATCCCAGAAAATATGGTTTCCCTGTACTTCATAGTGAAAGGAGGCAGCGGACCTTCAGCCCAAGGAGAGACACACAACGGTTTTCTTAATGGAGTTAGAAAAAATACATCAGCCCTTCCTTCTCTTGAGGCAGAAGTGATCATGAACATTACCAATTACAATAGTGGAGAATGAGTGACAATCCAGATACCCAAGAGCAGCAAGTAATGGTGCTGTATCAATATAGTAAATAGAGGTCTTTACTTGTACGGAAAGTAATTTATTTGTATGCAGAAATCTCATGGAGTGTTGTTTAGTGGGAAAAAAAATAGTAACCTGAGTTTTTGTGTTTCTGTTGTTTTCTAGAAAAAATATGTATGTCTTCTGTATTTTTTGCTATCATTTTAGTCTGTTAAACTCTATGTTCTAAGTGTTTATGATAAATATCTACTTCTCAGGCACTGGGGAAAAATACTTTAAGAATACTTGCTAATTAAGGAATAATGTTAAATAGACTTAATACAGATTGGAAAGTAGAATTCTAAAACCCTAGAAGAATAATTTATATCTGTTTGTCACAAGCTCGCTAGCAATACAGAAGACTGACTTAGTGTTATAGGATTAGTCTGAGCAGATATAGAAGTACACCGGGTTGTACTTGAGAGGGCCAGTCTCTCTGTGGGCAGACAGAAGACCACAGCTCAATTCAAATGGAAGAGGCGACTGCCAGAGGGGATGTGGCTAGGAGGAAGGACTTGTGTCTGCCCAGGTCCAGGGGACTCATTCTATTTTAGGGCTGATGATGATCAAGTGCTTTCAAAGCTCAACGAGTCATCTCCTCTACTGCTTATTTATTCTTGTTATTAAAAATGTTTATACCTTACTTACTCTGGTATATAGGTTTACAAGTATAACTGTAGGGGAAAAAAAGAAAACAGAACGAATAAGTTTTCCATTATGGACTAAAACCCATGACAGGTAACATCTATCAAAAACACAGTTTCTCTGTTCACACATTTAATTAGGAAACTTGAAATTGAAAGGCAAGAACAGGAAAGGATGATGAGCGTCCTGAAAGAAAATTCTATAATTCACTGACTGTGCCTACCTATATGAGCTTTTTTTTTCCCAAAGGAGTCTGGATTTAAAGTGTACCTAGAAGGTCAGTGTTTGGTATGACCAGCCCCCTCAGGACAGGTATGCAGGGTGTAAATAGATACACCCACAGTCCAAACTCTGTCTTCCTTCATACATGAAACCTGTGGACTGACCTGCAAGACCAGTGAGAAAGTGCAATGAATGAAAACATAAAAGTGAAAGTGAAAGTCATTCAGTCATGTCTGACTCTTTGTGACCCCATGGACTATGCAGTCCATGGAATTCTCCAGGCCACAATACTGGTGTGAGTAGACTTTCCCATCTCCAGGGGATCTTCACAACCCAGGGATGGAATATGAGATAGGTATATTGGGAGTGTCTGGTCCTCAGGTTATTTAAAAAAAAAAAAAAAAAAAACAGTTCAATTAACCTTGAAGAGTTAACTACTGGCTGAAGACTATGGGAACCATTCCAACCCTAGCCACCCACCCTCAATACTGATGAAGTTTGTGAAGATACACATCATCTGGCAATTTCTGTGGGTGGGTCTCTGAGTCCATACTTCAGAGGGGTTTCCATATGACTCAGTGCATAGCAAATTTTGGTAAATAGTGTGTTTGACATAGTTCTTTCTATTCCAAAAACACAAATTCTTGGGTGGAAAGCATGGAGAAACAGGTTGCATAAGCAAGTGTCTTAATATAGTCTGTGAAAGACTACAGCCGTGTAAGACTGGAACAGACAAGAATAGACTGGAATATACTGGAAAGACTAGAATTGACTATAATAAACTAGAATAGACTGGGATAGACTGGAACAGACTAGAATATACAGCTTTAGTGGGTAACAAGCCTCCATTCTGAAAAGAGGCAACACACTAGTCCTCAATGTTTGTTTTAATTCATGGCATTATTTTAACGTGAAACCTTAAAAGGGCATCAGGCAAGTCAGCAATAATCACCACATAGTCTCTACTATGGTCCTATCTACCAGAGGGTCCATGGTTGCCCCACAGCCCCGTAGGCCACCCTGAAGCCCCATCCCACAGTGTGAACAGAGCTGGTCACTTAGGGACTCCACTCTGCAGAGCCCTGGCATCTTCTGGAGAAGACCGAGGAGAGTCTTGTGTCTCAGCCACCTTCCCCTTCTCCTGTGCTCACCCCTCCTCCAAGCGATGCTCCTCAGCCAGCAGGTCACATCACACCTCCCCATCGCAGGCGTCACCGCACCCCCGCATGTGCTGAGTCTTGTGAAAACAGGTTCCTACTCCCTCAATATTTAGGGGGCACACCTGTGAAGGCCCCAGGAACACGGCTGTACCTGCATACCCGCTGTGAGCCACCACTCCACACCCAGCCGGATGCAGACCTGCAGCGTGCCTGTAGTAACAAGAATGGGGAAGGGGCCTGCCCACTCCCGGGGCCTTCGAAGATTCTGCAATTCAAAGGCAGGAAGGGAAGATGACTGTTAATTCTGCCAGGACCCTAAGGAAATCAGTCATCTTGAATCACTAATGTTAATTTATGACTTTGGACAGGTTGCTTGAACTTTATTAAGCTTAACTAAATTCGCAGAAATGAATGAGCAAACAAACAAATCAAAACCCGGCTACCCCTTGGCCGAGAAAGACTGCACGAGAGCAAAGCTTTCCCAGGGAGAGAAATTCCAGAACCTACTAGATGTTGAGGCAGCAGAGGGAGAAGTGAATACAGCTCCGTGCTCTAACTGCTGCCCCAAACGCCCACTGACTCAAATGCCCCAGGGAACACATCTCAGAGCCGGCAGCTAACATCTCAGAGTCAGGGGGCCAGGGGACCCCACCAACGCCCCGGATTCTCCCAGTGGCCCCAGCAGATGCAGAATCTCATGATGAAATTATGAGAACCTCCCAGTCACAGAGGTGACTCCAAAATCAGAGAGCAAAGCATCGAATTCACTGTTCAAAATCACTTCCTGACAACTTTTATTTACTTTGTGAAGAAGAAAGACAGAAGCGGAGACTTGTTCCAGGTGCCGTTGTGCTTCTGAGCTACATGGAAGGCACCAGGAGGTGATGCCAAGATTTCAGGCCAACTTAAGGTTGATTTGCAGTTTTGTTGACATGTATGCTTCAGGACACCTTTGGGTCATCAGCTGGTATCCTTTCCCAAGGACAGATGACAATTGATACATGAACAAGTTCATTCGCTCTTACCAGTATAAGTCCTGATTCTAATACACTAAGGCCATGGAATGTTTCTGAGCCTCAATGGCCTCCAACGCAAAATGGGTATCAGGACTTGGATTCTATAGGCACCAAGCTTCCAGACAGTCCCTGAAGTAGGGCCAGCCACTGTGCATGGACCACTACTTCTATGCTATGCCAGCTGCAGACAACACTAGTTCATCCTCTACTCTTTCCCTTGGATCTGGAGGCAGACAGTACCAATCAATCCAGGTTTGTGCTCACAGGACACCAGCTCTGAATGACATGGGTCCAATGACCTTCCCAAGTGGCCTGGTCTGGCCTCTGGGACTTTCTGCAACTTGGAAGGTTGTTCTTTATATATATATATAATGAGTATATATCATAATATATTATGAATATATTGTAATATTTTAACATATGTATTATATATATATGCCTATATCATGATATATATATAGTATCATAATACTATATATACTATAGTATCACAAGTATATATCTGATACTTGTTGGGTACAAAAGACATAGTGGACTCAGGTTTACCATTTCCCAGAGATAAGACACTCTCACAGCGGGAGACCTAAGACACACTCTCTGAAAGCAAAGCTCCAAAGGCTAGCAATTGTCTCAGCGACCAGCACACAGCAGCATAATGTCACACACACAAAGCAGTGTGCTCCACGCAAAGTCAGAGGACGAATCACAGAGACGGATATAAAAAGACCAAGAGTTTCAGAGAGAGAGATCAAGTCAGAAGAATATTCATCCAAGCTAATTCTATAGAAACTTTAATTAATAATTTGGGGGAATTTAATAAGCATAATTGATATAATTATTGTTCCAATTCTAAGAGGAGGAGATCAATGTAAGTGTACAGGGCTTCCCATACACACACACATGATACACAGATGTTCCAAAGATAAACTACTTCTGCTTGCAAATTTTTAATTGCTTTGCTTGCTGTCTGAGGAGGCCTTACAAATAGCTGAGAAAAGAACAGAAGTGAAAGGCAAAGGAAAAAAGGGAAGATATGCCCACTTGAATGCAGAGTTCCAAAGACTAGCAAGGACAGATAAGAAAGCCTCCCTCAGTTATCAATATAAAGAAATAGAGGAAAACAACAGAATGGGAAAGACTAGAGATTTCTTCAAAATAAATTAGAGATACCAAGGGAACATTTCATGTAAAGATGGGCCCAATAAAGGGCAGAAATGGTATGGACCTAACAGAAGCAGAAGATATTAAGAAGAGGTGGCAAGAATACACAGAACAACTATACAAAAAAGATCTTCATGACCCAGATAACTATGATGGTGTGATCACTCACCTGGAGCCAAACATCCTGGAATGCAAAGTCAAGTGGGCCTTAGGAAACATCACTACTAACAAAGCTAGTGGAGGTGATGGAATTCCAGTTGAGCTATTTCAAATCCTAGGAGATGATGCTGTGAAAGTGCTGCACTCAACATGCTAGAAAATTTGGAAAAGTCAGCAGTGGCCACAGGACTGGAAAAGGTCAGTTTTCATTCCAATCCCAAAGAAAGGCAATGCCAAAGAATGTTCAAGCTTCTGCACAATTGCACTCATCTCACAGGTTAGTAAAATAATGCTCAAAATTCTCCAAGCCAGGCTTCAACAGTGCATGAACCGTAAACTTCCAGATATTCAAAATGGAGTTAGAAAGGGCAGAGGAACCAGAGATCAAATTGCCAACACCCGTTGGATCATCAAAAAGGCAAGAGTTCCAAAAAAAGTCTAATTCTGCTTTATTGATTATGCCAAAGCCTTTGACTGTGTAGATCACAACAAACTAGAAAATTCTTCAAGAGGTGGGAATACCAAACCACCTTACCTGCCTCCTAAGAAATCTGTATGCAGGTCAAGAAGCAACAGTTATAACTGGACATGGAACAACAGACTGGTTCCACATAGGGAAAGGAGTACATCAATTGTACTCCTGTTATTGTCACCCTGCTTATTTAACTTATATGCAGAGTACATCATGCAAAATGCTGAGCTGAATGAAGTGCAAGCTGGAATCAAGTTTGCTGGAAGAAATATCAGTAACCTCAGATGTGCAGATGACATATGGCATCTGCACCCTTACGGCAGAAAGAGAAGAACTAAAGAGCCTCTTGATGAAAGTGAAAAAGGAGAGTGAAAAATTTGGCTTAAAACTCAACATTCAGAAAACTAAGATCATGGCAGCTGGTCCCATAACTTCATGGCAAATAGATGGGGAAACAATGGAAACAGTGACAGACTTTATTTTGGGGGGCTCCAAAATCACTGCAGGTGGTGACTGTAGCCATGAAATTAAAAGATGCTTGCTCCTTGGAAGAAAAGATATAACCAACCTAGATAGCATATTAAAAAGTAGAGACATTATTTTGCCAACAAAGGTCCGTCGAGTTAAAGCTATGGTTTTTCCAGTAGTCACGTATGGATGTGAGAGTTGGACTATAAAGAAAGCTGAGTGCTGAAGAATTGATGTCTTTGAGCTGTGGTGTTGGAGTAGACTCTTGAGAGTCCCTTGGACTGCAGGGAGGTCAAACTGGTGAATCCTAAAGGAAATCAGTCCTGAATATTCACTGGAAGGACTGATGCTGAAGCTGCAGCTCCAATACTTTGACCACCTGATGTGAAGAACTGACTCACTGGAAAAGACCGTGATGCTTGGGAAGATTGAAGGCAGGAGGGAAAGGGGATGGCAGAGGATGAGATGGTTGGATGGTATCACCGACTTGATGAATATGAGTTTGAGCAGGCTCCGAGAGTTGGTGATGGACAGGGAAGCCTGGAGTGCTGCAGTCCATGGGATTGCAAAGAGTCGGACATGACTGAGTGATGGAACTGAACTGAATTGAACTGAACTGAACTGCCTGCTGTCTCTGAAGCTGGGCAAGACTCTGACCTGATCCCTCTTAAGTGACACAAAGGGTTTTTCTAGATGACTGTTGACCTATTTCTCCCTCTTTTGCTCTGGGCCACACCCATTTCATTTACTGTCCCATGGGGAATGAGGGTGGAGTCCTCTACCCCTCACACAAATGGAAATGTCCTAGAGGAAAGGTTCAGTGTTTGTCTGTGTGGCACTCACTTGATATATATAGTGCTTGGAAAGGATTGGGTTGGTCAAAAGCACTGTTCGTGTTTTTCCATGACATCTCATGGGGAAACCCAAACAAACTTTTTGACCAACCTAATACACAGGCGGCACTCCAGGCCTCCCTGTCCATCACCAACTCCTAGAGTTTACCCAAACTCATGTCCATTGAGTCGGTGATGCCATCCAACCCTCTCATCCTCTGTCATCCCCTTATCCTCCTGCTTTCAATCTTTCCTAGCATCAGGGTCCTTTCAAATGAGTCAGTTCTTCGCATCAGGTGGCCAAAGTATTGGAGTTTCAGCTTCAACATCAGTCCTTCCAATAAACACTCCGGACTGATCTCCTTTAGGATGGACTGTTTGCATCTCCTTGCTGTCCAAGGGACTCTCAAAAGTCTTCTCCAAGACCATGGTTCAAAAGCATCAATTCTTCGGCGCTCAGCTTTCTTTACAGTCCAACTCTCACATCCATACATGACTACTGGAAAAACCATAGCCTTGACTAGATGGACCTTTGTTGGCAAAGTAATGTCTCTGCTTTTTAATATGCTGTCTAGGTCGGTCATAACTTTCCTTCCAAGGAGTAAGTGTCCTTTAATTTCATGGCTGCAGTCATCATCTGCAGTGATTTTGGAGCCCCAAAAAAGTGTGTGTACACCACCTGCAAAGGCAAGGTCACTGGAAGGAAATGAGGACCACTTCCCCTGTTCTTTCTACAGAGGGTAATCACATTCAACCCAGAAAGGGAAGGGAGAAAACCCCTGAGAGGAGGGGCAGGGTCTCCAAGGAGGAAGGAACTCAGGCTGGATCTGATGGGAGGAGCAACTGGGGTGAGGTACGCTTCCTTCCCTCTTTCCTTCTCATGATGTAGACATGACTTTGCTCACTCTCACCATGCCAGGAAAGTTCTGATGACTCCTTTTGATTGATGCATAAAGATTAATCTGGCAAGATGTGCATGCTGTGTCCATGAGCTGTGATTGTGGAGACAGGTAGTGTTCAGGGAAGCAAAAATGCATGAGAAAAGCAGGATTTAAAAACTTCTCTTTCCCAGAGGTTTTTTGTTCACATGACCCATATACAAATGTCTATAGTCACTTTATCCATAATAGCCAAGAACAGGAAACAACCCAGATGTCCTTCAGCAGGTGGATGGTTAACCAGAAGTGATACATCTACTCAGCAATAGGAAGAGATGAATTATTGATACACTGCAACCTGCATGAATCTCAAAACATTATGCTGTGAAAAAAAGTCCATCGAGAAAGGTTACAAGCTGTATGATTCTGCTTATGTGATGACACAATTACAGACGGGAAGAATACGCTAGTGACTGCCAGGTATCAGAGATGCAGGGAGCTGGGAATGGTTAGGAACAGGCAGTTGGAGAGGGCCTGATGGTGTCGGAACTGTTCAGAATCTTGACTGCAGTGGTGGATACAGGAGCCCATGTATGGATCAAAGTGCACGAAACTAAACAGGCACCTACAACTGTGGGCACGTGTAATAGGGAAAGTCTGAATGGAGGGGTGACTTACACATTAGGATCTTGGCTGTGATGTTGTACTATGGTTTTATGAGAAGTCACCATGGGGGAAACTGGGTAAAGTGTACCTAGCATCTCTCTGCATTATTTCTTACAACTGCACATGAATCTATGATCAACTTCTAAAAAAGTGTAATAAAATGATACGGAAGAAAAAAACCCTGTTGCATCGATTACATCATCATTCAGGAGAAACAAGGTTCATTGGTGTCCTAAATCAAAACCAAGCCCCAGAGTGGTCTTTCCTCATCAGAAATAACTCTATTCTGACTTGGAATCAGCTCCCAATGCTCCAAGGATTCCCCTTGGAGTCGCCACGGTGCCTCCAGTCCTGAGAAAAGATGAGCCTGGCAAAAAGCTGCCATCACACAAATTACCAATCTGGGTGCTGCCATGGCTGGCGAGGATTTACATAAATCAGGCATATTTCACACTCTCTTTACTGGACACTTCCTCCAAGTCCCAACTTCAAAAGGCATGGTCCGGGGGGCAGCTCTGCAGCCCAGGCTCCCTTCATGGCTGGCTAAGGTCTCACAACATCCTCCTCCACAGCGAGGCCACTCCCCTCATCTACCCTCAAGATGCCTGGAACCAAGACACAGGTCTCTGCAACATAGAAGCTCCAAAATACAGTCTGTTTAAAAAGTACTGCTTCTGCTCTTCTGTGTCTCCCCTTTTAGTTGTTTAACACCTTGAGACTCTCAAGACAAAATGTGAAGCCACCCCTAACGCTAAATAAGTGGACTACTTTCAGCCGATGGCACATCTTCAGTGAGTCACAGAGGAAAATCCATGCAATAGGAAAGAAAAGAAGGCTCCTCCACATGATGTCAATCTTCTAAAAGATGGCTGATCTCCTGCAGTGGAAATCCACGCTAAAGAGGGACCACAGGATTAGCTGTTCCCTTGATTTCTTATTATTTTCCTGATAGAAAAACACTTTAAACTTCTTAAAATGTAAAGGAAGAAAAAATGCAGCAATGCAATTTGTGTGGTTATCTAAGCTGAACAGATCTCCTATTCTTTCTTATTAATACCAACCCCAGGCCAGCCCAGTTGCTAGCTGACTGCCAGTCATGCCCTCCAAGGATGACAAAGCAGGAAGAAAGGAAGAGGAAATCTTTTTCTATAGAAGGCAGCCAACTGGATGCTGGAAGCAGTATCATAACTTGCAGTAAGAGGTGCCAGACACAAGGAATTTCCCAGAATGGCCAAGAGTGGCAAAGCCACGTGTCAGAAAGTGAGGAAACTAGAGCCAAGATACCAGAGGCTGTCACCTTCAAGAAAAGCAAAACGAGAGCTTTTCTGGTGGTTCAGTGGTTAAGGGTCCTCCTGCTCGTGCAGGGGACACTGGAAGATCCCACAGGCTGCAGAGCAACTAAGCCTGTGTGCCACAGCTATTGAGCCTGTTCTCTGGAGCCCACGAGTTGCAACTACTGAGCCCAAGTGCTCCAGAGTTCATGCTCTACAACAAGAGAAGCCACTGCAATGAGAAGCCCACACACCACAACTAAGCAATAGCCCCCTCACCGCAACTAGAGAAAGTCTGCACACAGCAACGAAAACCCAGCACAACCCCAAAGCAGAACAAAATGAAAAGCCAAGTTCCTGATGAGGTGGATGTACAAAGAGGTTGTAAAATAAGTGATCCCATTCCACCAAGTTCAGGGACTTGGTGGAACTGAAGCAGAAAGGCGGGCATGGGGGATACTGAGACCTCTGTGCCCTGAAGCAGAAAGCAACTCCTTGCTCCTAGAGAGCCTCAGGGGAGCCTACTATCAACCCAGTTAGTTAGCCTCACCCACAAATTGCTGGAGAAGACTCTTGAGAGTCCCTTGGACAGCAAGGAGATCAAACCCGTCAATCCTAAAGGAAATCAACCTTGAATATTTGTTGGAAAGACTGATGCTGAAGCTGAAGCTCCAGTACTTTGGCCAAGAGCCAACTTATTGGAGTTGGCAAAGAGCCAACTTATTGGAAAAGACCCTGATGCTGGAAAAGATTGAGGGCACCGAAGAAGGGGAAAACGGAGGATGAGATGGCAGGATGGCCATCACTGACTCAATGGACATGAGTGTGATCAAACTCCAGAAGATAGCATAGGACAGGGAAGCTGATGTGTTACAGTCCATGGGGTTGCAAAGAGTAAGATATGACTTAGTGACTAAACAACAACAACAACAAACTGCCAAGGTGAGGATCCAAGAGTGTCCAGGAAATTGAAAAGGTGCTAGTTTTGTCCACCTGCCACATGAGGAGGGCTGTTAAAGAGGCCATATGGTGCCTCGTTATCTCAAAATAAAATCTCATTATTATAACTTTCTGTACATCTGAATCTCTGATTGCAGGTATCCATGGAAAAGAAAACCTCAGAATCCTGATCTCATGGGATTCCTAGGCAGACATGAAACTCTAAGAAATAAAATCTGTTTTGAGCTAAATCTTGCTGAATTCTGCCAAAAGTAAATAGGAAATGTTCACTTGCTGTACTGTTTCTGCTGGATGAAGCAGACAGAGGGAAAACTCATAATCATCTCAAACTGTGTCCTAAACCCAGTCTCATTCTGCAAAGTCACGTCTCACCACCCAGGAGAGCCTTTACTCCACACAGGAGAGTCTGTCAGCCTGCAGAATTTCCTAAAGAAAGAACATTCTGGTTGATGGCAGCATTCTGAGCTGACAAGTAAGACCCCACAAGTATTACTGAATTACAGTCTCATGACTGCAAAATATTCGCTTCCAACTACTGTGAGATAAGTATCGTTTCCATAAAAAAGAAAAATCACTCCACAAGCTCACTCTTCTGTTTATTTATTAAAGAGTTACTATCCCTGCAAAACCTTACCATAAGTTTCTGCGAACATATTATCTAAGAGATCATGGTCATGTTATTTTAACGGATACAGAGAGTTATTTGGCTTGAGTTTTTTTTGTCTTCAAGGTGTTTATAATGTATCTGGAAACACTAGACAAATATTCAAAACTCGGGGGGAAGTGCAAGGCAGTGTACAGTTAGTGCCAAGATCAATGCCAAGATCAACTCTTCAGCTCATAGACCTAGAGAAACCTGTGCCCCAAAGAGAAAACCACCTTTTAAAGATTCCAAAGGGCTGCAGAGCACTTCCTGATGTCCACCCCCTGAGCAAACAGCCTGGTTCTCAATAACATTTTTCACCACTCCCTGGGGGCTCAGCAGTAAAGCATCTGTCTACAATGCAGGAGATGCAGCAGGAGGCTCAGGTTGATCCCTAGGTGGGGAAGATCCCCTAGAGAAGGAAATGGCAACCCACTCCAGTGTTCTTGCCTGGGAAATCCCATGGACAGAGGAGCCTAGTGGGCTACAATCCAGAGTCACAAAAAAATCAGACATGACTTAGCAACTAAACAGCAACAACGCAAGCCCACTCCCTCATACATTATGAGCCAATTCACCGTCACCAAGGGCCTACTCATTATGCAGCAGAAACTACCGCTGCATTTGATAGAATTCAATCTGGTTGTCTGGCTCGGTAGAGATGATCTGAGATTGAAGAAGTAAGGGGAGGAAGTAGAGTCTCAGCTCTTGACCCTCATTCTGGAGCAGGAGGAAGAGGTTAACAAGACAGTTGGTTCAGGTCAAGAGCAACCAAAGACTGTGGTCTGAGATTCACTCATTAGTCAGTTAACTCCAACATCCAACCTTTACTAAGTGCCCTGATAAGAATCTATAGCACAGAGGGGAAAAAAAAAAAAAAAAAAAAAACAGGTACAATCTGTTTGTAGGACATAAGTTAACCTCAAAAATGCATTCCAATATACATTAGGTGCAGACAAACATTGCTTGATTCCACTTATACTAGGAACCTAGAATAGTCAAATGCAAAGTCAGAAAGTACACTCGTAGATTGCCAAGGCCTGGGGACAGGGAGGGGGAATGGGGACTTAGTGTTTAATGGGGACAGAGTTTCAGTTGAGGAAGGTGAAAAATTCAGGAGGTGGATGATGAGAGCTGCATAACAATGTGAAGGTACTTAGTGCCACTGAGCCGGATGGTTAAATGTGGTGAAAATATTATGTTTTATGTTATGTGACTTTTACCACAATTAAAAAAAAAAAAAAATATATATATATATATATATATATATATACACACCAGAGAGACATTTGAGGAGATACAATGATGAACATGATGCAGAATGGGAAGACATGATGACTGCTGTAACATAGGACAAGCATGTGTGATGAGCACATACAGAGGAAGTCAGGTGAGGCTTCCTGGAGGAGGTGGCCTTTGGCCTCTCAGCCTTGGAGGATGAGGAGGTTGGGGATGAGGTACAGTCTGGAAGGGAGGGTGAAGGAGAGTGGGTTTTCCATGAGGAGGGCACAGGTGAGCAAAAGCAAGACTGGGCAGAGCAGTGATCTCTGCCCCTCGCGCGGAAGGGTGCTCGACTGTGTACACACAAAATTTGCCCTTGGCAGGTCTATAAAACCCAGGCCCATCAAATTAACTACCCACCTAGAGTAATTAAGACAGACGACTTCAGTTCAGTTCAGTAGAGCAGTGGATCCTTGTCACCAAGTAGGCAGCCACTCACAGAACACACTGATTGCATGGTGATTAAATCTCCACAAATATGATTTTAATCATATGTTATTTAATATAGAGAGAGCAATGACATTTTCCAGGATAGATGGGCATATGTACCTGAGCCAGTAAATTATTTCCTACTGACAAACAGAGACCGTCTCCTAAGCACACTTCCATCTCAACCTAAGTATTTCCTTCCTGAATGTGATTCCTTCCCTTCTCTCAGGAGCTAAGTGAGAGGTAAGCAGACTTCGCCTGTGGTAACTTTGTTTGATGACCAGCTTGATCCCCACCCCCAACTGTCACTCTATCACATTTCATTGCAGAACATTTCTGGAAACACCTACAAAACCAATACTGCAGAGCTCTCATACCTCACTCTCAACAAATCTTGGGTCTAGAGAAGCCAAATGTAAGAAATGTAGCACATTAATGATAAACTGCACACCTTACAAAGAGTGTCAGTCTGGCAATTGCTAGATTAGCCCTATGATACCTTAAGAAAGGCAGGAACCGACACCTGTAATCAGAGTTCATTGTCCAATTACATTAGGATAATAATGGTCCGGACTCATTTATGTTTGTATAAGATGATTTGATTTTCCACACTAAAAGGTCTTTTATTACCAGCCATCAACACCATAATAGCAGTCCTAAATGTGAAAGAAAGCCACTCGAGTTAATCCAGCTTTCTGACTTTATTTCACTGCATCAGCAGGGTCTCCCTCACAGCTGCCATAAGCTGTGGCCAAAGGCAGGAAAGGCACACATGTCCACGATGGATCCCGAGGGAGGAGGGAATGGTCACACAGTGAGGATGTCGGGGGTGGAAGGAATAAGAGATGAGGGTGCCTAGAGAACAACCCAGAAGGTTAAATTCTCTAAGAAAACACAATGAGAAAGGGGAAGGTGAAGGATGGATGGGGAAAGAAAAGCAAGACAAATAGCATCTTGTGGTTCCCTGCCCAAGACTGTTCTACTTCAGGATCAAAACTCTGGTTCCTGGTGCCTTTCCTAGGTGGAACTCTGATCAGGTTAGACCACCTCCTCCCCTCTTCCTCCAGCAAACAAGGAAAGAAGAGCATCTCAACTCCCACACCACCGATACAAAGACTTAAATACAGGCAGTTTGTGGATCCTATAAAATGTGGAAGGTGTGATGATGGAATAATGATTTTAAAATAAAATTTTCAGAAGACATACATGAGTACAGTTTTTTAAAGCAGTCATTTTGAGAGCACTTGTACTTAATGCAAGGATGGCATGACCATAGTCCTGGGTATTTATGGTGCATCTTTGAGCACTGCCATTTTGATCCTTTAAAAATATCTATTTACATATGTACATATGTATTTTATTTGGCTGTTCTGGGTCTTAGGTGGGGCATGGGAATCTTTTAGTTGCCATATGTCAACTCTTAGGTGTGGCATGTGGGATCTAGTTCCCCGACCAGGGATCGGACCTGGACCCCCTTCATCGGGGGCATGGAGTCTTAGCCACTGGACCACCAGGGAAGTCCCATGGCTTTGGTCTTAAAACCAGAAATACAACCTCTAGCCTTGGTAGTGATTTTGGTTCTGATCCAAACATACATCATGCGGGTTGATCACATAGCTCATTCATCAGACTTGACTTTCTATGGCATTTAGTTGCTTCATAAAAGTGGTACCACTCTGAGGGAAGCCAGCTTTGTCCCTGCCGAGCACATGAGAAGAATGGGCTCTGGGCTGTCCGTGTTATTCCAAGGGAGGAGTTTTCTGAAGGTGACACTGTTGGGAGGAAGCACTGGACCTCCCAAACGCTTGATTTTAAAGGCACGTGACTGGTTTGCTCACATGTTTGGGATGCTTATTTATTTGTATATATCACTTTTGTTTTGAGATGAAAAGCCAGCAGGCCAAGAGTGAAAAGTTACTAAATTGATGCTCACTGCCTGCCTCACTGAGGATGGGGAAAGCAGGGTACAGGTCAGGGAGGGAGAGTAGAAAAAAACAGGGGAGTTTAGAGCAGGCAGGGGGAGAGGCCTTGTCATTCACGTGTCTCCTGGCCACCCTCACTTACTCTGCTCTCCCTCATTCAACAAATATTTGTTAAGTGTCTGCAATGCCCAAGTGTGCTAGAGGCTTGGGTACATCAGCAAACAAACCAGGTCGGAATCCTCATCCTCATATATTCTAGGCTAAAAGGTGCAGGTGAACAATAATCAATAACATAACGAGCCAATTAGACAGCCTCTTCAATGGTGTTAAGCGTCCTAGAAAATTTTCACACAGAGGATGATACAGGGGCTGGGCCTGAGGGAAGGCAGTGATTTTAAATGTCTGTCCCAGCTGAAGGGCCAAGAATACCTTCCCTAGCTTCCAACCTTTAAATCTTAGTACCCTTCTGTTCTCAAGAGGAAAGGACAGTAGTCACCAAAGAGAAGATTTATTTCTGGTCAAGATTAATTAAATGGCAATGAGTGAAGTCATCTCCCTAGAAACGGGCACCACCATTTACACTGGGAACTTACTGAGCTCCTTCCTTTCTAGGTGCTATCATCCACACAAGCCTTGCCCACCTCCAGGAGCAAACATTTGGACCATGTCTTTGGGCAAGCCTTTCTTAACTTCTGTCTTTACTATTGATTCTTTCCTAAAAGTCATCAGTCAGGATAAAGTGACCTCATCATTTACTCTGAGAAACAATCGAAAAGCAGCTCAAGTCTGCCTTCCTGGTCTCAAGTCCACAGCTATTCTGACTGCCACCACGTTCACCTGCAAAGCAAGAAAAATAAGAGAGAAAATCTTTACTTCTTCTTCCATAGAAAATGGAAGAATTTTTCAAAGATAGATGAATTTGTAAAAATCATGTAAGATTTGTCTGATGTGAAAGAGAGAAATATTACAGATACAGGGGATACAAAAAAAAATATTCATTGTTTTGCAGTGCGTTTCTAAGAAAATGCTTTTAAAATATAGGATATTGAGCATCCCGAGTTTGGGAAAGAAATCTAACAGCTAAGAAATAATGAGAACCTTCTCTCTTTCTATTTTTAACTGTAGGTACTTGATCTTCCCCACAACTAGAGAGGGAACATCTCAAAATTATCCACACTGGTGAAGTTTGTGGCATTTCGCTGTGACTCAGCGTACCTTCCCTGAATGCATTGCCATTCCATCTCTCACTCTTCATCCAGGACTGATTCTGCACACTGGCCTTGGTAGAAAGCCACCGTAACAGTGGACTTGCATATGGGACTGCCCATGTGATGTGGCTGCTTATAATCCTAGTGCTGTCTCAATACAAGCCAGTCCATCCAAGACGAGCCCTGGGCCTCTGGCCTCCAAACTCCCCACCCTTCAGGCAACAGGCTTCTCCCAGGTCTTTTCCATCCACCCCTTGAGCAGCTCAAGGGCTCATCCTTTCTGCCTTCTCTCCCCCACCACCAACTTCCTGCACATCACCATGTCTTGTCTGTTCTCCTTTCAATGTTTTTAAAATTTTACTTAAAGTTTTTATGTTGTATTGGCGTTCAGGTGAACAGTGAAAGGACTCAAGTCGTATGACCTACACTTCTATCCGTCCTCCCCCAAACTCCCCTCCCATTCAAGCTGCCATACAACATGGAGCAGAGTTCAACATGCTTTAAATCTGCCTCCTCCTAACTCTGTTGCCACCACCATTGTCCAGGACACCACCCTCTGTCTCCCTGACTGATGTCACAGCTTCCCAGTTGGTCTCTCTGCCCTGGTTTTACCTTCCAAATTCCTCATCCACAAAAGGCTAGAGTGACCTCTCTTCAATCCAAGTTAATTCATATCACTCTCCTGGAATAAAAGTCCCCCTTCCTGCCATGGTTCTCAGGGAGGCTTCCCATAGTCATTGATGCCTGGACCTCTCACCTCTTCCCATCCCTCTGACACAGCCAGCAGGCCCTTTGTCCAACAGGCCCTTTGTCCAGAACACGTCTTCGTCCTGCTCGCTGAAGTTCTCTTCCACCCTGGGCCTGTGAACTTGCCTCCCTCCTGCCCCTTATGTCCCTCAGAGCTCTGAACAACTGACTTTTCCTTCTTCAGTGTCGACTCAGACATCCTCTGCCCAGAGAATCCTTTCCTCATTGACCAGTCCTAAAGTAAAGCCTTACCGGCACCTCACTTCCACTCTTATGCCCTTTGCTGCAACCTTCAGGCTCTATGAACAGTCTGTGTGTCTGTCTGCTTACTCATTTTCCACTGTCCTCTCCATGAGGGCAAAGTCAATAACACAAGGGCAGGGACTTTATCATTTTTACTTCTGTGACCCCAGGTCCTGGCTCTGGGACTAGCATGTAGGAAGTACTTGGTATGCATCGCTAAATAAATGAGTGATTCAAGACCAGAATAAAAAATAGAAAATGCTGTGGTTTTCTATAGACTTGCATAATTTCTGAATATTAGGTGCAAAGTTGACCTCAAAGATCATCTGACCTATATGTTCATATTTTAAAGACTTCTTTTTGACACTGGTCATTTTTTAAAGCCTTTACTGAATTTGTTACACTATTGCTGCTGTTTAATTTTTTGGCCAAGACATGTGGGGTCTTAGGCATGTGAGATTTTTACCCACACAACCTTCAATGGAAGGCAAAGCCTTAACCATTGGACCACAGGAGGGAAGTCCCTAAACCCTAATGTTTTAATCGACGAGAAAATTGAAGATCAAGGAAGAAAGCTCTAGACTACATACCTACTGGCAACCCCTGGCCCCTAATGACCATCTCAATATTCTCTTCCACTTTAACACTTATCTAAGAAGTGGACTCTTAATTAGGAAGTGTTGTATACATGACACTAGCTAAATCTTACCTGATTAATAAATACAGTATCCATTGTTACAAATACTGAACTATTGAAAAGGCCTGTGGTCCCCTTCTCTTTTTTCTTTTCTTTCTTATAAATGAGTCTTTTAGACTATCCCAGCATCTCAGGTATCTGTCCCCCCACCCCCCGAGGCTGTTCTGGGTCTAAAAATTCCATCTTCTTTCCCCACCCATTATATCCTGTTACCAGTTTATGCTTTAACACACTATAAACTTCTTAATATAAATTGGAAGATATTCACCAGATAGAGATACGATCTATTTATGGCTAATTCCCAAACGAAGCAGTTTTCTAAGGTAATTGGGGAAAAGCCATCATTTCTTCACATCTGCCCCTGGGGGCCACCTGCAGTGAGGGCAGCTGAACACTCTTCTAACTGAAGAGGGGAAACAAGTTGGGGTGGGGAGTGATATCTTATATTGAACAGGCTTTATACGCATGCTTCTTCCTTCTCTACTGGGACCTGGTGATGTTCTTACCAGATTCTGAATTTTCATTCCAAAGGGCTTTATCATTTCCACATAGTCCCCATTGGTCACAGACAAGCAAGATCAATAAAGATATAACCCTACAGGCAGCAGCAAGCAAAAAACTTCCTGGTGAATTCCAGCCCTGGAAGCCAGAGGCCAAACATGCTGTGACCAACCAGGAATTGGCTTTTAGCTACCATCAGGTCCCACCAGATAGAATTTCCCTGTGGAGACAAGAGATGAGAAGGCTGTACGGGGGCTTGGCTCCATCTAGAAAGGCTGCATGTGTGGACATCACTGCTGCCTTTTCCAGAGTTGTCTTCAGACATGAAACAAGGAGGAAGGGAATGAACATGCATCACAAACACTCTGGTGAAGCTCGGAATGACCATTGTCCACAATTCCTGCTGCTTTCCTCTTTCATTTTTTTTCTTGTAACTTGATTGAGATATGTATTGAGATACATGTAATATATTCATCCATTTCAAATGTATGAGTCAATGGATTTTAGTGTATTCACAGAATCGTCTAACCATCACCTCAATTCATTTTAGAATATTTTAATCACCCTCTCTCCAAAGGATCCCTCTACCCTTAGCAGTCATCCTTCAATCTCCACAAACTCCCTTGCCCAGACCTATGCAATCATTTTCTTCTCCATAGACATGCCCATTCTGCACATTTCATATAAATGAAGTCACACAGCATGTGGTCTTTTATAACCGGCTTTTTTCATTTAGTGCCCATAGTTTTGAGGTCCACCCATGTTGCAGTGTGTATCAGTACTTCAATTCTTTCTGCTTTTGAATAATATCCCATTCTATGGATTTACCACATTTTATTTATCCACTCATCCATGTATCTATGTGTCCATTCATCAGGTGTGCATTTGGGTAGATTGCCCATTTTAACTATGATGTAATGCTACTGTACACATTGCTATTTATATTTTTGGTAGATATGTTTTTGTTTCTCTTAAAAATACACATAGCAGTGTAACTGCTGGATCACATGATAACTGTGATAAGTTATCATATGATAACTGTGATATGATAACTGATAAGTTACCATATGATTACTGTGATAAGTTATCATGAAAGTGTTAGTCCTTCAGACTCTGGCACTCCATGGACTGTAGCCTGCCAGGTTCCTCCGTCCATGGATTTCTCCAGCAAGAATACTCAAGTGAGTTGCCATTCCCTTCTCCAGGGGATCTTCCCGACCCAGGGATCAAACCTGGGTCGTCTTCATTGCAGGCAGATTCTTTACCATCTGATCCACCAAGGGAGTGCCTAAGTTACTATATGAAAACTTAAACTTTTAAGGAACTGCTGGACATTTTTTGAAAGCAGCTGCACTATTTTACATTCCCAATAAGGTGAGGATCCAAATTTCTCTACTTCCTCTTGAACAGTGGTTATTATCTCTTTTTTATTACAGCCGTCCTATTAACTACACCAAAGCCTTTGACTGTGTGGATCACAAAAAAACTGTGGGAAATTCTTCAAGAGATGGGAATACCAGATCACCTGACCTGCCTCCTGAGGAATCTGTATGCAGGTCAAGAAGAACTAGACATGGAACAACGGAGTGGTTTCAAATTGGGAAAGGAGTATGTCAAGGCTGTATATTGTCACCCTGCTTATTTACCTTATATGCAGAGTACATCATGCAAACTGTTAGGCTGGATGAAGCACAAGCTGGAATCAAGATTGCCAGGAGAAATATCAATAACCTCAGATATGCAAATGACACCACCCTTATGGCAGAAAGAGAAGAACTAAAGAGCCTCTTGATGAAAGTGAAAGAGGAGAGTGAAAAAGTTGGCTTAAAACTCAACTTTCAGAAAACTAAGATCATGGCATCTGGTCCCATTATTTCATGGCAAATGGATGGGGAAACAATGGGAACAGTGACAGATTTTATTTTGGGGGGCTCCAAAATCACAGCAGATGATGACTGCAGCCATGAAATTAAAAGATGTTTGTTCCTTGGAAGGAAAGTTATGACCAACCTAGAAGTGAAGTGAAGTTGCTCAGTCATGTCCGACTCTTTGCAACCCCATGGACTATAGCCTACCAGGATCCTCAGTCCATGGGATTGTCCAGGCAAGAATACTGGAGTGGGTTGCCATTTCCACCTAGACAGCATATTAAAAAGCAGAGACATTACTTCTCCAACAAAGGTCCGTCTAAGTCCAAGCTATGGTTTTTCCAGTACTCACGCTGGATGTGAGAGTTGGACTATAAAGAAAGCTGAGCACCAAAGAATTGATGCTTTTGAACTGTGGTGTTGGAGAAGACTCTTGAGAGTCCTTTGGACTGCAAGGAGATCCAGTCAGTCCATTCTAAAGGAGATCAGTCCTAAGTGTTCATTGGAAGGATTGATGTTGAAGCTGAACTCCAATACTTTGGCCAGCTGATGGGAAGAGCAGACTCATTTGAAAAGACCTTGATGCTGGGAAAGATTGAAGGCAGGAGGAGACGGGGATGACAGAGGATGAGATGTCTGGATGGCATCACCGACTCGATGGGCATGAGTTTGAGCAAACTCCGGGAGCTGGTGATGGACAGGGAGGCCTGGCGTGCTGCGGTCCATGGGGTCGCAAAGAGCCAGACACGACTGCATGACTGAACTGAACTTGAACTGGACTGATGCAAAGAATTGACTGGCTGATGCTGAAACTAAAGCTCCAGTACTTTGGCCACCTGGTGCGAGGAACTCACTCATTGAAAAAGACCCTGATGCTGGGAAAGATTGAAGGCAGGAGAAAGGGACGACAGAGGATGAGATGGTTGGATGGCATCACCAACTCAATGGACATGAGTTTGAGCAGGCTCCGGGAGTTGGTGATGGACAGGGAAACCGGGTATGCTGCAGTCCACAGGATCGCAGAGTCGTTGGGCATGACTGAGCAACTGAACTGAACTGAGTAGAAACTGATATCTCATTATGGTTTTGGCTTGCATTTCCCTAATGATTAGTGTTGTTGTTTGATATCTTTTCCTGAGCTTATTGACCACTTGGATATCTTCTTTGGAGAACTGGCTGTTCAGATTCTTCGGTCATTTGTCCAAATGACCCAAAACATTGGGTTATTTGTCTTTATATTAAGAGTTGTAAGAATTTGTTCCCTGTTGCTTTATTGCTAATGATTTTAGATAGCAACTTGGGAAGTAAAATGTATATTTTACAATGTTAAAAATCATTAGAACAAAATAAGTTTGACTCTTTACCAGAGAATGAAAACACCATGTATAATTTTTCTCATCTCCTACAGCCTCACAGATTCCCATGGATACTCCATTTGTATGTTGCACATTGAGTCCTGTGCATGGTCAATGGTCCTATTAGTAAATGGTCAAGACTTTGGGTGAATGGTCCATTTGATTAAGTCCACTAATCCAAAGTATGGAGAATCTTATGGCTATGCACAACCATCCAAATCTTTCACTAGTTCTGAGGCAAAATTGAAGCCATACACATTTGAGATGGGTTCAACCTAAAAAAAAAAAAAAGAGCAATAAACATCACAGCCTGCAGCAAGTGCTCAACTGAGTGTTGGTTGAAGGAATACAATGCACACAGGGCCTCTGTGAGGCATAGGGTTTTAAGCACTTGGCTTGTTTACTTAAAAAGAAGATGAAGGGAAAGACTTATTTCCGTCTTGGTCAAAGAGTTGTTGATCTTCTGAAGCCATAGCCAATAACCCTACTATCCTGATGGCTTTGAATGTTTTTCCAGATTAGGACGGGGAGGGAGGCTCATTTGCTGATTGATAGCCCTATCTACAAATGGGTCCATTTGCCAGTGCAGGTTATAATATATACATGAGATGGTTTTTATCTAGTTCTGGGAAGATAAACAGATCTGGGCTGTATGTGATTATCAGACCAACCACTTCCTCATAGATCTAGAAGTATGTTTAAAGTCATTCAGGCAGCAATCCCACTGCCATTGCCTTTAGCATGTACTCTGAAGATCAACTCATTCTTCACATTTCTTATGTCTCTGCTTCTGGCTGCCTGATCTTTGGTCCTTTCTCAGTTATATTCAATTATAAGTAATGAAAAGGGACATGACTTCAGCTTATGCAGCATATGCATTTTTTAATTGTAGGCAAGTCTGCTTCTTCCTTTATAGATCAGAGATGCTAAATATAACATGCTCTTCCCCTCCCTTCCAGGACTGTTGAGAACCTCAACTAGATGATGGAGTTTCCTGCAACATGCAAAACTCCAAACAAATGTTAATGGTGCTTCTGTAACTACTGGGTGACCTCAAATCAACCAATTAGTTGATTGAGCTTTTTCTTTTTTCCTTGACAGTGCCTGTTAACATGACGTTTTGGAAGAATTTAAACAAATAACTAATATGAGTTGGGCATAAACTGCATTTTTGGTCCTTGTTTCTTTTCTAACACAGAACAGAAGAAAATTTGAGGGAACATGACTCTAGATATATGAGTGCATGCTAAGTCACTTCAGTCGTGTCTGATTCTTTGTGACCCTATGGACTGTAGCCCACTAGACTCTTCTATCCATGGGATTCTCCAGGCAAGAATACTGGAATGGTTAGCCATGCCCTCCTCCAGGGGATCTTCCTGACCCAGGGATTGAACTCATGTCTCCTGAGGCTTCTGCATTGCAGGAAGATTCTTTATCACTGAGCCACTGGGGATATTCAGATATTGCTTAATCTAACCCCCCAAAATGGAGGAAAGCATTCTGGTTGATGGTGGTCCTTGAGGAAGTAGCAGGATAAAGGGGCTATGTCAGCACCCTCTAGGGTGCACCTGATAGAACCCATTTCTTCCCAACTCCCAGTGGGTGGAACCAAGATTTCTAAACCTGTTTTTTCTAGGCTAGACTCTGTCCTCTCCTCAACCACTGAAAATGGAATAAAAAAGGCAGATCCTGCGTGGGCTGGGTTCCTTTTTTGCTGGCCAAGAGGAGAAAGCCAAGTAGTAAGTGAAACATTCTGCCTTGAAAAAGTGATCTGGGTTTTGTTTAAGTCACTAATGAAGAGAGAATCTTGAACAATATCAAGCCAAAATGACCCAATTAAATCAAAGATAACTTTCAAAAAGCAGTGGGTAATTTCCAACTTGGAAACAAGCCAGAAAAAAGAGGCTGCCTCCATTTATTCCAGTAGAAATGCCACAGGAGTTGAATGACCACAAAGACCATATTTTCCAGGAAATGAAAACCACTAATGGGCATTATTTTGGTAATCCAGGTACTTTCTTTCATGATAAACACCTGCTCCTTTTGGAAACAGACTTAATGATGATGTTTATCCATTTATATTTGTATACTGCTGAGCCCACTGACAGCACTCAATAAATAATAAATAATGATAATAATAATCTCGATCCAGTCTTTAGGAGGAAGAAATAAGACCCAAAGATTTATTGTTGGCATAACCTGTAAAAATCGATCTTGCTCTTTAAATAGAAGTGCCTTAAGGGAAGATAAACCATTGATTTATGATTCAAAGAAAATGTAACTTTAAGAATTATAATAACAACAACAATAATCAATGTCCTATATGGACCATAACAAAAGAAAGAAACAAAGAAAAGGAAAACACCTAGAATAATAAAAGGTATTATTCTAGGAAAAGAGGAAGATGACGTAAATATTTTTAAATGACTGGAGTCAGAAACAAGACTGGCTCCCAGGTATACCTGCCTACTTCTGTTTGCTCCTTGAGCATGTAGGTTGCACAGCTCAGTGATGAGAGAAACTAATACACCTCCATCCACCTCTCTCAGTCCATCTACACTTAACCCCCTTCACCAGCAGAAGCTGACTTCCACTGTTATCAGCAGAGCCCACCTGAGATTTACTTCCGCCACATCTTCCCAGAATGATGAGGTCATAAGGAGTTACAACTCACTGACTCCTCCACGTTGATCTGGCCTTCATTCCACCTCCTCAAGTAGGTTCAGAAAACACAAAAGTAGCCCCTTCTCAGGACCCTTTGATGATTGCTTATTCCCTACTATGGAGTGAAATGCAAAATCTGTATCAATGGCTTGTTCCCACCTTAGCTTGCCAGCTTCACTTCCCACCGCATTTTCTCTTCAGCATCTTTTTCCATTGACTCACTCATGATGACCTGCACACTCCACGGCTCACCTGTGTCTGTGGCTTGTGTCAGGCTGATTCCCATGGGGAATTCACTTCACTGCCTGCTGAGATGGGTGTGTCTTTAAGGTGCAGCTCAAATACCAGCTCCTTCAGAAAGCCTTTCAAGGTTCTTTTATTTAATGTTGGTTCCCAACTCCCTGTACCCCAGTGGAATTATAATTGTAGCATTTTTACATTTTTCAAGTTTTTCTTTGTATAAAAGTAAACGCATTGACAGTTCTCCTCTAGGAGCTTGTAAGACTCCAGAGTGCCTGAGCTTTGCATGTAGTAGGAACTTAGTACAGACTTACTTAATTCTACTGCTACAGTGAGGAGGAAACCCATAAGGAAAAATGCTAGTATCTTGACATTTTATGATGATGCCTTTTAGAAAAGTCCTGAGCACACGCTCACTTAGTTTCATCCAATTATTGACAACCATTTCTCCAATATGTAAAAGTCTGCTCACAATTCCTCCATGGCACATAGTGGTCAATAAATGCTCCCTGAAAGCCTGTTGCTAACATGGGATGAGCACCCGTGAGATGTTGGCGTCTTCAACATGTACAGTCTGTGCCCTCTTGAAATCTTAGCCTGTCCTCGCTCATCTCTCTCTTACTTTGACAAACTTTTCTTCTATTTCCAGCACTCATTATGGCACCCAATCAAGTGCCATTGACAAAATCAATGGTTATGTTCTATCATCAATCACACAGTTAACAAAACATCTCGATCGTATCTGTATAGGATTAAATTAGTATGGGAAGAAGTAGTAAAGGATTAAAAGTTATCATAAAAATGGTCTTATCTCCAAGAGGATGACATTTACTACCATCTATTAAAATCACCTACTCATTTGTCTTAACCTTCTCTTTAAATTATAAACACTACGAGGATAGGGGCCACATTAGTCATCTACATCATTATATTTTCTGGTACCAAGCTGAGTCTTGACACATACTCTATGCTCAATAAATATATTATTTTACCTGAATGAAGTGAGTTGTCAGATTAAATTTGTAATGGCCCTCTGCTGCTCAGTTGCTCATTTGTGTCCTCTTGTCCGACTCTGTGACCCCATGGACTACAGTCCACCAGGCTCCTCTGTCCATGGGATTTCCCAAGCAATAATACTGGAGTGGGGTGCAATTTCCTCCTCCAGGGGATCTTCCCGACCCAGGGATTGAACCCTTGCCTCCTGTGTTTCCTGCATTGCAGGCAGATTCTCTACCCACTGAGCCATCTGGGAAGCCCAGGGAAGCAACAGCCCCCTAGCTGTAGCACAGTTATATGCCAAAATACTACTTTTCTAAGTGGAAGCAATCCAAAAGACTTCCTTGAGCTTAAGTGATGAGATCATATAATGTTAAGACACTGATTTGGGACTTTAAATTTATTTGCTAGAAAGTTTAGTTTTCAAATATTCATGGGCTGCTGAGATCGGTATACACCTGTGTCTTGGCAAACTGAAGAAAGAAATAAACAGGATCAAGGAAACTAAATGTATGAGGAATAAGGGGACTTAACTAATTCCCCGTGATGGCTTTGGGGTTTACTGCACCAGGTGTGGAATAAATTTTCTGAGCTCCCCAAATCGATTCCACCCTGAGCCTCACAGGCTATGATGAGTGGACTCCTTAATGGCCTTGAGGCTTTAACATCAGCCTCATACACCATCTGCGCATCTTTTCACTGACTCCTTCTATCTCCTCCTTGCGGACTCCAGTGCCTGGGCTTCCATCCTCCACCCCACAATGCTCCAGAGGCTCCTGCGTGCTAATCTCTGCAAAGACAGCAAGGCAGAATCTAGCCCTTGGTGAAGGCTATTTTCTAACTTTTTCACTGGGCAGATAGTTTTGTGAGACCAGAGGGGACAGACTGGTAATCTAAGCACCGACTCTGAAGAACCTCCAATCCTTGAACCAGATGTTCAAGGGCAAATACTTCACCCCTTATTAGCACGGGTCACTGAGAGAACCACTGGCAGTAAATATCATTGCCTCCTTTCCAAGCAATGAATAATGAAATGGCAGAAGAGGGCAATGTTAGTGAGGAGAGTGTGGAACAATGTGGCCCCTGCCAGGGCTGTGAGCCAAGACGCATGGTCACTTGCCCAGTTGCACCAGGGTGCGGGGCTCATGACTGATGAGCTTCTCAAATACCAAAGACCTGTGTATTTACATGTCTGAGACCTAAGGACCCGTTCCTGTAACTTCAGTGACCCCGAAGTCTTCCTGGAAGCTGGTGTGATTCTGTGTGCAATGTGACATTACCCAAAGACACGGCCTCTCGCCTTTTCCGATCAGGTCAGGCTGCAGGGACCACAAAGCCAAGGAAGTCAGTCAGTTGGTGATGACTAGCCTTGAGTGGGCCATATTGATCCAAATCAGATGCTACCAGAAATGTGCTGTCTTACATTAAACTTTCAGCTTTTCCCACACCAGAAGGTGGAATTCATCATCTACATAATACTTTACGCTGCTCATCAGTCGCTAAGTCATATTTGATTCTTTGTGATCCCATGGACTGTGGCCCGCCAGGCTCCACTGTCCATGGGATTCTCCAGGAAAGAATACTGGAGTGGGTTGACATTTCCATCTCCAGATTATCTTCCCGACCCAGGGATCGAACCAACATCTCCTGCGTTGCAGGCGGATTCTTTACCACTGAACCACCGAGGAGGCCCTTTACATTATCAGGAAAAGGAAAGAAATTGGCAGTTCTCAACTTTCCTGGAACAAACAAAAACTCACTGGAGTATCTTTCTAGCATGAGCTCAAAAGATTTCTGTCTTACTCAATAATCTGTATTTTGATGGGAATGATGAAACTATTTAAAACTCCTTTTCTGTTTTAATTGTTACAGATTCTTATATGATAACTTAAAAACTCAATGGGGAGGTGTGTTTCAATAACAATATGTGTGCAAAATCCTCAAGAGTTTTACAGTGTTCTCCCAGTCCTGAGTTTAAAAAGAGAAGTAACTGCTCAAAATGTAAATCTGATCACAGATTTACTTTAGTTTACATAGTAGGAGTATTAAGTCTAAGTATGAAAGCAAAGTGTGAAAATGAAGTGAGAATCATTCTTTGCTCAGACTGGATCTGGGGACAGCATGTCAGAGAGGCCAGTGCATTACAGGAAGGCTGGGCACAGAACACATGTGGAGCTGAGAGGGGGCCTCCCCTGGACACTGGATGCAGCAAAGACAGGCAGAGTCAAGAGACGCATCACAACTGCCCTCGAGTAAATACAGCAGCATCGTGTAGACACGGAAGCACATTTACTCCACGTGGCTTCTGGGACACAGCCTTCATTAGTGGGTGGTCCTCCCTGGGAGATGGTGGAACTGCATCAGAAGGAGGCTTGTTCCTGAAGCCATGGCAACTAGAGCAACAGGGATGTCCTCGGGGACCTTTGGACAGAAGTCAAGGGAGGACCTGACAGGGATGCTGCAGAAGGTGTGTTCATGGTATCCGGGCCCAGCACAGAAGAGCTGTGAGTTTAATTCTAATAACGACAGTGCATGAATCTCTGAAATTCATCTCTTTGTATCTTAAAATAGTTTATAGGAGAAGGTACATAACTCAAGGCACTTAAATAAAGAACCCGCTCCCCCACACGCAATGTACAAACAACATGATGGATAGGAGAAGAGTAGGAATTCTCTCTGAGAAAAAAATAACACATCTAAAAAGGAGAAGAGAAAAAAATCTTAAGCTAGCTACTTGAAAAGAACAGGAAGCTCTGGCTTATACAGTTTGGGGCACAGCTAAGTCTTGAAGGGCAGAAGAAATTCAGGAAAAGAATGAGACTAACTTGACCTATGCAGGAGGTGGAGGATGGATGGAAGAGGGTTTTTTAGCAGAATTCTTTAGATCTGAGGACAGTCTCTTGCTTACTATTCACTCTGGGGGAAAACAGAGAAAATAGTTTATTTCTACTTGTTGCTTTTAGACATGATCTTTGCTTCCATTATTGTTTTATAAGGAATTTTTTTTTCTTATTTTTAGTTTTAAGATAATTCTTTTTTAAAATAGGAAGGTTCATGGGTCATTGCTCCAACACAGACCCATGAGTCCCATCACCTAGTGATGGAAAGCCAATAGCACGGAGGAGAGGGAGACAGCAGCTGGACATGAGAGCTCTACGTCTCAAGCAACAGAGAAAGCAAATGCCATAGCGATTTCAAGAGACCTTGGCTCTCCCACACATGTTCATCCTGACCAAGGATTTCACAAAGGATGGAAAGTCCAAGCTGCTTTTCTAAATTAACAGAGCCGTCATTTCTAATGCATACATTTTTTTCTTTTTTTAAAAAGTTGTTATTTTTTAAAATTGAAGTATAGTTGACTTATACTACTGTGTTAGTTTCAGGTGTACAACAAAGTGACTCAGTTTTAAATACATATTTATAAAATATGTGTATTATATATCTGTATATACATACATCACATTTATTTTTCATTGCAGCACTATTCACAATAGCCAAGACAGGGAAGCAACAGAAATGTCCATCAACAGAAGAATGAATAAAGAAGATGTGGAACAGATATACAATGGAAAATTACTCATCCACAGAAAGAATGAAATCATGCCATTTGCAGCAACATGGATGGACCTAGACAGTGTCATACTGAGTGAAGTAAGCCAGAAAGAGAAAGACAAATATCATGATATTGCTTATATGTGGAACCTAAAAAAAGATACAAGTGAACTTTTTACAAACCAGAAAGAAGCTACAGACATAGTCCAAACTGCTTTTAATTGTAGGTTTCAATAACTATTTTTTTTTTTTACCAACACCTCAATTTCACCTAAAGGCCCCAGTTTTTAATTAATGCTGACTACTAACTAGTTTGTTATCTCTTTTTTTTTTTTTTTTTGAGAAGGGGGTAAAATTATGATGGTATCCCCATGTAAAGGCTGTAGACTGAAAAACCAGAATGCTAACTTTAGATCTGCCTGCAGTTCAGTGACCTTGCCCAGTTCATGACCAGACCTCAGCTTTCTCACCTGTAAATTGGCAGGGGTTGGGGTGGTTTCTGAGACTCCAACTATACATTCATTCAAAGAAAGCTATCTCTGAGAGGCAGAGGCTCCAGAGGCGTGCAGTGTAGCAGGCAGCCTCTCAGAAGATGGTACCGCAGAGGAAGACGGCAGACTGTCAGATGCAATTTCCAGGCCCTGGCTTCTGGATGCAATGCTGTCATTGTGATTATCTTGTAATCTGAGGAAGCTAGACCTTCTGACAACGTCCCTACCCCTCCTTGCGCTCCACTGCAGCAGTATTGAACCTGTGATGCGCTGGATCCTGGCTGGACGTCAGGTCTGCACGCTTTCTATTCTTCGGCCCTTGAAACTATTCCCTTGCCTTCTCTACCAGTCTGCTTCACATCCCTCAGCAGGCGATTAACACCTCACCTGCATTTCCAACCAGGCAGGTGAGGCGCCCCCACTCTGCCCTACTTCCTGAGTGCAGGGAGCACCCTCCACCCCGCATCCCGAGGGCCCGCCTGCTGCTGCACCTGCCGACCTGATGACAGACCCCCTGGGGAAGGAGCCCTGTCTGTCCTGCTCTCTCTGTGCCCCAAGTTCTCAGCACGCTGCTGGCTCTCAGCCGGTGCTCAGCAAACACTGCCCTGTGTTGTGTGGTGTTGCCTTGCATAGTTCTGTGCTGCGGTGTCAAGCATCAGTACACAGGTGAGTGGATTAAGGCAGGGAAGATCTGTGCCGTGTGCATTTTGTGTGACATTGTGGAGGGCCAACCCGGCCAGTGTGGATAGAGCTGTGCGTCCCTCTGGAGTCGACCCTGGGCACAGGATGTGGCCAGAGCAACTCATCAGGCCTCTCTTAGCCACTCCATCTTTGCATGAATGGTTGGGGATGATAAAGTTAAATGAAGTATGTCAATAGGGCCTCATGAACAGAACCCGGCACTGGTTATCCATATACGCACACTCATGAACACGGAGTGGGAAAAGGTTATCTTTGATGTACACTGGACACACACCTCACCTGCTCTTTCCACTTTCCCTGCTGCTAGGCTCCCCATACCTAGTGCTTCTTTTTTATTTTTTCATTTATTTATATTAGTTGGAGGCTAATTACTTTACAATATTGTAGTGGTTTTTGCCATACACTGATATGAATCAGCCATGGATTTATATGTGTTCCCCATCCTGAAACCCCCTCCCACGTCCTTCCCCATCCCATCCCTCTGGGTCATCCTAGTGAACCAGCCCTGAGCACTTGTCTCATACATTAAACCTGGACTGGTGATCTGTTTCACATTTGATAATATACATGTTTCAATGCAGTGTTTCTTTACTGCAGGAGTTTGTATGTGCCTGGCCATCTCAGAAGGACGCCCATGGGTATAGAGGATGCTATACAACTGCAAAAATATTTTATCTAAATCAGTGGCTTTTCTAGGACCAAAGATGTGTAGCAAGGGCTGGAGCAGCTTCAAGTTCAGAAGATGGGGCTTCCTGTCCCCTACAAATCATGCCACCTCGTGGTCACCGGTTCCAATTGCTCACAGGGAAGTCTTGCTTTCACATCTCCATGGATGTCTAAGGACCAAACCCACGCACCCTCAGAAAAAGACACACTTACCTGAGAACAATAACAATAAAATATTTTTACCTGTAAAGCTGCCCTGTGTCCTCTCCACATGACTGACTCCCATTTCAGTTTCATTTATCAAGAATGTGTTTCTTGAATACTCTCTCTTCCCCCAAATCATGCCATGTCCTCACTACATGCTCTTACAACATTCTGTCCTTTTCCATCATATCAATTAATCACAGCCATAATTAAATAATTATGGTGCAATTCTTTGTTTAAGGTTTATTTCCCTTGATGGATTAAAATTTATATGAGAGTAGGGACGGTATAATACATGTTTACTCCTAGAATCCAAGTATCTAACACGACAGGTGGAACAAAAGAGATGTCCCGCAATCATTTGTTGAGTGGGTGAGTATGAAATGATACAATTTCTCAGTACTGAGAGGTTCAAGAATGAAAGACATCACACATAAGAGAAGTCACACTTGTCCACTGTCCGAATCTACATTTTAGGATTAAAATAGAAATGTGAGTCTGTATGCTCTAGGATGGGGCTCCCCAGGTGGTGCAGTGGTGAAGAGTCCACCTGCCAATGCAGGAGACATGAGTTCCATCCCTGGGCTGGGAAGATCTCCTGGAGGAGGAAATGGCAACCCACTCCAGTATTCTTGCCTGGAGAATTCCATTGACAGGGGTTCCTGGTGGGCTACAGTCCATGAGGTCCCAAAAAGTCAGACACGACTGAGCGATTGAGCACAGTGAACAGCATACTCTCAGACAGAGTTTGACAAAGAGCATGCCCTTCAGAATAGACATTTAGGGGCAAATAGTACCAATTTGAATTTGGAAGACTCCATATTACTCTTCAAAGGGAATGTTCTAGTAGAATAGATAACACATTATCTTCTAGATATTTGGCTTCTGGTGTGTCTGGCTCCCCCGGATCAGGACTTCCTGTAGAGGAACACTGCGGACCTTGCTCTGGGACCACCCTGAACCCATCACAGTGCATGGCAGAGAGCAGACTTGCATGAAGCATTTGTTGATGGAATGGATGAGGGAACCAAAGATAACCTAGAGAAGTAAGGGAAGAAAATGAGCCCAGATTGTAAGGCAGAAGTCAGTTCTCCATTACTGCCTTCACATGAGGTGTACGGAAACAAAATATGTCTGTTTCTAACAGTCTCACCCTTATTTATTATTAATAAATGACTTCCATAATAAACATAACTTTTCTCAGAAACCTACTAGATTCTCAAGTGGTAGCAACCACTGTGATAAATTGGGAAGGAAAAAATAACAGTTTCCTAGAAACAGGTGTCTTTCAATTTGGCCTAAGGATGCATGTGGGCACACACACAAGCACGCGTGCGCGCGCGCGCGCGCGCACACACACACACACACACACACACACACACACACACACACACACACACACACACACTCAGGGGTGTCTCAGAGACAATCCACACAGTCTCTCTCTCTCCACACACACCTGACAGAGGAAGCCCGATCAGGATGCACCTCATCTGGCCCGGCTGTCACTCCCTTGTTTGATTTACTACGGGAGAAATGGAGTCCATTTCCAAGCAACTGGTAGACTCACAGTAATTGTGTTCTCCAAAGCCTTTCCCTTAATTTGCTCAAGTTGTATTTAGTTTTAGAGAATTGGGTGTTAGCAGCTGATGGACAGATCAGAAAAACGGAGGCAAATGGCCAGCATAGTACGGAGACGAGGCGGTTGCCCCGCTCTCCTCCTGGTGTGCCTGCCCCTGCCTGCCCCTCCCTTCTCTCTCCCTCGTCCCAGGTCTTTCCCACTGGGGGACGTTGCCTCGCTGAAACAGCAGGGCTCCTGGGACAAGTCTCCTCTCCCTGCGAACTTCCCTCCCAGCCTTTGGTTGGGGGAGTCTGTGTGCAACAACTCTGCTCTGACTGACCCTCTTTCCTCACGTGTGAAGTCATGGCAACTCGACTCAAAAGGATGTTCCCTCTTTGTCGCCTTCTTCATTGTCAGCTCCACCACAGCGAGAACGAAGAAGGGAGTGTCTTTAGAGGAGTCAAGGGTTTCTACATGTATTAGAATTTCTTATTCTTTGAGGGGGTGAAATGTGAAGTGGAATGAACTTTTCTCAAGTGTAAATCAATCTGGATCCTATCTCAGAAAGACTAAAATTCAAATTCCACTTCTACTCCCTGATAGACATATGATGTTGGTACGTTTACTTAACTTCTCTGAACTTGCTTTCCTGGAAAAAAAAATTTGATGAGACTTCTGGAGATGAAGTGAAAGGCTTAGAACAGAACAGGTGCACTGGGAGAGAGCTGGGTCTCTTTCAGTGTGTTTTAGTCATGTTTGACTAATATGCTTAGTCGTGTCTGACTTTTTGTGACCCCATAGACTATGTGGGTTCCTCTAATCGCAAGTCCCTCTTCCAAATTTTAATCGTCACCATAATTTCCTTATTTCTATAAGAAGAGAGGGTATCCCTAACAGCGATAACAAAAGGAGATACATAGGAGAACTCTATGAACTGCAACTACCCCCCATCAGAGATGAAATGAAGCCTCATCCTGAATGAAGACTTGCCCGCTGCGACCCCAGCTTTCTAGTCACTGACTGATGGGTGAGCTTCTCAGAAGGAGTCAAACATCCTTGCAGGTTCTGAAAATTCAGGGATGATTCCTTCAGGTTCCACCTTCTGATGACGGTTATCTGGAGCCAGAGGAGCAGGGTGGCTATTATTTATTATCTTGAGGGCTCGGGACACCACAGCACCTTGTGTCCACAACTCCACTCTCCGTGTCTGGGGTCCCTTTGGTTTCTTTAGTGATTGAACTCTCAAAAGTGCGGCGTCTTCCCTAACCAGCGGAACCTTACAGCTTTGTCCCTGTGATGGATGCAACCCCCAGACTGCAGTGAGACACTGTCAATAACCACCCTAGGGCCCAGAGGCATTTCTTTTTCACATGCAACCTGCCTATACATCAGGTTATTGTATTGTGTTTTTCACATGTAACCTGCCAGTGTATTGTGTGTGTTGGGGGCTGTGAAAACCTTGAATTCTTTTGAGTATTTCGTGACTATGCCCTGACTCGGCATCAATAGAGTGGATAGGAGCTTTCCAGCAGGAAGTTGAGGGACCCAGCACTGCCCCCTCACCAGAGAAGCAACTGTGAATCTTGCATTGAAAAGCATGCCCAGGGCAGGGCCCCACCTGGCCTTGCAGAAGAACAGTATGTGTGGATTAAACTACCACCACTACCATCACCATCACCATCATCGTCATAACATCATGCTTTTCACACAAAATCTCTAAGTATCAGCAAAACCCAGTGAAGGAGACAAAGCAAAGGCTTAACACATGTAGGCATGTGATCCAAAACTCACCGAGGAAGGGTAAGAACGCAGAGTGAGTCTAAGACTTGTGATGACAAACACTGAGTCTGGGTAGGCCAGGTACCCAAACCAAGCCATGGACCCTGGGGCCGCAGAGGACAAGCAGGCTGATGACACACACCTGGCCATGCCTAGGGTCATCTGTACAATACACATCACTGTGAGCAGGGCCTCTCAGAGGCATGAAGCAGACCAGCGTAGGGGGACGGGGAGCTGGGATTCTTCATGTGCATAAGCCCCAGCGTGACAACAGCCACACCACCAACCACAGTCAACTGAGTCAGCAAGGACAACAATAAAACAAATCTGTCTTGTGCTCTCCCTCGTCCAGGTCAGGAAGCTGTGTGACGCTCTTCCCATGGTTCACGAGGCTGGGAATACCCTGCCTCCCTCCTTCTGCACCGCATCTCCCATCTCCCCTCCTTCAGCGCTCCTTCAGCCCAGCCACTCTGACTGCGCTGCAACAGCTGTGTCACATGCATTTCTTCACTGAGACCTCTACACGCGCCGTCTCCTCTTTCTCCATGCGTGGCCAACCACTCATCTCCTTCAAGTCTTTGCTCAACTGTCTCTCTTTCCAGAAAGCTTGCCCTGAATACCCTGGTGAAACTGCAACCCACCCTCCCCCACGCCACTGTACCCTTGATCCCCCTGATTCTGTTCTACTTGTTCAGTTTTTCCAAAGCTCTTGTCACCAATCTCCACGACAAACTCCCACTATTGGGTTGGCCAAAAGATTCATTTTGGTTTTCCCATTACATCTTATGGAAAAACTCAAATGATCTTATTGGTCAACTCAATACAAACACTGTCTCTGTCAGTCTTCTGCTAGTCTGGACACTCCATGGCCTCATGGCTCTGTGTGTGTTTTAGTCACATGTCTTGAGCAGTGTTTGAATGAATGATTGGACTAAGGAATCTTGGTTAACCTTACTTGAGGCTCTAAATAATAAAATGAAAAAATCCAACTGCAATCTGAAGTTGTGGTTAAGAGAGTAGTTGGATGTTTTAATCAATAGAAATGATGATGGAAAGGAGCTTGGGAAAACTGGGTTCTGAGATTCCACAGTCCCCAAGGCACCCAGGTCTTGGCTTGATCATGTGCATCTTCTAAAGCATCTCTCTCAAAAGATAATTTGCAAAGTTAAGGTGCAAACATCTTAGAAAATAAAAAAGACAAATTTACACTTGCAAAAAAAAGAAAAGAGTTTGTTTTTGGGGGAAGGGATAGTTAGGGAGTTAGGGAAGGTCATATACACATTGCTATGATCAAAATGGATAATCAACAAGGACCTATTGTATAGCACAGGAAACTCTGCTCAATGTTATATGGCAGACTGGATGGGAGGGAGTGTTTGGTGGAGAATGGATATGTGTATACGTATGGCTGAATCCTTCCACTGTCCACCTGAAACTACCACAGCATTGTTAACTGGCTCTACCCCAACTCAAAACAAACAGTTTAAAGTTGAAAAAACAATTTAATAAAAAAAAAAGAAAGAATGTATAAGCTTCCAAGATTTCATGATGAGCTCTATGAAGCATCTTGATCAGAGAAATGTGTGTGTGTGTGTGTTTTAATTGACAGAGAATGGGGACTACTGCAAAGATTAGGATTTTTGCAGAAACTGGTAAAAATGCTGCATGTATGTGTGTGCCTTGATTTTTTAAAAAGATAGTTCATTTTTATTTGAACTGGGAGAAAACTAAAATTTAAAAACAAACCCTATAATAATAAAATTAGCAGCACTGTAATCAGAACAATGCAGTAGCTGATGAGTGATTCCAGGATCCTGGTCACAGCGCAGCCTTGTCCTCTAGCCAGGGCTATGCAGTCGGGTTATTTCTCTCCTCCATGCACTTGAGCCCCCAATTCTCCTAACTGTCCTTCCTGATCTAGTTCTCCTAATCAGATTTCTTAAACTCAAAAGGCTCCCACTTGTCCTCCAGAACATTACACACAGGCCATCAGCTCTTCCAAGTCTTCCTCAATATATCAAGGCTGATTCCCTTTTCAGCTCCGTGTCCCAAACTCTTCTCTGACATGCTCAGCGATGTACTATGTGTTGCAGTAGATTGGAAGTGGCCACAAATTCCTCTTGTCCTGTGTGTAAGCAACTTTGTGCTGTGACTTTGCTCCTCTCTCAATAAAAGATAGGGCCTGTTTCTTCATTCCCTGAAACTCAGCTTGGCTGGTGACTTGCTTTGGACAAAGAGACATTAGCAAACCAGCTGCTAAAGAGGCTCCTATTTATTGCTCAGCAGGGCTTGTGGGGACACCTGTGACCATCAGTGTGGGAAAGAGCCCTGCTGCCCGCAGGATGAGGAGAGTGTGGGGCCAGCTCTCCCCATCACCCCAACTGTCACCAAGCTGACTGCCAAACATTAATGAATCCGTCCAGCCCAGTGGAGCCTCCGGCAGACCTCAGAGATTGGCTGATCTGGCCCAAACTAGAAACACCACTCAGTCCACCCGTGGACTCCTCAAGAAATAATAAACACTTGCTGCTTAAGACCACTAAACTTCAAGGGTAACTTATTACTCCAGAAAATCCAGTGATACACGAGATATATGTTACTACCATAATCTAAGGACCTCTAGTACAGGAAAGGAGTATTTTTCACCTTTGAATCCCCAGGGGCTACTAGGATCTTATGCCACAGCAGGCCAGTGTCTGCTGAATTTAACTGGATTTATTCGAAAATATTCTATCAGACAGATAGGCTAGACCAGTGTTTTAGAAATTATGGGATACTTACTATGCACAATAATTTTAGATGGTATTGAATGAATGCTTGCTCCTTGGAAGAAAAGCTATGATAAACCTAGATAGCATATTAAAAAACAGAGCCATTACTTTACCAACAAAGGTCCATATTGTCAAAGCTATGGTTTCTCCAGTAGCCACGTATGGATGTGAGAGCTGGACCATAAAGGAGTCTGAGTGCCAAAGAATTGATGATTTTGAACTGTGGTATTGGAGAAGACTCTTGAGAGTCCCTTGGACTGCAAGATCAAACCAGTCAATCCTATAGGAAATCAACCCTGACTATTCATTGGAAGGACCAATGCTGAAGCTGAAGTTCCAATACATTGGCCACCTGATGTGCAGAGCTGACTCATTGGAAAAGACCCTGATGCTGGGGAAGATTGAAGGCAGGAGGAGAAGAGGACAACAGAGGACTAGATGGCTGGATTTCATCACCAACTCAACGGCCATGAGCTTGAGCAAGCTCTGGGAGTTGGTGAAGGACAGGGAAGCCTGGCATGCTGCAGTCCATGGGGGTGTAAAGAGTCGGACATGACTGAGCAACTTAATAGCAACAACAACAAATGTGAATGAATGGAAATTAAAACCATATCATATGTTGATTTAGTGAATATTTTTTAAACAACTTGCACATTAAACCCATGATTTCATAGAAATTACGGTTTAGGACTAGGTTGAATTTAGTACTGCCATAGTACTCAACACAGGCTAGCTGAGCCATCAGCCTGAGGTTCAGGGATGCCTAGAAGATTTCAGGCCCTTCAGAATGGAACCTGGCCCCACAACTATTAAGAGATGGTGACTTCACAACGGCAACACAGCATCCTCAGCGTGAATTTCCATACTTGATGATTCCATGTGTGTATCCATATCATTCTTTACAACCCCACCTCAAACTGTTAACTTTGATGATCTCTCCAAAAGTCATATCAATAATATTGGGCTTGAAAACTTGAATGTTTGTGGCATACTACAGTGGAACACGGGAAATTGAAAGAGTAGGAAAACCATTCTTTAGCCAAGGACCTCCCCTGGTTCCCTCTGCAACCTAGGCCAAAGTCATGGGCATTATTATGCTCTAATTTTCTCATCTCTCAAGCTCAGTACCCTTTCCTTTGAACCCACAGAGCCCTGATAAAAAAAGAAAAGGCATCACATGTTAAAAACCAAAGCAACAGAGAGCACATACTGTTCATAATAGACAATTTTTTTTTATCAAATGTTGCTCATAATGTTTGAGAGAAAATCATATTAAAATCAAGCAAAATATGGCTTTAATAGACCAATAATGATAACAATGATGAATAATTAAGAAGATACTTTTTCATGTGTAACCTCCCTGCATAATGAACATAATGTAGAAAGACACAGGTTACAGTTAGAGTTGAAAACTTGGTATTTTAAAGTAACATTATTTCCAAAGTATATATCCTTAGAAGGAAGCACAGACATTCTTCACAAATTAATTTAGCAAAATGATAAACTTTAGTCATGATTTTGGGGCAAAATACACTAGGAAGGTATAATATTACAATTTTAATCATAAGAATAACAGTACCCAAAAGGATAAAAGGAACTAATTATACCAAACAATGAAGTTTTTTTTTTCTCATCCACAGTTTCAGATTCACAGGCTGAACTTTTGCATATATATATATATATATATTTTCTTATCATTTCTGATTGAAAAAGGTTTTAAAAGCTTAGACTAAACCCATACACTTTATGTGGTGTGTGTATAAACACATGTACTTATTTGAATGTGGGTATAATTATTACTGAATTGTAGCTTTTAATGGGGAGATCATTAGGGGCAGTTAAATCCAACTGCATTTAGCTTTCATTGAGACTCTGAAATTATTTTTTCAAAGCGTTCAGGTTTTGAAAAAAAGGCAAACTGTGTTTGTCTCAAATAGTCTTCCCTTAATTTTTCAGGCTGGTATTTTAAGGCAAATTTAATCCATATAGTTCACACTCATTTACACTTAAATTATCCAACTAGAGCTTTTAACAGCTATTTAATGTCCCAGACACCTTTTGAGCTTTTAAAGTGAGCTCCTAAAAGCCTTCTCTCTCTCTTTCACCCTCCTTTCATCAGCTTAAGAGGCTGCATTTGGCTCAGAGTAAACAAATTGAATACTGAAACCCTGGGTTATTTTTCCACTCGGTTTATGACCTATGAATGTAAAGTGGCTTTCCGATGAGACATAACTAACTTTCCCATCCCTGTGAACCAATATAGGGTGTGTGTCACATTACACTTACTTATGAACAGCGGTCTCGCCAGCAAACGAGGCAATCTCTGGCCTCCTCATCCAGCCCCCGCAGCACATAAATAGATAATTACGGAATCTCAGACTCCTCTGACATTTTTCATGTGAAAATTGCCAGGGCTGCCTTTAGAATGCCGTAAGCATACATCTTTGAACTTCCCGGAGACACAAAACACCTAGTTCTCTCTCTCTAAATATTTCTGCCCACCCCGCCCCCCTTTTCTTAACAGACGGGAAAGGCTTCGGCCACCCTTGGGTCCTTCCTTCCAGGCTGATGGTCCTAAAATCAAAGGAGTTCAAGAAAAGGCCATAGTTTTGAGAGAGAGAGACAAAGTGTGTGTGTGTGTGTGTGTGTGTGTGTGTGTGTGTGAGAGCGAGATAATGAGACAGAGTGACAGGGACAGACAGACAGACAAGGATGAGGACAGGGAGGCCCGCACGGGCGCCGTCTCTCTGGGATGTTGACAGCACTGGGAGCCGGGCTGGAATCTCGGGAACCCAAGACCCACCTCTGTGGCTGCTGTCACTGTGCTGTCCCCCTCTCCTCGTCCACTCACCGTCTGTCCTCACAGGTGACAGACATGGTCTCAGAGATGTCCCAAATGCACATCACATGACACTTTCCTAACATGCCTTCGCCACCTCTCTAGGCTCTCTTCTCCATGTTCAGTGTGACTCATGCTGTGCCAAGGGCCCCAGGAACACGCTTTCCTGTCTCCAGACTGGCCCAGAGATGGACCTGTCAGAAATGTCCTCGAGGGATGCTTAGAGAGGCGAGAGGAGACATTCATCTGGAAGGAAGTTTCGAGAGAACAGACTGCAAGAGCTACATGGCATCAGCCCCTGCTCTGCTCTCCCGGAGAGCTGGCCTGGCAGGGAGCCCGAATCAGAGCTCAGAGGTCCCCTCAGCCACCTGGAGCAGCCGCCCGCCCCCACTGCCCCCAGGAGAGCCCCTGGCCACGGTTCTGGATGGCTGCCTTTTCCTAATCAGACTTTGCTCAGACCGCTAAATGAAGCTGGCTGCCCGGCTGAGTTCAATCCCAGCCCCATTTCAGGTTGCCCATGCCCTGGGAATGTAATCTCACCTCCTCACTCTGGGACACCCCCCCAGGGCCTTGTAACTGATGAGTGGAGGCAGCCAGGAGGGAGGGGGCCCAAGGAGAGGCAGGGAGGTAACAGAAACCACAGCACGCCACATTCAGAAGGCACCGTCTTCAAGATCCACAGAGCACGGGGCTTTCCTGTTGCAAGGGGACCTCAAAAACACACACACACCCGCCACCCGCATGGCTCCCCACACAGGCTTCCCTGCCTCTGTGGCTGCATCTTTCATGACACTGGGGAACTCACCCTCTCCAGAAGGTCTCTTTTGTCCGGCATCGAAACTTACCTCCCTGAAACATGTCCTACAAGCCATCACCTGCACCCCCGTGTTTCATAATTTCAGCAGGGAATTCCTGCCATAAATCACCAGGTAGAACACATAAATGAGTCATTCTCTAAACAGAAGCAAGTTGATTAAAAGAAGATCCCTTACGAGCTCAGTGGATGGTACACGATGAATGAATGTGTTTGGAAAGCCTCACGCAGAAGCACCACCTGATCCAGTGCCTGTGGTTTAAGCCTGTTTAATCAGATTGTGTTGAAGACTCACTTTTACACCCAAATCAGCTGACTGCACACATCCCTGCCCTTCACAGGAACTCGGTCATTTTCTCTCAGAAAACAGGCACAGCCCCTCACCTTTAGGTCTCTAGACTACTTTCACCAAACACCCTGTCTGTCTGGTTTCTAGTTGACCTTGACAGTCTCTCTTCCCACGTTTTCACAGGGTCCAGTCTGCTGCCCCAGGCCCCTTGACACCCCCTGAGCTTCCCCAGGAACAAATAACCAGTTAGAGAACCTAATCTTATTATTTAGTCATCTTTTTTTTCCCCTTTCTATGGCTAGAAATAGGAGCCCAGTATCCTGTTGTCAGCCTGTGAACCCCAGGACCCCTGTGAAAGAGTGCACTGCAAATTCATTGCCTGTTCTTATGCTTTTGAACACTTGTAACTTAAGCAGAGTGGAGCACAGGGTGAAAGGGGATGAGGCTGTCAAGAGGAGGCTGCTCCGCACAGGACCAGGGCACTGGAGAAGAGGCAGGGGAAGGAAACAGCTTGTGTCACCTCCCCCGCCCGCCCAGCTCGGGGGGTGGTGGCAGCAGAAGTGGTGGGTGCTGGGCCAGCTGGCCAGGCAGGCCAAGAGGGTCAGTGCTTTTACATTTTCTTGTTCAGTGAAGCTTTTGCCAGCCCATCTCAGGGAGTGAGCAAGTCCGGGACAAATCCTGCTCCTGCTGGGACTTCTGGCAGAGGCATCAGACCAGTTTCACCCAAGCCTGAGATCCTGCCAATGAGGGCTTACTGAAACCACTGCAAGCTCATCAGGGGATGTGTTTTTCCTATGTTTTATTTTATTTTTAGTTGCAAATAAATTCTGGACAATTCCAGGTTTGGTATAATCCAAATTGGAACCAACATCTAGAAACCGGCCCAACAGTACTTCTGATGGTGACTTGTGCTTCATGACTTATTTTGGGAGGGGGAGGGGTTGGTAAGATCCCTGGAGGAGGGAAAGGCTACCAACTCCAATGTTATTACCTAACAGAGTCCCAAGGACAGAGAAGTCTGGCAGGCTACAGTCCATGGGGTTGCAAAAAAGTCAGACATGACTGACTAACTGGGGCGTTAGTGGTAAAGAACTTGCCTCCCAATGCAGGAGACATAAGAGATGGAGGTTCAATCCCTGGGTTGGCAAGATCCCTTGGAGGAGAGCATGGCAACCCACCCCAGTATTCTGGCCTGGAGAATTCCGCTGACAGAGGAACCTGGCAGGTTACAGCACATGGGGTCACAAAGAGTCAGACATGACTGAAGCGTGCATGCACAGGGCAGGCAAATTCTATCTGTGCTGAAATACAAAGTTTGATGATAGAAAAGGACAGTAAACATTAAGTGTCCACCTTCAGGAAGCCAAGAAACACTGCTTGAGTCACTAAAGGAGGAATGGTATGCAGAACCCCACTGTACAGAAGAGGTATGTTCAAGCTTTTCAAAAAGAAACAGACCAGGAAGAGAAACTAAGTTATTCAAAAGATGAAGATGGTGAGCTGGTGTCCTTGTGTGAGTGTAAGCCTGGATAGATTGGTAATGTCTGCCTTCAGATCCAAGGGAAAGACTAGAGGATGAACTAGTGATGTCTGCAACTGGCACAGCACAGAAGCAGGGGCCCACATGCCATGGCCTGCCCTGCTCCAGGGATTGCCTGAAAGCTTGGTGCTATCAGTCATTATGTTTTTCTCTGGAGCTGTTGGACTGTGTTCATGTGTTTGATAGAGTAGGGAGCCTGCAAAGAGGTCTCAGAGGTCTTTGGGATTGTGCTCATCTGAGTCCATCAGTTGTCCACACACTCTCAGTAGAAGCCAGAGGGTGAGTGAGTCCCATCATACCATCACAGAGCCCAGTGCCCCCAGCAAAGTGCCTAACACCACAAATCAGTACCTCTTTATTATTATCTGTGCAATAGTAGCTGAACCTGCGATCACTTTTACTTCCCCACCTAATGTATTACCTTAATGTCAGATCTAGGCATGTTCTGTGTTACTCATTCTGCCCCAAATATGATGCTTCTCCACCCAGTCGCCTTGACTGTTTCCACAGATGGATTAAAGCCCTCACCTCCCCAGAGCCTACCTTATTTCCAAGTCTCATGGAAGAAACATGTTCTCCTCAATCTGCTTCCATATCTAGCTACACACCACCATAAGGTAACCAGTGCACACGTCATCAAATTTGACAGAAGTGACAGTCTGATGGTGCCTGGAGGCGTCCATACTTTGGCAGCCCTTCAGTGTGGGGGAAACAGCTTAGTCCAGCCCAACTTCCTTTCACCATTTCTGAAAATGTTCTAGAACTGTCCCAGTCAATATGAGCGGTCGCCAGTTGCACGTGGCTATTGATAACTTCAGCAGTGGCTGGAGCGACTGAGAAACTACAGTCATTTCAGTTGACTAGTGGTCTTCCCTGGTGGTCCAGTGGCTGAGACTTTGTGCTCCCAGTGCAGAGGGTCTGGGTTCCATTCCTGGTCAGGGAACCAGATTCCGCATGCCACAGCTAAGACTGAAGATGCTGTGTGCCACAACTGAGACACCATGCAGGCAAATAAATAAATAGAAAGTTTGAAAATTCAGTTTATTAAAAAGATAAGAGTGGTCACATTGCATGTGGCTACTGTGCACAGTGTTCCTCATACTCTAATCCACAAAAGAATCACCTGGAGGACTGCTAGAAACTACAGCCAGGGCGCACAGCCAGATTCTCTGATTTGGTCTGTCCGGGTCTGAGGTGAAAACCTGCATCTCTAAAAGCCCCCAGATGACCCTGCCACTGCTGACACAAGGACCTGGCTTCAGGTTGCTCTGATGACAACGGCTGGGGTTACATGGCTCAGTGGTCAGCAACCTGGGACAGCTGTGATCATGCAGGACAGGGGCGACATCTGGAGGAGTCACTAATTGTAACAGTTGGGGGAAGGGACTCTACTGGGGTCTACGGGGCAGAGATCATGGATGCTGCTGAGCACCCCATGCATGGGACATTCCCTGCCCACCCCCCCCCCCCCCAACTCCCAGCAGATAATTACAAACCTCAGAATTCCAAGAGGGCCAGAGTTGGGAATTCCACTACTTGCATGTGCCAGTCAGGCTCTGGCCACAAAAGTGGTCTAGTGACACCATTTCTACTCACTGCCACCCTGCACCTTGGTAGGCTGTGGCCTTATTCCTTGACCAAGTACTACAGTAGTCATCTGTTCTTGCTTCCCTGAGACCATTCCAAGCTGGGAATTTGAAGCTGGCAGTGGAGTTTGATCAGGCAGTTTTTTCCCCAACTTGCACATGAGGAGAGAAGAGAAGTATTGCTCAGGCCACCAAGTCCCCATGGGAGCACTTGTTGGATGGACAGATGTAAGGCACTCCAGACTCCCAGAGGAGCAGGAGGCTGCCTGGCTAGCTTTTACACATGATTCCCAGGAGGGTTATGGGCTTCCCTGATAGCTCAGTTGGTAAAGAATCCGCCTCCAATGCAGGAGACCCAGGTTCAATCCCTGGGTCAGGAAGATCCACTGGAGAAGGGATAGGCTACCCACTGAAGTATTTTTGGTCTTCCCTGTGGCCCAGCTGGTTAAGAATCCACTCGCAATGTGGGAGACCTGGGTTCGATCCTGGGTTGGGTAGATCCCCTGGAGAAGGGAAAGACTACCCACTCCAGTATTCTGGAGAATTCCATGGACTGTATAGTCCATGGGTTGCAAAGAGTTGGACACACAGTATTCTGGAGAATTCCATGGACTGTATAGTTCACGGGTTGCAAAGAGTTGGACACGACTGAGCGACTTTCACTCTCCCAGGAGAGTTAGTCATCAGGGACTACATTGGAGGCACTGCTCTGAGAAGTGCATTTGGAACTGAAATGGGTTACTTAAGGACACAAAAAGGCCAAGGTCCCCACTATGCCTCCCCAGAATAGTTTCCTCACTCTTGGCTGACCGAGACTCACAGTTGCTCTCACTTCCCCACTGCTTCGGGCTGTCAGCCCTCAGAAGAGGTAGGAGGTGGCATACGTGGGGTCATGGGGCACTCCCACACCTTCCAGACAGGAGGCAGGCATGAGAGTCGTGTCCCCCCAAGCAGCTGACCATGGGCGGGGAGCATAGGCTGGAGGCTTCTTGCCTGCCCAAGGGAGGTTGTTCTAACCTCAGGTCTTAAGATCACTAGCTATTCCACCACCACCCACCACCCCAACTTCTCACCCCACAGTCCCAGACACACTCACAAATCCTCTCCTCCATTTTTAAGCCCAAACTCCAAGGGTGCTATGGGAACCCCTTTTTTTTTTTTTCCAGGTTCATAATTTATTGTACAAATTGAGTATCACATGATGAGTTGACATTAGCTTCTTCAGGCATGGGAACTTAACAGATAATGTACAGTTCAGAATCTGTTTATGTTGCTTTCACAGCTGGAGTTTTTTTAGACCTTAACTTGAAGTATAAGACTATCAAAGCAACACTTCCATATGTGGCCAGCACACAATTCATTCTCCCTGTGAGAGTGTAAGAGTTGAAATATTTTTTGATACCAGTGAAATGGAACTGGGCATCAGCTTCTGGACCTGCCATGATTTCAATCTTTCAAGGGGTTCAAACTCCACAGCCTATGTCCTTCACCGTACGCTGCTGCCCCTCGACCCCACCAGAAGACACCCTATGGGAACCTCTTAATGCATAAACGTCCTCCTAATCCAGAGGCCCCGGATCCAGCTGTGGTCTGTTTATGAGACTGATTTTGTCTGGTTTCTCTGCTTAGCAGCGCAAGACCCCCCAGGACTCTAGGGTGAGTCCAATGAGAAAGTGGACAGAACCCTTCTCAAGGCCACACTGCTCCTTCCTCATCTTTGTTGGAAATGAGAATCTGCACTCACTCAGCAGCTGTCATGGCCTGAACATGCTGTCCATTTTTAGATCTTGAAGCTTCGTTACGATGCTAGGAGGCCTGCTTGAAGATGGCTGCCATCTTGGCCACACGACACAGTGAGGGTTTGGCTGTTTCCTGCTTCTAAGCCTTGGACGTGGGGCACTCCATCAACTGGATCCTTAATGGTTCTGCCCTGGGAGGGTCATGGCACAGGATGCGCAGGATGAGGGAACCAGCTCTTGTGAGGAATGAGAAGCACATTGGTCCTATAAAGGAGGCTGGGTCCCCAAAGACGCCGAGGCCTCACACTCTCCAATCCTTTCTACAGCTTCCTGATGGGAACATAGCTGTCGGTGTGATGCAGTTTCCTTCTATGGAGAAGGGAGCTGACATGGGCTTCCTCCCCACCCCCTGGGTTGTTGAAGGCGGGAATTAGATGCTCACCCACGTGCCAGCAGAGCCTCATCAGTCACGGGTGTGAGCACGGCATCCCTGCCCTGGCTCCCACGTGTGCATCCCTCCCCAGGCTCCCAGGTCAGGGGCCTCCCACATGTGCAGCATGCAGGTGGGAGGGACACAGCTGCTCAGTTGCTCAGAGGCAGGGATATGGTGAAGGTCAGCACTCAGAGAAAGCTGCACTCTCAGGGTGTGGTCTTTGCATGGTGTCCGATGAGTTTTGACCCTGCTTAGGCTCATCATTACACCACCTTGATTTCCTGCTAACCTAGCAGACTAGTGCTGTGACCTCAGCAGGTCACAATGTGTGACCATCAGAGCAGACCCCAGGACAGGGAAATGACCAGGTCTCCTGTCAACATCATAAGTGACGTTATCGTTCTTCATCTGTTACTTAGCAGAGTTTATTTTGGACATTTGCATCAGCAGTTTATATACAAAATAAACTAGATGCCAAAAGAAGGAGGAGAGACTTAGGATGGACACACATGGAGGTGTGGAGGGCCAGGGGGGTTGGAACGAGTGCCGTCATTCATCCAACGTGGGCGGCATGGTGACAAGAGGAATGAAACTGTGGGAGAGGAAGCACCTGACCGTGTGAGGTCAGGGCACCCAGTCTTCCCTCCCCAGGCCCCAGCCTCCTGCCCCCGGATATGCATCAGAGCAAAGGGCAGCGTCCTGCCAAGAGCTGGGCAACCCGGCCTGAAGCAGGTCAGCCGGGAGTGCATGACAGTGCCTCCTGGGGAGGACAGACAGGCTCAGGGCCCATCTTCAGGGCGCACCAGTCCAGGCCCAACTCTGGAGGGAAGGTCTTGACCCTTCAAGACCTGCTCAGTGGCCCAGCCACTGTCCTCGGCCCTCACCCATGTGGTGCCAGGGCTTCATGCATGGGGTGACTTCAGGCAGAAGGCTGTACTGGGCAGGAGAGCTCTGTGACTGATTCTGGGGCCCCTGACCAGGAGGTGCTGGAAGGAGTGGGACCAGGAGCAGGAAAGGGAGGACCCAGCACTCTGTCTGGGTCCCAAGCAATGGCTTTCCCTGGGGAAGGCCAGGCGTTTCTGCTCTGTTTTATTTGTCTTTTTCCATTTTCAAAGCCTCTGATCCTCCCCTCCGCCCATTCATACCTTGTGGCAAAGAGAAAACTGGGTGGGAGAAGGCTGCAGTGTCAGGAAACCCTGGGGACAGGGGTTGGGGGAGGCAACAGCACTGGGGACCCTTTGAGAAAGAAGCAGCAGTTATTTTTCAGCAGAATCGATGAAAGGTTTGACTTTGTGTTTCTGAAACCTGCAGGGCATGGCTGTGGACAGTTATGGAGTACAAGTTTTTCTGCAGCAGAAAGAAAGATGTTTCCATTGTTCAGGGAAAAAACAAAAAAGGCTCTCCCGCACTCGTTTACCGGTCCAGGAAACAGCCTAAAACTGAGCTCCGGCTGCTAACTCCTGCCATCTCCAGTTTGAAGGCCATCCCTCTGCCACATCTGACCCACCAGCTTCTGCCATGAGCATCTGAGCGTTAAGCCAGAGGAGTCGATCTCGGAACACCACCTCCATGGCCAGATAGCCACAGCCAGGTCACAGGCTCCCCTCGCAGGCCCTGGTCCAGGCCCACGCCTGATGGGGTAGAGTGTTGGGTGGTGGTGGGGGGATGGGGGGGCAGGGGAGGGTGAAGGCCTCATTTGCAAGAACTGCCCAGCTGAGATAACATTTAAAATGAGCACGAGGAGGTCCAATGCTTTGTAATCCTCTAGCAGCTGCTCACTTTGGGTTGCAAGGGGGAAGCGGCCTTTTGCCATTAGTCCCCGAGCCAAGAGTGGCCAGAGCAGGCTTTTCATCTCCCAGGGTGTCACCGAGGGGGCCTCACGGCTGTGTCCTGGGGAGGCTGGACACAGGAAAGAGGACAAGAGGCTTGCAGGTCCCCTCTGAGTGTGTGGCCCCTGGGAGGCCCACAGATGGGCCCACTTGGAGGCAGCCACGTCTTGGCCTGACTCACTGGAGCTCTGCGCCCGGAGAGGGCAGCTGGTGGATGGTTCTCCTGCTCCTCAACCTGCTGCTGCACAGCTCTGAGCAAGGTTGCCACGGCCCAGAGATGCAGATTATCCCTCAGCTCAGAGCATCTCGCCACCCTCCAAGTGGCGAGGGAGTCTGCCAGGGAGCTGCCACCATCCCAAGACAATGCCCACATCCCACCAGACCAGGGAGCCCATCCGAGGCCACCATGCCAGCCCAAGAAACACTCATGCCGGGGCCACCATCCTCCCCCAGACCTGGGTCTCTCCCACTCGAGGAAGAGAAAGCTTCTTTCTTTTGCTATACAATTACGAATAAAATTAAACTGACTTTGAGCATATTAATGATACCAGATGGTTTCATAAAATGTAAATAGAGCAATAAAAATACAAACAGAGCCCTCCCAGTAATTAGCTTTTGATTTACACAGTCCAGAGAGAAGCAGATCACGCATCTCCCGCACTGGAGATGCTGGTCTCTGTCAGCCCTTCTCCTGGTCTCGGCCTCACCAGCTTCCCAGTACCTGTTTTTCCTGACCCTCTGTCCCAGGCCCGAGGTTCTTTCTAAGTTTCACTGCAGCGAGGTATTGAAACAAAAGTCTGTAGCCATCTCTCTTGGATGTGTCAACAGGCTGCATAATTAGGACGGCCATGGAAACTGTGGGGGCCATGAAGTGCTCCATGGACACGCATTATTCTCGTTATCACCCTGACACAGTAATAATAACTCAGCTTGTTGGGCTATCTTCACAGTACCAAATATCCTCTCATTTATTTGGCAATCATGCACTTCACTATTTATGGCTGGAAAATATTCTTTGATGCCAAGGTCAGATCACTGCATAAAGCCAGCAGAGAAGAGATTTTCTGATTTCTAGATCCACCCTGCGTTCAGGAAAATCCTTAAAACCATAGTAACAGGAAACCGCAGAAGCTCTGATTTTGTTCCATAGGCTCAGGGCAGGGGTGGGAAGGAGGGCCTCTCCCTAAGTCCTAGGTCCAAACGCTGGCCGCTCCACTTACCGGATGAGTGACCATGGCAGGTCACCTGACCTCTCTGGGCCTCAGTGTCCTCATCCTTCCCTAGGGTGAAGATGATATTAACTTCCTCAATGGGATTATTGTATGAATTAAATGAGTTGGCCCAAGTCAAACAGGTAAACCAGTGCCTAGCAACGCAATATGTGTCCTGTCACGTGACTGTGACCGCCGTAGCCACAATCATGCTGAGAGCCCTCCAGAGATGGTCTAGTTCAGACTCAGCATCACACAAAAGAAAGCAAAGCCCAGGCCTGCAGAGGCCTGCAGAGGACCTATCCTTAGCCATCCGAGTAGTCTGATGCAGTAACTGTTTTTCCTGGGTTCAGTATATAAAAAAAAAAAAAAAAAAATGCCTTAAGTTGTAGTAAATAAGTTGAAACATTTTATAAGATGGAGTTTGACATCTTCATCAGATATAAGGATAGAGTAATGAAAAGCAAGATGAAAACATTATTTAATAATAACAGCAATTAATACTCAAATGTGTAACTAAATATTCTACAACTAGTTAGGTATTAAATACTCTTATGTCTATAACTAAGTAGATATTACATATTTCTTCAAAGAACTTTCATGTAAAATGTCATATACTCCACAATCAGCCCTATGAGCGAGTGAGTGAGTGAAAGTAGCTCAGTCATGTCCGACTCTCTGCGACCCCATGAGCTATTCAGTCCATGAAATTCTCCAGGCCAGAATACTGGAGTGGGTAGCCTTTCCATTCTCCAGGGGAATCTTCCCAACCCAGGGATCGAACCCAGGTCAAAGCGTTATATTAGGACATTTTTTTTCTGATGAGGAACCTGCATAGAGAGCTGAAGTTATTTGCACCAGGTTACACTGTGTCAGGAAGATGCCCTGAAGGAAGGCACGGCAACCCACTCCAGTATTCTTGCCCGGAGAATCCCACGGACAGAGGACCCTGGTGGGCTACAGTCCATGGGGTCTCAAAGCATCAGACATGACTGAAGTGATTTAGCATGCATACACACACACACACACACACACACACACAGTAATTAAGCTGTAAAACTGGGATTTGAAACTTTGTGGGTCATCTGCAGAGCCTAGGATAATTAAACTGAGAATAGACAGTTTGGATGTACCTAAAATTCTCAACCATCCCTATGATTCCTTCAACAAACACTTCCAAATCTCCAGCCCACTCCACCCACAGCCTGTCCGGCAGACACTGGGATCAGACACCGAGGGGAGGCAGTCAGTTGGGTAGGCTGGTTCTTGCCCTGTGGAGCTGGAGGCTTTAGCTCTGAGATGATGCTGCGATCTGTTTACTTCCCTCCAGCTGGGACTAAGCGCCCTTCTCTTTACACTCGAATGGTGATGGCAGGAAAAAAAGCCAGCTGTGACAAACTCTCTTTCCAACCTCTTTCTTGTATCCCTAAGGGAATTCCATCTCAAGGTGGTGACCATTTCCCCTTAATAACCAGCTACTCCACAAACGGATGGCCTGCAAGGCTACCATGCCCCTCCTGCGTGTTCCCTACTCTATAGCCACAGCAATGATGTAGGTCAATCATATGTGATATTTTAACATCCAGATGAATTGCCCGTGAGCTGGAGTCCATTACCTTCTCCATCACTACTAAATTCAAGCTAATGGTACCAATCCAATTTTCCTTTATGGATGGAGCTTGGGAGGGCATCAGAGGCAATGACGAGCTAGGAGACTCTGCTCTGGGGGGAAGGGGAGGGAGAAGAGGCTAGATACACTGTCACCAGTGCCTGGAGGAGCCTGCATGGCATCAGGCAGTGAATAGGGACTCCTCCAAGGGTCCCTAGCCTCCACACTTAGACATTTATAACTCAATACACTCTTGTTGCCATTCCATCTTACCAAGAAGGATAGTGATTCCAAATATATTTCCTTTTACCAATTCTAGTTAAACTACTACATTCGAGGAAAAGAAATTGACTTTGGCTGCTCTGCCTGTGTCAGCCCAAAGTCATTTCAAGGAAGGCTGTGGTGTGAACAGGGCAGGGGGTGCAGTCCTCACAAACCCTCCCCACCCCGAGCCCGCCTGCAGTCTGCTTCGCTGTCTTACAGGTGCCCCGAAGGGTCCCCATGACCTCGGAGGGGAGGGGGCAGCCCTGGGTCACGTTGCTGGGACCCCCAGTACCCCCAGCTGCACTCACACGTCTGCCTCCTCGTTGGAGACACGCTCTTCCTCGTGACACTCTGGCACGTAAATCATCTGTCAGCTGTGCACCCAAATATCTCCTTTCTCATGATTTTGTCAGATCATCACCACTAATAGGATGTTGAAATTCATAAATGCATCTATTTCCAGTAACAGGCCTCTGTACTGCCAGCTCCCAGTTTGCAAAGAGAGGGTTTTTTGCTGGGACGCAAGTCAAGCACATCTCGAGAGGGCACCTGCCTTCCTTGAATCGGGAGGTAATTTCCTCCTGGGAGAGGCTGCTGAGATCTTTAAGATCAAGAGTTTAAATATATCGGCGGCTGTGAAGCTCAGCCGGCAAGCTAAGAACTGCTCAAAAAATCACGGGGTGTTAAAGCAAGGGGAGAAGAAACAGCATTTCTCCGTCCACCACCCCCTCACCTGAAGCTGGGATCCCACGGCTTTGTCTGGAAGCCCTGTGCCGACCAGCATAGAGGGCCCTCTGCCTCCCTGACAGTTCCCTTCTCATCACAGGAAACGGTGGGGACCGTTCATCAGAATCCAGGCAGAGACCTGGACTTAACCTTCTGTCTAGGGCTTCCCCAAGTGCAGGAGCTGGGCTTTGCGGCCACTGCAGAGGGAAGCTGGGTTGGGCTCTGACTCAGAGAGCCACATGCCCAGAGTTCGTCTCCTGCCAGGACCCTGGGGACCATGTCTGGAGAGCTGGGCTGGGGGTTCTCAACTCCTTGGCTGAGATGCTCATCTTTATGAGGGGACTTCTGTCCTTGGGAGGGGAAGGACTCCACTCATTAATTACAGCTATGGCTCCGAGGAAGTGCTGAGGAGTCTGGTACTCACTGTTGTGCTGTGAGAACAGCTAATTATGTGAATACGACCCCATCGCCAGCTTCCACTTCCACAGTTGCTGCGGCGACACGGCAATAAATGCTGCTCATTTGTAGGGCTCCGCAACGAACAAAACACTTTCAGATCAACCGCCCGCTTGTTGCTCCTAGGAACACGAGGAGGGGAGTACTGCAGGCACCATTAGCCCAGGTTTACAAGTGGGAACAGCCCCCAGGCAAGATCTGAAAGCTGAGGTTGCCAGGGTTAAACATGCAAGGTCACATGGCAGAAGCACGTTTTAAAAAAAAAAAAAAGGGACGGGATCCCAGGTTTTCTGCTTCTATTTCCAGCTCTCTTCTCAGTGCCCCTCAAGGAACTGGAACCTCAGACAGGATTTTTCAGTTCATTTTTGGAGTCCACTCTGCTTCTGGGATGGGTGCTAAGCTGCCCATAGGTGCCCAGTGAGGGGGCCCCATGAGGCCTCCAGCCCCTATCTCTCTCCCTCACTCTGTCTGGAAGCCCCTCCGGCTGCCTCTTGCCACTGGCATCACAGGGCTTCCTGTGAATTTATGGAGGAAGCTTGGATGTGCAGGGCCCCTCAGCGCACACTCGGGAGGCTTCACATGAAAAATGATTGCAACGCACACACGGAGGCTGTTTAAAACTGTCACCGTGAAATATCCCTTCTCTGTTGCCTCTGGCTGGGCTGTGAGAGCAGGTCTGGGAAGAGGAAATCAGGGGAAAGTGACAGCCCTTAATTTCTGAAGCCAAACCTCCCGTTTCTGCAGAGTTTTTATGTGCCGAGGTCTCAATCGAAAGCCGAAGTGTCTCAGAGGCACCCATAACTGTCGGCAAGTTTCTGCACCTCATCCCCAGATGTCTTCTTCCAAGAAAAAGCACAGAAAGCTACAAGAGGCTTCATCCGCGGGCCCAGCTGGGAGTGAGCCCCGGGCACTGCAGGGACAGCAAAGGATGCCCCAGGGACTCCGACGGGGCCTGTTCCATTGCTTTGTTGTTGCTGTTAAAAGCGTCAGTTCCCAGGTTGCCTGGGGCAAGGTTGCATCATTCAACCTCAGTTGAAATTATTCCACTATCTTCACTCATGTACGCTAAGTCACCTCAGTCATGTCTGAGTCTGTGTGACCCTATGGACTGTAACCCACCAGGCTCCTCTGCCCATGGGATTCTCAAAGCAAGAATACTGGAGTGGATATCCATTCCCTTCTCCAGGGGATCTTTTCAATCCAGGGATTGAACACAGGTCTCCTGCATTGCAGGTAGACTCTTTACTGTCTGAGCCACAAGGTAAAAAGCCTGGGAGACGATAAATAGAGGTTTCCACACCCTAGATGCTCCTCCTTGTCACCACCTCCTCCAAGCAGCCTTCCCAGGCCTGCCCACCAGGCACGCTCAGTTCTGTTCGTAAATCCCCAAACCCCTTCCTGCATGCAACGCGTGTATCCTAAATCACTGGTCTTGTTGTGTGAAGACACAATTTCCTCACCTGACACGCATCGCCACTGCACGGTGTTTTCACCTGAGTCTCCTGGGCAGTGCTTTGACTATATCTGATATCTCATAAAAATTCTCTGCTAAGATTTTTATCCCAAACTGCGAAATAAAAGTTTAATTCATAGGATTAGAAGATGCATCTGACCTGAACTTCTGCTTAAGGAGTCTGTGGGGCTCAGATGGTGCTGAGCAGAGTCCTCATGTGGAAAGAATTGTCGAGTGAACGGGATGAATGTCAGAACGGTGGAAAGGTATCACTCAGTCCGGGTTCTGAGATTCCACAGTGAAAAGGTGCACTGTCCTGACATGCAAACATTAAACTGTAATTTAGAGAAGCATTCTCCCTCTGGATCCCAGGTTAAAACCTGTGTGTTTCTCTTATTTCTGTCGCGGCGTCTCTCACAGCACCCAGCCCAGTGTAGAGCAGAGCGCAGACCTACCTGCAATAAGCTGAGTAACAGAGGCAGCCATGGAGACCATCGGCCCTGAAGTGGGATCTGCAGCCCCTCCACGGACCACCCTGTGACCTTGGGGGACCCACGCAGCTGACTGACAACACAGCCTCCTTCAGGTAACGCTGTGCCTCCACTCCACACAATGAAATGGTACACGGGAAGAACATGCAAGGAGGAAGCCCTCATTGGATCTTAGCTGGTGCTATTAGTAGAGAAGGAAAGTAAGGAGCGGGCAATGGATTCAGTAGATCAATGGGACACAGGATGCTCCAGGCCGTGTGAGAGGAGACCAGACAGCACCCTCACACAGCAGGGGAGGAAGACGAAGCACAGTTCATGTGGGCCCCCTGATTCGCCCAAGAGTCTGAACTTCAGTGACCTTGAATGTCACCTTACGCTTCTGCAGCAGAAGGCGTGATCCAGGAGGTCTAGATACTTGGCTGCTTCCTGGATGTCCTGCAGCCAGAGGGAGACACCAGTGCTGAGCAGCCCAATGCTTGGTTCCCATGGGAAAAAGATAAAGCTCCTGTTTGAAAAGATGCACACAGCCTGGTGGAGCAAGCCCAGGATTTACACTGAAATGGGTTTTGAATGTGTGGTTTCCTGATGGGGGACGGGATACCCAGGACAGGAGACTAATCTCTGAATTTCAGGACCTTCATCAGTCACATGATGACCTCATGGGTTGATTGTGAGATGTAAATGAAATAAAAGAACAGGAAACCCATTTGCAATATGTGATGCACACCAAGTCATGTCAATAATTAGAACCCGGAATGAAGAGAATATTAGGATGTGAAAGAGATTCCAGCTGTGGGCCCCGAAGAGATATTAGACAAACTCTTCACTTCATTCCATCACATCACACCACACACACACACACAAAGGCTGCTGTCAAGGAGACATGGTGAGATCACTTTTTAGATTTATTTCCTTCTTTATGAGATCGTTTTGGACACCACAATCTTAGAAATATTTCCAATAGGAGAGAAAAGGGAGAGAAAGAGGAGGGGAAAGGGACCCTCACAAAACAGGTCCAACTGCCACCAAGTGAATAAAATTACCTTCTAATCAAATGCATCATTAAAAGTGCAGACATTAGAGCCTGATACTGACAGCTTTATGAGCAAGGCATTTGCAGTTAATTAGGATATACTGCCTTTGTAGTCGGGACTCTTCAGGGGGCTGTTGACTCCTCTAACTAACACCTGCTTCTACTGTCCGGACACGTGGTCCATTCTCCATGTTCACCCCTGGCCTGGTCTTGCAGATAACCATGAGCAATGCCTCCTTGGATTACGTGGCAGCCAAGATTCTTTCACAGAAGACCAACAGCAACTGCTGTGGGAATATATTTAGAGAAGTTGTGGACCAAAAGAGATGCTGCACTTCCTTCCAGACTGGGGAGACAGGGCCGGGAAGGGGGAGATGCAGCTGCAGTCCCCAGCTGTTGCAGCATCCTTTGTAGGAAGGCTATGAAGGGGTTCAGGACGTGCCCCCCCAGAATACGCCACGCTGGTATACAAGTTATTTTGAGCTGAAGGCAGTTGAGAAACAGCAGGTGCAGGAAGGGAACTGTGCCCTCCCCTTCTTACCTAAAAAATGGGACATGGCAATTCCCTGAGAAAATTTCCATGTACCAGGGATGGAAGAACATTCTTATCATGAGAGTCTGGAAGTTGGCCCCAGAATAGAGCTGAACAAATTGACCCACTAAAACCACCCTCATCTTCCACTAATTTCCTCCAATGTTAGTTTCCTTGTCCCTGCCCCACAATTTTACTGTGCCTAGCCCAAGTACCCTGTCACTTTGTCTTATCATGTTTCCACAATTTATGGCTCTTTGTTAAAATGGTACATAAACTCCTGAGTCTAATAGCTTCTTTGGGGTTTTCACTTCCATGAAGCCCCCAATTTCATGTAAAAGTATTAACATCAAATAAAATGTGTATGCTTTTCTCCTGTTAATCTGTCACTTGTTGGCTTAATTTACAGGCCATAGTACAGAACTTAAGACGTGGTAGAAGTCTTTTCTCTTCTGTAGATAAGAACCAGAATGCCCAGAGTTGGTACCCGTCCAGACCACTGGCCAGCCTAACTTAGACAAGCCTCACAGCCCCTGGGGCAGCTGGACATTCTGCTCTCCAGTCCCAGCCTCATGGTGGATAATTTTAAGGATTGTAGAGCTGAAAGTTCATGAGCACTGATGTGGAGAGGTGCAATGTTCCCAAACAGATGCTCCCTGATGGCAAATGTCAATGGGAATATTGTTATAAGAAAGAGCTCAGAATCATCAGCTGTCTGTCCTTAATGGAAGCTGACATTGTTCCTAAAAGCCAAGTCTGAAGAGTCTAGTTCCTGAGATTCCTCAAAAATATCCCAGTTTCCTTTTTTTTTTTTTTAATGACTAACAAAAATCTTTGGAACTTGCCTTTAAATCCCCTTTGGAAGATAACAATGTCTGTCTCCTGGCAAAACCATGCCTGCCATTGCAAAACTGCCCTTTTTCAATCTATCCAACATTTTAACCTAATGACTCATGGAATCATTAAAAAAAAAAAATGCAGGAAGTGAAGCAGCCCACCAGGTGTGAAGCCCAGAAAGCTAAGGGACCCACCCAAAGTCACACAGGTCACTTAGGGAAGGGACAGAACTGGTCTCCGTGTGGCCCAGCCCAGTCCATTCCTAGCTGCACTCTGGGAACACAGAGCAACTGACTGCCTCCCTCCTTCCAAGGCGTCTGTGTATTGGGAGAGTTACTAAATCAGCCTATATGCTCCAAGCTAAATGATGCTAGTTCTTCAGCCTTTCTTCCTGGCTTTCTTCTCCAAACTCCCTAATCACCTTGGAATCTCTCTGAGCCATTCTCAGCTCTCTGACCTGCAGAGGGGTCCACAAAGTCTAATGATGAAGCGATTGACTGACGGGAGCAATTGAAGCACCGGGGGGTCGGGCCAGGCCATTCCCAGTGCGGACATCCATTGCTATCTCAGAGGTCCTGCTCAGGGAAGACCGTGTTTCACCCCAGCGCTGAGCTAACGGCCACTGCCGACATCTGTAGAGGCTGCTGGGTAATTGAATGACCGACAGCAGTTATCAGGAGCTGTGCGCCCAGATAAGAGTAATCAAATTTCACACTTCGGGGGCTCACAGATTTAGTTGGCCACCTCGGGGCTCCCAGAGAATTCCTTCCCACTGAACTGCACTATCTTTCGCAGCACAGAGTTCTGCACAATCGGGCAGCTGCATTTTGCACTTTTGTGTTTTCCTCTGAGGAGTCCCCCAAAGGAAACTCCTGGAGCAAGGAACCACTGGTAAGAGACCAACTCGGGCCATTGATCTCAAGAAAATGGAGGCTGATGATTATTTATTTCGCCCTAGCAGCAGACTTTCACCCAGAGGGAGGGAAACAAGAACCAAGACAGGGAAATAAGATGCAGGAAGGAGGAGCGAGGTGTGAACCTGACATTTTCACTCAAGCCCGATGTGGAACAGGGACCCGGTGTCTGCGGCAGTGAGAGGCTCCCAGCGCACAGCGCTCAGAAGGGCTGGGCTAGACCGTGCTGCTGGGAACCAGACCCGGCTCTTTAGCCCTCCACCCAGTCTCAGCTTGCACTCCTGCAGGAATACCCACTGGGGACCCAGAAGAACCTCCTCCCTCACCCTGACTGGATCTTCTGGCCACGGTCATGTTTGGTGCATCCTTCAGAAGCTACAACAAGCAGGTGTGGAGCTGGGAGTCACAGGAGACTCAGGCAGGAGGAGCCGATATTTTGTGGGGTGAGGGGGTCAGATAAATGCGCACTGAGGTTCCTACTGCATCAGAATATCCAGGATTACAAGGAATGAGCAGCTTTCCTGCAGACGTGCTGCTTGCCGAAAATGTGCCTCCAGAAGGGATGCATTTAAAAAGAGGAAAAAAAAGCTTCCATTGCTGCTTCTTATATAAAATGACTTAAAGTGAAGGAACTGTTGGTGTTGGTAACCTTTGGCATCTCTAAGCTCTAAGATGGAGAGCCCACAGCACCCAGGATCTGTGTGTCCTGGTTGTGGGGGAGGGTTGGCCCACAGGCCCTGGGTGACTGTATCCACATCACCAGCTCCCTCCCCTGTGACCTACAAAGACATAGGTGCCTTACCTGAGGAGCTGGTGCACTACGGCTGCTGTGCTGTGAACAACTAAGAGAAATGGATCCGTCCAAGTGCCAGGATTAAAGCTAACCCAGGGACTGTGGCCTGAAGGCTAAAGGGGAAGGAGCGGAGCGTGTTCTAGACAGAGCCACTGGGGTGAGCAAAGGCAGCGATGAAGGCATGTGGGCACTTCTGGAGGTTGAATCCTTGGAGAGAAGGCAGGACTCCAGGGAGACATGAGTTCCTGGGGTGAGGGAGATACTTCCTGTTAAAATAGACAGGACAGTAACTGAAGGGCCAAGACACTTGCAGAAGCAATCTCCGATTCCAGACCCCATCACCCTTTCTCTCTTATAACCACATGACCCTACAAGGGCCCCTGGCTCTGGGCACAGGGAGCCACGTGTCTGTTAAGGGAGAATTCAGGTCATACATACAGGGTGAGGGTGAGAGAATGCATGTGTCAAGTCCACTGGACCCATCTCAGCCAGACTCATCAGATGCAGGGCATGCCTGGTGCTGGAGGATGGGATGGGATAGAGGCAGGGCCGGAAACAGGAGCTCATGTGTTTGGATGAGAAGATCCACTATATTGCGTTATTACTACATGTTAGGTCCTGTGCCCAGCACGTTACAAAGAAGCCTCATGCAGTCCTTATGCGGACAGTGGGCCTGGTAACACTCCTGTATCACAGATGAAGCCACTGAAGCCCGAGTGGATTTAACAACAGGCCCAGCATTGCACAGACAGCGAGTTTCTGATCAGGATGTGAACGTGGGTCACTCAGACTATGGCCAGCATCTGACCACTGCCCACTCCGCCCTGTGAGCTATGGTGTTCTGGGATTTCCTTCTCAAAGACTGTCTTTCTAGCAATTCCATTATTGAAGTATAGTTAATTTAGAATGTTGTGTTATTTTCAGGTGGACATCAAAATGACTTGGTTATACATACATACATATGTGTATGTGTGAGTATATATATATATATATATATGTATATATATATATTCTTTTTCAGATTCTCTTCCATTATTGGTTATTATGAGATACTCAGTATAGTTCCCTATGCTATACAGTAAATCCTTGTTTTTTCATCTATTTTATATATAGTAGTGTTTAAAGTCAGAGAAGGCGATGGCAACCCACTCCACTATTCTTGCCTGGAGAATCCCAGGGATGGGGGAACCTGGTAGGCTGCCATCAATGGGGTCGCACAGAGTTGGACATGACTGAAGTGACTTAGCAGCAGCAGCAGTGTTTAAAGTTAATCCCAAACTCTTGATTTACCCCCCATTTCCCCTTTGGTAATCATAATTTATTTCCTATGTCTGTGAGTCTATTTCCATTTAGTAAATAAGTTCGTCTGTATCATTTTTTTTAGATTCCACATATAGGTGATATCATATATTTGCCTTTGTCTTTCCTTAACTGTACTTTGTACAATAATCTCTAGGTCCCACCATGTTGCTGCAAATGGCATTATTTCATTCTTTTTATGGCTGAGTAATATTCCATTGTCTATATGTACCACATCTTCTTTATCGATTCATACACATTCAAAGACCATCCTGATCAAAACTGTTCTACATGCTGGCCACGACCCACGTGGGGTGACTGAGCCTGTTAAATGTGGCAGGTGCATACCGAGATGGGCTCTCAGTGGGAGACATATGCTGATTCAAAGACTTTGTACAAAAAAACACAAAGAATATAAAGGATCTCAATAAATTTATGTCACTTGTTGAAATCATATCTTAGATATACTGGGTTAAATAAATTATTACAGCTAATTTCACCTATTAACTTAAAAAAATGTGGCTCTAGAAAATCTGGAAGCCTGGACATGGCTTGCATCATACTTCTCTTGGCCCGCACTGGGCTGGCTGGAAAGTGCAGGCTTGGGGGCTCCATGTGGCCTGACCTGGCCAAGTCGCCCTCCCTAAGGGACTAAAGATGCTGCTGAGAGAAGGGGTTTTCTCTGCTCCACGTCCAGGAACAATGTTTCCATTTAAGTGAGGACACTCATCATCATCTCCCCTTCCCAGTCCCAGAGGGGGAAAAAAGACAGTCCTCTGTGTTCATTAGTTAATATTTGCCAAGTGCTTTGAAGATGAAATGTGGTACATAAATGCTAATAATGGCCCTGCACTGCCAAGGGCCTTTCATCTGGAGATTTCAAAGTCCCCATCACAGGCAGGCAGTATTGTTCTATTACTGTAACATTAATTGTGCCTCATCGGGGTGCTGGGTCATTATCTTTCTTGCCATTAGGCCCAGGGAGCTGGGGAGAGAGAGTGGCCAGTAGCCGGAAGAGCGGTGGCCACAGGGACAGGGAGCTCCTGGCCCAGCACCCAGACTGGGGCTCAAGGGCTGGGCTCATGAGAGACAGAGATTGGGGTCCTGCAGGAGGGACCCTGCACACGTTCCCTAGTCCCCGCCTGCCCTGTGCTCTCTCTGCAGGGTTTCTGTGAGCCGAGCACACCCAGGCTCCAGTGAGGACCGGTGGACAGAGCACTTTGGTGGAGGAGCAGTCTGCGCTGAATCTCCAGCACTGAGAGTGGGTGCCACATACAGCCTGGGCTGGAACCAGACACAGCGCTTGGGTGTAGGGTTCCACCCAGTCTCTCGCTGGGACCCCACCATGTCTGCAGGCTGGCATGAGGACCGAGGCGCATGCTGACACGCTCAGCCAAAGAGAGCAAGATTGCTGCAGACAGAGGGGGGGCTGGCCCTGCAGCCCGGCCTCTGGTGCATGGCACCTCGGCGCCCCGGGCAGTGCCACGGCCAAGGCCACGTGGGCTCCCCTCCAGCAGAGGCCCGGCCACCTGCCTTCCAGTTTCGAAAGAGCCAAAGGTAGGGTCGCCCACCAGGCGCAGACCTGCAGCGTGACACCACCTCTGAGCAGTTCCTTTATGCTAATGATGCCACCAGGAAGTCAGACAGTGTGAGATGACTCAGCTGGGGTCCCCCCACTCAGGAAGGGCGGCTGGAGATGCTTCATCCCTCTCACCAAGGGAGAAGGTGGGAGGGCGGACGAGCTCGGGACAAAGACAACTCGGAAGAGCCCGCAGTGACAGGCACCCCACTGCCCAGGGTTGGGGGAGGCGGGAGTGTGCACACCAGCTTGTATAAGAAAGAATAAAATGTGCCATTTCAGATTGAGTAAGTTGAACATTACTAATTAAGAAATTACTTAATTATGGAGAAGAAAGAGAAGAAAATAAAATGAAGGTAGTTTTGCCCTGGAGGGAAAAAAAAAAAATCTTTGATTTGCTAAATCAAGGAAATGATTAGATTCAAACATTAAATAATTGGAAACAGCAGCAACAGAAGCATTGGAACGTGCACCCTACCCAAGGCCTCTGCTCACCGCCCCCACCCCATATGCTCCCTTCCTGGAGATGCCTCTGGTCTGGAAGGGGCAGGGCCCCCTCGCCCTCTGATATAGGGGGCCAGAAAACCAGGTTTACTCACCTGTACCTGCCTCATGCTACGGCAACTCTCCATAATGGTTACTCATCACCTCTAGATGAATTTTAATCCCTGCCCACCAGGTGCAGACTCTCCCCAGCCCAGGCTCAGTCACCTGCTTTCTTCTCGTCACCCACCACCCTTCAGCTAGGTTGCAAAGCCTCCCGGTTGGTTCACTAGACCAGGCAACACTGTTAGGGCGCCTCCCTTCCACCTGGTCTCCATTCTGTAGGAGAAGAGCCCTGTTACAGACCAAACCACCAGCAGCCTGCCCACCAGGACAGGACTGGACACAAAAAATTCAGCGCCCCAACAATCTTTCTAAAAACGTGATAGGGAGAGCCTCTTTGCACTTCTGTATCATGGCACTGACCTGGCTCCAGGACTCTGCTCCCTTTATGCTGATAACTACTCTTTCTCCAGCTAAGCCCTAACTTTCAGGCCTCTATTTCCATTTGCTGCCAGCATATATTCACAGACCACCTCACCTCAAAACATATCACCCTCACCCCTACCCCCTTCTGCTCACCCAAGAAGTGTCATGTTCCTGAACCATTACACCTCACACGCACGCCCCATACCTTAGCAGCGGTAGGATGTGCATTCATTCTTTTACCCCCAAACTATAGCAGTGTTACCAGGATTAAGAAACTTAGTGGGTAAACAGTTCAATTCTTTCATAATAGGAACACTAACGTGAAGAGTTCAACATTCATTTAAGGTAGATTTATTAAACCTTTATTATATGATGGATACCATGTGCATCAGGCAGGGATGTTTAGTCACCGCCTTCACACTATTCACAGTCTACTGCAGGACAGAGAGGCAAACAGGCTTAGACAACGTGATCGTCACTAAAGCAGAAGGGGCAGGCATCCATGCAAGCATCCATGAGGGCACTTAACAGGTGGTAGTTCAGAGACATCTCTCCTGAGTTGATGATGCAGGAGCCAAACTACGAAGCAAGAGAAAAGTTCCAGGAGGAAGGCTGGGTGGGGCGGCAGGGGGCACACTTCAGGATGATGAAGCCTTCCGTGCAAGGTAGGGATGCACAGGGGCCTGTGAGGAGCCCAGGGTAGGGAGAGAACACGGAACCAGGTCAGGCAGGGAAACTCAGACTGGGCTTGAAAGCCATGAAGTGCTTCACATTTCTTACACAAAGTAGTCAGAGGTCTTTCCATTTGTTTCAGTGTTTCAAAGCTATAATAATATTATAATTGTGTTTCATAAAAAAAAAGAAAACATACCTCATGGCGTTATAGAAAATAGATGGCCAGTGGTAAGCCTGAAAACAGGAAGAAGACTAGTTAGGAAAGTATTTTCCAAGAAAGAAGTTATAATGATGGCACCACTGGGGATAGTCAGAGAGGACAAGATGAACATTCATGAAGCAGGAAGAATCACTGGGGCATAGTAGTCACCGTAACAGTGGTTGATATGGAGGATGAGGATAGGTAGTGATGTGATGTGACTGCCAGCCGTCTTGGGTGGGACACCGCACATTACATCAACAGCGATGATTTGGACCAAAACCTAAGACTAGAACGAAAATAGAGGCAGATGATAATGCCAGCTTTTGTAGAGATGAATTTAAGGGATCTATGGAAATTGAAACGACAACATCTAGTAGAGTTGGTTATATAAGTCTAGGGCTTAGGAGGGAGTTGGCACTTGAAGTTACATTCATAGAACAGATTCCATAAGCCTGCCATCCAGAGTGAGAAGAGAGAGACTAAAGGATACCCTGGAAGACACCAGCAATGTGCTTTAAAGGGAGAGCTCAGAAAAGTAAGAGAATGCTAGGAGAAAAATCCTAGTCCTACGCTTCTCCTGCAAGTACTCGTTTATTCAGTTAAATGTCAATTGTACATCTAGGATGTGAGTTAGGCACTAGGGTTAACATGCTTAGCACAAAGACACTATTTCTCCCTCCACTGAGTATGTGTGTGATTGGGGGAGATGAAGATTGATCAAATAATTACATACATGTACTTTTTTTTGCAGGGGGGGGCAAATGAAGTAATGAAGGAGACTGTGGAGCTTTGAAGAGAAAAGAGGACTGGTTGTGAAATCAATGCTGGAAAGACGTAAACTCATGCAGGTCCTAGACTGGGCTCTGGAAGCCTGTCCTGATTTTGGTGGGAGGAATAAGAGTGGACAGGGTATAAGGAAGTCAGAAGGCCACATCTTAGGGAGCTCCTGGGATGGAGGCTGGAGAGTCCTCTCTACAAAGGAGCAGGACTGGATAGTTGAGGGAAGAGATTTTTGCAAAGATGGGAGAGACTTGAGCACATTCTTACTTTTTTAAGAAAATGACTGAAGAGATGACTTGGAAAATAAAATGCAACACATGCATTCATGAATGGGGTGAGTGTCCCATGAGGTAAAGCCCCCCTGGAAGCAGAATGAGGGATGGCGGAGGGCGGATGAGGCTGCAGACACACTTGTAAGTGGGAGGTAGGCATGAAATTTGAGAGCATTCATACCTGCATATATTTCTGTGAACGTGGGGCCAGGCCATCTGTTGAGAATGAGAAAAGGATACATGGGAAGCTTGAAGGGAGTGGCAGAGTGCAAAAATAGTCAGTGCAGAGAAATACCAAGATGCGTCAAGGGCATGCCTGACCTAAAACCAGTCTCCACGTGTAAATGATTTTCCAGCAGTGGTGCTCAGAGTCCTGGTTGTAAGGAAGCTTGATGACAGGGAACTCAGAGATGAAACTTTTCAAGCCATTTTTAAGAAGGTGAGCTGTGAAGTTCTAAGATGGATGGAGAATTAAGTGAGGCCAAGAGGAAACCCACAGATGTGAACAAAAGGGAGTGACCCAAGGATGAGAGTTTTAGGTTTGATGGAAGATCAAGGGTCCTAGAAGGAGGGAATGACAGGATAAGAGAGAGGAGCTGAGGGTTATAGAAACTTCAAGCAATTTCAAGGTCCATGGTGTGGACAGGAGAGGGAAGATGAAGGTCTCTGGAATTCAGAAGATAATATAGATGTTTCACCTGCCTGGATGTGAACATATCTTGGAAAAATAGCAGGATCTCATTATCTATAAGCTATGGTTTTTCCATTAGTTGTGCACAGATGTGAGACTTGGACTATAAATAAGGCTGAATGCCAAAGAATTGATGCTTTTGAACTGTGGTGTTGGAGAAGACTCTTGAGAGTCCCTTGGACTTTAAGGAGATCAAACCAGTCAATCCTAAAGGAAATTAACCCTGCATATTCATTGGAAGGACTGATGCTGAAATTGAAGCTCTAATACTTTGACCACCTGATATGAAGAGCTGACTCACTGGAAAAGACCCTGATGCTGGGAAAGATTGAGGGCAGAAGAAGGAGGAGGAGAAGAGGATGAGATGGTTGGATGGCATCACTGACTTAATGGACATGAGTTTGAGCAAACTCCACGATATAGTGAAGGACAGGGAAGCCAGGCATGCTGCAGTCCATGGGGTGGTAAAGAATCAGACATGACTTAGCACCTGAACAATGACATTATCCAACAGTGTAGAGTTGTTTGGGCACACAATCTACTAACATCTGTCGAGCCCCCTGGAGTTGAGGCAGCCAGACCACAACAGGAGCAGCTGCTGATCTGTTCCTGGGGACCCTGGGACAGACAGAACTTTGTGATGACCTCCCTGCTCTGAAAGAGATATTTTATAGCAAGGTTGTGGCGACCGAGATAAAGACAGGGGCGGGTGAGCCGGCAATGTCACCACCCGTTTCTGATCTTTCTGACAGTTCATGTATTTTAAACTTCACCTACCGGAGCTGTCAATTCAGTGTAGACGCCCTCTGAAGATGTGACTGGAACCAGACAGCTCCACGGCACTTCCCTCGTCATTAAGCAGTTCTACAGCACGTTAGGATGTCAAAGCACTTAAGGACTCTGCTTATTAATGTTTCCACGTAACAATGCCAGGAGGCAGTCCAATCATCTGAGCACGATGTGTGGGGAGGGGGTGAAGAGGAAATGGACCCTGGAGAGGAAAGCTCAGGGCTTTGCCAAGAAGCTGCAGCAGCTCAGACACTGCCAGCCCTGAACTTGGAGACGCCACTTAGCAACCCCCAGGATCCCTCGTCAGCGCCACGAAGGAACCAGCCAAGTCCCTGAATTTGGCTTAAAGAGCATCCTTTTAGCACTTATCTTCCCTGCACATGAGATATGCTCAAAAACATAATGAAGTAGCAAACACAACTAAGTAACCCCAAGTCCCTTTGAGACGACATGTTTCTTGTTCTAAAAACTCCTTTAAGCTTTACACTCAGTGATGTGTGCCCTTTTCTGTGTCTCTGTTATAGTTCAATAAAAGCTTTAAAAAAAAAAAAAACAGCAACAGAGTTTTACAAAAGAGTGGTACTTTCAATGTTTTTGTACAATAACCCATAATTCTATATCAACTGAAGTATCAATCATGGGTTTAGGTGAAAGAAATTTTTGCTTGATTGAAGTAGGAAGAGGAATGGAAAAGAAGGAAGGAATTAAACAAAAAGTCTTTTGGAAAATGCAAATTTTAACATAGCTCATTTTGACGGTAAAGGAGAAGGAAAGAAAAAAGAATCGCCCTCATCTTAGTGCCATTAGACTGAAAGAATGCAGTGTTTATACCGGAGAAGAGGTTTCCTTAATTAGAACTTTTTCAAGCTCATAAAAAGGGCATCTGGAAGGAAAGAAAACATTTTTTAAAGAGCAAAGAAAGAACGGGTCTTGACAGGTCTTCTTTAATTTAATCACCATGACTCTCATTAGCAACAAACCTCTGGGATTCAGAAGGACTGCAGGCCCTGGAAGGACTCCATTTCATCTCTCATCCCTGGCACACCAGACAACACCACTGCTCGCCTCCCACTGGTGATGGACGTGGCCACTGGGAATTAGGGAAGACTTTGTCCTTCAAGTACAGAACACATGGGCACTCTGTGACCCTACCAGGTTTTTATGAGGAATTCTGTGTCCAAATGGTAGCGGTGGTTTAGTCACTAAGTCATGTCTGATACTCTGTGCAGCTCCATGGATTGTAGCCCGCCAGGCTCCTCTGTCCAAGAGATTTCCCAGGCAAGAATACTGGAGTGGGTTGCTTTTCCTTCTCCAGGGGATTTTTCCAAACTCAAGGACTGAAGCTGGGTCTCTTGCATTGCAGGCAGATTCTTTACTGACTGAGCCACCAGGGAAGCTATATATTCAAATGTTTGTCACTAAAAGGAAATGAGAAAGGAAATTCCTCACCGAAGGGAGGAACTTTCAAGGGTGCTCAATAAAACATGTTTCCAGATAGAGGGCCACAGCGAAAGACCCACTGCAGAGACTGCTTAAGAGGCCTTGAATTTGAACATGAGCCCTTGTGCAGGGCAGAAGGGCAGGGGTTGGGGAGGCAGAGTTGGGGACACAATGGAGGCCTTTGTATCCCAAACAGATGAGCATTTGTAGGTACCAAAATAGAGCCCGCCGTGAGCTCTCAACCTGAGATGGTGGGAACTCCTGGTCACTGCTTCTTTCTGGCACTTGTTAGACAGGCAGAGGGGAGCACGACCTTTCAGAATCTGTTAGAAAGCAGCAGGCCACTCCTGATGAGAGAAACTCATCCCCTATCTGCACAACATGAGGTGACAGAAAAAGGCACAGAGACCCCAGCTCTGATCGTCTTTCTCTACCCTCTACCCTTCAAGTGTCCCACCAGGACCAGATCTGGTTTTAAATTTTTGGAAACCCTGGCAGAGATTTTTTTTAGGAGGTTTGTGCCGAGAAGGCAATGTGATGGCTGGACACGACTTCCCAGAAAAATCAGTAATAAAGAGCTCGTTGAAGTTGTATCTTGAAGAACCTAAATGCACAGGGCACTGAATGTGCCAAGCTCCTTCCCTGAGCCTCTCTGACATGGGGGAAGCTTGTCTGACTTCCTAAAAGAGCAACAGGGCCTCTGGTTGCCCCAGGCTGTGCTATTAAAAGACGAAGTTATTTCAGATTCTGCAAGGTGGTTGGGTAGACACCAATCCCATCCTCTGAGATTCTGCTGGGCAGCGCTGGCCTGCTGTCACATCTGTTGTGCAGGCAAGCTTCCACCCAACCCTGCAAGGGAGTGGGCCTTCAGGAAAACTGCAGCCTCAGGCAGGAAAATTTCTAGAGGGAAACCAAGAACGCCTACCCATTAAAATCTGTGCAGCGGTAGGAATTTCATTTTTTTTTAAATAAATTATATTAGATACCAGCAAGGTTAATCTATTAAGACATCAGAATTCACTCATAATGGGCAATACACACATGCATACACACAGCTATATTCTCTATTAAAATAGGAGACACAAGATAGACCAGAAATATAAATAGGTGGTACGACTCAATCTCCAGTAAATTTCTCATAATATGTAATATTAACGTTTCAGGCAGTTTAGGTATCATCTAATTATGGGGTTGGTGAAGCTTCAGGAAAGCTATGCAACGGAGTTCAGAATCACATTTCCTTTTCTTATAATGTGTATATTTGGTTTATTTTCCAACTTGCCATTGCTCGGCACTCTTGTAAATTAAGCTGTCACCCATTGGAGGCTGGAATGCTGAGCTGGAGGCAGGCAAACCTCTGGAGGAGCTGGTTCTGATTAACTCTGTTCATTCAGGGGGCCTCAGCATCGCCCCCAGTGTTTTCAGCCACAAGGATTTCTTGCAGGAATCTCATTAGTATTAGCTATCGGGCTTTGCTCCAACAAACCTCCCTTGTGGCTTCTGGCCACCCTGCACGCCAGTGGTTCAGCCTTTCCTCCTTCCCCTTAACCCTTCCCTGACTCCTGGAAAGAGGATCATATAGGAGGGATGTGGTGGGTTTCATAGTGAAGCAAAAGAAACAGACTATGCTGACCTAGATTCTATGCAAGAGCCCTGCTTTCCTCTTATACTGACTGTGCATTAGAATTAGAGCTGGAACTCATGGAGTTCCATTGGAGTGGGTTGCCATTTCCTACTCCAGAGCATCTTCCCGACCCAAGGATGGAACCCGTGTCTCTTGTGTCTCCTGCACTGGCAGGCGGGTCCTTTACCACTGAACCATCTAGGAAGCTCGATAATGTGATTAAAGATAAAAATAATGATATGTCATCTTTGGGGATGCCTGCCATATGTCGATACAGTGCAAGTCACTTCCTCACAACATAGCAGAGCTTGTAAACTAGTGCTCTCATTTCAAATAAGTGAAAAAGAAAATAAACACACAAGTCAAACAAAGCAGGGGAGAAAGAAGCAAAGGAGCCGAGTTTAGTCCAGGGAGGTACTTATTTAATGTCACCACACATGTCCTTCCTCCCTTTCCTCCCTCCATCCCTTTCACACACTTGCATTGAGGGACAACCGTGCTCCACATGCTGTGGGCAAAAGGCACCCAGATGAACGTGATGTTGGCTCCACCTTCAAAGACGTGTGATCAGTCCAGCAACAGCAAGGCCTTAATCACTAAGAATTAGCATATTAGAATTACCAATGAACATCAGAGAAGGGGGATTAATTTTCTCAAGGTTATTAGGAAAGCTTCAGACAGGAAGGGGGAAAGACAGCTGAGGCCACGAGAGGGCATGTGTGGCCCCATTAAAGCCAGGACAGGGAGAACAGGGTCTGAGCTTGGTCCATTTCCCACCTCGACCTACACTCTTCACACTGGGATGTTTTTGGTTGTTTACAGAGGAAGGAGTCAGTGGGGATAAGATGACATGGGTAGGCTGGGTCAGGACACAAGAACATCAAGTGCCATGCCAAGGAATTTAGGTTTTATCTCCTAAGCATCTGAGATGCTTCAAAGGGGAAAGGCAAAGGCGAGGTCTCTAGAAAGGAGACTTGGGCAGCAGAGAGAGACTGGGATGGAGAATTGTCTGGATGCTGGTGCCCCTCTGGGAGTGGCGGCCAAAGGAGATGAGGATGAGCAGGCAGGAGGATGAGAGAGGAGATGGTCTACACGTGCTCCTCAGACTGTATGATGCTGGAGTCATGTTGGGCAGGAGGGAGAGGAGTCCATGGTAAGCGGACAGCGTCCCCTTGAGTAGCTGAGCATCTGATGACAGCTGCAGCAAGGCAGCTCTAAGCAGAGGGGACTCAGTCTCTGTCCCACTGCCTCGTGGGGCCCCAGAAGACCCTCACAAGAAACAGTAAACTAACTATATGTCTGACAAGTCTGTTCAATACAGCATGGAGTCCAAAAAAGGGAAGAATCCAGCCCACAGACAGAATAACAGGCAGGAAAGTCAAATTAGAAATCTACCTTGATTCAAAGGCATGAGCGACTTTTTTAAAAATCCATAGTAGTAATAGGATATAATGAAGATTTAAGCTTTAAATATAACCGAATACCCATCTAATTAGGAGAATAAAATATGAGGAGTTGCTGTGCCATCAATATGCTAATGGAAGTCGACTCTGCCACCTTCTCTCCTCATTCTGATTCAGCTTATCCATGAGGGTCTGGGCTGGCTAGTAGCCTGGACGGAAAAGTAAGGCTCACAGTTGGGCTGTAAATACTTCAACAGGGGAGTCTCCAGCCCCTGCCGTGGCTGGGGGAGCAGGCTGGGGGAGGTGGTCATGATGTCACACGGGGAGAGTCAGGACCCAGCATGATGGTGCAGGTCGGGGATCATTCTAGGTTCTGAGTCTCCTTGAGGAAGAAGAGGCCCCCTCCAGCCAAGATTTCATTTGGGTCTGCTTGGTTTTCCTTTCCCCCACTTTTGACTTGAAAATGAAAAAAAAAAAAAAAGAAGAAGAAGCTTTCAAAAGACATAATAAACTTATCTATTTCAAGAAAGACATCTTTCTGTATTGGTAAGAAAGACAACACACAAGAGCTTTGTTTAAAAAAAAGGAAGAAAGAAATTTACAGTGAAGAGGCTGCACATTTTTTAAAAGAAGCAAGAAAAAAAAAAAAAAACAAACCTGAAACTTGCCATTAAAAAGAAGTGACTGACAAACAAATGAAAAGGTGCAAAGGATTATTCAGAGAACAACGACAAGCGGTATGCTGACATGGAGCCCTGTGGGAAGATGCAGACGACACGGCTGGGGCCCCACACTCGTTACAGGGTGGACACGTTCAAAACACCCATCTCCCATGGCTGCCAGGAGAATGAGTCATTTTAATGGGTATTTGATAAAACTAGGATTACTGTACAGTTTTTGGTCCACACTTTCCTTTTCTTATGCAAGGAAACTCAATGGAAATCCTTCCAAATTATCTAGCCTAGTTTGAATTCTTCGTTTTGAAGGCTGCATAAATTCCCTTGCTGTTGTTGTTGTTGTTCAGCCACTTAGTTGTGTTCAACTCTTTGTGACCCCATGAACTGCAGCACGCTGGCTTCCTATCTACCCTGTCAAGTGGACAGGCTCTACTTTTTGCTACTGAAGCTGTAATGACTTAATCACAGATATATACTCTTAAGTATATGGTTTTTATTTCTATGGAATACCTTTCAGGGTCTTCCAAGGTTTAGGATTACTGGAGCAGTCCCATAGTCTATGTATTTTTAGTTTCAACAGGAGTTGCTGATTAGAGGTGTGAAGTGTAACTATAAAGACCACAGCTGCCTGGGCTCCAGGCTGGCTCAGCCACTCATCCTGAACTTGTGGTGCTTCAGTTTCCTTCTCAGTAATGCTGGGATATATGATAAAACTTTCCTCATAAAATCTTTCTACAATGATTAAGTGATTAGAACATATAGATACTGTGGAGAAGGGAAAGGCTACCCACTCCAGGATTCTAGCCTGGAGAATTCCATGGACTGTAGAGTCCATGGAGACGCAAAGAGTCGGACACGGCTGAATGACTTTCACTTTCACTTCACATATAAATAATCACAATGGTGTGATCACTCTCCTAGAGCCAAACATCCTGGAATGCAAAGTCAAGTGGGCCTTAGGAACCATCATTATGAACAAAGCTAGTGGACGTGATGGAATTCTAGTTGAGCTATTTCAAATCCCAAAAGATGATGCTGTGAAAGTGCTGCACTCAATATGCTAGCAAATCTGGAAAACTCAACTGTTGCCATAGGACTGAAAAAGGTCAGTTTTCATTCCAAACCCAAAGAAAGGCAATGCCAAAGAATGTTCAAACTACCGCAAATTGCACTCATCTCACATGCTAGTAAAATAATGCTCAAAATTCTCCAAGCCAGGCTTCAGCAGTACGTGAACCACAAACTTCCAGATGTTCAAGTTGGATTTAGAAAGGGCAGAGGAACCAGAGATCAAATTGCCAACATCTGTTGGATCATCAAAAAAGCAAAGAGAGTTCCAGAAAGACATCTATTTCTACTTTTTTGACTGTGTCAAAGCCTTTGACTATGTGGATCACAACAAACTGTGGAGAATTCTGAAGGATATGGGAATACCAGACCACCTGACCTGCTTCTTGAGAAATCTGTATGCAGGTCAGGAAACAACAGTTAGAACTGGACATGGAACAACAGACTGGTTCCAAATTGGGAAAGGTGTACGCCAAGGCTGTATATTGTCACCCTGCTTATTTAACTTATATGCAGAGTACATCATGAGAAAAGCTGGGCTGAATAAAGCACAATCTGGAATCAAGACTGCCGGGAGAAATATCAATAACCTCAGATATGCAGATGACACTACCCTTATGGCAAAAAGTGAAGAAGAACTAAAGAGCCTCTTGATGAAAGTGAAAGAGGAGAGTGAAGAAGTTGGCTTAAAGCCCAACATTCAGAAAACTAAGATCATGGCATCTGGTCCCATCACTTCATGGCAGATAAATGGGGAAACAGTGGAAACAGTGGCTGACTTTATTTTTCTGGGCTTAAAAATCACTGCAGATGGTGATTGCAGCCATGAAATTAAGACGCTTATTCCTTGGAAGGAAATAACATTATGACCAACCTAGACAGCATATTAAAAAGCAGAGATATTACTTTGTCAGCAAAGGTCTGTCTAGTCGAGGCTATGGTTTTTCCAGTGGTCATGTATGGATGTGAGAGTTGGACTATAAAGAAAGCTGAGTGCCGAAGAGTTGATGCTTTTGAACTGTGGTGTTGGAGAAGACTCTTGAGAGTCCCTTGGACTGCAAGGAGATCCAACCAGTCCATCCTAAAGGAGATCAGTCCTGAGTGTTCATTGGAAGGACTGATGTTGAAGCTGAAACTCTAATACTTTGGCCACCTAATGCAAAGAACTGACTCATTTGAAAAGACTCTGATGCTGGGAAAGATTGAAGGTGGGAGAAGAAGGAGATGACAGAGGATGAGATGGTTGGATGGTATCACCGACTCAATGGACTTGAGTTTGGGTAAACTCCGGGAGTTGGTGATAGACAAGGAGGCCTGGCATGGTGCAGTCCATGGCGTTGAAAAGAATCAGACATGACTGAGTGACTTCACTGAACTGACTGAACATATAGCTAATGGGCTTCCCAGGTGGTGCTAGTGGGGAAGAACCTGCCTGCCAATGCAGGAGACATAAGGCATGGGTTTGATCCCTGGGATCAGGAAGATCCCCTGGAGAAAGGAATGACAACCCACTCCAGTATTTTTGCCTGGAGAATCCTATGGATAGAGGAGCCTGGTGGGCTACAGTCCAAAGAGTCACTAAGGGTCAGACATGACTAAAGATAATTGTGTATATAACTATATATACACAGTGTATATGTGATAGTGATGCCTCATTCCAGTAAATGTACCATAACCATTGTAATCATTATTCTTTAAGGAAAAGACACTGGATCCTACCATAATAACCCATTTTATACTCTTTACTGTCCATTGTATATACCTTTGACAGTATGTGGAATGAGTCTAGGTAATATATGGATAGGATTATTTTAATGCTATTATTTATTATAATATACTAGAACAAAAGCTACCTATTTCCATTTATAGCAGCATATAAATTTCTTTTAAAATAAGTTTAAATTAAAAATATGAAGAGCATTAAATTAGAAAATAAGTGTATTAATAGAGGTTATACACAAATATGGCAAAAAATATGAAGTTTGGGAATGACTGATATTCTGTATTTTTTTATACATTTTCCAGTTTTAATGAGACAAAATTGACTACGAGTTTAAACTGTACAGCATTATGATTTAACTTAAATCCATTGTGAAATGATTACAATACTTTAGTTAACATTCATCTCATACAGATAGAAAAAAAGTTTGTGTTTTTGCGTGTGATGAGAACTCAGAATCTACTCTCGCAACAATTTTCAAATATATCACATGGCAGTGCTAACTACAGCCATCAGGCTGCTCATTGTATCTTAGAATACGAATCATCTTATAACTGGGAGCTTGTTGTTTTGGACCGTTTTCATCCAAAACCTGTCCACCCTATTCCCCGCCTCTGGTAACCAGAAAGTTTCTCTTTTTCTATGAGTTTTGCTTTTTTAAGCGCCTACATATAAGTGAGACCATATTGTATTTGTCTCTTAGTTAGTTTATTAGCATTGTTGTTGTTGTCCAGTCGCTCAGTTGTGTCCAACTCTTTCTGACCCCGTGGACTGCAGCACCTCTGGCTTCCCTGTCCTTCATCATCGCCCGGAATTTTCTCAAACTCATGTCCATTGATTTGGTGATGCCATTCAACCAACTCATTCTCTGTCACCCCTTCTCTTCCTTCCCTCAATTTTTCCCAGCACCAGGGGCTTTTCTAACTAGTTGGCTCTTCACATCAGGCGGTCAAAGTATTGGAGATTCAGCATCAGTCCTTCCAATCAATATTCAGGTTTGATTTCCTTTAGGATTGACTGGTTTGGTCTTCTTGCTGTCCAAGGGACTCTAAAGAGTCTTCTCAAGCAGCAAAATTCTAAGGCATCAATTCTTCGGCGCTCAGCCTTCTTTATGGTCCTACTCTCACATCCATATATGACTATTGGAAAAACCATAGCTTTGACTAGATGGATCTTTGTTGGCAAAGTAATGTCTCTGCTTTTGAATATGCTGTCTAGGTTTGTCATAGCGATTAGTTATGACATAGATGATTAGTGATGCTGAGCACCTTTTCATAAACCTGTTATCCCCTCATACATCTTCTTTTGAAAAAATGTCAATTCAGATTCTTTGTTCATTTTTAATTGGATTGTCTTTTTTTAATTTTGCTATTAAATTGTATCAATTCTTTATATATGGTTTGAATATCAAGCCTTTATCAGGTATATGGCTTGCAAATATTTTTCCCATTCTGTAGGCTGTCTTTTCGTTTTGCTGGTTATTTCCTTTGCTCTGCAGAAGCTTTTTAGATTGATGTGACCCCCAACTGGTTTATTTTTGATGTGGCTGTTTGTGCTGCAGGTACCATTTCCAAAAACTCACTGCCAAGGTCTATGTTGAGGGGCTTTATTCCTGTAATTTCTTCTACCAGTCTGATGGATGCAGGTCTTAGATTTAAGTCTTTAATCCATGTCAAGTTAATCTTTGTGAGAGGTGTAAGATAGGGGTCTCGTTTCATTCTTTTACATGTGAATATCCAGTTTCCGCACCACCGTTCATTAAAGAGACTGTTGTCTCTCCATTGAATAATCTCAGCTCTCATGTCAATACTAGTTGACCATACACGCATGGTTTATCTCAGAGCTCTAGTATTTTTCATTATTATCATGCATCGCTTCGCTTCAATTATTCTCCAGATACTTGTTGCAAAAACTTCCTCTGGGTAGATTCTATCAACTAGTACCTGCATCAAGGGGATTCTACCCAGTGGTAGGCTGGTCAACAAGATTTCAAAAAAAAGAAGAAGAAGAAGAAAGCAAGCTCTGATGTGTGCTGTTTGCTGATTTTTGTGAGGTAAATACTCCCACCAGGGCCAATTTGAAGTTACCAGTGTTTTAAACTGACCTGCCAAATTCCTGAATATCTACCAGGCAGCTCCCTACGGGCTCCTACAAGCCAGCTCCCAAGTACCGTGTCAGGCTTAACTGCTGGAGGCAAGATTTCGGTAACTGCAGTGGACAACACCAGGTGCGAAAACAGCATTCCGGATTCTGTGAGCTGCCTTTCTATCTCAATTATCTACAGTTTCAAAAATGTGCCAGGAGGGATCAGTCCTGAGTAGGGGTTCAACTGTTTAGGAACAACCGAGGGTTCTTAATTAAAGAACTCTGAGGAAAGGTCACCTCATGAGATGATCTCTGCCTTACTGTGTCTTGAAACAGAACCAGGTTTCATGGAAACATGCCTTTCTGACACCAGGCATAGAATGCATTCTAACCAGTGGTTTTGTACCTTTCACCTATGCCAGGCCCGTGTGCAGCCCATCCGTAGACACCCAGTCCTCTCTGCCCTGAAGCAGAGCCCCTGAGCCCTCAATCACCACGTCCATGTGGCTGGAGGTCCTTCAACTCCTCAATATCTCTCTCTTCTAATCCCAGGGTCTGGAAGATGTACACACTCAACAGATGTTTGTTGGGGGGGTGGGGGGGATGAATAAACTAGCATCTCTCTAATTAGCAGGACTGAAGAGATTCTCTTGTTTGACTCCCTAATATAACAGACAAGAAACTCCAGCTGCAGGGCAGGTGGTGATTTTTCCAGAGGTCCCCCCCTCCCCGCTCACACTGGACAGCAGTAGAGGCCCAGCGTCTAATTCTCACTGTCCTTTCTTGCATTTGTCATGGCATAGGGCTCACTTGTAGTTTGTGACTTGGTCCCCCTCCTGCATGACTATCAGTCTTTCTGTGATGTGTGCCATCCGAACACTCAGCCACCCAACCACAGAGAGCTGGGCATCTGTTCCACCCCAGGGGGCCTGTCCTTCCTTCTTTCTCTCCTTCCTCCCTCCCTAACCTCCCTGTCCCTTCTTTCCTCTCTTCATGGAGATCAGTCTCGTGGAACACCTTAGGGACAACTTCTGGAAAATACAAAACCAGGACTGTTAAACCTGCTGGTTATCGGGAAAGCTCCTCGACCTTTAGATTTGCTGTAGGATCAGATCTGGGCTGAGTTAAGAGACACTGTGGAGCCAGCTGGTGGCTCAGGGGGTTCCGTGTGGACCTGGGGCCCTGTCCCCCTGCTGCTGGGACAGCCGCTAGCAGTCCCGTGTTCTGGAGCCCCACCCCGGTCCTCAGGCCTCGGCGCACACATGCCGGTCACTGGCATAGCCTGCCAGCCCTGGTCCCTGCATCTGAGCGACCTGAATCCTGGGAAGGCCACCCATCAAGGTCAGCACAGAGGACAGAGACCCTGCATCCCCATGAATGGGGCGCAGAGGAAGGAGCAAGTGCGTTCTCCGAGGAGGAAGGCCTGGCTGTCTAAGGCCAGCTGTGCAGACAAGCACGGGTATTTTGAGGGTTAGTGGCTCCTGCGAGTGAGGGTAGGAAGCTAGGGTCACTAGGGGCTAGGGCCCCTGAGTTACAGCACAGCTGCCTTCTCCCCACCGTAGGGAGGACAGTCGACTCCTGTCACCTTGATGAGCAGGCCCACCTGGTATTGCAATGGCCTCCACAGGAGGTCCCAGGAGACCTGAGCAGGGACCTCGGGGCTCTGTTCCTCCCTTCACTCAGGCTCCTGGCGACCCTGAGGATGTCACTTCTGGTGTGACTTGTACAAAGTCCTGCCGAGGCCCGGCCACCCTGTCACTCTCGGCCACCCACTTGGATGCACAGTTCTGGTAATGCAGCCATGCCAGGACCCCCCCCTCCAACTCCAGCCACAGAGGCCAGGATGCTGGGGGACCCTGTGGCCCCATCTGGGCCCCTCAGGGCCCCTAAGAACACTTACTAGGCATCTGCTCTGTGTTTTAGAAAATAACTGCCGGGGAAACAGAAGGACTTGGCAGGCTTTGGGTCTGAAATGGGGATAATCCATTTGAAACCTGGAGGCCTGGGCAGAAGTGATGTAAAAATTAAATTAAGATGGAAGCATGAAATCTGTCTTCCTGGCCCTGAGACAGCCTCACCTTAGATTTCACATTTTAGAGCAGATAAAATCACAATTAGAAATAGTTCAATCTCTGCTGTCCCCTCGATTTTACACTTGGAGGCCCAGAGACAGGAAGTAATCCGTCTGTCCCAGAGACAGGAAGAGGAAGTGCCCTGTGAGGTCTTTGTATTTTCAATGAACATTTTTATATGCTAGCCTGGCTCTGAATACTTTTCAAGGATGTGCTTAGTAGCTCAGTCATGTCTGACTCTTTGTGACCCCTGGACTGCAGCCTGTCAGACTCCTCTATCCATGGGGATGCTTCAGGCAAGTATACTGGAGTCGGTTGCCATGTCCTCCTCCAGGTTTCCAAGGATAAACACATTTAGTTCTCAGTCTGAATTTATGGGGTTATATAATTGATACCATCATTGCTGTTTCCATCTCTAGTTTCCATTAGTGGATGTTGAAGCACAGAGACATTTAGCAATTTGTTCAATATCACACAGCTTATAAATGTCCAAGCTGGGATTTGAGCCTCAGTCGTGAGGTTATAAAGTCAATGCTTTTCAGCACTACCAGGCTTCAAAGCAGAGCATTCATTCTTTCCAGTAATGCTCTGCCTGTCACAGCAAAGACTAGTCCTGGAAATCTGAGATACGAGAAGACTTAGGGTAACAAAACCCCACATATCTCCATCTAAGCAAAAGTGCATAAATCTAGTTGGTATAAACAAGCTAAATCTTTGATGCAAAAGTGAGAGGAAAAAAGTAGAAAGGAAATCATAGCTTTAAAAAAATGAGAATTGCATTTCAAAAGTAGAATGTTAATTACCAAGCAAAATGTATCTTGCCTGAGAAAAGAACCAAAACAGAAGAGTGGTTAGGGATGAGACAAGATGAAGAGGCCAAAACCACTCTACACCCTAGAAAATGTCTTCATATTTACTGGTTGAACACATATTAATTAATTAGTTGTCAAATTCCTTTATTAACCCACTTATTATTCTTCATGAAGCACCTTCTCTGCTCGGGGAATACAGTGGTGGACATGAAAGTTTTCGCCTTCATAGGGGCTATAAAATGGTAGACAATAAGCAAAGAAAAAAGGAAGAAAATACACTGTACTGGACAATGATAGAGCAAGGCAAAAAGGATGGTGCCATGGCGGGTGGGATTTTATCCAGGGGCATCAGCAAAGACCCCAGCAAACATGGAGTGAGCCAAGGCTTTCTGGGATGGGGAGTCCAGGGGAGGGAAGGGCACTGCAAAGGCCGGGAAACAAGCAGATCTGGCAGCTTCAGAGAAAGGAGAGGGGCTGGGCGTTGCAGCTGGAGGGAGCAGGAAGCAAAGTCAGAGAGCTCCTGAGAGAATGACCAACGCCATCCTGCAGGCAGACGTCTGTGTCAGACTTGGGCGTTTACTCTGAATGGGAGCAGGGGAATGACATGGGGGGCATTAGGAAGAGCTACTCTGCCTCTGTGTTTAGAGCTGACCAGAGTCAGGTCGAGCAGGACTGGTGAGCAGGGGACTGCAGTGGAATCCAGTGGCAGCGGTGGGGATCCCAGTGGGGTCCACATGGGCCCTGAGCAGGGATGGCATCCTGGAAGGGTTCCACAAGGAGAGCCCCTTGGATTTGCTGCTCAATTTGCTGGGAGGAGGTTTTTGCAGGCTTCCCAGGTGGCTCCGGGATAAAGAACTTGCCTGCCAATGCCGGAGATGCAGGTTCAATCCCTGGGTCAGCAAGATCCCCTGGAGGAGGAAATAGCAACCCAACCCAATATTCTTGCCTGGAGAATCCCATGCATAGAGGAGCCTGGCGGGCTACAGTCCATGGGGTCCCAAAGAGTCGGACATGACTGAGCAGGCATGCATGCGTTAAATGAACAATTTGCATAAAGCAACCAACACTCCCAGAGTCCCTGCTCTATAGTTCATCACTTGTTTTGTCTGAGGGCCAGATGGCTGCTCCTTACCACCTACTTGGTTCCCATTGCTAGTGGACAGCAAACCCGGGATATGGCTTGGCGACAGAATATGGGCTTTCAGACCTGCCTGGGGTGAGAGGTTAAGATCTACCCAGAAGACAAACCAGAAATACACAACAGTGCGTGTTTCCTTCTGTTTCTCATGCAGGTCCTGAAAGGCTGACCAATATTTTAGAGTCGATGCTTTCCGAGCTTCACTGGAGTCATTTTGTGAAAGTGGACAGGATGCGGTTTGGGAGGACATGCGACACTTCTGTCGTCCCAGCCGCCTCAAGATGTGGCATCATGTTCAGAACAGAACATGGAAGAGGGATTAACTTATCCCAGTTCCCTCCTAGACTCAAAGACAGCACAACACAACATCCCACTGAAGTGAATATTTTGACATGAAAAAAAGAAAGAAAACCCACATGTGAGTTATTGAGAATGGAAAGGGGAGGGAATGGGAAGTTGAAGAAATGAGAAAAAGGAGAATGAACGCAAAGACCAGGGTAACTCCACCCCAAATAGAAAGAACCCTCATCAGCATCGGTGTGGCAGGAAATAACCCCTTCCCAGAGATTCAGGCACCATCCTCCAGGACATGACGTGTGCGACCAAATCCTGTCATTTCAGGAGCGAAAGCATGTTCTTATCTCCTGGACCTGATGAAGCTGACAAACCCAATCAAAGCCAGTTTCTGTGAATTTCCAAGAGGGAAACGTTCAGAAGGCTTTCTCTGTCTTATAAGGGAGGCTGACCTGGAATGCCCACCTGTCCCCATGCATGCTTCATGAACCTTTGGGCTCCTGGAATGGGGGCCTTTCTTTTGATCCTCATCTCATCTAATCAGGCAAGCCCCACATGGTCACCGCACACCCACCCTCCAGGGAGCCGCAGGTTGACCTTAACACTACAGTCCAGGCGGCCATCGGGTAAGGGCACGTGGGGACAAGGGCGAGCCTCAGATTTCTCAACTTTAAAATCACGATGCTCACAATACCCTCTTTTCCTACTTCACAAGACTTTTTGCAAATCAACAGAAAAAAATACACGTGGCACCTCTTCATAAACATGTACACAGCTATATAACTGTCAATGATACACCATAATGAATTATAAATAGTGCATAAAACATTCAGTAAACTAAGTACTTCAAGGGGGTAGGATTCTAATAAGTGTGCATGTAAAAGACTGTTTAAGGTAATTATACATTAGAATTTCTCCCCCACCGCCCCAGGTTTAAGCCTCTTATCTTCACTTTGCACAGGACCAAAGCAAAGCTTAGTGATTTCATGTTGCAGGGAGAGAGCCGTCGGAGGGCTGACGACCGAGCCCTGACCGTCCATCTACTGCACCAAGTGTGCTGAGAGGTGAGAAGGGGTTGAATGACAGGGCTCAGGGGGACCCTCTGGAAGAGATGAGTCGCACGCTGCAGCCCTGTGACCCGCAGATGGACAGGAGTGGAGAGGACGGGCCTTGGGGGAGGCACAGACCCCTCCTCCCCTCTGGGTCCACTCTTCAAGCGTCTGATTCCTCTGCCATCTGCACTGACAGCTCCCATCCCTTACCACTGAGTGAAGTGTGTCTTCAAAGTCTGATAGGCACTGCCTATCTCTGAGGCTGCCACTTTCTGTTTTTCATCTTTGCAGGAAATGTAACATCCGAAGAGAGGTCTGAATATCAACCATTAATTTCTCCTCTGAAAACAGGTGGGGAAAAACCTTGCTGTTAATTGTTTCTGACAGGTATTGAAGGATGGGATGGGATAGACCCGGGAGCAAGAGAATCTGATGACTCTGAAACAGGACAGGGAAGCAGGGTCGGGGAGGAGGGGGTGATGGCGTTCTTGCACAAGAATCCCTGTGGGACTGCATCCCCTTACCAGTGGGGTGGGGTGGAGCAGCATCCCTCAGTCCCAGGTACAGATCTGCCGGAAGGATTCAGGTTTGGGAATCAGAGATGCTGCCAGCCATCAGTTGATCCCTGAGTCACAGACACTGGGAAACAGGCACAGGGGTAAACCACTGCCGTGGTCTAACAAAGACAGAAGGGAAACATGCCGGAAGCAATCAGCGCTTTTGAGACGCAACGTAACTCCATGGCATGTCTCTCAGCCAATCATCTCACGTGGCTTTGCAGGCCTCAGATAATGAGTCCCAACAACTTCACTGTGAATAAAGTATTAATAGACCTCCGTTTACAAGACCAGTGGGGAGTGGAGCAAAACAGGCAACCTGGCCAAGGATCGAAATCGCAATTTGATAGCAGCACAAGAGAAAGCCAAGAGAGCAGACACCAGACCCCAAGCAGGAGGAACGGATCCAAAGAATTTAAAAAGCAACCAACCAAACCAACATGCAAATGCAGACTTGAGTCCTGACGGATGCCCCAAGGGAAGGGCATCAGGTTGTTCTGCAGGGTGTGCCTCCTCCAACCCCCGACACCCACCCAAGCACCCTGGACTTTCAATCATGTGAACTCGATTCCTCCACCCCCTCAAACACATTGTTCCTTCTGCTGTGTGTCCTGGCCAACCTCCAGGCCCTTTTCCAAGGCTGAATTCCACCCATCCTTTGGGACTTCTCTTGGACAGTCCCTTGAGAACCCAGCCCTCGCCTCTAAATCCGGATTGTATGTCCTCCCACGACACAGCCTTCCCAGTCACAATCGTTATCACACCATGTTGTTGTCATTGCTTGTCGGTATCTCTGCTAAAACACACCAGCCGGAACCCCGTCTGTTTGGCTCAGGACACAGCACAAATACCTGGCCCGTAGGAGGATCTCAACACGTGTGTGCGGAAGGGCTCACTGGAGACACACTCCTGGCTTAGAGGAAGCTTCTGATTCAGTGGGTGAGACAGACACACAGTCCAAAGGAACGAGACAGTGTTGAATGTAAAGGATGAAGTGACATGTTAGTCACTCAGTCGTGTCTGACGCTTTGCGATCCCGTGGACTGTAGCCTGTCAGGCTCCTCTGTTCATGGAATTCTCCAGGCAAGCATACTGGAGTGGGTAGCCATGCCCTTCTCCAAGGGATCGTCCCCAACCAGGGATCAAACCCAGGTCTCCTGCACTGCAGGTAGATTCTTTTCCATCTAAGGAAACATGGAGCAAACTGTAGTGTTCCAGACCAGAACCTCCTGGTTACACCACCACAGCACCCACTACTTCTGTGGAAAGCATCCCTTCCAGAGCAACGTTTCATGCTAGAGAGGGTCCCCAGGAGCCAGAGTGGCCCAGATGCTCAAGCAAAGCCCCTGACAAATTCCACCCAAGACATGCCTGTAAATCTCTGGACAGACAAACGTCTTGAAGAAACATCTACTGTGTTGTCTATCTTAAAGGCAGAACTAGGATTCAGCACCTTGGGCAGAGAAATAATTGTTTGTTTCCCTAGAAAAGCTGTTTAGTATAACAGAAAGGATGGTGTGGGTGGTGGAACACCATGTGTTGGAAAGAGCCTAAGTTTTGGAATTAAAATGACCTTGGCTCCTCGCCCAGTTCCACAGCTTACTAGCAATGGGATCTGGATCCCACTCCCGTCTCTGAGCCCGACGCTCAGCACTGCTGTGGAGCTGTATGGGGTGGTATTACACAACAGGCGTAAGCCCCAATCATCTTCATCAGTGAAGTATAAAATACAGATCCCACACCCTGTATCTACCACTTTCTAGCTGTGGGCTCCTAAGTAGGTTATCTGATCACTAGACATCTCAGTTGTCTCATCTGAAATGGAGGCAGTCCTAAGGATAAAGTGCTTGCATGTGTGCTAAGTTGCTTCTCATGTCCAACTTTTTGTGACTCCATGGACTGTAGTCTGCCAGGCCCCTCTGTCCATGGGATTCTCCAGGCAAGAATACTGGAGTGGGTCGACATGCTCTCCTCCAGGGGATCTTCCCAACCCAGGGATCAAATCTGCATCTCTTTCGTCTCCTGCATTGGCAGGCAAGTTCCTTACCACTAGTGCCACCTCAGAAGCCAAAAGATAAAGTGAAGCATGTCTATAAAGCTCCATACTTGGTACCTTCATCATAACAAACACTTAACAATATAAATCTTTGTCACTTGCTTTTTGTATTGATTATACTGAGATCTTGGCAAATATCTTTTTCCCCTGATCCATAGTCGAAGGGACTGTTTTCTGCCTTTTGACTTTTATCTCCCACCCTGTTCCATCCAGCAGATGTACTGGCTTCCGTGTAGTCTGCAGATCCTCTAAGTGTTGATGAGGTGATGAATGACCCTGGTATTTTCTCTGGACTGTGTCTCCTCCCTGACCAGCCACAGATATCCAGCAAGCACTTTAGGCCAACTGAGAGCCCTGGATATTCAGTTCCTATTTAAGGGAATGGTTCATATCCCACTGACTTTGCAGTCTTGAAATTAATTTAGAAATACTATCTCAAAACACTGGAATAAAACACTTCTTTCCCCACTCAACTGATATAACAGTGTCACACAATTTAGAAGCTCTTATAGTCGGAAAGGGACATTTACCTAAACATTCAGATTTTGCTCCTAACTATAAGAGGATATTAAGTTGTTAACATAAAATTGGTCTATTCAGCTTTCTGAGTCTTCTTTTGGAGGAGACAGCTGATTTCCTTTTCAGATCCAAGTGTATTAAAGTTCACAATTAATTTAGATAACACCATGTGAGCTGATAGTAGAGTGTCTAGCAATTAAATAATGAATGGGAGGAAGCCACAGTCATCAGAGATATCAGAATACACCTTTATTATAATGATGTAAAATCAGCATGTTTTCATGTGATTTAATTATAGATTGACAGGAAAAAGCACAAAACCATAGATTAATAATGTTTAGATAATGCATATATTAAAAAATCTGTTTCCAAAACTGTGATTAGTATTAAGCAGGTTAAATTTATCATCTTTATAAAAAGAATTTGTGATTCCAAATTTCATAATTTAGCATGAATAGAGATAGAAATGCTTGGGGTATGATATGGGTAGAATAATGTCTCCTGTAACAAGGAAAGAATGAAACTGCTAAGTAATGCATTTCTCTAAAGACAAACGTGGCCCACCATGCTGCTCAGGCAGGAAGTGTTGGCCCCAGTGACATGCATTCAACACAAAATGCAGAACCAACTGCTGCTGTAATTTTGCAAATCTAGAAGGCACTGTTTACAGTGCAGTGCATGTCAGTGGCATCTCTATGTGTGTGCTCCAGGGAAGCTGGTGGCCCTGGACCCAGCAATACCCTGCCTCCTTATAGAGACAGCTAAGATCTATGGACTCAGAAGCAAGAAATCTGAGGCCAAGGAAAGACTCATGGGTTATTTTTTCAAACCATGTTTTAAAATAGAAGTAGAGTTAATTTACAAAGTTGTGTTAGTTTCAGGTACACAGAAAAGTGATTCAGATGCACACACACAAATATATGTCAGGGCTTCCCTGGTGGCTCAGTGGTAAAGAATCCACCTGCAATGCAGGAGTCCCAGGTTCTAGTCCTGAGTCTGGAAGATCCCCTGGAGAAAGGAATGGCAACCCACTCCAGTATTCTTGCCTGGGAAATCCCATGGACAGAGGAGCCTGGCAGGCTACAGTCCGTGGGGTCACAAAAGAGTTGGACATGACTGAGTGATTAACACTTTCACTTTTTTCAATTTTCATATATATATATATATATATTTCATATTCTTTTCTATTTCTATAACCTATTCCATTATAGGTTATAACAAGATACTGAATATAGCTCCCTGTGCCTTACAGTAGGTCCTTGCTCTTTACTGTTTTATATATAGTAGTGTGTATATGTTACTTCTAGACTCCTAATTTATCCCCACACCCTTAATCCCTGCTATCTCCTTTAGTAATCATATGTTTGTTTTCTATGTCTGTAAGCTTATTTCTGTTTTGTAAACAAGTTCATCAGTATGAGTTTTTAGAGTCCAGGTATAAGTGATATGATATTTCTCTTTTTGTCTGACTTACTTCACTTAATATGATAATCTCTAGGTCCACCCATTTGCTGCAAATGGCATCATTTCATTCTTTTTTATTGAGTAATATTCATGCATTATGAAGCTGTAAGTAATGCATGCAGTTCTACATCTTCTTTATCCATTCATCTGCTGATTAACTGGACATTGATGTTACCTCCATGTCTTGACTACTGTAAAATGTGCTTCTATGAACACTGGGGTGCATATATCCCTTCTAGCTAAGAGTTTTCCCCAGATATATGCCCAGGAGCGAGATTTCACAATCATATGGAAACTCTACTTTCAGTTTCTTAAGGAACCTCCATACTGTTCTTCATAGTAGCTGTACCAATTTACATTCCCATCAGCAGTGTAGGAGGATTCCCATTTCTCTACAGCCTCTCCAGCATTTATTGTAGACTTTTGATGATGGCCATTCTGACTGGTATGAGATGATATCTCATTGTAGTTTTGATTTGCATTTCTCTAAAAGAAAGCCAAGTAAGACGGTAGGTGTTGCGAGAGGGCATCAGAGGGCAGACACACTAAAACCATAATCACAGAAACTAGCATATCTGATCACAGGACCACAGCCTTGTCTAACTCAATGAAACTAAGCAATGCTGTGCGGGGCCACCCAAGACGGTTGGGTCATGGTAGAGAGGTCTGACAGAATGTGGTCCACTGGAGAAGGGAACGGCAAACCACTTCAGTATTCTTGCCTTGAGAACCCCATGAACAGTATGAGAAGGCAAAATGATAGGATACTGAAAGAGGAACTCCTCAGGTCAGTAGGTGCCCAATATGCTACTGGAGATCAGTGGAGAAATAACTCAAGAAAGAATGAAGGGATGGAGCCAAAGCAAAAACAATACCCAGTTGTGGATGTGACTGGTGATAGAAGCAAGGTCTGATGCTATAAACAGCAATACTGCATAGGAACCTGGAATGTTAGGTCCATGAATCAAGGCAAATTGGAAGTGGTTAAACAGGAGATGGCAAGGGTGAATGTCGACATACTAGGAATCAGCGAACTAAAATGGACTGGAATGGGTGATTTTAACTCAGATGACCATTATATCTACTACTTTGCACAGGAATCCCTTAGAAGAAATGGAGTAGCCATCATGGTTAACAAAAGAGTCCAAAGTGCAGTACTTGGATGCAATCTCAAAAATGACAGAATGATCTCTGTTCATTTCCAAGGCAAACCATTCAATATCATGGTAATCCAAGCCTATGCCCCAACCAGTAACGCTGAAGAAGCTGAAGTTGAATGGTTCTATGAAGACCCACAAGACCTTTTAGAACTAACACACATAAAAGATGTCCTTCTCATTATAGGGGACTGGAATGCAAAAGTAGGAAGTCAAGAAACACCTGGAGTAACAAGAAAATTTGGCCTTAGAGGACAGAACGAAGCAGGGCAAAGGCTAATAGAGTTTTGCCAAGAGAACGCACTGGTCATAGCAAACACCCTCATAGCAAACACAAGAGAAGACTACACATGGACATCGCCAGATGGTCAACACCAAAGTCAGACTGATTATATTCTTTGCAGCCAAAGATGGAGAAGCTCTATATAGCCAGCAAAAACAAGACCAGGAGCTGACTGTGGCTCAGATCATGAACTCCTTATTGCCAAATTCAGACTTAAACTGAAGAAAGTGGGGAAAACCACTAGACCATTCAGGTATGACCTAAAGCAAATCCCTTATGACTATACAGTGGAAGTGAGAAATAGATTTAAGGGACTAGATTTGATAGAAAGAGAGCCTGATGAACTATGGATGGAGGTTCGTGACATTGTTCAGGAGACAGGGATCAAGACCACCCCCATGGGAAAGAAATGCAAAAAGGCAAAATGGTTGTCTGAGGAGGCATTACAAATAGCTGTGAAAAGAAGAGAAGTGAAAAGCAAAGGAGAAAAGGAAAGACATTCCCATTTGAATGCAGAGTTCCAAAGAATAGTCAGGAGAGATAAGAAAGCCTTCCTCAGTGATCAATGCAAAGAAATAGAGGAAAGCAACAGAACGGGAAAGACTAGAGATCTCTTCAAGAAAATTAGAGATACCAAGGGAACATTTCATGCAAAGATGGGCTCAATAAAGGACAGAAATGGTATGGACCTAAGAGAAGCAGAAGACACTAAGGAGAGGTGGCAACAATACACAGAAGAACTGTACAAAAAAGATCTTCATGACCCAGATAACCACAATGGTGTGATCACTCACCTAGAGCCAGACATCCTGGAATGTGAAGTCAAGTGGGCCTTAGAAAGCATCACTACGAACACAGCTAGTGGATGTGATGGAATTCCAGTTGAGCTATTTCAAATCCTGAAAGATGATGCTGTGAAAGTCCTGCACTCAATACGCCAACAAATTTAGAAAACTCAGCAGTGGCCACAGGACTGAAAAAGGTCAGTTTTCTTTCCAATCCCAAAGAAAGGCAATCCCAAAGAATGCTCAAACTACTGCACAATTGAACTCATCTAACACGCTAATAAAATAATGCTCAAAATTCTCCAAGTCAGGCTTCAGCAATATGTGAACTGTGAACTTCCAGATGTTCAAGCTGGTTTTAGAAAAGGCAGAGGAACCAGAGATCAAACTGCCAACATCTGATGGATCATCGAAAAAGCAAGAGAGTTCCAGAAAAACATCTATTTCTGCTTTATTGACTACCCAAACCTTTCAACTGTGTGGATCTCAATAAACTGTGGAAAATTCTGAAAGATATGGGAATACCAGACCACCTGACCTGTCTCTTGAGAAACCTGTATGCAGGTCAGGAAGCAACAGTTAGAGCTGGACATGGAACAACAGACTGGTTCCAAGCAGGAAAAGGAGTATGTCAAGGTTGTATATTATCACCCTGCTTATTTAACTTATATGCAGAGTACAACATGAGAAATGCTGGGCTGGAAGAAGCACAAGCTGGAATCAAGATTGCTGGGAGACAGATCAATAACCTCAGATATGCAGATGACACCACCCTTATGGCAGAAAGTGAAGAGGAACTAAAATGCCCCTTGATGAAAGTGAAAGAGGAGAGTGAAAAAGTTAGCTTAGAGCTCAACATTCAGAAAACTAAGATCATGGTATCTGGTCCCATCACCTCATGGGAAATAGATGGGGAGAACATCTATAGTGGAAACAGTGTCAGACTTTATTTTTGGGGGCTCCAAAATCACTGCATATGGTGACTGCAGTCATGAAAGTAAAAGACACTTACTCCTTGGAAGGAAAGTTATGACCAATCTAGATAGCATATTAAAAAGCAGAGACATTACTTTGCCAACAAAGGTCTGTCTGGTCAAGGCTATGGTTTTTCCAGTGGTCATGTATGGATGTGAGATTTGGACTGTGAAGAAAGCTGAGCACCGAAAAACTGATGCTTTTGAAGTGTGGTGTTGGAGAAGACTCTTGAGAGTCCCTTGGACTGCAAGGAGATCCAACCAGTCCATACTAAAGGAGATCAGGGTGTTCATTGGAAGGACTGATGCTGAAGCTGAAACTCCAGTACTTTGGCCACCTCATGTGAAGAGTTGACTCATTGGAAAAGACCCTGATGCTGGGAGGGATTGGGGGCAGGAGGAGAAGGGGACGACAGAGGATAAGATGGCTGGATGGCATCACCGACTCAATGGGCATGAGTTTGAGTAAACTCTGGGAGTTTGTGATGGACAGGGAGGCCTGGCGTGCTGCGATTCATGGAGTCGAAGAGTTGGACATGACTGAGTGACTTAACTGACCTGAACTGAATAATTAGTGATGTTGAGCATCTTTCCTTTTGGCCATCTGTTTGTCTTCTTTGGAGAAATGTCTATTTAGGTATTCACCCATTTTTTGATTGTTTTGTTAATTTTTGGTAAATATATATATGTTAAGCTGTATGAGCTGTTTGTATTATTTTGACAATTAATCCCTTGTCAATCATATTGTTTGTAAATATTTTCTCCTGGTCTATAGGTTGTCTTTTCATTTTGTTTATAGTTTCCTTTGCTGTGAAAAAACTTTGAAGTTTAATTAGGTCCAATTTATTTATTTGTTTTAATTTCTATTACTCTAGGAGATGGACCCAAAACCACATTGCTGTGATTTATGTCCAAGAGTGTTCTGTCTATATTTCCTCCAAGAATTTTATAGTATCTGTTCTTATATTTAGGTCTGTAAACAATTGAGTTTATTTCTGTATATGGTGTTAGAGAATGTTCCAATTTCATTGTTTTACATGTAGCTGTCTACTTTTCCCAGCACCATTTATTGAAGAGACCATCTTTCCTCCATTGTATATTCTTGCCTATATTTCCATAGATTAATTGACCCTAGGTGTGTGGGTTTATTTCCGAGTTTACTGTCCTACTCCATTGATCTATGTATCTGTCTCTGTGCTAACACCATAATATTTTTATTACTGTAGCTTTGTAATATAGTCTGAGGTCAGGGAGCATGATTCCTCCAATTCCACTCCTTCTTCTCAAGATAGTTTTAGCTATTCAAGATCTTCTTTGTTTTCATACAAATTTTAAAATGTTCTAGTTCTGTGAATAAAATGCTACTGGTAATTTAACAGGGATTGCATTGAATCTGTAAATTGCCTTCGGTTGGTTCAGTCCAGTCACTCAGTCATGTCTAATTCTTTGCGACCCTATGGATGGCAGCACACCAGGCTCCCCTGTCCATCACCAACTCCAGAGCTTAATCAAACTCATGTCCATTGAGTCAGTGATGCCATCCAACCATCTCATCCTCTGTTGCCCCATTCTCCTCCTGCCTTCAATCTTTCCAAGCATCAGGGTCTTTTCCAATTAGTTGACTCTTCATATCAGGTGGCCAAAGTATTGGAGCTTCAGCTTCAGCATCAGTCTTTCCAATGAATATTCAGGACTGACTTCCTTTGGTTGTATGGTCATTTCATAAACATTGATTCTTCCAATCCAAGAACAGGTTTATATTTTCATCTGTTGGTTTTGTCTTCAATTTCTTTCCTCAGCATCTTATAGTTTTTAGAGTACAGGTCTTTTGCCTCCTTAGGGAGGCTTATTCCTAGGTATTTTATTCTTTTGATGTGATGGTTTTGTTTCCTTAATTAAATTGGATTGTTTCCTCACTTTCTATTTCCAATCTTTCATTGTTAGTGTATAGAAATGCAGCAGATTTCTGGGTATTAATTTTACATCTTACAACTTAACTGAATTCACTGACGGGTTCTAGTAGTTTTCAGGAAGCATATTTGGGATTTTCTGTGTATAGCATTGTCTCATCTGCAAACAGTGACAGTTTTACTTCTTTACCAATTTGGATTCCTTTTATTTCTTTTTCTTCTCTGACTGATGGAGCTAGGACTTCCAAAATTATGTTGAATGAAAATGTCAAGAGTGGGCATTCTTGTCTTCATCCTGATCTTAGAGAAAATACTTCAACTTTTCACCATTAAGTATAATGTTACCTGTAAGTTTATTATATATGCCCTTTATTATGTTGAAGTGTGTTTCCTTTACGCCTACTTTCTGGAAAGTTTTTTATCATAAATGGGTGTTCAATTTTGTCAAATGCTTTTTCTACATCTATTGAGATGATCATGTTTTTTATTCTTCAATATGATGAAGAATATTGATGTGGTATATCACATTGATTAATTTGTCGATACTGAAAAATTCTTGAATCCCTGAGATAAATCCCACTTGGTCATGGTGAATGATTCTTTTAATGTACTGTTGGAGTTGGCTTGCTAGTATTTTGTTGATTTCTGCTATTAGTGACACAGACCTGTGATTTTTCTCATTTTTGTAACATCTGGGTCTGGTTTTGGTATCAGGGTAAGGACAGCCTCAGAGAATGAGTTTGGAAGTGTTCCTCCCTCTTCAGGTTTTTGGAATCATTTCACAAGGATAGGTGGCAACTCTTCTCTAAACATTTGGTAGAGTTGATCTGTGATGCCAGCTGATCCTAGATTTTCACTTGTTGGGGACTTTTAAATTATTGATTTCAATACTGGCAATTAGTTTGTTCATATTTTCTATTTCTTCCTGGTTCAGTCTTGGGAGTGAGTGTACCTGTCTAAGAATTTGTACATTTCTTCTAGTTGTCCATTTTATTGGTCTACAGTTGCTCACAATTATCTTTTATGGTCCTTTGTATTTCTGTGGTGTCAGTTGTAATTTCTTTTCAGCTTCATTATTCTGAACTCATTCTTGTGTAGATTGCCTATCTCCATATCACTTAGTTGTTCTTCTGGGGTTTTATCTTATCCCTTCATCTGGACTATATTCCTCTGCCATCACATTTTGTCTGAATTTCTACCAAGCACCTGTTTAGTCATGTCTGACTCTTTGTGACCCCATGGACTGTAGCCCACAGGGCTCCTCTGTCCATGGGATTTCCCAGGCAAGAATACTGGAATGGGGTGCCATTTCTTACCCAGGAAACTCCTATGAAGTCCCTACTTTAGCTCTGGATCCTGGTGTACATGGGATTTTGTGTGCACCCTTAAGAATGGAGTCTCTATTTTCCCTAATCCTGTGGAACTCCTGTAATTAAGCCCCACTGGCCTTTAAAATCAAATGCTCTGGGGACTTCTCTTCCTGTGCTGAACTCCAGACTAGGAGGGGTCTGTCATCAGGTTCAGAACTATCATTCCCATGGGAGAGTCTCTGTAATGGGATTGTTTCCCATCTTGTGGGTCATCCAGCCAGGGAATGGGATTTGATAATATGGCGAGTGTGCCCTCCTACTGGTCTTATTGTGGTTCCTTCATTATGTCTTCAGTTGTAGAAGGTCTGTTCTGGTAGGTTTCAGTCTTTCTCAGTCATGGAAGTTCTGCAGATTGTTGTGACTCTGATGTGAGAGGCAGTGAGCTCGGGGCCCCTCTACTCTGCCATCTTAGCCACACTCCCGGAAGACTGCTGAAAGGCTCCGCACAGCATCAAGAACCGGCATCCTCACCGCAGTCACCACTTTGGGAATCTTTTTCATTGGTTCTTAGTCCAGATGTACTTGCTCAGAAGCTGCCCCATGCAGAAGCCCTGCGCCAGGCACTCCAGCCCAGAGTTCCTAGTGTGAAACGGCTGGATGGACACCTCAGCTCTGCAAGCAGGAGCACGGCCTGTGGCACCCCACCTATGGGTTCTTTAGTTTGGAAACCGTCTTTAGGTCTAAGAGTGGGGGTTCACTTATCTGGGAAGAAAGACATCACTGAGCAGTAAACACCCCATGTACATGATGTTTTCAGTGACACCTCCAAACACAGCAAGTGACTAAATCCTGAACTGGAAATTCCCTTGGGATGAACAAAGAGCAACGGGGACACACATGTTTTGCAGAGAGCAGTTGTGTGTGACTCTCAACACGGAGGAGGACTGTCCTCAAAGACCCTTGGAGCAGGGAGAACAGAGAAGCTATGGGTCGATGGCATCCTTGCTCATGGATAGCTGGCATTCCATGTCCCAACACCCAGTCCAGACTTTCACCATGCCCTAGACTGGATTCTCTTTACTACATTCAAAACACAAATGATGGTTAAAAAAGAAGAACACTGAGAATTTCATTTTAAACACAACTGCTACCCATTTGGGGTGATGGCAAAACTAACATTAAGAGGCTAAATAAAGGCATGCACAGGGCTGAATTCCATGCCGGGCATGGACGATGCCATTAATATGCACTCGGAGCAGCAAACCATCCCCAGCATGGGGAGCTTGTTGATAAGATTACCTTTCTGTAAGAGCAAGAATAATGTCTATCATTCACCGGGGGAGAGAGCATTGTGAGAGGGTCTGGGCAGACCTCACACCACTGCAGGACGTTGTTGGTAATGAGGAACAGATAAAAGGGAAGGACCTCAAGGGGTGTGATTCTGTACATTTTATTTCCAAAGCTGGATAACTAGGAGGTATAATTTAAAAATAGAGAGAGGCTTAACTAAAGATGTTACTTAGGGGTTCCTGAATGCAGACACTGGAATCTAAATTTCACATCTTAGCCCATGGTCCTTTCAGTGCAGATGTGTTAGGAATTACAGGAAAGACAGCTAGCACAGACCTGCTGCTTGGTTCATTTTGGGGTCTAATTTTAGGCTTTATTTAGAAGGATTTTTGCTGCTGTTGTTGTTGGATGGATGATTGATGGAAGGATTGACTAAAAGAGAGTAGAGCACAGACGTCATCTCAGAGAAAATTTGGTGAATTGTGAGTGTGTGATACTCCCCAAGTATCTTCTTTGGTTCCCACCATGAGCACCAGCTGGATGGGAAATGATGCACCAAGGATCTCAAAGATATTATACAACCAGGGGAAAAAAATCCCTTGCTCATCTGGAGAATGAGGGGGCCGGAACAATGCCTCAGGTCTCCTCTGGGTCTGAGCTGCTGTGTTTCCCTGATTCCTGAAAACCTACTGCTGGGAGTATTTTAAAAGAGAAACACTCAGTAACAACAACACATTTTTGGCTTCCGTTTAAAATAGATATCCAGGTATCTGTTTATTCTCTCAGACGCAGGGTATCTGTTTATTCTCTCAAATGCATGCAACCCCATTGCAGTTTCTTGTTTAGTTCAACATGGCTGAGAGACAAAGAGCATTACAAATGGCAAGTTTCAGTGGTTTATATTTAAAAGATGCTGGGCTCAAGAGAGTCTCGGATGGCCGGGAAAAGGAGAGAGAATATTTCCCTCCAAACGGATGGCTGCTGTTCATCCACATCCACTCCAAGTCTGGAGTCACTGGTAAAGGGTCATGGAGGGACCTGAGAACACCCGACATGGGCGGTGGTGTGCACCCGCCCTACGGAGGATGCAGAGGGGCCAGGGAGGTGAGGAAGTGGGTGCCTGAGAATCAGGGCTGTGGCACCCTGCTTAAGATCTGGGAATTCAGTTCTGAGCTGCCTCTTGGAGCAGATGCTCCAAATCAGCAGTTACCCAAGGCTGATGAGGAAGGGGCACTGATCCCACACCATACAAAGAGAGTGGCATAACCCGGTGATCCCAAATTCACTCTTGTCTTAATGCAGGATTTTAAATAAGTTGTTTAAGATTTCTGTGCCTAAACTGCCTAACTTATAAAGTAAGAAAAGGATAATACCTACCTTCAAATACTTTTATAGAAATTAAAGAGGATGAGGTAGATAAAGTATTTCACCCTCCCAGAGCCTAGCACAGAGTAAGCACCTGATAAACAGTAGTCCTCTAGGCATTTTGACAGTTTTAAAGAGTCACACGCACCCATACACATCTGTCTCTCCAGTTCTCACAAGCTGGATGGATGAATGAATGGATGGATGGATGTATCTATCTATCTATCTAGGCTTCCTAGGTGGCACTAGTGGTAAAGAACCTGCCTGCCAATGCAGGAGACATAAAAGACTCGGGTTCAATCCCTAGGTTGTGAAGATCCCATGGAGGAGGGGATGGAAACCCACTCCAGTATTTTTGCCTGGAGAATACCATGGACAGAGGAGTCTGGCAGGCTATAGTCCATAAGGTCACACAGAGTCGGAAACAAGTGAAGTGACTTAGCACATGCACATCCCCCTCCACCACCCCCCGCACACACACATATATTGCCTGAATATAAACCGAAAACATGAAGGTACATGGACCCTAAACACATTAGAGAAAAAATTTTCACAGAAATTAATGGTAGGAAAAGGGAATATCATCAGAGGCGTCAACAATCAGCATGATTCCCATTAGTTTTATGTGAGCAACACTGACTACTTCACATGCATTATTTCACTGAACAGGCACAACTCTTAGGGAACAGTGACCACTGTTGCTCCCATTCCTCAGAGGAAGAAACTGAAGCTTAGAGTCTGTTATTTCTAGAACCAGTATTCTTAACCCTCTGTAACGTGTTCACTCTTCGGAAGTCCTCCAGAAACTACTGCTAGCACAAAACTGCCGCCAGAATCATACCTTAAGCCTGAGTCAATTATGCACTGTTATACCGTGCTGAATCCATCCATTTGTTTGTGCACTGATTTTTCTACAAAATTAGGTGAGCACTCATTATGCACTGGGTGGTTTGCTAAAGGCAAGGGCTATGAAGATGGACACATACAGTCTCTGAATCCAGGTGGCTCAGGCAAACCGAGAGAGCAACCAAGCAGAAGGATGTGGGGGTTGGGGTGGGACACCATCCTCGTCCCATCTGTGCTCACCACTGTGGGTGTTTATCTAGGTCTAAGCTCTCCAAGCTCAGGGACCACTCCTGAGGGGAGGGGAACTTCATATCCAGCCCCAATCCACATCACAACAGTACCCCATCCACAGGTCAGCCTCTTCACAGGCTTCTGTCTTAGTTCTGACACTCTTGTTAGGTTGTTTAGGATTAATGATAACTGACAGCTTGAACAGGTCTAGAGTTAGGCAGTTGTAGGGGCTAAAAGTTAAAAAAAAAAAAAAGAGAGAGAGAGTGAAAGATAAGTGCAATTTGCTAGTAGAACAACAAGGAAAAAACACTAACATCCCAGAATGTCATGTAAACTGCAGTTATTTATTATCAGATGGTACTGTAAAGGATTATTGATTAAATAAAATATATCACCACCTGAACCCACAAAACATTATATTTAGGGGCATTCACCAGGATGTAGATTTTCCATATAAGAAGCACTACATTTTTTAAAATTAATTTATTTATTTTAATTGGAAGCTAATTACTTTACAATATTGTGGTGGTTTCTGTCATACATTGACATGAATCAGCCATGGGTGTACATGTGTCCCCCATCCTGAACCTCTCTCCCCATCCCACCCCTTAGGGTCATCCCAGTGCACCAGCCCTGAGTGCCCTGTCTCATGCATTGAACCTGGACTAGCAATCTGTTTCACATATGGTAATATACATGTTTCAATGCTAGTCTCTCAAATCACCCCACCCTCGCCTTCTCCCACAGAGTCCAAAAATCTGTTCTTTATATCTGTGTCTCTTTTGCTGATTCACATATAAGGTCATCATTACCATCTTTCTAAATTCCATATATATGTGTTAATATACTGTATTGGTGTTTTTCTTTCTGACTTACTTCACTCTGTATAATAGGCTTCAGTTTCATCCACCTCATTAGAATTGTTTCAAATGCATTCTTTTTAATAGCTGAGTAATATTTCATTGTGTATATGTACCACAGCTTTCTTATCCATTCATCCACCACTGGACATCTAGGTTGCTTCCATATCCTGGATATTGTACACAGTGCTGCAATGAACATTGGGGTACATGTGTCTCTTTCAATTCTGGTTTCCTTGGAGTGGATGCCCAGCAGTGGTATTGCTGGGTCATATGGCAGTTCTATTTCCATTTTTTAAAGGAATCTCCACACTCTTCTCCATAGTGGCTATACTAGTTTGCATTCCTATCAACAGTGTAAGAGGGTTCCTTTTTTCTCCACACCCTCTCCAGCATTTATTGTTTGTAGACTTTTTGATAGCAGCCATTCTGACTGGCATGAGATGATACCTCATTAGAGTCTTGATTTGCATTTCTCTAATAATGAGTGATGTTCAAGCATCTTTGCATGTGTTTGTTAGCCATCTGTATGTCTTCTTTGAGGAAATAACTGTTTAGTTCTTTGGCCCATTTTTTGACTGGGTCGTGTATTTTTCTGGTATTGAGCTGCATGAGCTGCTTGTATATTTTTTGAGATTAACTCTTGGTCAGCTGAAGAAGCACTACATTTAAGTGGTATTCCTTGCAATGAAATTGTACCTGTGTTTCTGACCCCGCCTGCCCCCTCCATGGTTACATGAAAGCCACAGCCATTCCCTTTCATCCCTGCAAGGTGATGCTCTGGTGCAGAGGAAGGACGGTGAGTGGTGGAGGCGGCCTGCAGGGGTGGCAGGTGCACCCCTTCTGAACGCGCATGATCACACGCTGAGAACACATCTTTCTTGTTTTACCAAACTCACAAATACCCACCAATTTGTTCCCTTCAACAGCTTCAATGTGTTTCTTGTTAAAGAACATTTCTTTGTGAAAGCCTTTGACAAAATACCCAAACACAAAGGAGTGAGTGGGACAAGGCACAGCCGAGTTTCCCCAAAGTGGTGAGTCAGCAGGGAGCGGGAAAAACGTTATCACTGCCACTCCTTGTGGGAGAATTAAGGGCCCTTCCCTTACATCAAAATTTCCCTTTGCTCTTAATGAGATGACTGTCTGGAACACTCAGCCCACCGCTGAGAGAGTGACTTCTTGCTGGGCTTGGATTATTCGAGAGCTCGGCATCCGTTCTCAGAAGGCCATCAGGGGTTTCAAGGAGAGCCAGGCAGAAAGAGCCCACAGTGAACGTGGGGGTCGCCACACAAGGAAATGATGAGTTGTTGATATGCATGGCCACCTGCTCCATCTTATTCTAGCCAAAGACCAGACACAAATCAGCACCTCTCCCTGCAGCAGCTATGAGAGCCAGAAGGATGGGGAGTTAAAAGGAGGAGGTGACCTAAGCGCAAACTAGAAAGGTTGGCCAGCCCCTGGGCTCTGGGAGGACATGGACAGTGATATAGGTGGGCAGGCCTGAGCATCAGAGCATCAGAGCAGTGGAGGAGTATCTAGGGGAATGAGGATCAGCCCCCCAACCAGGCCCCACATCATGTCCCTCAGCATCTGTTTCCCCCATCTCCCCTGTCTCACTAAGCTGCCCCTGAAAGGTCAGGGTTGTCATCATGGGAGGACCTCATGTTCTTTCTCTTGCAGAATGGGAGTGCAGGAGACAATGTTTTTGCAGAAACTTTTTTTTTAATTGATCAATAGAAATTCTTCTTAGACTTTATATAGTCCCTCAAGGGAGTCACTAAACCAGGAGCCAAAGAGATGGTCTTCTTCCTTCTGCAGGGAGAATCAGCCCTGCTGCCTAAAAAAACACCACTTTCCTACCTGGAGGCCCTCTCCACCCTAAGAATGCTCAGTCATTTGAGGAGGAAACAGTCCCACTGCAAGCTGATTTCTCAGTCTAAATGGATGCTTTCACTACAGGGAAATCTCAGGAGTGAGAGAAATTGCAGGGCTGGGGGTGAGAGCGGCAGTCATGCAGCTCTAGTAATTGCCACTTTGGAAGCCAGGTGGTATGTCCTTCTAGAGCTTCTGATACCACTGCAGCATAACGTTACCTGTTATACAGTACATACACAAGTGTCTATACAAGCACATCTACATATACACATCACACACATAAGCCCTCTGGGAGGAGGTCACCATTAATCCCACCAAGAGACACCAGAACTTACACAGGACTGGGGAAACAGACTCCTGGAGGGCACAAACAAAATTTTGTGTGTACCAGGACCCAGGAAAAGGAGCAGTGACCCCACAAGAGACTGACCCAGACTTGCCCATGAGTGTCCAGGACTCTCTGGCGGATGCATGGGTCAGCAGTGGCCTGTGGCAAGGTCGCGGGCACTAAGTGTGGCAGTGTGTGCCTGGGACCTTTTGCAGAGGTCTCCATTGTCTTCATTACCTCCACCATAGTTTGGCCTCAGGTCAAACAACAGGGAGGGAACACAGCCCCGCCCATCAACAGAAAACTGGATTAAAGATTTACTAAGCATAAGTAGCTAATAGCTGAGAAAAGAGGAGACAGGCAAAGGAGAAAAGGAAAGATACACCCCTTTGAATGCAGAATTCCAAAGAATAGCAAGGAGAGACAAGAAAAACTTCCTTAGTGATCAATGCAAAGAAATAGAGGAAAACAACAGAATGGGAAAGACTAGAGATCTCTTCAAGAAAATTAGAGATACCAAGGGAATATTTCATGCAAAGATGGGCAAAATAAAGGACAGACATGGTATGGACCCAACAGAAGCAGATGACATTAAGAAGAGGTGGCAACAATACACAGAAGAACTAAACAAACAAACAAAAAATCTTCATGACCCAGATAACCACAATGGTGTGATCACTCACCTAGGGCCAGACATCCTGGAATGTGGAGTCAAGTAGGCCTTAGGAAGCATCACAACAAACAAAGCTAGTGGAGGTGATGGAATTCCAATTGAGCTATTTCAAATCCTGAAAGATGATGCTGTGAAAGTGCTGCACTCAATAAGCCAGCAAATTTGGAAGACTCAGCAGTGGTCACAGGATGGGAAAAGGTCAGTTTTCATTCCAGTCCCAAAGAAAGACAACGCCAAAGAATGTTCAAACTACTGCACAATTGCACTCATCTCACATGATAGTAAGGTAATGCTCAAAATTCTCCACGACAGGCTTCAACAGTTTGTGAACTGTGAACTTCCAGATGTTCAAGCTGGATTTAGAAAAGGCAGAGAAAGCAGAGATCAAATTGCCTACATCTGTTGGATCATCAAAAAAAGCAAGAGAGTTCCAGAAAAACATCTATTTCTGCTTTATTGACTATGCCAAAGCCTTTGATTGTGTGGATCACAACAAACTGTGGAGAATTCTTCAAGAGATGGGAATACCAGACCACCTTACCTGCCTCCAGAGAAATCTGTATGCAGGTCAGGAAACAACAATTAGAAATGGACATGGAACAACAGACTGGTTCCAAATTGGGAAAGGAGAATGTCAAGGCTATATATATTGTCACCCTGCTTATTTAACTTATATACAGAGTACATCATGTGAAATGCTGGGCTGGATGAAACACAAGCTGGAATCGAGATCTCTGTGAGAAATATCAATAACCTCAGATATGCAGAGGAGAAGGCAATAGCAACCCACTCCAGTGTTCTTGCCTGGAGAGTCCCAGGGGCGGGGGAGTCTGGTAGGCTGCCACCTATGGGGTCGCACTGAGTCAGACAACACTGAAGCGACTTAGCAGCAGCAGCAGCTGACACCACCCTTATGGCAGAAAGCGAAGAAGAACTAAAGAGCCTCTTGATGAAAGTGAAAGAGGAGAGTGAAAAAGTTGGCTTAAAACTCAACATTCACAAAACTAAGATCATGGCATCTGGTCCCATCACTTCATGGCAAATAGATGGGGAAACAATGGAAACAGTGAGAGACTTTATATTTTTGGCTCCAAAATCACTGCAGATGGTGACTGCAGTCATGAAATTAAAAGATGTTTGCTCCTTGGAAGAATAGCTATGACCAACCTAGACAGTACACTGAAAAGCAGAGACATTACTTTGCCAACAACGGTCTGTCTAGTCAAAGCTATGGTTTTTCCAGTAGTCATGTATGGATGTGAGAGTTAGATTATAAAGAAAGTTGAGTGTCAAAGAATTGATGTTTGTCAACTGTGATGTTGGAGAAGACTCTTGAGAGTCCCTTGGACTGCAAGGAGATCCAATCAGTCCATCCTAAAGGAAATCAATCCTGAATATTCATTGGAAGGGCTGATGCTGAAGACAAAAGTCCAATACTTTGGCCACCTGATGCGAAGAACTGACTCATTGGAAAAGACCCTGACGCTGGGAAAGATTGAAGGTGGGAGGAGAAGGGGACGGCAGAGGATGAAATGGTTGGATGGTATCACTGACATGATGGACATGAGTTGAGTAAGCTACAGGAGTTGGTGATGGACAGGGAAGCCTAGTGTGCTGCAGTCCATGAGGTAGCAAAGAGTCAGACATGAGTGACTGACTGAACTGAAACTGAAATCGCCCACATCCACATACAGTGCTGCCTGCCGACGAAAGAGCCCACTTCTCTGCTCACTGTCTGTCATGCTTACAGCCAAGTCCTAACTGGTGGCAGTTCTGAGAATTGTTATTTCCCACATGTTCATTACTGAACATCTTTTCTGGGTTGAATCATGTTACACAAAGTGGTGTTGAAGTCCCCGCCCCCAGGACCTCAGAAGGGAACCTGCTTTGGCTACAAGATCATGGCAGACAGATGGGGTTGAGGTGAGGTCCTATAGGAGGTCCTTCACCCACACACCTGGTGCCCTTGTAAGGAAGAGAGGTGATGCAGGAGGTCAGGAGGGAAGAAGACATTGGGCCATGCAGGTGGGGGTGGAGTGGGTCACGTATGAGCTGAGGGACACCAATGATTCTCCATGAAACGCCGGGCGCCAGGAAGAGGCACAGAAGGAACTCCTTCTGCGGGCTCTGAAAGCAGATGGCCCTGCCAACACTCTGATCCTGTATTTCAAGCCTCCAGAACCATGAGACAACACAACAGTGGCATTTTTTAGAGCAGCCCAAGGAAATGAACCTGGCCCTGAAATGCCAGATTGGGAAGTGAAAGTGTGAAAGTGGTAGTTGCTCAGTGGTGTCAGTCTTCACGACCCCATGGACTGTAGCCCACAGACTACATCTACGGAATTCTCCAGGCAAGAGTACCGGAGTGGGTAGCCATTCCCTTCTCCAGGGGATCTTCCTGACCCAGGGATCGAACCCAGGTCTCCCACATTGCAGGTGGATTCTTTACCATCTGAGCCACCAGGGAAGCCCAGATTGGGGAGGGGGTGTGATTCATGTGATTACACCCCCCACCCTGTTTTCAGAAGTTCAGAGTCCAGCCAATAGCAGGCTCTACCTTGCCACCCCAGGTGGAGTCACCAAGCTTTTTTAAAGATGAATTTGTCCAGTTTAACCCCAAGGTTTCCTTTTCCCTTGGAATTTCCACTTCAAACACTACAAAAGAGAGAGATAAAGGGAAAACATAATTGGGATGGAAAGGGAGCAACCTTCTCTTTCCCTGAAGCCCTGCATGTCATTTATTTTAATTTGTCCTGGGACATTTAGCTTAGATTGTGTCTCTCAAACTTATGTCTCCCACCCTCAGGGTCAGAAAGGCAGCCATGATTTCAGATGCCTCAAGGACATTTCTGTGCTGGTCCACAATCAGCAATTAGGGTGATTTACTGACAAAGACCCTTCATGTCCTAGTAAGCCTGGCTGGAAGGATCCATACTATCTAGGCAAAGTAAGGGGGTGGCGGGGGGCACTGGATAAATATTGGGTAAATCAGATCAATTGTCAAGAGCCACCCTGGATTTTGCCAACTGAGAATATTATTTGCATGAAAAAAAATACATATTTGTTGCATAACCTAGATAATTTTGGACAAAAGTCCCCAGACTTGTGGCTCTCATAGACTAGTAAAATGTTTTTAAGAATTTTTTTAAAATCAAAAATTAGGTGAAAACTTTCTTTGCCAAATAAAATGTCTATTATCACTTATCATTAAATTTTTTAAATAAGGAGGGGGCATTTTATTCCACAAAGACAGGGGGTTTAGTTTTCCTTCCTCCATGGGCTGGGGGCTTGGTCACAGAGCAGCGTCAGCTCAGGGGTCAGCACTTAAGAGACCACTGGCTTCAGGAAGGTCACCACTCCCCACCTTGCTCTGCATCACAACCCAGATATGGGTCCTGGTCCAGCGCCCAGCCAGAGAAGGACCATCTGAGACAATGTTTTCCTCCTTCTGATGGACACAGAGAATGTTGGGAGGTGAACATCTGTCCATCCCCACAAGCACAGCTCAGCATGGGGTGTTTAGTAATGCTTGCTGATGAAAGCAGCAGCAACCACAGTAACTGGCTCTAGAGTCATTCTTCCCTGACATTTGTGTCATTAAAGCACCCAAACTGTTGTCTTTGTCATCCCTAGGGCACATTTTTTAATTCCTGAAATAGCCCCACTGAATGATGACCAGATAGAAAATAGAATCAGTGAGGGTGGTCAGAGAAGGAGTAGTGGTAACATCTCAACAATAAACTTAATCCCAGGATTCAGGACAAGGAATGACTCCCCAGACGTCAGAAACAGTTTGTGGAAAAATACAAAGCATGGAATCAAGACTACAGCTCTGTCACAGCAAGTGTGTTATGAATGGCAATGATGACTTTAGAAAACTCACCCAGAAATGCCCACATGGTGAGGAGCCTATTTTAATAAGATACAAGCAGGCCTCCCACATTCCGAAGCGCCACCCTGAGAACCAAACGCCCCAGCCAGTCCAGCCCACTGCACGTGTCAAGTGCAGAGAACAGTGAAGGTAGCAGAGCAGTGGTGAATTCCCTGCATTTCCACCATCAGCTGAATCTTTGATATTAATTTAGGCATTTGTCACTTCTAGATAAAGTTACATAATATCATGCAAAAAGAACATGCATCATAAATGTGGTCTAGCCATATGAATTTGGAAACAACCTGTGCTATGATGCTCTCAAACCCCCTCCTTCAAGTTACGTGGGGTCAGCTGGGGAGGCGGGGGGTGGAGATAGAGTGAGGAACAGATCGGATGGTTCCTTGTGACATGCTTTTCCTTTCGGATCCAGCATCGATGCATCTGAAAACCTAGTGTCGTCAAGTCCTCCAACGTAATCGCCTTGTTAGAAAGTGTTGAGAACTCTATAGAATAGAATTTACAGTCTCCATTTTATCCACAGGGAAAATGAGATTGAGAGAGAGGAAGTGACTAATGGGCTAAGCTCACTTAGTGGAGTCATGATACAGCTGGGAGTCAGGCCCCATCCTGAATCCAGGTGTAAAGCTCTTTGCAGGTATAAACTCTGTTAAATCCTGTGGTTTTATAAGGGTGAGTCTGTGGGCCCTGGACTCTGAGGGTAAGCCCACCACACCCTGGCCTTCACACCCATTGCCCCACAGTAGTCACACCCAGCCTCCACCACGACCAGTCTAAAAGTCTGCTTAAATCTCAAGCTGGGATCTCTCATACAGAACACACCCAAATGCCATGAATACAGAGATGGAAACCATGGATATCAATTTTTCCCTTCAGATTCCTATGAAAACCCACACACAGACAGCAGGAATTGAGGGAGGCATGTAGGGACTAGGTTTTGCTGCTATTGCTTGGTTTCACTTCTCCTTAAAAATAAGGTGTTTGATGAATCCATTGCTTTAGAGACACAGAAAGGTGAAAAGAAATCAGTAAAATTAAACCACAAACATTGGGGGTTGGTAGGTACTGACTCACCTTTGTTATTGTGGACCCATATCCCCTCTTGTTCTGTTCCCATGAAGGAATCCCTGCTTCCTGAGGAAGAGACCCTGGAGGTGGTGTGTGTGTGTGTCTGTGAACAGCAGAGGGATGTGTGTGCATGTGTGTGTACAACAGAAGGGAGGGAGTGTACAGGTGTGTGTAGGGCAGAGGGTGTGTGTGTGTCTGTGTGTGTGGGGGTACATAGAGGGGAGGGTACGTGTGTGTGTGTGTGTTTGTACAGCAGAGGGGAGGGTGTGTGTGTGTCTGTGTGTGTCTGTGTGGTGGGGGGGTACATAGAGGGGAGGGTACATGTGTGTGTGTGTGTGTACAGCAGAGGGTGTGTGTCTGTGTGTGTCTGTGTGTGTCTGTGTGTGTGGGGGTACAGAGAGGGGAGGGTGTGTGTGTGTGTGTGTGTGTGTGTGTGTGTACAGCAGAGGGGAGGGTGTGTGTGTGTATACAGCAGAGGGGAGGATGTGTATATGTGTCTGTGTATATGTGTGTGTACAGCAGAGGGTGTGTGTCTGTGTGTGTCTGTGTGGGGGGGGTACAGAGAGGGGAGGGTGTGTGTGTGTGTGTGTGTGTGTGTGTGTGTGTGTGTACAGCAGAGGGGAGGGTGTGTGTGTCTGTGGGTGTGTATACAGCAGAGGGAAGTGTGTTTGTGTGTGTGTACAGCAGATGGAAGAGTGTATGTGTGTCCGTGTGGGTGCGTACAGCAGAGGGGAGTCTGGAGAGAGGAGGCTGTGATTCCAGCCACGTTAGTTTCTTTCTAAAGATATAAGGAAGCCCATTTGTAGCTGTAGACCCAAGCTATGTTCTCTAAGGTAACACTAACAGCAAGAAAACTAATCTTTTTGTTTGTCCAATTCTTTAAACATCTATCTTCTACTTGGCTGGTTCCAAATTCAGTGTGGAGGAATCAAACGTTATGTTCACTGTAAAGTCCCACACTCAACTCCCAGCAATCCCCTGCAGTCTACATTATCTTCATGTTACAGAGGAGAAAACGGAGGTTTAAGCCCTTAAGTAACTTATCCACTTCCATGCACCCAATGGCACATCAGGAATTAAACCCCGGTCTGCTGAAGCCCAAAGTCTGTGCGTCCACCCACTGAATCCCCAGGCTGGCATGTTGAATCCCCTGGGTGACTTCACAGACTCAGGGGCTGCTCTCCTGACTTTGTACGCGGGGTCCACTGGAGGAGCTGAAGCAGAAACCTCAGCAGTTCAAACCCTGCCTCAGTCATGGAAAGATAAGTAAACAGCAGCCTAACCCGCTCCCCAAATCCATGCACACAGAGTCAAGCAAGTCACAAATCTCTCCTCGATGGAAGTGGGCATTGCATGGTGACCGAACTACCCCGAGGCTCTGACACGCTCAGGACAGGCCACCTCTCTTCCAGGTCTAAACTCTTGCTCCAAAAAGCCCAGTACAGCCCCTGCAAGCCCAGAGGCATGGTCTTCCCCAAGCAGCTCTGGGCTGAGCACCAAGGTCCCACTGTCCAGCCTTCATCCTCTGCCTTCTCTACTGAGGGCTCCTGAGAAGCAACTGTCAGGCTACAGAGCCAGAAGAGAAGCAGAGTCTGATCCCAGCAAGTCACTGCTTTTTTTTTTTTCCCCCTACCCAGCCCTTCCACCCTGCTGCTGTTGTCTGGAGCTCAGGGCCCCTTCCAGGGCGGTGTTCACTCAGAAGTCTCCTGCTTCCCACCTCACCTGCCCCTGCTCCAGAGTTGGCTGGTCTACCTTGCCCTTGCCAGCCTGACCACACGCCACCTCACAGAACCTCAGTCACTAACTGGAAAACCTTTCCCTGCATCAGATGGCAAAGGTCCATTTAGTCAAAGCTATGGTTTTTCCTGCAGTCATGTATGGATGTGAGCGTTGGACCATAAAGAAGGTTGAGCACCGAAGAATCGATGCTTTTGAACTGTGGTGCTGGAGAAGACTCTTGAGAGTCCCTTGGACTGCAAGGAGATCCAACCAGTCCATCCTAAAGGAAATCAGTCCTGAATATTCATTGGAAGGACTGATGCTGAAGCTGAAACTCCAATACTTTGGCCACCTGATGCGAAGAACTGACTCATTTGAAAAGACCCTGATGCTGGGAAAGATTGAAGGCAGGAGAAGGGGATGACAGAGGATGAGATGGTAGGCTGGCATCACTGATTCGATAGAGATGAGTTTGAGCAAGCTCCAGGAGTTGGTGATGGACAGGGAGGCCTGGCATGCCGCAGTCCATGGGGTCACGAAGAGTCAGACACAACTGAGCAACTGAACTGAATATCAGACAGAGAAATGAAAGTGTTTCCCTATTTCAATTATTCCCCTTTCTCAAGCAAAGAAATGAAAATATCTCTGCTCATAAAAATATTTTAAAGTCCAGGTTTTTATTTTGAATGTAGCACAGAAACTGAACTTATTTGTGTACATGTGGTGCACAATGAGTTAATTGCTTATTCTGGAGAAAACAGGAGTCTGTCTGTCTCTGTCCTCCAGCCACCCTCCCATCCCTCAACCCAGATGAAAAGAGCAGGCATAACGGGGAGAGACCAGAATAAGAGATAGGTTACAATAGTACAGAGATATTTACTGAACCCAAAATAACTGAGTTGTGTGCAGGCACTGGGAGGGCAGGGTAAAGACATACAGTGTCTCAGTTCTAAATGAGTTTATGTTCGTCAGACAAGAGTTGCGCCCTCCTATGTCTGCATGTGAAAGCACCTTGTCAGTTTCATCATATCCTTTCGTTTGCTCAAGTCTTGCAAGAGCCTGTTCTTTTCCCTCCCTAGAAAGAGCATCTTCAGGACTGTGCATCATGTTAGAAGCATCCATGGCACTGATTTAAGAATATAAACACCATCTGACGCTCCAGTAGAAAAGTTCTTTGAGCAGAAACCGATTTGAACATCCTTCACCCGGGGAAAGGGAAAAGCTAGCCTGCGTGGACGAGGGGGTCTTGTCACCTGAGCTAAAACATCAGTTAGCAGATGGCTTTGCGGGAGCAGCACTTCATCAAGGCAGCTGCCTCCACTTCCCCTGCTACATTCAAGACAAAGTCAGGCCCCTGGCATCCACCACTCACCTCTACATCCTCATCTCACAGATGCTCTGTTGACCAACAGCTCCCAGAGGGCGGGTCCATGCTGAGTAACTGCCTTCTCCATCTCTTGCTCTCTGTTAAGTGACTGATACATGTATCAGGAAGGAGGGAGGGGTACAAAGGATGCTGGTGCACATGGGAGGCATGCCTGTTGACATAAGTTGTTACCCTCATTACCCGAAAACAAGGAGGTGTTTCAGATCTTTCATGATCCTATCCACCCACCAGCGATGTGGTTCAGAGAGTAAATATTTCAAGATTCAGGACTCCTTGTGACTTGGAATCAGCCAGTAATCTGAGCTCTCAGCATGGGCAAGTGGGCAGGTACTGCTCCTTGGGAACTCCACTTCCTAAGCATCTTGAGTGTTGCAGTGACCCGTGAGGGAAGTTTGTCCCAGCCTGGCAAATGAGGAGTTACTGGAGACCCCAGACCAATTGCCTGAGCAAGACCACGCAGTCTGTGGAATGACTGTCCTGCAGATCCTGCCTAGCTTTCGGTCACTCATGACTCTGCAGATCTCAGCAGAAAGCTTGGGATGGGGGCCCCTTCCTGGAGAGAAAGGTCACCCTGGGTGCATTTCGTGGGGTCATCACAATAGCTACATTCCAGCCATTCTTAGAACTGGATGGCTTTGCCCTTGAGCCCAGGTCTAAGGAGAGTACTGAGTCTCACACTCAAGGTAACTCTGCCCATAAATTCTGAAATAGAAGTTGGAGGAATAAACCCGACCACCGTGGATGAGGTTCATTTTGCTAGAGCAGCAGTTTGGCCCAGTGCTGTGGGTGCTGCTCCATGCCTCAGGAAGTCCAATTCCTTATCTGAACTCAGCTGTGAATACCCCTGTGGCTTGGGAAAACTCTCCAGCTTTAAGAAGCACTTTTTCCTTGGCCCTAAACTGAGGAGTCAGGCCTGACCCTTGGACAGAGCCTTCCATCTTTCACATTCAAAGCTAAGTACAAAAGAACCTCCTCATTCCCCGACCTCCTGCCATCAGTGACCAGCAAAGCGCTTTTACCAAAATGGAATCGCTGAAAATATGAACAGGAGAGGTCAATATATTGAGCTGCATGGCCTTTTCCCTTTCTGAGAGTATTTCACATCTTTATGTTCTTACACTCAGAAAACTCTGGTCTGTGCCAATCTACATCAAATGGCGAGGGAGCACGGGGGAGGAGGGACCGACGATCCCGGTCTTTCAAATGGCAAACTCATTACCTCCCCGTGTCCTGACGGGCTCGGTGATGGCATGACTGGCCGAGGCCCTTCTGGCGGCTCAAGTCAACACACAGGACTGCGTGTCATGTGGATCACAGCAGGGCTTGGCAGCAGACTCTGAAAATGTCAGGAATCAAGAGGGGTGTTTGGGAGTCGTCACTGAGGACCAGACCGGGGAGCGGCAGTGTGGTTGACAGTAAAAACAAACAACAACCAACTGGAAAATGGCCTGTGCGATTAGCAAGACGGAAAGGATGGCAGGGAGGAAGAAAGGACCAGGAGGCATTTATAAAGGGAATGGACACAAAGCATGCTGAACCCGTGAAAGAAAGGGGCCATTTAATTTTAACAGAGTTGCATAAAAGCACGCTGGATGACTCAGGATAAGTAATCATTGTATGAATGAGCGCACCATAATTATTTGTTGAGCACCTCGCCTATTGTTGGCAATGGGAGTGGAGGGGGGGTCACACAAAGTGACTTCACCTCCCTGAGAACCACAGGGTGAGGGGGTGGCTTATTCCTCTGTTATCTCCACTCACCGCCTGAAGGGGGAGGCAGGGGATGGGGATGGAGGGAAGACAAGATACAAACAGAAACAATGTGAAGAAAAATAACCCACCCTTGGTCACTGCAGACCAGAGCGACCCAACAGAAATACAACATGAGCCACAAATGTTATTTTTTGCCACACATGTAATTTTCAATATTCTAGTAGCCACATTGTAAAAAAAAAAAAAAAAAAAGTTTACAAGCTACAGCGAAGCTATTTTAACATATTTCCTTCAACTCAATATATTGAAAATACTGTCATCTCATCATGTGGGCCAGCCATGTTTCAAGTGTGGAGCCACGCAGGGAAAGTGGTCACAGTGATAGACACAATATAGACATTGGCTGGTTTCTTCTGTCAAAATGCTGAGTCGAAAGTACCAACAAAGGGGCTTCCCTGGTGGCGCAGTGGTTAAGAATCAGCCTGCCCGTGCAGGAGGCATGGGTTCAATCCCTGATTCAAGAAGATCCCACATGCCTTGGAACAACTAAGCCCATGCGCCACAATTCCTGAGCCCGTGCTCTAGAGCCCAAGAGCTGCAACTACTGAGCTCACACAACACAACTACTGAAGCCCGCATACCTAGAGCCCACGCCTCACAACAAGAGGGGCCACTGCAATGAGAAGCCCATGCACAGCAACAAGAGAGTACCCCCCACTCGCCACAACTAGAGAAAAGCCTGTGCGCAGCGATGGAGACCCAGCAGAGTCAAAATAAAATAAATAGAATTATTTTTTTAAAGCCAACAAATTAATGGGCCACGTGGGGGTGGCATCTTCTAGGAGAGAGGTGAGTGGGATTGCCATGGGAACCGGGGGCAGTTTCTGCTCCACCTGACGGAGAAGCCTCGGTGCCTCTGGTCCCAGGAGGTAAACACGGGGAAGGAAGAGGAAGCAGTCACCCTGCAGAGGGCTACCCGGGTGAGTTCAGGGGGTGACCACAGAGACCAGCCTACAAGAGAAGAGACTCCCAGATGCCAGAGAGCCTCCCTGAATTTGGAGACCATCCTGCAAGAGGCAAAGAGATTGGGAGCTGAGATCTAAAGGGCTTTGTCCTCCACCACCAGGTTGCTGCCTCCCTAAGGATGGACTTTGGACTTGTCTTTCTGCCCACTGACCTCTCTTTCCAGTCCTGTTCTCTCTTCTGGGTAAATTCTAAGCACCTTCTGGGCAGCAGTGATGGGAATGTATCTCCCTGTGTAAGTGGGGGGCGGGGGTTAAAGAAACAGACATCAGTGAGGGAGTCTGCTCTCTTTAAACTTGCTCTTCCAGGGCTAAATTGGCAGAGGAAGAAGAGCTACAAGAAGGAGCTGGCCAAGCACCCAGCCCAGCACCTCAAGCTTACCCTGCATCTGTATCCTGCTTCCCCAAGACCAGAGAGTCTGCACCGACCTGGAGGTATCCCTGCTGGAAACTGTGCCTCCACCTCCATGAGACAGCCTGGGGCCCTGTGGCCTGAGCTGCTCCTGAGCAGCAGGCAAATCCTAAAGGCCACCAGGCTGACTGCGCTCAGCATCCAGCTACCAAAGGGGTCACTGCCTCTCAAGTCAAGTGCTCAAAAGAGAGATAGAAAGAGAAGAGGGACCAGACACAGGGGCCAGCCTAGAGAAATGGGAAATAAAGACCGCTGGGATCTAAACGAGGCCACAACCCAAGCAAAAGATCCCCTGACTACGTGGTGCTCAACCCACCTGGAAATTAAATCCTGGGAGAGGGGAGGAGCCAAGATGGTGGAGGAGTAGGACGGGGAGACCACTTTCTCGCCTACAAATTCATCAAAAGAATAACTGAACGCAGAGCAAACTTCGCAAAACAACTTCTGATCGCTAGCTGAGGTCATCAGGTGCCCAGAAAAGCAGCCCATTGTCTTCGAAAGGAGGTAGGACAAAATATAAAAGATAAAAAGTGAGACAAAAGAGCTAAGGACGGAGGTCCATCCCGGGAAGGGAGTCTTAGGTGGCATTGCTTGGGGTAGGGTCCGGGCCTGAGTGCCCTGAGGACAATCGGAGGGAGCTTCTGTGAGTTGCCAACTTGAACTGTGGGAGACCAATAGAGAGAGAGTAAATTAACTGGCCCGAACACACTGCCGGCCGTTCGCAGAACAAAGAGACCGAGAAAATCCAAAGAAGAGCTCGCAGGCTGCGGACCAGCCCAGCCCCGCCGGAGGCAGGAGGCAGGGGGGAGGGGAAGGTCGCGGCGAGACACAGGGCGCAGGCACCCGGCCGGCGTGGGTGGGGACTGGGGCTGGGGACGCGGAGGGCAGAAGGCACACGCACCCGACTGGCGCCAGCAGAAACTGAGACTGGGTCCGTGGAAGGGAGTGGGCACGCCACACTTGGGGAGAGTGCGCCCACCAAGCCCCTGGCTGCCTGGACCGCTCTGACGGGGAAGGCACAGAGAGCAGGCGCAGCTTTTCCTTCCGCGCTTTTGTGGAACACCCGAGGGCTGGAACCTCGCGCAGCGCGGGCGCGCTCCATATAGAACAGCCGGGAGCCTGAGCAGCGCAGACGGAGAAAGCAGCGTCAGCCCCTCCCCACAGCGCCAGCCCCTCCCCGCGGTGCCGGCCCCTCCCCGCAGAGCGACGGAACTATCTACCTGAATAAGAGTCCACCTCCGCCCGCCTGTGTCAGGGCGGAAATGAGGCTCTGAAGAGACCAGCAAACAGAAGCCAAATAAACAAAAGGAACCGCTTCAGAAGGAACTGGTGCAACAGATTAAAATCCCTCTAGAAAACACAGACTACACTGGAAGGGGCCTGTAGATATCGAGAAGCGTAAGCTGGAACAAGGAGCTATCTGAAACTGAGCCGAACCCACACTGACCACAACAGCTCCAGAGAAACTCCTAGATATAATTTTACTTTTTTCTCTTTTTTTTACTTTTTTTTCTTTTTTTCTTTTTTCTTTTTTCTCTTTTATTTTCCTTTAAAATCCCCTATTACTCCCCCATTACTCCTTAACTTTCATTTCCATAGATTTTTATGATTTTTTTAATTAGGGGAAAAAAAATTTTTTTTCCTTTTTTTTTTTCTTTTTTCTTCTTTTTTTTTCTTTCCTTTTTCTCTTCTATTTTCTATTTTTCTTTTTCTCTTATTTCTTTTAAAGTCCTCTAGTACTCCTCTACTACTCCTTAATTTTCATTTTCAAAACACTATAACCTTACAAAAAAAAAAAAAAGAGAGAGGCCCTATTTTTAAACCGAAGATTATTCTCTCCCAATCTTGACTCTCTGTTTTCTACCTCAGAACACCTCTACTTCCTCCTTTCCCCTTCTCTTCCGAATCCAATTCTGTGAATCTTTGTAGGTGACTGGGCAACAGAGAACACTCTGGGAACAGACAGCTGCGTAGATCTGTCTCTCTCCTCTTGAGTCCCCCTTTTTTCTCCTCCTTCTCATCTCTATCTCCCTCCTCCCTCTCCTCTTCTTCATGTAACTCTGTGAACCTCTCTGGGTGTCCCTAATGGGGGAGAATCTTTTCGCCATTAACCTAGAAGTTTTCTTATCAGTGCTGTATAGTTGGAGAAGTCCTGAGACTACAGGAAGAATAAAACTGAAATCCAGAGGCAGGAGACTTAAGCCCAAAACCTGAGAACACCAGAAAACTCCTGACTACATGGAACTTTAAATAACAAGTGACTGTCCAAAAACCTCCATACCTACACTGAAACCAACCACCACCCAAGAGCCAATAAGTTTTAGAGCAAGACATACCACGCAAATTCTCCAGCAACGCAGGAACATAGCCCTGAACATCAACATACAGGCTGCCCAAGGTCACACCTAACACATAGACCCATCTCAAAACTCATTACTGGGCACTCCATTGCTCTCCAAAGAGAAGAAATCAAGTTCCACACACCAGAACACTGACACAAGCTTCCCTAACCAGGAAACCTTGACAAGCCAATCGTCTAACCCCACCCACTGGGATAATCCTCCACAACAAAAAGGAACCACAGACCTCCAGAATACAGAAAGCCCACTCCAGATACAGCAATCTAAACAAGATGAAAAGGCAGAGAAATACCCAACAGGTAAAGAAACATGAAAAATGCCCACCAACTCAAACAAAAGAGGAGGAGATAGGGAATCTACCTGAAAAAGAATTTAGAATAATGATAATAAAAATGATCCAAAATCTTGAAAACAAAATGGAGTTACAGATAAATAGCCTGGAAACAAAGATTGAAAAGATAAAAGAAATGTTTAATAAAGACCTAGAAGAAATAAAAAAGAGTCAATTACAAATGAATAATGCAATGAATGAGATCAAAAACACTTTAGAGGGAACCAAGAGTAGAATAACGGAGGCAGAAGATAGGATAAGTGAGGTAGAAGATAAAATGGTGGAAATAAATGAAGCAGAGAGGAAAAAAGAAAAAAGTATCAAAAGAAATGAGGACAACCTCAGGGACCTCTGGGACAATGTGAAACGCCCCAACATTCGAATCATAGGAGTTCCAGAAGAAGAAGACAAAAAGAAAGGCCATGAGAAAATACTCGAGGAGATAATAGCTGAAAACTTCCCTAAAATGGGGAAGGAAATAGCCACCCAAGTCCAAGAAACCCAGAGAGTCCCAAACAGGATAAACCCAAGGCAAAACACCCCAAGACACATATTAATCAAATTAACAAAGAGCAAACACAAAGAACAAATATTAAAAGCAGCAAGGGAAAAACAACAAATAACACACAAAGGGATTCCCATAAGGATAACAGCTGATCTATCAATAGAAACCCTCCAGGCCAGAAGGGAATGGCAGGACATACTGAAAGTAATGAAAGAGAATAACCTACAACATAGATTACTGTATCCAGCAAGGATCTCATTCAGATATGAAGGAGAATTCAAAAGCTTTACAGATAAGCAAAAGCTGAGAGAATTCACCACCACCAAACCAGCTCTTCAACAAATGCTAAAGGATCTTCTCTAGACAGGAAATGCAGAAAGGTTGTATAAACGTGAACCCAAAACAACAAAGTAAATGGCAACGGGACCACACCTATCAATAATTACCCTAAATGTAAATGGGTTGAATGCCCTAAGCAAAAGACAAATATTGGCTGAATGGATACAAAAACAAGACCCCTATATATGCTGTCTACAAGAGACCCACCTCAAAACAAGAGACACATACAGACTAAAAGTGAAGGGCTGGAAAAAAATATTTCATGCAAACGGAGACCAAAAGAAAGCAGGAGTCGCAATACTCATATCAGATAAAATAGACTTTCAAATAAAGGATGTGAAAAGAGACAAGAAGGACACTACATAATGATCAAAGGATCAATCCAAGAAGAAGATATAACAATTATAAATATATATGCACGCAACATAGGAGCACCGCAATACGTATGGCAAACACTAACGAGTATGAAAGAGGAAATTAATAGTAACACAATAATAGTGGGAGACTTTAATACCCCACTCACAACTATGGATAGATCAACTAAACAGAAAATTAACAAGGAAACACAAACCTTAAATGACACAATGGACCAGCTAGACCTAATTGATATCTATAGGACATTTCACCCCAAAACAACCAACTTCACCTTTTTCTCAAGTGCACATGGAACCTTCTCCAGAATAGATCACATCCTCGGCCATAAATCTGGTCTTGGAAAATTCAAAAAAAATGAAATCATTCCAGTCATCTTTTCTGACCACAGTGCAGTAAGATTAGATCTCAATTACAGGAAAAAAATTGTTAAAAATTCAAACATATGGAGGCTAAATAACACGCTTCTGAATAACCAACAAATCATAGAAGAAATCAAAATATGTATAGAAATGAATGAAAATGAAAACACAACAACCCAAAACCTATGGGACACTGTAAAAGCAGTGCTAAGGGGAAGGTTCATAGCATTACAGGCTTACATCAAGAAACAAGGAAAAAAAACAAATAAATAACCTAACTCTACACCTAAAGCAATTAGAGAAGGAAGAAATGAAGAACACCAGGGTTAGCAGAAGGAAAGAAATCTTAAAAATCGGGGCAGAAATAAATGCAATAGAAACTAAAGAGACCATAGCAAAAATCAACAAAGCTAAAAGCTGGTTTTTTGAAAAAATAAGCAAAATTGACAAACCATTAGCAAGACTCATTAAGAAACAAAGAGAGAAGAACGAAATTAACAAAATTAGAAATGAAAATGGAGAGATCACAACAGACAACAGTGAAATACAAAGGATCATAAGAGACTACTACCAGCAGCTCTATGCCAATAAAATGGACAACTTGGATGAAATGGACAAATTCTTAGAAAAGTATAACTTTCCAAAACTGAACCAGGAAGAAATAGAAGATCTTAACAGACCCATCACAAGCAAGGAAATCAAAACTGTAATCAAAAATCTTCCAGCAAATAAAAGCCCAGGACCAGATGGCTTCACAGATGAATTCTACCAAAAATTTAGAGAAGAGCTAACACCTATCTTACTCAAACTCTTCCAGAAAATTGCAGATGAAGGTAAGCTTCCAAACTCATTCTATGAGGCCACCATCACCCTAATTCCAAAGCCAGACAAAGATGCCACAAAAAAAGAAAACTACAGGCCAATATCACTGATGAACATAGATGCAAAAATCCTTAACAAAATTCTAGCAAACTGAATCCAACAACATATTAAAAAAATCATACACCATGACCAAGTGGGCTTTATCCCAGGAATGCAAGGATTCTTCAATATCCGCAAATCAATCAATGTAATACACCACATTAACAAATTGAAAGATAAAAACCATATGATTATCTCAATAGATGCAGAGAAAGCCTTTGACAAAATTCAACACTCATTTATGATTAAAACTCTCCAAAAAGCAGGAATAGAAGGAACATAACTCAACATAATAAAAGCTATATATGACAAACCCACAGCAAGCATCACCCTCAATGGTGAAAAATTGAAAGCATTTCCCCTGAAATCAGGAACAAGACAAGGGTGCCCACTCTCACCACTACTATTCAACATAGTGTTGGAAGTTTTGGCCACAGCAATCAGAGCAGAAAAAGAAGTAAAAGGAATCCACATAGGAAAAGAAGAAGTGAAACTCTCACTGTTTGCAGATGACATGATCCTCTACATAGAAAACCCTAAAGACTCTACCAGAAAATTACTAGAGCTAATCAATGAATACAGTAAAGTTGCAGGATATAAAATTAACACACAGAAATCCCTTGCCTTCCTATATACTAACAATGAAAAAACAGAAAGAGAAATTAAGGACACAATACCATTCACCATTGCAACAAAAAGAATAATATACTTAGGAGTATATCTACCTAAAGAAACAAAAGACCTATACATAGAAAACTATAAAACACTGATGAAAGAAATCAAAGAGGACACAAACAGATGGAGAAACATACCGTGTTCATGGATTGGAAGAATCAATATTGTCAAAATGGCTCATCTACCCAAAGCAATCTATAGATTCAATGCAATCCCTATCAAGCTACCAACGGTATTTTTCACAGAACTAGACCAAAGAATTTCACAATTTGTATGGAAATACAAAAAACCTCGAATAGCCAAAGTAATCTTGAGAAAGAAGAATGGAACTGGAGGAATCAACCTGCCTGACTTCAGACTCTACTACAAAGCCACAGTCATCAAGACAGTATGGTACTGGCACAAAGACAGAAATATAGATCAATGGAACAGAATAGAAAGCCCAGAGATAAATCCACGAACCTATGGACACCTTATCTTTGACAAAGGAGGCAAGGATATACAATGGAAAAAAGACAACCTCTTTAACAAGTGGTGCTGGGAAAACTGGTCAACCACTTGTAAAAGAATGAAACTAGAACACTTTCTAACACCATACACAAAAATAAACTCAAAATGGATTAAAGATCTAAATGTAAGACCAGAAACTATAAAACTCCTAGAGGAGAACATAGGCAAAACACTCTCCGACATAAATCACAGCAAGATCCTCTATGACCCACCTCCCAGAATATTGGAAATAAAAGCAAAACTAAACAAATGGGACCTAATGAAACTTAAAAGCTTTTGCACTACAAAGGAAACTATAAGTAAGGTGAAAAGACAGCCCTCAGATTGGGAGAAAATAATAGCAAATGAAGAAACAGACAAAGGATTAATCTCAAAAATATACAAGCAACTCCTGAAGCTCAATTCCAGATAAATAAATGACCCAATCAAAAAATGGGCCAAAGAACTAAACAGACATTTCTCCAAAGAAGACATACAGATGGCTAACAAACACATGAAAAGATGCTCAACATCACTCATTATTAGAGAAATGCAAATCAAAACCACAATGAGGTACCATGACACGCCAGTCAGGATGGCTGCTATCCAAAAGTCTACAGGCAATGAATGCTGGAGAGGGTGTGGAGAAAAGGGAACCCTATTACACTGTTGGTGGGAATGCAAACTAGTACAGCCGCTATGGAAAACAGTGTGGAGATTTCTTAAAAAACTGGAAATAGAACTGCCATATGACCCAGCAATCCCACTTCTGGGCATACACACTGAGGAAACCAGATCTGAAAGAGACACGTGCACCCCAATGTTCATCGCAGCACTGTTTATAATAGCCAGGACATGGAAGCAACCTAGATGCCCATCAGCAGATGAATGGATAAGGAAGCTGTGGTACATATACACCATGGAATATTACTCAGCCATTAAAAAGAATTCATTTGAACCAGTCCTAATGAGATGGATGAAGCTGGAGCCCCTTATACAGAGTGAAGTAAGCCAGAAAGATAAAGAACACAGCATACTAACACATATATATGGAATTTAGAAAGATGGTTACGACAACCCTATATGCAAAACAGAAAAAGAGACACAGAAATACAAAACAGACTTTTGAACTCTGTGGGAGAATGTGAGGGTGGGATATTTCAAAAGAACAGCATGTATACTATCTATGGTGAAACAGATCACCAGCCCAGGTGGGATGCATGTGACAAGTGCTCGGGCCTGGTGCACTGGGAAGACCCAGAGGAATTGGGTGGAGAGGGAGGTGGGAGGGGGGATCGGGATGGGGAATACGTGTAAATCTATGGCTGATTCATATCAATGTATGACAAACCCCCCCCCCGCCAAAAAAAAAAAAAAAAGAAATAAACCCCTGGTCGAGGAAAAAAAAATAATAATAATAAAAAATAAATCCTGGGGGAACATCTAAAACACCCACATCCAGATGCTCAGACTCTACTGCAAGGCAACTAAATCACAGTCTCAGGGGAAGGAGCCCTGAGAACCATGGTTTTTCTTTTTTTCTGATTTTTCAAATGCCTCCCATGATCCTTGTGAACAGCCAGAACTGAGATTTCTGCTCTAGACTATCCAGCCGGCTCACAGGAGGCTGACTGCAGCAGGGTGCAGGCCAAAGACTCATGGAATGAAGAGTATGGGGACTTCCTTGGAGGTTCAGTGGTTAAGACTCTGAGCTTCCACTGCAGGAAGCACAGGTTCAATCCCTGTTCCAGGAGCTAAGATCCGGCCTACTAAGAGGTGCAGCCAGAAATAAACAAAGACATGCGTCATGTATACTAAGATTATTTCTTTAAAAGAGTGTGCATTTGCCTGACTAACTCTGCCTCCACCCCCCCACCCCCGCCGGCTACTTCTCTTGGGAATGTTAAGGGGGTGGAAGAGCAGTGACAGCCTTGGGGTGCTCAGAACTTGGAAGACTTGGCTAACACCACCCCACACATGGGCAAACACAGGCTGAGCCTGTCACAGCTCACCCGATTTTTACTGAAATCTTCAAGGGACACCATCAGAGACATGTGGGAAGTGTACCCGTGTCTAGGACACCAGGGCAGTCATCTGGGTACGAAATAACGAGGGCAGGATTATCCTGGATGGTGGTGGTGGCTTTTGCTGAAATGGTGGTGGTTTAGTTACTAAGAGTCGTGTCTGACTCTTGTAATCCCATGGACTATAGCCCACTAGGCTTCTCTGTCAGTGGCATTCTCCAGGCAAAAATACTGGAGTGGGTTGCCATTTCCTTCTCCAGGGGATCTTCCTGACCCAGGGATTGAACCTGGGTCTCCTGCATTGCAGGCAGATTCTTTACTGACTGAGCCACCAGGGATGCGGGTTATATAACAAATAGAGGATCGGGTTGATGCTGTTTGCTTGTTTCCAATAAATAACACTGATTTAAGAAACTTTCACGAATGATTAGACAGATATCTATGGTTGTGGCATCCTCTCCTTTATATTTCGATGGCAAAATTGACTTGAAATGATATTTATTTACACAATTTTACCACCACTTCTATCGAACCTGGGTCTTCTACATTGCAGGCAGATTCTTTACCATCTGGAGCTACTAGGGAAGCCCTTGACTGGTCCCAAATTCTGGGGCCCACAAAGGCCTGCTGGTCACTGGGCATGCTGGGTCTCCACAGGCTTGGGCAGGGAGGGGGTACCCACTCACTCTGTGCTGTTCTGACCAGGCTGCCTGGCAGCTATGAAGGTGCAGAAGGCACCTGGGAAGAGTGGCCACAAGCAGACCCCAGGGACCCCCTTTCCTGGTACTCCAGCTCCCTCCTGACCCACCAAGGTGACTGCTGTCCTCTCCTGGGACAGTGACAGGAGCCCCTGGGGAAGCCTGCGTGCTGCGGCATCTCAGTTCTCCACCGTCATGCACAGGTGTGTGTGGGCATCTCGGGAGACCCACAGGGGCAGCACCTGACAGATGGAAGGTGAGCACTCCCACCACTGAGTTCAGAGGGAGTGTGTGGTAAACGCTGGGTTAGAGAGTTTGGAGGCTTACCTGACTGCCATAAATCAACAAGCAAAGACTACATGAGCTAGTTCACTCTGCCCTGTGCAGACCACCATGGGGAAGAGACCAGCCTCTTAGCAAGCTGCAGGGGTGACTGGATGCTGAGTGATGGGCCATGAGGGTAGGAGCCAAGCAGGAAGCAAGTCCCGCCCTGGGCAGCAGGGCCGCCCTCCACATTGCTCCCCGGCTTCCCTGGGGCAGCGGCAGACACAGCACAGATACTGGGAAGGCTCCTGCAGCTGGTCTGGGGCTGGAGGTCAGGGCACATGACCAGGGCTAGCAGAGGAGCAGAATGGTTAACAGACAACCACCAGAGGCCACAGAGGCTGCCCCATGGGGGCACATGTGACATGCCTGGGTTCCCAAAACTCCCTGGAGGGGCTCCCACTCTCACCAGGTGTGGGGGCGAGGCTGGAGAAAGACAGGTCTCAACTACTGCTGTGACTGAGGAACAGAGTTCTCAAAATAAACAGCCGCCTCTGTTGTTCCCTCTTGGGGACACCTGAATTTTCATAAGTCTCAAAACCTCAAATTAGAGGTGTTTTCAGCCGTCATCTGAAATGCTCAGGTGTTTGGAGCTCGGGGACCTGGGGCAAGTTTTAAAAGTCACGTATCATCAGCAATTGCCTCCTGAACTGGAATACCAGACCACGTCACGTGTACCATGCAGAGCGCCACACACAGGGCCATGTGGTCAGACAGAGCCAGGGCTCAGCACTTTTGCTCAGCTGCACCTTTGCAAAGCAAGTTTTCAGGTTTTACTGTTATTTTTTTCTCTCTTGTATTTTTGTGTGTTCTGAAAACCTCTCTGATGCTACTTCATTACCCACAAAAGGTGACAATATGTCAGCTTTAAAGAAGGGATAATAGATGCTGCATGGAGAGCTGCTGGCATGGCTGTGGGCCCAGCACAGATGTTCCCAAGATCGGGGTGAGGTATGACCTGCCCAGCCCCCAGAGCCAACCTTCCCGCCCCCAGCCTGTGCTCATCAATTGTCTCGGTGTCCTCACCCCGTCCATCCTCAGCCATCAGAATGCTTCCACAGGGTTTTGCTAATCTCTCCCAGAATGCCAGCATCCTCTGCTCTCCTCACCCTAGGCCCTCTGCCCACGAGGCTGCCTACTCTCCATCACCACCCACCACCTCTGCCCGGCAGCTGTCATTCACCACCATCCCACATCCTCCAGCTCCCTCTTGATCACAGTGACTTCCACCGCCCTGGGAGGGTTTGTCCCCACTCTCCTGAGCCCCGGCCCTCCCAGTGGCCACAACATCTGAGCGCAGACTGAACAACGTGGATGAAACGCCCCGTCTCGGCATTTCACTCCCGCCGCGCTTCTGAACTTTTCACAGGAAAGTTCTGGTGGCTCTTTTGAAGGCCCACGAGCTCACAGAGCCCCAGACCTCCTCCCTGTGGCCTGTGGCCGCTGTGGATGTGCGGTTCAGTCGGGGTAGGCTCAGTGGTGCATCTGCCGAGAGAAAGGCCTGGTGGTTCTAGAAGCTATTTATCAGGCCCATCCTGGAGAGCCACATCAATATGGCCGTCGGTGAAGCAAAGCAGAGGCTACAAAAATACCATCTTTCCCAAACAAGGCTCCTAATCAAACAAAGCCCCGTGCTGGCTGGGACAGGCTTGTGTTCTGACACATAAGGGCCCTTTCTTTCTTTAAAACAGACCATTAAAACATGGAGCACTTGGCTCACAGAAGTCTAAATCAAAAGGGAGGGGAAAAAAGAGTGTGGTCTTTTTTTCCAGGAGTAATAATGCCGCTCCCAGCTCCTACAAAAGCTCATTGCGATAGAGATACAGTAATACTTTTTTTCCCCTCATTGTGGTTTCCCCATTCCTTTCCAACTCCCTGAAAAATCTCCTAGACATTCAAACTTGCCCCTTCCTTCCTCCAGGAATCCCTTCCTTTTCTCTCCGTGCATAATACAGCGACTATGCTGTGATCCTTTCAATATTATTTTGATGTTTCCCCAGTAAATAAAGATACAGTTTGATACACATGCCAGAAGGGAAACCAGCATCGTCATACCTCCTGAGCCGGAATGACAGTGCCCGGCGCCCTCGCCAGTTCCCCGGGGTGGGACCCGGCGCAGTATCACCACAGTCACTGTGATGCTCGCTCCTGCCAGGGCCCCCTCCAGCCTGCTCCAAAATGCGACTTCATAAAGCACGTTCCAGACCCCCTGGGTGATTTCTATCTTGTAGCGCCTGCAGGATGGAGGGAACATGTGGACGCAAGGAAAAGGGCCGCTCCATGAATGAGCCACAGAGGGTTACAGTGGACGCTCCATCTCACTCCTCATCACCCAGCAGGCTGCAAGGGGCCTCGCCTCACAGCAGTAGAAACCCACATGCGGCTGGGACTGCACACAGGCTGCTCTTCCCTGGACTGTGGGCCGGAGAGGAGGGGATGAGGCAATACCAAGAGGGCAGAGGGACAGGAAGGCAGGCCACGGGGCCCAGTGCACAGGAGAGGGGCTGTGAGGATGAGGTCCATGTCGCCATGTCTGAGGCTGCAGGTAGGATGGCTTCACACATAGCAGCCACCCTGGTGAGTCTGCATCTCAGTCCAGAGTCTGCTCTAAAACTCAGCTGCTTTAGGTCTGGACAGAGTGTGATGTCAGGGAAGGAAGGACACAGCATGACTGATTCGGCGCAGCAAACAGGCACAAATGCCAATCACAGATCATACTCTGCGCTTCTCTCCTCTGCCCCCTACTTTCAATCTATTCTTCCCTATCACCCTGGAGACACACAGCCTCTAAGCCCCAGGGAGGTACACGGTGGAGAGGGAAACAGCAGTATCTGTGATTTTATTTTATTTTTTTTATTTACAAAATGTACTTGTTGTTTAGGGGCTTTCTGGTGGCTCAGTGATAAAGAACTCGCCTGCCAATATAGGAGACCCGGGTTTGATCCCTGGGTCAAAAAGATCTCCTGGAGAAGGGAATGGCTACCCACTCCAGTATTCTTGCCAGGAAAACTTCACAGACAGAGGAGCTTGGTGGGCTAAAGTTCATAGGGTCGTAAGGAGTCAGACACTACTGAGCAAACTAAACAACACCGACTTGATATTTATAATTGAAAGCCAGAAAGCTGATTATCTCAGAACTCCATGAGCCCTTAGGAAAGTAAGCAGATTTCAGCTGATGAGTTCTCTTCCTGAGGATGTCTGATAGGTAATTCTTCGGGATCCAGGGTCCATCATGCAACTGCAGTAAAAACCACTACTAAACAATTAATGTTCTGATTCTATCCTTCATGTCCCACGTGCCATGGAGAATCTACAGAGTAAACAGACCTGAGCTCAAGCGCACCAATGACTGTCTTGATCATCCTAGTCAAGTATTAATAAACTAAACCTCGCAGTTCCAATTGACCAGAAGAAGTAAAGCCCAAGGCTGAAGTCTATGTCACGGCGGGTCTCGAGCCTTCCACGAGAAGTCCACGTGACCCATCCTGCGGCACACAGGTGCCCATCAGGGTGGATGCCGGTGGGCCGTCTCACCTGAGGAGACTGCTCTATTTAGAACTTCCTCATTACACCCTCAGAAAACAAACCTCAGAAAGAAAAAAGGAATCCAGATGGTCTGTGAGCAAGGAAAATATTGGAACAGATCTTTTCCTTTCAAAGTTCTCTCAGGAGCACAGCTGGATCCTGTGTGTGAGAGGACTTGGGGAACTCTCGGTGAGCACTGCCAACAGCGAAAATGATGTGATTTTCTGGGATGTGGTGGGGAGAGGCACCGCCTCTCCTGAAAAAGCCATCACCGAGGGTCCACATGGGGCCACAGCTCTGGGCTGCCGAATGGGGTTCTCATCAGCAACAGCAGCATGAGGCAGAGTCCCCAGAGGCAAAGAGGCTCACAGGGAAAAATGCTCATGCGTCTGTGGGAGGCGATCCCACCCACGGACGGGAGAGGACCACTCGACTCCCCTGGTGCCCGTGACTGGGGTTGAAGCCAGTGTGCCCCACGGAGCAGGCATCCTGCCCATCCGACCCAGCCTGGCTGATGCCTGCCCTCTCCTCCCCGACAGGTCAGACCAAGCACTCCTCCCCTCTGGTCCCTGCTCACTTTGGGAGACACCCCCAAGTTGGTGAAAGACACACCCTGAAGAGCCACATTTGGAGAAAGCATCACCAAGCTAAGAAGATGTGTGGTGACCACATCACACTCCATTGACATGAACCCTGCTTCAGAGCCACAGGGTGGGACCTGCTTAGGAGACAAATTATCATGGACAAAAGCTGTCTCAAGGGTAAACGGACAGCAGACGGGGAGTTCCAAATCTGACCCCTCCCACTGGAGGGGACCCTGAGAACATCCCTTAGTAAATAACCAAAGTATAAACAACATATAGCTAATGCACAGCCTTAAAGATCACATTCATAGGACAAATGCTGCTTTAGAATTGGCACTTTTTTTTCAGATAAATATTAAAAGCTTCTTTTAGAGCAACAGTAAAACCAGTCATTACAGGGAAGTCACACAAGATGAAGGCAGGCATGCTTCCAAAATCAAAGGCAACTGAAGTCTCAGCATTGGCAACAGATCTGAACTTTAATAAAGAGCAACACAGAGAGTTAGGATCTGAAAACAGGGTAGCTGCTGATGACTTCCTATTTTAAAATCCACTCTCTTGAGTATGTAAGGAAATGAGAAATAAGCAGAAAAGATCACCAGGTGTCTCTAATGGAAAACAGCGCATTGTCTCCAGCACACCCCACTGGGCCATCTCATCTCAGCCTTTCATTGCCTGTGAGCTATTTTACAACTCTCTAAATTGTAGATAATTGATAGCAAAGCAAAATAATCCCATCTATATACATGGAAATAAATTGCTGCAGTTTCAGTCAACTTCCCCCTCCCAACTCAGAAAAAAGCCAGTTCCCAGTCCATTTGGAAACTGATTTCAACATCCCTTTATCCCATATACATTTGTATGTCTTTGACTTCTTTCAAGACACATATAACACCTGCCTGGTTTCCTTATGAATAATGAGTTAAAGAAAATATTGTTCACTTTTACATATATGTGACCCATCATTTTACCTTTTCTGAAAATTGTCTTTTAACAAGTAGCCAGGGGTGCTCCATATAAAGATAAAAACAGAATGCAAAACAAAAAAAAAAATGTCAGCAAATGTTCTAGGATTAGGGTGACGAAGACAGAGTGTGTCTTCTTGAATAAGCATGAGAAATCTCCTTTAGCCACATCTAATGTTTCCATCTGCTTAGCAGACCAGGGGTATTTTAAGTAGAAATACTCAGAATACATGACAATTACATCTGTACTTTATGTAGGCTGTGGTCAGTGGGTTAGCATTTGTGATACCATCACAGTTCCTCCCGGTCTAGAGTGAGACACTGCCATCAGCCCATATTCAACCTTCACAACCTGAACAGAACCCTCTGGGCCGAGGGGCATGAGTCCCATGTCCTCTCGATAGCTGCACTAAATATTCTGACCCTATAGTTGACAGGACAGCTTCACGGTACATTTTATGAGACCATGACTCGATGCACCAAAAGTTACAGACACAAGGAATATGTATCATTTTGGTCCTCAGAATTGCATCTAACATTGCTCCTCTGTACTTTTATTTCCCTAGAATTTTATACGATATTTCAAGTGTGTGTTTAAGCTTGCCAAGTGTCATCATCTGGGAATGAGGAATGGACCAACTTTTCTCAGACCCAGTCATGTACTCAACTGGCATATTGACAAAATATATTTCAACCCTGTGTTCTTCTTTTAGGAAAAGGCAAAAATTATTTGTGAAGCCCTTAGTAGAAATGGAATTGTTATAATTCACTTATTTTATGAAGTCCATTTTTAGTAAATAGATTAACATAGAATTCACGAGCACCCATAAAATGAGATGACTTGCTGAGGTGAAACGACCATCTTTTGGCATTCGGTCCCCAGTAATTTCTTTTAATTGCATCATTGATGCTGATCCAACACTCACATTTTCTTCCCCATGAGCAGATGCAAACCCAGCAACAGGGAACAGCCATACCTCTATATGCCCCACACACCGCAGGAGCCACCGAGCAGGATGGCCAGAGACTGGCCAAAGACTTCCTTCCAAGGGCCTGAGAACTGGGTCAGCCTTGAGCTCTCTCTCTCTTGAAGATGCTCAAAACAATAATCAAACAGCACTTACCTAGGGAAAGGGAAAAGGGAGAAGGCAGAGAGAAAGGAGTGTTAGTGTTGACAACAACCACTCCGTGTTCTGAAGAGTTGATCTATTTTAAGCAAAGAGATGTTTCACGCAACTCAAGCTCCCCACAAGCTCTGAGTCAGACTTGGGTTTCAAATGCACACAGGTAAAGGTTAGGAAGTGGGGAAATAGGGCATATTTTTGCAAAGGCCACACAGCTCGCTGCTGGTTCTCTTTTAGAATCCAGAGTCCTTATCCAGGTGCATTTAGTGGCCAGAACCTGGGACTCCTAACAAGAGACTGGCTGGGGACTCCATCATGTGCCAGAAAGCAGGGAAAATGCATGCATCCCAGCTGCCTTAATGATTATGGAGGTTCTGGAGCTATGTGGTTCAGATGCTGAGAAGATTGAACTAATAAAAAAGAAATGAGAGAACTGTCATCGCAGATTACATGGTATTTATTCCAAAATCTGTTCATTATAGAAATTTGCAAGACAAATGGCTTTTTAGCAAGGAATGGCAGCATTTTCTTCCTGGTTAGTGCAGAACGAGAAACCCAATTTGTCTAGAATGTGGCCTCTGTGTTTTCTTCAAACGTGTCTGGCTCTAAATCCTAGTAAAATTCTTGAAAGTATTAATCAAGAGGCTAGCGAAAACATGTGACATTTGTAGAGTTCTACACCATCTGCAGAGGCTTCCATAGACACGTTCTCTTGAGAGTCTCAGGGTGACACTCTATCATGGGTGGGACAGGTAAGACCATCTCTGCTCCTTCCCTCTCCTGCCCCCCTTCCATGTACCCCTTCTTCCCCTTCTCCCCCTCTTTCTTCCTCGCATTTTACAGAAAATGCAACCTGGGGCCCAATTAATTACTCAGCTTGCCCAAATCACACTCAAGAAGAATGACCATGAAGAAGCTCCAGGACTGGACTTCGGTTCCCCAGTTTCCTATTGTTTGCTCTTGGTCGAATCTCAGACACTACAGAGAGCTAAGAAGAAATGCAGAGGAAAGAAAAAAGAGGAGGCAGAAGGGGGGAATGAGCAAACCGAGGAAGATGGAGAGAGTAAGAGAATAGGGAAGTAAGGCAGACCACAATTCTGCAGCGAGTTCCCTGTTAAACACATTTGCACAAGAACGCATACTCTCAAGAAACTCCATAAAAGGAGTCGCTATTATTCAACTATCATTCACTCCTTTACATCTATTGATCCAGGGGAGGCTTGATTAGAATGGAAGACATAACTCCTATGGCGGCTACTGTTGAACCATCTGCCTTAATAGCTAAATAATATCGGTCAAGGGAATAACTGTGTCCAAGAAATGTCATTTTACAGAACAAAAAAAAAAAACCTCTAAAAGGAATACATTCTGGTGACGTGTGATATTTTAATCCCCTGGCATTGAAGAATGGTTAATTACTGGCTGACTCACAAACAAGGAAGTGCCCAGCATTCTGCTGCACCTCCAAAATTCTAATGACACTCTGCCTCTCTCCCCAGATAATTCCTAGGGTCTGAAGCTTCCCCAACATCTGCATTGCACGGCTGACTCTTCATGTGATAAAAAATGCAGCTGTGATAAATGGCAGGAAACGAGCTTTGCAGTGGAGTTTCAGAAAGACCATGGCATCTTAGAAAGCAGCAGCTGTCCACTTCCACGCAGACCTGCACACATCTCAGGCTTTGGCTGGCATCTGACCAGGGGAGGAAGTGCTCTGACCCACAGCCGCAGGAAAAAAAAAAGAAGGAGACTTGGGGTCGTATCCTGGGACCATCATGTTTATAGCTCTTTATTGGAAGATAATTACAGCCTTATTCAATTTATGACCCAGAATGCACCTAATCCCCTCACAAATGCTTCTTTTCCACCACCCAGCACTTTCCGACGCCGCTGGCCAAATAAATGGTAGTTGTTTCTACCTAGGTGATGGCAAGGCTGTTAATTGTAACACTCCATGAAACTTAATTATGCAAAGCAGAGCGGCAACTCTACAGCTATTAATCAGAGGTTTGATTCAGAGGTAATTTGTTGTTGGGACCCAAGGAGCTGTCTCCCTGGTTCCTTCTGCGGAGCTGCACCAGCGGTTAATCCCCTGCTTAATGGAAAACTGCTGGGGTTGGATAGGGGCGCTTGATGGAGACAACACAGCTTATGAGCATCACCTTGTTTATTAATGGGCAGGCACCTCGGTTCTTCTCCTAAGTCACCTTTAATTATAGCAACCGAAAACCAATATCACTTGTAGGTCATCGAGAACAAGTAGCCGATAACTTATTTCCCAACTGCCTGAAGGCAGAACGAGAGAAAATGGGTAGATTATGAAAGTGGGTTAATATTCAGGAAGAAGTGAGGAAAATACACTTGAAATTGATAGAGAGAAAATCATCAACATCACCTCTGGATATCTTCAGGAAGAATATAGTGTCTATAGCTTTTACTAAGGATGATTTCAGTATTCACTCCTAAGTAGATTGAGGAGTGGGCTTCCCTGCTGGCTCAGATGGTAAAGAATTTGCCCACAGTGCAGAAGACCTGGGTTTGTCTCTGGGGTGGGAAGATTCCCTGGAGAAGGGAATTGCTACCCACATCAGTATTTTGCCTGGGAAATCCCATGGACAGAGAAGCCTGGCAGGCTACCATCCATGGGATCGAAAAGATTCGGACACGACTGAGCAATTAACACTTTCACTTTTCAGACTGAGGGATGCAATTATTAGGACGACCCGATGAGGGCTAAGGAGTTCCAAACTCATCTTTGATAGATGAAAAGGGATCACTAGCTGACAAAACCCGAATACCACCACTGCCATCACAACCACCAACACCTTTGATGGCATCTGACCCTCTTAGTATAAACCCATATGTCTGTTCATTCAGAATGCACATCCTATAGGTCACTCCCTGTGCTCATGAGGTGCTAGAGACACAGATGCACATCAGAGACCCTTCTTCCATGAGCTCACGGTAGAATACACAAGACCCACAGAGTGAATTTAGTAAGAAAGCTCATGCAGAGATGCAGGCATCGTCCCAGCAGGGCCGGATGAGCGGGACCCAGAAAGGATGCAGAAGCAAAGTTGCAAAGATGATCAAAGGGAAGCGAAAAGATGGAGATTTAAAAGAGGATGAAATGAGAGGGTGAAGAAAAAGAGCTTCAGGATGAATAGAGAGGGGAGTATGGAGAGCTGGGTGCAAGGAGGGACCCCCCCACCTGCATCCTGATGTCAGCCTAACTCCAAACAGGGCCCCACTGCTCCCGATACACACCTGCTTCTCCTTCATCTCATTCGTGTCTCCCAGATATCTCAGCTCATCCCCTCCCCAAAACCTCTGCTCAGGCTGTGTCTGTTGGGAACGCTTTCTCCCACCGCTTACCAAATTCCATTCATTCTCTAGCAGCAAGGTTGTCCCGGGCTTTGGTGTGCTCTGTCTCTTCCACACAGCACTGCCCACGCACGCCACAGCACCGAGCCACGAGCACTTCCTGGTGTGGCTCTACTTCCTCCAAGGCGTTGTTTTCCTCTTAGTGACATCACGGGTGATGTAAGGGCACAGATGGTACATAGACAAAATAATGGCCTCCAAAGATATCAGGTCCTAATGTCTGGAATTTGTAAACGTCCTTTTATATAAAGAAAAAGGGTTTCTGCAGGTGTGATTAAGGTAAAATTTTGAGATGAAGCGATTATCTTAGATTTTCCTGGGGGCCCTAAATGCCCTCACAAGTTTCCTTTGTTAGAGGAAGGCAGAGGGAGATTTCATAAAGAGGAAAAGGAGGAAGGCTGTGACCACAGATGCAGGGACCAGAGTGATGAAGCCCCAAGCCCAAGGATGCTGGAGGTCGCTGGAAGTTGATCGAGGTAAGAGACAGTCCTTCCCCGTCCTGTCTCCAGAGAGCACAGCCCTATATCACTCACCTTCTTGCCTTTGGAATTGTAGAAGACATTTCTGAAGCTTCAAGCCATCAGGTTTATGGTACTTTGTTACAGCAGCGGGAAGAAACGAACACAAATGTATAGGGTGATCATATACCCAGTCTATACCTAGCATCCTGGCATAATTACAACAGTTCCCCTTTCACTCTCAAAGCTTCTAGTTTGGCAATAAGCTATGCAGTCATCCTTGACTGGACGGTATTTAATCTCTCACTTCATCCTTAGCACAGTTAATGCAATGCCACACCTATAGCGGGCAAGCAGTATAGAATACATGAAGTCAAGAAAAAAATTCTCTCTCCTTTCAGAGATAATTTGCTTGCACTCCTTTGTCTAAATTTGGGAAATAAGGAAGGGCTTTCATTGGCTGGGGCAGAGAACTTGTACAGACACATGTGTTGTTTGAAGATGAGGTTTTCCATCTGGCCTCACCCAAAGCACACGGATTCGGGGTTCGCCTTGAAATCAACAAAGACCTCCACTCCCAGTCCAGATTTCCGAAATGAGTAACACTGAGAACTTCTGCTCAGTCTGAGTGGCGTGTTTCAAACATGCAGGTAAATGTGGTCTGACATCTTTCTTGGTTTTATTTCAGGGTGAAAGTCTACATGAACTCATTTGATGAGATCGGAAGAAGGAAGGTGGCGGCCCATTTGAAATAATCTCTTGACACACAGCTTAGTGTCCATGGGCTCCTTTAGAGAAAATAGCTGCTTTGTTTATGCACATCTATGGGGGAGAAACAATTCAATTTAGGTGCTGAGTATAAATAGAATAGCCTGAAGATATATTTTTAAAAAAACGAGTTACTTATTCCAGCCACTAACGTCCTTAGGATCCACAGCCAGCAGTTACAGGACTCAAAGAGCGAATGTGCGTTGAGTACAAAAAGTACTACAAGGCAGGTGAAACATCGTACAGTAGGAGAGCTCTTCCTCAGGCAGAATCTCACTGGAAACACAGAGGACTTGGAAAGCTACAGAAGACTTCAACCAATCAAGGCTTGGTTGAAACAAAATAAGGCTTCATTGTGATGAATTGTATGATGTTGACTCTAAGTACCAGAGCCATTAAGAGGAGGGCCAGTCCACTGTGAGCTATGATCACTGTTAACAACCTCATAAAGAGATATGATTTGAGCTGGAGTTGAACCCCGTAAAGGGGCCACATGGGTACCAAAAGGGGCAGGGTGGGAGAATACACAGGGGTATCCCTGTGAGTTGAACAAAACAGGAGTATCCCCGGGGCAGGTAGAAGGACTACCATGCCTCACTTTTGTCTTACTCCACATTAATTGCTAAACTTGGTGTAAAGCATGTGTCAGAGTATTTCTGAAATCCCATGGAACTTAGAACTCCTCTCTCTATTCCTTGGGCTAATACAAAAACATCCAGCTCTCCTCTGAATCTAAGTTCTTGTGAGCTGAGTGGACTAGATGAGATTCTTACTAGTTAAAGGGATGTGAGTTTACACACTGGAATAGAGCAATGGAAAGTCATTTAAATAAATTTAATTAGGAAAGATCACCCAAAGCCCTTTCTTTCCCTTTTATTACTGAGCTGTGAGCAGTCCGTGAGCATAACGGGAATTCCCAGCTCCTTCACTGAGTAACACTCCTCTTCAAGAAAGGAGTGTGAGGATACTGATCACTGTTCAAGATGCTCAAACCCTGGGCAAACCTGATCTCGGTTATGATGTATTCATAAATAACTGAACATTTGGAAGTAAGCAAAAAGCAAAAATAAAGAAAATGTGAACCCAAAGTAAATACACTGATGTCTGGTTTCGGATAATGAAGTTGGAGCAAAGAGGGGAAAATGAAACCCTCCAGGCACAGGAAAGGCAATTAAGAAGCAGAAATGGAAACTGGTGTAAGGGGAAGTGTCTCTTGGAAAGTATTTAGGCAAGTACAACCGATGGCCTTACCAGCAGGCAATTGCGCACACACACGAGAAATTAACAGAAATGTGCCTTGCACATGGATTGCATGACCTACTGCCCGCGCCCAGTCTCAGAGAGTGAGCTGGATGGTTTCCTGACTGCTGATCACCTGTGTCATCGCAGGTGGCCTGTTGGTTCTTCAGTTTCACTAAATCAAAGAGCCAGACTGTCTAACAAGAAAACAAAAAAATACCTGGGTCCTATTAATAACCACCTCACTATTGTATTATTTTACTAACAATTTCTCAACAATCAAGACTTTTCTCAGGCTTCCCTGGTGACTCAGCTGGTAAAGAATCATCCTGCAATGCCAGAGACCTGGGTTTGACTCCTGGGTGGGGACGATCCCCTGGAGAAGGAAATGGTTACCCACTCCAGTATTCTGGCCTGGAGAATTCCATGGACTGTATACTTGCTCCTTGGAAGAAAAGCTATGACCAACCTAGACAGCATATTAAAAAGCAGAGACATTACTTTGCTGAAAAACATCCATCTAGTCAGAGCTATGGTTTTTCCAGTAGTCATGTATGGATGTGAGAGTTGGACTATAAAGAAAGTTGAGCACCAAAGAATTGATGCTTTTGAATTGTGGTGTTGGAGAAGACTCTTAAGAGTCCCTTGGACCACAAGAAAAACAAACCAGTCCATCTTAAAGGAAAGCAGTCCTGAATATTCTTGGAAGGACTGATGCCAAAGCTGAAATTCCAATACTTCAGCCATCTGATGCAAAGAACTGACTTACTGGAAAAGACCCTAATGCTGGGGAAGATTGAAGGCAGGAGGAAAAGGGGATGACAGAGGATGAGATGGTTGGATGCCATCACCGACTCAATGGGCATGAGTTTGGGAAAGCTCCGGGAGTTGGTGATGGACAGGGAGGCATGGCATGCTGCAGTCCATGGAGTTGCAAAAGGTTGGACACGACTGAGCGACTGAAGTGAAGAACTTTCTTTCACCAGAAACACTTTAACCCACATGCTTTTAGTAAAGACTTCAAGTGTGAATTGAGGTATAAGGCATTTTTCTGTTTTGAACCCTTGAAAAATTATTAAGAAAAATAAATAACAGAGAAGATATTTTTATGATATAAGTTTTCCCAACAATGAAAAAAATCACTGACAAGGAAGTTTTATGATAGAAGTTTTCCCAACAAAGAAAAAAAAAATCACTGACAAAGAAGTTCAGTTTTCTTCAATCTCCATGAATCATTAAGATGAAAATGCCAAAAAAAAAAAGAAAGAAAGAAAATACCATTAGTGCTAAATCCAAGGAATGCGTATTTCCCTGTAATTTCTTCTATGGACTCTGTTTATATCTTTGGGCTCATATATGTTCGTACTTGCTTTGTCTAAAATGGCAAACAATTATTAGCAAACAAAGCATTTCTTATATTAAAAAACTAATTGCATCACTATAGATGTATGAATCCTGCAGAATTCTGAATGAGGTTTCTAGAAAACATGCTACCATTTGTTGGACTATAAAGAAGGCTGAAGAATTGATGCTTTCAAATTGCGGGGCTGGAAAAGGCCCTTGAGAGAACCTTGGACTGTAAGATCAAACCAATTAATCATAAAGAAAATCAACCCTGAATATTCATTGGAAGGACTGATGCTGAAGCTCCAATACTTTGGCCACCTGATGCAAAGAGCTGACTCACTGGAAAAGACCCTGATGCTAGGAAAGACTGGGGGCAGGGGGAGAAGGGGGTATCACAGGATGAGATGGTTAGATAGCATCACGAACTCAATGAACAGGAATTTGAGCAAACTCTGGGAGACAGTGAAGGACAGGGGAGCCTGGCCCAATGCATTCCATGAGGTTGCCAAGGGTCAGACATGACTTAGTGACTGAACAACAACAAGCTACCCTTTGTGTTCTGAGATTGACCTTGACCTGATACTGATGAGCTGTATCAGTCATGTACAGTTCAGCATTAATTATTGATCAGAGAGCAGCTTGGAATTTGGGGAAGAGGAGAACTCTAGAATACATACAGAAACAAAAAAGAAAGAGGGCACTGTTGAGGAGAGGAAAAGTTGCAAAACCAGGTGTCCAAAGAAAATAACGCCTGTGGCAAGTTTCTCTTTGTCAAGCCTGGAGTCAAAGTGAACAATGGGAGACAATGTTATTACTATCATCCTCACAACCACCAGGACAATGAGCACGTAGATGAGTCTTTCTCAGTCAGGTTTACATGTAAAATTTTAACTAATAGAGGTGACAGATGTGAGGACTGTCATTTCCAGCTTATAAAGCTCTTTGAAAATTAGAGACATTCATACAAGGAAGCACAGCGTGTGGACGGCCGTAGCCACACGTGAGATTTGGCCATGCAGCCCACGGAGACGACTCATTTTACTCAGAAAATGCAGCAGACGCTATTGGGAGAGGAAGCTCATCTTTGCTGTAATCTAACCCCTTCATCATTAAGATTAGAAATGGGCAGCAAACTACCTGAAAATGAATGTGCTGGGATTTATGGAACTCAGTTCCCTGGCCCCTTTCCCTGTAGAATGCCAAAGGCCTGACAAGGCACAAAATTCACAGAATAAACTCAGCACACAGCTGACACCACACAGAGCACTTCACAGTGGGCTGGAAACCGGCAACGGCTAAGATTTCCATCTTCCAGAAGCAGCAGCAGCGCCCAGAGAGACTGTGTAACCAAGTCCACGACTTGCACTTGGATCCCAGAACCGTCTGCTTAGCCATTAAATGCCAGGCTTCCTGGAAAGAAAAGCAGCCTCAAATCCCCAAACCCATTGCTACAGCAGAACCCATTACAGGCACAGACATGGCCATGAAAGTGAACAACAGATGCCCCGGAAGCACTTTCCTGAACCCTCATCCAACTCCACCCCCAGCAAAACACCCACGAGGAGTCTTTCCTAATAAAAATGAATCTCAAATTGGGTAATGGGAACTGACAGAAGAACAGGATTCACTTCTCGAAGTTTGGTTTATAAACAAATTTCCTGATCTCTGTCTTATGTGAAGGAGATCCCCTGCCCTGGGACCTGGCTAGGAGCTGTCAGCCAGTCAGGGCCCGGGGGCCCTGGAGCTCCAATGGACTCACACTCTCTCCATCTGAAGCTTTTCCTACAGAGGGTCATAACTCTGATCCTCTGATATAGGTACCAGAGCTACATACTCAATTCTCCCTCCTCACCTCTCTATCTTTCTTCTGTTCCCATCAAGACAGAAAACTTTCCCTCTTTAGAATTCAGTAAAGTAAGAGACATGAAGCAAAAGACGCAGCGACTATCTTAGAGGGAATCAGGGACAATGACTACCGTCTCATTCTCCAGACCTGCAGACCCCCTCCCCCAACCCCTGACAGAGGACCACACGGCACAAGGATGCCCACTGTGGTGAGGATGGCAAGCTCAGGAACAATTTTCTTATATGTGAAATGGGCAAAGCCCTCCAGGAGATGAAGAACCTTCCCTTCCCTCCAGCAGAGAAAGCAGAGAACACAAACAGAAACACCATGAGGCATGGAGGCTGACTGTGAGAAGCATTTAAGTGCCTTGCACATGGACATGCAGTTAGTTTTAATTAAATCAATCATTTAAGTGATCATCTGTTACACAGCACTCGTCTTCCCTCATCTCTCCTCTAAGACCAAATTTCACCTCTCTCCACACTCGGATTTCCTGATGTGTAGACTGACCTCATGGTCTCCTCATGTGAACACTGGTGTCTGCCTCTCCTATCTCCTGATAATTAATACCCCCTCATTCCCAGGGCATCCAGAGGACTCCTACAGGCATGCTCCTCAGAGCCTCAGTCTTTTTCTGTTGATCATAAACAGCTCCTCTTAGAATTACATGAGCAAGAGCCAAGATCAATGGCAACCTGATTTACAGCAGCTCTTACCAACAGCTTGTGGAAATTAGAAATAAATACGGGGTCAAACAGCTCACCAGTAATTTGACATTGGTAAATCTGGCTTATTTAGAAGCCTTAAATAATAAGAACCTTCACATTTTGGTTTCAGTGACAAGAACAGCAGCACATTGCCTAAAGAGCCTTTTAGAGCTGAAAAGGTGCTTTAAAGTTTATCACTCTTACAGTATTTTTCTGCTCTCTCATATATTGCAACATAAGTGAATAGCAGCACAATAGTGTAACACTCACCACCTTAACTGGCAGAGCCACTAGAAAGAGCTATCAGGAAACTGCTCTTGGCCCTGAAATCACGCCTGCAAGTTGTATTACAAGTCAATAGAACAGCATCTGTCTATCTGAGTAGACTAGAAATGATAGTAAATTCCTTGCGAATGCTACAAGGAAACGATTCGGGAGACTCTTGGATTTAAATTAAATAGAAACAATGCAAAACATCAAAAATAAGGGCAACTCCTAAATACAACTATTTTTTTTTAAATGCCAATGGTGTCTAAGTTTAATGATGATTTGATTCAGCCAGTACAAAGCTGACTTTGATGTCAATTTATAATGAAAATTTTCTTATGGAATTGCTATTGCTTCCCTTGTGGCTCAGATGGTAAAGAATCTGCCTGCAATGCAGGAGACCCAGGGTCAGGAAGAGCCCTGGGTCAGGAAGATCCCCTCGAGAAGGGAACAGCAACCCACTCCAGTATTCCTGCCTAGAGAATCTCATGGACAGAGGAGCCTGGTGGACTACAGTCCATGGGGTCACAGAGTCAAACACGACTAAGTGACTCACTCTTTCACGTTCATAAGCTCTGGACATACAGAACAGCTTAGAAAAGGCAGTAGTAAATACACACACATTACGATCCACATTCCTCTGAGATCTTAGGAACACAAAATGGCAAAAATGTGAACATTACATACTTGTTGAAAAATCTGATCTAATAAAATGTGATAACAAGCCTAAGGCAGGGGGTGGGGGAGGTGGGTGACATAGTCCATCTTGCCTCCTAGCAATTCAGTTAGTTAAATGATGAAAGGGAAAAAGAGAAGGATATTCCGTGATTTGAGGCTGTTTCATGATTTGCCTGACATCATAGTTTCTCCCCTTGACCAGCACAGAGTTTTCATGCCACAATTTCATTCTAGTCCTTCTAGTTTCATCCTTAATAGAGACTCATGCAGGTGGCCACACGATAGGCTGTCCTAATTGAAAGTTGTCTGGTCAACCTCAGGGCAGTGCTTGTGTGGTCAGTAGAGAAGCTGTACTGGGGTCAACTGGGATTCCTTTCAAACCACTCAGAGGTTTAAGGAAGATACAGGCTTGAAGCTGGGGCAGTTGGGCACAGTCACCAGTGGCTACAGTTCCGACCTCCTCTATCTCACTCCACTGTCCTTCACCCCCGCCAACTTCAAGTTGGTTCAGCATCCCATAGCATTTAAGTCCAATTTGAAACTAAAAATAAACAAGCATCAGAGGCAGCAGTGCAGGACCAGCAGAAGTAGGTGAGACTGGAGGACGCATATAATGGTTCTTCCAGCAAAGAGAAGGAAGTGGGATGAGATCATCAAACTCTGCTGCTAGATTTTGGGGTGGGAAAAATCAGATTCAAGGTGATGAAATAGCATGACCAAGATTACACATTTGGTCAGGGATACAGCCGAGATCAGAATAAAATTTCCAATTCTAATCTCTATTTCCTTTCTGCTACGTTATGTACAAAGTCTCTTTCCACAGTGTACAGGTACATGACACACGTGTGCAAAATAGCCAGGAGAAAGACTGAAATACAGAGTTCACTTCATAGGTCATCCCCTGCCCTTTTCTGAACATTTCTTTCAGCTCCCGACATGCCCACAGTGGAGGCTTCATTATCCTTCTTGACTCAGGTCAAACGCCACCTTCTCTGACCAGCCATTTCTACCCCTTCCAAGGGAAGTAGCGTAGCACCAACTTTGGTTTCAGATGTAGTTAGCAAGTGGCCAACTGGGATTGAAGTCAGGTCTGTTTGGATTCCAGTATCTGCATCATGAACTATGCTACCTTCAGAGTGATCAGGAAGACTGAGGAGATGGCCTTCAGGAAGTGCTGGGACCACGGCAGAAAATCAACCTCATTTTTCTTTTCTTTCATTTCCAAGTTCTGTTTTCTGTTTCATCTCCCAGGAAAATGATCAAGGACTTAGTGCTCTCAGCATTTTATAAATCAGTAGTCTATACTTCCACCTTCAGTCAATGAACACACAGGGAATTTGAAGTCAGGTTCAGTGCTAGAGAACAAATAACCAGATGACAAGATAAGAGCCATATTGGGAAGGATTTATATGCAATACCAAAATCTTCAGCCTTATCTTATGGGCTAGAGGGAGATATTGAAGAATTTTAAACAGCAGAGAACTATGATTTTTATTTTAGGTGAATCTGTCTGACTATCTTGTGAAGAATGGATCACAGGTGGGAAAAAAATCACTAGGAATTCCAGTTTCATGGTCTAGCCAGAGAAATGAGGAAGCCTTAATTTAGGTGGTAGACTATTGTAAGAAGAAAATCAAAAGAACTATATCCAGATACTACAGTCTAGTTGGTACTATTTTTCTCATAAGGGAATAAATGAACAATTTTGCAATAATTTTATTTGCATAATTAGGATTAAACAAATAAGCAAACATACTGTAAGTAATGACAGGCAGGTTTCTCACTGCTGGAAGAAGAGGTTTAAAATAAATAAAAAAGAGAGAGAGGTGGTGTTGTGGTGTTGGCTAGAATCAGAGGTATCGATATGGACTTACGGAATCTTAAAACATTTATATAGACATAAACAGAGACGGATGGGAGACAGGTGGATGTGCCCATACAGGAGTTAGCACACGCCCACATTCCCTAGCCCCTCCCACTGAACTTGACCAGATGCAGTTACCCCACAGCAGCAATGAATACACTGGGCCTCGGGACTTGGTCTCTAAACACCATTGTCTAATAAGGATAATCTGGGTTCCTTAGAGAATGGGTAGGTTCTGGAGACCAGGAAGGGCAAAGATGAGTCTGAAGCATTTTCTGGCACCAGAAATTAAGAAAGTGCTTAAAAAGAGAGAGAGGAATGTGTCTATATTAAAAAGTTAGAGGGGAATATATGTAAATCCATGGCTGATTCATGTCAATGTATGACAAAACCCACTACAATATTGTAAAGTAATTAGCCTCCAACTAATAAAAATAAATGGAAAAAAAAAAAGTTAGAGGGGCCGATTTGACTCCCATCAATAACCAGTGACTAAAGTTGGAAAACTTGAGAAACAAAATAAGAATACAGATTAAAAGAAAGAGCTATGAGTTCATATTCATATAAATAACTGAATATATCCACAAATGGAGGAAGAGACCTCTCTACCTTTGAGAGTAATCCTAATTAACAAAAGTAGGAAAAAATGAGTCAAATAGAAAAGTCACTGTCAGAACTCTACAGTAATAATTCCTTCCACAAAAATTGCTAATTGTAGCCTGCCAGGCTTCTCTGTCCATGGAATTCTCCAGGCAAGAAGACTGGAGTGGGTTGCCATTCCCTTCTCCAGGGGGTCTTCCCAATCCTGGGATGGAACTCGGATCTCTCACATTGTAGGCAGATTCTTTACCATCTGAGCCACTAGGGAAATCCAATGGACGCTAAAATTAACATCTAAAACTTTAAGCAGAAACGGAATATGCTTCTCCCTTCAAAAACTTAGAAAGCGAAAATAGTGACTTTACAATGGGATTTCTGGCAGATACTCCCTGAACATCACCATTGATCACATCACCAGTTACCGACACCTGTCAATAGCATGGACCTGCTGATATTAAGAACTGTGAGAAGCACATGACTTCTATGGCATCTGCCCCAGGATATTCTCATACTAGTCATGAGAAAACATCAGTAAAACCTAGACTGGGGGATATTTACAATAATGAGAAATGCTTTATCAAAGGGTCAAGTTTACAAAAGAAAGGAAAGATGGAGGAACTGTCATGGTCTGGAGGGGACTCAGAAGACACTAAAAGCAGCAGAGGATCCTGGACTGGACCCTGGAGCAGAAACACCAGCCTAATAGAAAAATCGGTGAAATCTGAGTATGCTCTGAACATTAATAGTATTGTACCAAGGTGAGTTTCCAAGTTTGGATCATGACCTAATGATGATACAGGATGCTGGTGTGAGGGGAAACTGAGTAAGGGTGTTTGGAACCCTTCATTCTTCTTTGGTAACCTTTCTAAATTTCTTTCTGAAAGAAATGGTAAACAAGACTGTAGATGGTGGAGTGGAGAAGGCAGGAGGAAAGGGGGCAGGGTCTACAAGGCCAGAATAAATGAGAGATAGGGCATCAGGGAGAGGCTAGACTCGGCGGGCATCCACCCCTCAGATGGGGCCATGAGTTGAACACTCAGGCTCGGAGGGCAGCGAGGACTTCACCTGGGACACACTGAGTGTGAAGTGCTTCTGGGACATCCAGATGGACACCCAGCGTGGGCAGCTTGAGGAACGTGTCTAGAGTCTGAGAGAGAGAGAGAGAGAAGAATTGGGAGTATAAACTGTGAAGCAGGCAGTATCCAGAGGTTCGTGAGGAAGACTGAGTCAGAGAAAGGACACGGATGAAGAGAAAAGGGTCGGGAGGATGGAGATCAAAGTCAACTCTTGTTCGCAATAGCCTTATTTTTACACACTTTTGTGGTCAGGGGATATGCTTGTTTCTGTGTTCTCACCACTTAAGAGTCATGCTGGGTAAATAATACCAGCCCACAAGTGGGTATGGAACCATACTCACGTAACGCATGGAGGAGAAAATGACTCCGTCTTCTTTAACACCAGGAGTCCACAGAGGTTTATGTCTCCTGTTACATGTATTTCTCGCCCTCCCTGCATCTCACGTTTTTTGAAAGAGTATTTCCTGTAGCTTAAAAATCTAGGTAACTGATAGAAGTGATGCCTCAGATAAGGTATGTACATGCGTGCCTGCATGCTCAGGTGCTTCAGTCATGTCCAACTCTGTGACCTCAAGGACTACAGCCTGCCAGGCTCCTCTGTCCATGGGACTTTCCAGGCAAAAATTCCAGAGTGGGTTGCCATGCCTTCCTCCAGGGAATGTTCCTGACCCAGGGATCGGACCCATGTCTCCTGCAGTTCCTGCATTATAGGCGGATGTTACTGCAGAGCCACCGGGGAAGCCCAAATATGGTATAGCACAGGTTATATCTGACCTATTTATTCCCCTCACCACCTCTGAGAGAGTAAGAAAACAGTCGACAAATAGTCTTAGAGTTTAAAAACTCAGTAGGAGATGCACTGCTTAGGGGACCTCATCCAAAACAAAGAGGCGTGCGCTCCTTTCCTACTGCCCTTGCTGAATGTGTAGCATTCTTCACTGAGAGGACTGTTGCCAGCCAGGGTCCAGGTGGAAGGACTCAACCCAGGTCACACGAGAGTCCCCAGCCTGACCTCCAGGCTCCAGCGGAAAGCAGAACCTCCATCCCGCCCGCACATCCTCTGTCTGCCGGTTTCCTGCCTCCCGCTACCTGACACCTGCAGTGGAACTCCCCATGTGCTATGCAAACCTCCTGCAAACACAGTTTGCTCTGGAAAACAGTAGAATACAATGATATTTAAAAAGACAAGTGGCTGCTGAAATCCCCATAACCTCCCACTATTTGGGCAAATAGAGTTTACCTGAATATTTTAGGCTTTACAATTGCCGACCAGATGGCAGGCAGCAATATTACAGGCAGAAAAGGTATTACAGAGCTTCATTTCCTCCTGTGTGTGGCTGAGTACGATATTGTGCTCAGAACTCTGCTCTGTCACTGGTGGGTTTCTCCCTCCCCCTTTCAGTTTTATTTTCTCATGCTAACAGATCAAGGGAAAAAAATCACTTCTAAGTGTTGCTGTGGATTATTCACTGATAATCTTTGTACTCACTGACATTTTCCTTGAAGCCCTTCCATGGGTAGACATTGGGAGGGAAGGGTTAGCTGGAAGGAGAAAGACACAAAACCAGAGGATAAGATATCTGCTTCTTCTTGTTATATAATGTGCTACCTTCCCTTCGGTCTGTTGGAAGTGCTGAGAACTTGGCCCAGAGCTTCTAGAGGTTGTAAATAAGAACTCTGCATCATTAGATGTGGAGTCAGGATTCTAAAAGCAAAGAGTTCAGCTGGTGTTCAGAGGAAACTCAAGGACAGCGAGATGGGGTGTTTGGGTCAAACCCAGCAGCAGGAGGCGAGATGTACTCTAATGAGGAAGAGAGGTCACAGTGTCCATCACCAGGTGTAAGAGGAGTCCAGAGAGAGCTAGGGGCCTAGGATGGGACGGGAGTGCGGCCTGGCAGCAGATGGGTGGAGGGGTCCACACCATGTGACTGGAGTCCAGTGTATTGGGGCACGTGGGACACTAAAGCAGGCGTCCAGATCGAGACACCAGGCAGGGCAGAGGGGCCAGTACTACAGCTGGACACTTGTGACAAACATCCCAGGGCTTCCCCACCAAGTCTGGTGAGGACAGAAGTTACAGGGCTGACACAGGAGCAGAACTGAGATAGCCACACGTTATTCACTCCAGGTTCATCAGCTCTCTGCCGCAGAGTCCACCCAGGTGCTCAGGATGGGCTGGCAGGGTGACTGACCTCCGAGATACAGATACCAGATTCCAGGAGCAGGGAGCTCAGAAGAGGAGGCCAACTGGACACTCACCTGCTAAGCTTCTTTAGCTTTCCTTATAGAGATGGAGAGCGCATCTATATCCAAATTCTCTCCAAAATAGGCTACGGCAAGTGCGTTCCAGCAATAAGTGTGCATACTTAATGAGGCACATGTAATTAACCTAGAGAAGGACCCCCACCACCACCACGACAAGCATACCTGTCCCACCATCAATGACACCAACAGCCAAAAAACACCTCGTGGGAAGACTCTGGTTGTGCCAGGACTCTCTGGTCTCTCCCATAGCATGTTTCACCCAAGCTGTGTGTGCTCACCAGCTGTATCTAAGCAGAGAGAATGAAATAATAGAGGACGAGCAGGCCTTGAATAGGCTGTTTAAATTAGTTCCAAGGCTCGGGTAATTGTCTAGATCTTCCCTTTGCTTGGCCTGTGTAAACACAGATTTAAATGATTGATCAAAGATAGAATAGAAACATAATGATCACAAGAAAACGAGGGGAAGCGCAAAGAAATCACATTATCTCAGGTTTGGAGGAAAAGTGAGTGTTTCACATCCTAGCTCGGGCTCTCCTCTCCCATCTACAATCTACAACGGCGGGGTGGTGGTGGGGCATTAACTGCTCAGGCAGAAAATTAAGAGAATTAAACAAACAAACTTCAAGCCTGATGACATCCTAGGACTCCATCCACTTTATCACTCAGCCACATGATAAGTCACTTTAGCTTCTTTGATTCTATATTTTCTCATCAACAAGCCAGAAAACGCAACCCCTTAGGCTTATATTGACAATGAAAGGGTCAGATGTGTACTCAAACTCTTTTTATAATGCTTTATATACATTAAGTGTTCCACTGACAAGTCTGGCATTGACAGAAGCAAATGAATGATTGAATACATGGCTATGGCCACTGAGTAATTCCTATACATATACAGCATAAGTCTTTGCAGGGCCATTTATCTTTAGAGTGGACTTCCCCAGAGGCTCAGCAGTAAAAGAATCCACCTGCAATGCAGGAAACTTGGGCTTGATTCCTGTCGGGAAGATCCCCTGGAGAAGGAAATGGCAACCTACTCCAGTATTCCTGTTTGGAGAATTCCATGGACAGAGGAGCCTGGCGGGCTATAGTCCATGGGGTCGCAAAGAGTCAGACACGACTGAGCCACTGAACAGCCACAGAGCAGCTATCTTTATAGTGCTTGTCACTATCTGCCATGACATATTTCTTTATGTACATACTATCTGCTTCCTCTATCAAAATATAAATGTCTCATGGGCAGCAACCTGGCCTTACTCACTGCTGTTTCCCCAGTGACCAGAACAAACTTAGCACTTACCAGACATTCAGTTAATAGGTGTTACATGAATAAATGAATGAAGGAATGAATGAATGAAGCAGTCAGGTACTGAACCCAGAATTTCCTGAGTCCAAAGCCTATGCCATTAACAACAAATCTCAACCAACTGCTCATGAATGAATCAATGAATCCAAAAATGATGGAGGGACATTTAACTCAACACCATGCTGGGTCTTTTCTAACCTGATTTTGGTAAGCAGAATAATGTCCCCAAGCATGTCCACATCCTCATTACCAGAACCTGCGAATGTTTCTCTATGTCACAAAAAATGGTTATTGTAGATGTGATTAAGTTTAAAACAGAAATGTGGGGAGGTTATCATGGATTACACAGTGGGCCCAATCCATGCACACGGGTCCTCAAAAGCAGAGAATCTCTGAGATAGTGATCAGAAAAAGAGACACGAGACTGAGGCGGGTCAGTGAGATGCCGCGACACTGGCTCTGAAAACGGAGGGAGGGGACTACAGGCACCTCTGAAAGTTGGAAAAATCACAGAAATGGGCTTTCTCCTAAAATTCCAGGAAGGAACTCAGCCCTGCCAACTCCCGGATTTCCGCCAGACACCCAAGCCAGACTTCTGACCTACAGAACCACAGAAAAGCAAATCTGTGTGGTTTTAAGTCACTGAATTTGTGGTAAATGCTTCAGCAGCAAGAGAAAACAACTGCCAATCTAAAGAAATCCATTGTTCACTTGCTACCAGAACTGGACTGTAGACATCTAAAGAATCTTTCACTCAAATGAAAAAACAATTAATTAGATTCAATAAACTGTCTTCTAAAAAGCTCCTCCCCCCACAAACTTAAGGCCGAGATTAGACAATTTAAAACTTGGGGCCAACTGTAAAAGTTTCTTCTCTTGATATAGGCTTGTAAGAAAAAGCTTGAAACCTCAATTGATTTTCTTTGTTCCAGAAATGTGGGCTGGCTTCCACGTATTATTCATTAAGCAGTGGGGAGTGCTATTTTTCTGGAGCCAAAAACCTTCCTCAGCTACTGCTTCCCAGGCTGTCTTTCATAATAAGCAGAAAGGGAGAGAAAAGGTCGTACTGCTGCCGTTCCACGTGATTCTCACCTCCCTGAACCTCTGATTGTCACAGCCAAGGGCCCTGGAAGCACGCAGTCCTTCCAGCAACCCCTGGGTCTCCTGTCCCCACTGCAGAGCCATCCACCAGGCAGCTCCAACGCTGGAGTCCTGGAGCCCTCAGGTCCAGAAGAACTGGCATCGCCGCCGAAAATCAACGTGAATCAGTTCATCCCCACAGACTGCAGAGTGGGCTGTAGCTGAACTGTAGCTCCTATCCTTCAAATAATGTTTGCTGTCATGCTGTCATCTCAGCAATCCATGGAACAGATGAACATATCTGAAATATTTGTTAAACACAATAGGACCTTGAAAACCACACCTCAGCGTGCGTGCGTGTGTGTGTATGTGTGTGTGTGTGTGCAGCGATCCTGTTATATGGAATTAAAAACTGAGTCAAGTAGAAACTAGCTGAATAAGGTAAAATGGGGAGTCTCACGGGTTCATTAAAAATAAATTAGGTACCTGTCTCCTAAACCTCTTGTTAGCAGTATTTCACTTAGTATTTATTTAACCTTAAAAAATGGAGGCTTCAAATGAATTCAGAAAAGCCACGTGTCTGCCTTTCCTAGTTTAAAATATGAGACTTACTGCATGTGCAGTTCCTAAAGTGGAATGTAAGGGCAATAAGAGTTGATGGGCTCAGCAAGCACTGGACCCATTACTCTTGTGTTATTATATTAACCTGAGTGCCACTGAGTTCATTTGCTTATGAAATAGCCCTGACCACTGAAAGGATTCATTTTCAGAGTGCACCCGCTGACTCAGAGGCCGGACTGACACTCAGGCAAACCCCTACCTACATCAAGCCAAGAAACCTCCTTCATGCCACCATCATCCCAAGGTGAGGCTCACATCTGAGGTCATCAGAGCAGCGACTTCAAAACCATTTCCTCTCTCTCCTCAGCTTCCTCTGGACTGAAAGCAGCCACAAAACCAATGTCTACAATCAATCAACAAACTAATTCAACAAATATGGATTGAGCTTCCACTGTGTGGCAGGTACTGCCATAGGTTTGGGGAAAAGAGTAAGAACAAAATGTTCAAAATTTCTTATTTTCATTTGAGCTCTCATCTAATCAGTGATACTGATGATTCCTGATAGCAATAAATGCTAAATGGAGAAAATAAAGTGGATAGTTGGGTTGGGAGTGGGGGTGAGGGTGCTGGAAAATGTGGGGAGAGAATGAAAACTGGATTGAGGAGAGAGTTCCAGGCAGAGGGAACAAGTGCAAGGTTGGTGAGGCTGTGCACGCTCCGTGGGCATGAACAGGAGGCTAGGTGTGGTGGGGGAGGGGGCGAGGGTGGGGGGGAAACCATCAGCTGCAAGAGCAAACCTCCGTGTGCAGGGCCAAGCCTTCGTCATGGACAGCACACATGTCAGTGAGCGATTCTGGCATCAGACCTTTTTATTTTGATCAGGGGGTAATAGAATAGGAATTAACAACTGAATATTAACAATTTTACCGCTGACTTTAAACACCTAACTTATTGTTTTTGTTTACATTAATATGTGTGGGTGCATACATGGGTCTATCCCACATATATACCCATGTGGGTATAGGACAAGTGTAGGCATGTATATCTCAGATATGAGGATTCAGTACTAGGAAAACAAGAGAAATTAGAGAATCAATGACTCACCACCAAGCCCTAAGAGAATATTTTTTCAATGTTCAATAATTCTTTTCTCTTAAAGTCAGGTCAATTACTATACTTAATTGAATCAACATGCCATTGCTTATTAACAGACCACAATTTACAGTCCTCTAAGAAATAACAAAAACTTCCAATTAACCTACAACATGCTATCAAAGACATATCATAATTCCGGAGGTGCTTTCCATTTGAAAACTTGTATATGGTAGAATGAATAAGATCTAGTACATTCACCCCTCTCCTGACCAACAAAATCCATGAATTTTGACTCATTTTGATGGACCATTTTTTATAAATCTTGACTGTTAACTTTGACTCAAAGCAAGAAATTGCATTTGTATTTCCTTTTCTTTGGACTGACCAGCCAAGAGACAAAAGGCTTTTAATCTCAGGCACTGTTCAGCCTCGGATGTCTTTATTATTATTAGCAAGAGCGGTAATTAACTGTAGTAGCGGCGGTGGAGCTAGAGATGTGTAGCGCGTTACAGTGATGGTATCTGTCGAGTATTTATGGAGCATTTATGAGTCTCTGCCTGACCACACTCCACTTGGACATTTAAAAGTGGGTGAAGAAGGTCAATGACAGTCAACGTGGCAAGCAATTGTACCTGCAGTGTCTGCTCCATTTCATATCCACATTAGTAGTTTCTAGCGGAATACCCAGATTCTGTGTCTTAAGCTTCTCTCGGCTGTGCAGTGCATCACTGTGTCAGTGCTAGAGTGTTTCTCTAAAATCGTAAGCTTGTGGCGAGAGTGGTTCCACGAAACTTTCTGTTATAAAAATAATTGCTGTGACAGTTTACATTCCCACCAACAGTGCAGGAGGGTTCCCTTCTCTCCACACCCTCTCCAGCATTTACTGTTTGTAAACTTTTTTAGGACGGCCATTCTGACTGGTGAGGTGATACCTCATTGTAGTTTTCTGTTTTATTTTTAAATTATTTATTTTTAACTGGAGGATAACTTCTTTACAATATTGTGCTGTTTCCTGCCACACCTGTTGTAATTTTGATTTCCATTTCTCTAAATGCAAATAGTGATGCTGAGCATCTTTTCACATGCCTTTTGGCCATGTGTATGTCTTCTCTGGAGAAACGTCTATGTAGGTCTTCTGCCCATTTTTTGGTTGGGTTGTTTGTCTTTTTATATTGATCTGCATATAGCTGATTCACTTTGCTGTACAATAGAAAATAACACAACATTGTAAAACAACTATATTCTAATAAAAATAAAAATAATTTCTGATGTGATAGGCCTGTTTCTAAGCACTTCAAGTGCACTTAAACTTCAGGACTCACCTGTGAGTTAGAGTGTATGGTTATTATTCCCATTTACAGATGAGAAAACAGAAGCACAGACAGGTTGGGTTATTTATCATTGGACCAAAAAATCATGGATGCAGCCTGTCTGTCCCCGGGGTCCACAGTGCCACGTTTTCTATCAGATGCTCCTTTCTAGCTGTTCTATGAGATCACATTGTTGTACCAGCACACACACACACGCTTTCTGCTGGGCCGTGTGCCTCATGCAGTGCACACTTTGTCCCCCAGCCCCTCCCATGAGCCTGCAGGCTCACAGACTCTACTGCCGAGTTGACTCTGCTGCAGGTTTGCAAACCTGCTTTGTTCACCATCTCAGTGATCCCGCTGCTCTAAGATACTGAGACTTCTTTATCTCAGATTTGATCACTTTAACCTAGAACAGTAATCGGAGCCTGTCCTCTGAGGAGTCTTCTCTTTAAAATTCAGGGCACATCGTGTTGACAAGCCAAGGCATTCAGGCAGCCGGTCTGGTCGTGCATCAGGTGAGAGGCGTGTGAATGAAACTCGGGGCACCCTTCTCACCAGCCCCGCCTCACAACTGACCCACGGTCCAGTTCATGGCCGCCCAGCTGTTCCTCACCCACCCTGACAACAGTAAGAAGTTTCTTTTGAGCTCCTGACAGGGTGAAAATTTTTTGTTCAAACCCACTTGGAATCTGTTGCACTTAGTGGCAACCCTGCTGTGATCTCCCAAAAGGGAAGATTACCCATGAATTACAGCATCGCTGGCAACCAGCATCATTCCAACACTTATTTTCTGGATCCTCTAATCACCAAAGCAAAAAAAAAAAAAAGGAGAAAGAAAGAAGACAAGTCATTTTGCTTTCACTCAGGACTCATCTCCACCAAACAGTTTCCACTTCTCTAAGTCTGAGCCTGCCTGAGTGTCAAATGCCACCATCCAGGGAGTTGAAAATAAAGGTACCCAGCAAGAAGCAAACAGATGCCAACATCACAAGCAACCCTGACCAGAGGGCTCAGCCCTAGAGGAGGGGCCAGGACAAAAGGACCTTGTGACCACCCTCTGTGCCAACAAAAGTCTGTATTTAATTGAGCAGTTCAGAGAAAACTGCATTTTCTGAAATTCCTAAGACATTTGCATTATGTGGTGCAAACACACTCTTACAGTCAAAGCTTTCCAGGAAACGCTTCACAGAGACTGGTTTTCAACCTGCTTTGTCCTTGAGCTGAAAGAATGATTCCAGGACGGGGGGCACCCTGCACCCTGAACACATGTGCCCTTCACTTCCCATGTTCCCACTGCCTCTGGTCATTTTAGATGCGTGCCTAACAATATTCAAACCTGACTCTCCCCCGATAGATGCCCAAACTTGCTGAATGACACAGTTTTTATAACTTCACCAAATATGCAGTTAATTTAATCGATTGAGACAACCTACTTGAAAAGAGAATTTGCATGCAGCAAGTAAGCTGAGCCCATGGTCAACAAATATGAATGCTGGTTCTCAAAGGCATCTTCCTCCTCCATAAGCTAAACAGTTTTGTACTTTCACCAGTTCCAGAAAGCTAGCATCTTATCAATATCTGTCTGTTTAGGAAGTATCAATTTAATAGCTTTGAATACAAACCCTTAAAAGTGTGCCCTTCTCTGGAAAACAATCCACTCGCTGTGCCAATGTGTAAAGCAGCAGCATTGGTTAGCCCACAGGTTAGAACTGGATGCTGCCTCTGGCCTGTGTTATCTTTCTCCCAGTGCTTTCTGCAAAGGGAACTGTTTTATGGGGGCCATCAGTCTGCCCAGGTACAAAGAGCTCAGGGTGGCCACTCAGGCTGGCTCAGGACTAGGGAGCAAGAAATATGGTATGAAAGACAAAACCCACAATCTGTTCACTTTCAGCCCCTCCCCTCGCTCCTCTGTGGCTCCCGGAAGGAAGATGGCATGTTCCCAGGAATGTGAAACAGTCCAGAGGTTCCCGGGGCCATCAAGAGCTCAGTAAGTGCCGCATCTATGGAAGGGAGGCAGCTTCAAAGGTTTCACTTCCACTTAGACTTTAAGCAGCTCTACAAAAGAGCATCGATTTTGGTTACATTGATTTTATTCCTAGTCGGTTTGGATGGTGATTGTATCAGGCTGTCAGCACACAGAGGCTGGAAAGCAGATCCATGTGTGTGTGTGTGTGTGTGTGTGTTCCTAAACATTTTCTTTATTTATAGTTTGGTGAGACTTGGCCTTCAAGGCAACTGAAAAGGCATTTTCACAGCATGGGCCACTCAGGACGGCAGTGGTATACTGCAGTTTTGGCTACGTCAAAAACATAAAACCAAGCTTCTCCACACTGCTTCTGATTTCCTGCAGGAATATCTGTATGTCTCATTACCTTATATTCATGCAGGTTAGCTACTGACGCTAATTTAGCTGAAATATATAATAATAGACATATGGACTAAGTGCCTGCTGCCTATTAGGAACTCCAGTCTGATTCCATGGATCAGGGTGGTGATGACTGTGGAATATGCTTGCCTGTGTGTTTCAAACACATGAGTCGGTGTGAGTGTTCATGATTGCAGCATGTGAGTGCAAACTGAGCAAGATGCCTCTTAGAAACCACGTAGTCTCAAAAACTAGAGCACCAAGCAGAAGCCTTCTGCTGAAAAATACCCAAATTATAGTCCGATTTTATATTAACAGATATCAACTTTCAGTTATTTACTTGAATGAAAGGTACCTGCTAATTTAGGAAATAGGAGAGAAAGAGAAAATACATCTAAATTATTTCAAGACAGCTGAAGGCTAGCGGGTAGAAGCCTGAGTTCTCTCTCTGAGTACATCCCTCACTTATTTATGTCTGCTCAGACCAATATTGAAATCAGCTTTCATTCTCTAAACAGCCTCTGATGGATGGTAATTGGGCAGAGATTAATTAAAGGCAGGTATTTGCAGAACTCAGAGTGGGATTTAAAACATACCATGGTTGAATTTATACAGACACACATGCACATCCCATACACAAGCACATAATACCCACATCTGTTGATGGGGATGCTTTTCAGGAGTATTTTTTAAACCAGGGATATGTAAAAAGTCATCTAGGGGTCTTTTTCAAACACAGATGCTTAGTTCTCACCATCCAAATAATCTGATACAGTAAGACAAGGGTGGGTCCCATGCAATTGCCTTTTAAAATGTATGGTTTAACCTTGTCAGTTAATTCTTATAGGCACTAGCTACTGCATTAAAGATCAAATGTTTTTTAAATGTCAGCCATTTAGGAACTTGAGAAGAATCCTGTCTTTCCCAAGACCCACTGTGTCTGTCAGTGGGGACCACAACAGCCTCGACTGCTAATGCCAATAAGACAGAAACCGTCGTGGAGTCCCTACTTTCTGCATCTGCCCAGGACCCAGGTCCCCCATCTATATCTCCAAACTTATCAGATGCCTCCATGCTTTCTCTACTTTCCCTGCCACCAACTCAGTCCCTTCTGTCACCTCCCCAGCCACCCGCTGCTTTATCCCCTGAGACCAGCACAGTGCCAGGCACAGAATGCCTGCTCTATAAATACTTGTTGAAGGAATACAATTGAGCAATCTTAAATGGTATATTTTTCAACAACTGCTTGTACAAGACCTGGAGTACACAGAACTGAATTAATATTAATAGACATTGAATTAAAAAGAAGGTTGTTAAACATGAAAAAGATACTTAGCATCCCTAATTATCAGAAAAATGCAAATCAAGACTACAATAAGGTACCACCTCACACTGATCAGAATGGCCATAATCTAAAAGTCTACAAATAATGAAAGCTGGAGAGGGTGTGGAGACACCGGAACCCTCCTACACTGTGGGTGGGAACGTAAGTTGATGAAGCCACCATGGAAAACAGCACAAAGCTTCCTTTAAAAGCTAAAAAGAAAGTTACCATACAGTCCAGCAATCCCACACTTAGGCATACATCCTAAGAAAACTATAATTTGAAAACACACAGGCACCCCAATGCTCATAGCAGCACTATTTATGATAGATAGCCAAGACATGGAAGCGACCTAGATGTCCATTGTCAGATGAGTGGGTAAAAGAAGATTTGGTACATACATACAGTGGACTATTAGCCATAAAAAAGAATGAAATAATGTCATTTGCAGCAATATGGATGGATCTGGAGATTATCAAACAAAGTACAATTAGAGAAAGGCAAATATATGACATCAAGAATATGTGGAATCTAAAAAATGACACAAATGAACTTGTTTACAAAGCAGAAGTAGACCAACAGACATGGAAAAAAAACTTTGGTTACCAAAGGGGAAAGGGGGAGGACTAAATAAGGAGTTTGGGACCAGGAGATACATGCTACTATATACAGAATAGATATTAAGGTCCTTTTGTATAGCACAGGGAACTATATCTGATATATAGATAAATGAAAAATAATATGTCTGTATGAAACTTAATCACTTTTCTGTACATTGGAAATTAATACAACATTGTAAATAAATTACACTTCCATTTTTAAAAAGCTGATGATATGTTTAATGATAAGAAATACAGCATGGGTTGGACCAAAAGAGATCTAGTCCAGGGTCACCTTGGCCAGGCGAGCACCCAGAGACATGGCTTCCTGTGGTCCACGCCCACAAGCCTCCTATTTCTCTTAGCCGGGCATGTGCACGTGGGGATACTGTACCGGCTTGCCCGTCCACACAGGGCTATCTGGTGGTGAAACATCAATTCTCACCTCCTTATCTAAGAAGCAGAAGATTGGACTTCCACAGGGTCACCATGGCCCCTAGCGTTCTGCTCAACTTTCAGAGCTTATGCAAAACACCCTTGTCTCTCGCAAAGTTCAAAGGTGATGAAATCACAGCTTGAAGTGAAATAAATCTGAGTATAAATGGAAAGATACCATGGTCTGAACTGAAAGGCAGCCATGGCATGAAAAGGCATCTCAAGTTCACAGGCACCCAAAAAGAAGCCAAGAACAGCAACTGCTGAGGAAAAAAAAAAAAAACAAAACACTGCAGGACTGAGGACATCCTTCTGGAGGATGCGACCTGTGACCTTCAGCCAGCACCACAGGTCAGGAGATGAGCTGAACAGGATCAGCCTCCTCTCCAAGTGGGCAGGACACCCACCAAGCCGCCAGGCACAGAATCGGAGGTTACATTCTAGGCATCTGCTGATTTTGGATGGATGCTTCCCACACCCAAGGTCCACACTTTTTGGTCTGAAATCCCTGAAGAGAGGATGAGAGCAACTCAAGAGGGAGACAGCAGCAAGGATGGAGGGCCACCGAGGGGCGGTCCTGGGATGGCAGACAGTGGCTCCAGCTTTTGGCTCCCCCTTAACTGATCCCCCACCTCAACAGGGACACATTCCTGAGGCCAAATGAGCTTGGATCTCTCCAATTCAGTTAACAGGAGTACTGTTTGTTGTCCAGGATTCTAAATCACTCAGAAGGGAGCACCTGTATTCTCTCAGACTCGCCATCCCCCCGTGGGGGCTGGGGGAGTGCTTTAAACCCAGAAGCAGCCTTGGCAGGAATTAAACACCAAAGGCCTCCCTGTGCCGACCTCATGCTGGTGTTTGGCAGCCTGCTCCAGCAGAGCAAAAGCGGGGGGATTGGATTTTAATCACACAGATTTCACATTTTATTTTGCTCACTAACATTCCCGATAAGGATATACTTCAGCATTTTGCGGTTCTCCCTGAATAGTTGAAAAGGCTCCTTCTTTCCCCCCTTTTTACTGAAAATGCTGTCTGACCCCTGCCTTGTCCACAGTCTGAAGACACTGCCTCCACAACGCTCAGATCCAAGCTGGGAGCTATTTCTAGGAGAATTTAAAAAAATAATAAAAGGAATTTAGGGATGGCATGCCACCACTCTTGTAATTACCACCTGGCTGCCCCTGCTCACCCAAAGGGAAAAAATCAATTATCTAAGAACGCAGGGCTGGAATCAAGATGAAGAAAAACCTTGTTGCCTGAAGTTCTGCAGAACTTCTAAGAAAATGAGGAATTGTGGGTCTGCACAAAACACTATTTTTCCAGAAGAGAAGAAAGTCACTTTCCCAAGGAACTGCTTGAGGCCCCCACAGTCTGTCCACACCCCAGCCAGCCTGCCTCTGGGCCAGCCCCAGGTTCCAGGCACAGCTCCATGGCTGCAGCCTCATATCTGCATCTGCAGGTCAAATGCTCACCAGCCAATCCCCAAACAGAACAAATCACATACTGCTTTATGCTTCAACAGAGGGCTCAATGCTAACCCTTTCTTGCTTACACAATATCAAATTTTAGCTTAGATATATATTTTTACACATTTAAAAAATATACATTTATATATAAGTACATGTGTTCAATATATATGAAAAATTATATCTATGTATTATATAGATGCATATAGAACAGTATATGTTGTAGTTGCTCAGTCGTGTCCAACTCTTTGTGACCCCATGGACTGCAGCACGCCAAGCTTCCCTGTCCTTCACTATCTCCTGGAGTGTGCTCAAATTCATGTCCATCTAGTCAGTGATGCCATCCAGCCATTTCATCCTCTGTTGCCCCCTTCTCCTCCTGTCCTCAATCTTTCCCAGCATCAGGGTCTTTTCCAATGTATTATAGATATTACTGTATGTGTATATTCTACATATAGTATTATATATACTTTCCATTTATACCTCTACGCATCCTAGAATTTCTAGTATTAAAAACACCAGCTTCGGATGCACTGTGTCCTGGTGGGGGATACTAGACGTTCTGATTTGGCATAAGTATATGTCAAGACATCTTTTTTTTTGCCCTCTATGTTAGCCTATCCAAATATCAGATTGTTAGATGGTACTATCTGTGGTTGGGGGGAGTTATCCCCACCTATCTTTCAACAGAACAAGTCTGCTCACACAAACATAATTACAATCATCCCTCGCTAGCTGCAGAGGACCGGTTGCAGGACCCCACATGGATACCAAAACCCAAAGATGCTCAAGCCCCACAGTCAGGCCCCCATACTTCTAGATTCCAAACCCACAGATCGACCAGCCACAGATGTTAAACAGAACACAGATCCACAACTGCTTGAATCTGTAGATTCTGTGGAACCTGAGGACACTTGGGGCAAACTGTACTCCACCTTAGTTTATTAACTTGAACTAAGTGGAGACAATTTACCTTTGCCTTTTTACTCCAATGAAACTCCATTCCCACTGGAGTAATCTTAACACCTATCAAAATGCAGAAAGAACCAGAAATAGTGAGATTTTTTATATACATGCACATATATATATATTTATAGATATATATACATATATTTCCAACTTTTAGCATATTAGAATATATATATGTATTTATATATTTTTTTAAATTATGTTAATAGGTAATAAATGGTAATGAAGGTCTTAAGATGTCCCAGAAACCCATGATCAGGAAATCTGATCAAGTTAGAGATGAGGAGAAAGATGGGAGACCCTGCCAAGATCCACAGCATCTTTCTCACGTTCAAAGTGCTCATATGGAAGAAAAATCTGAATTACCAAGAGAGAAAGGCATGTCCTTAGCCAACCTCCCCCAAGCTCGTCTGGGAAGAAGTCGGGTCCCCTCCTGCCTGCACCACAGACTTCTGCTTTGTGCTCTGCATCCAGCATGCAGTCTTTCAGGCTTTTGAGTGCTGAGGCTGCTTCCTAAGGGATCAAGGCGTGTCCGTCACAATGGAATGCAAGGCCCTCTCCTCGGAAGCTCCTGAACCCCCACTTCCTGCCATCTCTCCACTCAGCAGCAAATTTCCCTTCATTAAAATTAAGCCTCATTTCTCTCTCATCTTTTCCTGTTTTCCTCAGCAGAACTGAATGCAATCCTGAGCCTGTTTTTCTCACAGCTTTAGTTTCTTGTCATTTCACAACTAAATTTTCTTTCCCTCAAAAAAAAAAAAAAAAAAAAAAACGTAAGATTGTTTATTTCACCGATTTTGCCCCTCCTTTCTGGAGGAAACAGAAGAGATGATGGTGTGTTTGTGTGTGTGTATGTGTGCACGCACGCGTGCATGCATTGCCAGGAGGGAAGCTGACACACACTGTCTTACTTTACTAAGTCCCAATCTGTACTAGAAGGTCCATTTGGTACAGTTGGCATGAGGATCTTGCCAAGACATTCAGATTTGTGCTTATGCTCCAATTCATGCCAACTGCAGGGATAAAATGTCCTTATACTTCCATCTGAGGGCTGGAGCTCAATGCAGCTCTCCAGGGTCAGACCCCCAGACCTGGAGTAGGAGAGAAGTCCTGTGTGGTCAGCACTGGAGTCCCTAAGGCAGGAGCTCCCAGCTTTGATAAATCTGCCCCCACACCACTGTCCACATGTCCTCATGCTCCTGACTCCCTCAAGCAGTTCCACCCTTGAGCCTCTCTACTGGGGCTGAGTGGAAGTGGGATTCTGTGGACGTGAGAGTCATTGGTCCAGACTCTCCAGGCAGCACAAATGCTCTGTTTCCCTTGCAGAGACAGGGACTGGCCACTCAGTACTGGTCAGGGGGGTCAGAGGATAAGGTGGAGTGGACAGACCAAGATCCCCGGGGACAGCTCCCACCCTAAGGCCCGAGACTGGGGGTAATGTGTGTCTGGGTCCTGATCAACCAGCTCGGGGCTCACACTGAGATGCTGCCCTCAGGGGCTTAAATCACGAGTGTTGAGAAGACACTTTGGTGCTGGGTACCAGGCTCTAGAGAACACTGTGGACACTAAGGGTGTGCTGGCTCTTCCAGACGTCATTCAGTGCCTGCTTAGCCCACCTTAAATCCACGCTCACTGAAAATCTGAACACTCATTAAGTTATGGTTAAAAATCAAAACTAGGTGGGTGGCCTTGGCAAATTATTTAATTTCTAAGCCCTATGTGCAGAACAGGATAGTAACATTACAAACCTGTGTGCCTGTGAGTGTGATATAAAGATTAATTGATTTAATCAGAGTAAAGTGCACCGCACAGTTCCTGGCATAGAACAATTCATTGCTTTAAAAAATTAGCTTTTAGGATGAGAACAAGATGGCGGAGAAGTAGGCGGACGTGAAGCACATCTCTCTCCACGGATCCATCAGGAATACACCTTCAGACACAGAAGTGCATGCAGGACACCAGCTGGAAGCAGACAGGAGTATCTGACCAGCAGAAAAGAATATATAGAGCCATGCAAAACTCAGTACAACGAAGGAACAGGGGGAAAAACAGGAGTGTTAGTAGGATTGGACCTGCCCTCAGCAGGTGGGGGAACTGAAGCAGGGGTCCGATCCCCACATTGGGGAAATTGTCTGAGTCAGAGGAGAAACATTTAAGGCTAAGAGTGAAACAGCTGACCTGTGGCAGCCTTAATGGTATGAGAATCAGACAGTCCTTGCCGCAGCCATACATACCCTGGCCAGGAATGCTGGTCCCCCGGAAGGCCGAGTGGCTCGGAGCTGGAGTTTAGGGATTGTGGAGCAATCTCAGGGCAAGGGCTGCTGTTGACTGCGGAGAGACGGATCGAGGGGATGGGAGGGAGGAGACTGTGGATGGAAATGCCTGTGGAGGAAAGCCATGGAAGCAAGGCGATACTGCTGAGTCATGCGTAGGGGGTGGAGCCATCACCATAGCCTCTCTCTCCCCACATGCCAGCATCAGCAGCTGAACAATAGAGAGGCTGGTCCATTAAAAGCCTGACCCACTGAACTACAGAGCAGGACCCCACCCAGGGTGCCCCTTTAAGTGCCTGAAGCACCAATCTACAGAGTAGGACCCGAGCCAGGGGGGCCCCTCCATGTGCCTGACGTGTGGACCCCAGAGAAGGACCCCAGGTAAGGGAGCCCTCTAGGTGCCTGAAGGGGCGGAGCTATAGAGAAAGACTGGCCAAAAAGGCCTTCTGATCGCCAGCTACAAGAGGCTCAAAAAAAGACTCTGATAGTGCCATAACTCCTGGGGTGGAAGCAGTCCATGTCCCTGAACACTTTTCACCGCCAGTGTCCCCGCAAGCAGCTGCTCCACCGTCATGCTCAACTCTGACTGAGGCAGAGCTGCCACAGGCAAAAAAAGTCTTGCATCTATACGCGCAGGGTCACTTGGGTAGTGTCTGACTCTCTGCGACCCTGTAGACTGTGGCCTGCCAGGCTACTCTGTCAGGGAAGGGGGTTCTCCAGAGAAGAATATTGGAGCACATTGGCCAATACTGGTTGCATACTCTTCTAGAGCATTATATTTAATGCAGCCCTAGCCGCCAACCCCCCTGAGTACGTGGTGCTGCCAAAACCCCTGTGACTCAAGCAGCTGCACCACCTCCACACCTGGCCCTCACAGGGGCAAACCCAAGTCCTCCAGGGCAGTCTCAGGAGCAAACCCTAGTGGATGACCCACATGTAGAGGTGGAAATAAAACCACAATTGAAACCCAGGGGCAGTGTGGCTAAGGAAGAAGACCCAAAACTTTCCCACCAGCTGTGCAAGCTGCAGATTAAATCCACATGATCAACTAGGCAGACTCTGTGTCTATGGAATATATAAAAGGCCACTGAGAGCTCCCTCAAAAGAAAATGCACTAGTTCTGACAGCTGTGGACATGGGAGGCAAGAACACAGAGGAGTGGGACCAGATTAGAATCAGAGCTGCCCCCACAGCCGGTCCAGAGATCAGCACAGTGTTGGAGGGCATCCTAGGGAGGTGAGGTGGACTGTGACTCCCAGTGAGGGAAAGGACTCTGACTGGAGTGACTCAAGAAAAACATTTATTATTCTCATGTTTTGACGTATTATGTAGATTCTTTGGATTTTTTTTCCCTTGGAGTTGTCATTTTTTTGGCACTATGAATCTAATTAAAATTTTTAGGTTTTTTTTTAGTCATATTTTTTATTGTTGTTATAAACCTCTGCCTCTACATTGGGATTTTGCAGTTCTATGGAGCTTTCTTTTTTCCTCTTTTTTTTTAAATTTTAAACTTTTTAAACCTATTATTGTTTTTTCTACATTTATTTCTGTGTTTGCTTCTCCTACTGTTCTTTTCCCTTTGCAGTTAATCTTTAATGTATACAAACCCTCTTTATCTACCTCTGTTTAACTTTGCATATCTATTCTTTCCTTTCTTTCCTCTCAACATATTTGTTAGTTTTATTTTCATTGCTTTACTCCCAAATTGGCACCTTGCTTAAGCTTTGTTTTCCAGTTTGTGCTTTAATTAGTTTTGTTCTGGTAGACATAATTTTTGGTTTCCTTTGTTCACCAGGTCAATCTATTGTACTTTATTTTTGTTGGACTGTTTTGATTTTGCTTATGGGTGAATATGTATATGTGTATATTCAGTCACACATTTTATTGTTGTTATAAACCTCTGCCTCTATGTTGGGCTTTTGCAGTTCCATGCACTTTTTTTTTTTTCTTTCTTCTTCCATTTTTTTCTTTTCTCTTTTTGATATTTTTAATTTTTTTAAACTCTATTAAATTTTCTCTATATTTATTCCTTTGTTTGCCTTTCCTACTGTTCTTTCCCCTTGCAGTTAATCTTTATATAAATCTTCTTCATATACCTCTTTAACTTTACATATATATTCTTTCTTTCTTTTCTTTCCTCTCAGCATTTTGCTAGTTTTATTTTCATTGCTTTATTCCCCAATTGGCACCTTGCTTTAGTTTTGTTTTCAAGTTTGTGCTTTAGTTAGTTTTGTTCTGATAGATATAATTTTCAAAAAAAGAAAACTACAGGCCAATATCACTGATGAACATAGATGCAAAAATCCGCAACAAAATTTTAGCAAACAGAATTCAACAACACATCAAAAACCTCACACACCATGATCAAGTTGGGTTTATTTCAGGGATGCAGGGATTCTTCAATATACACAAGTCAATGTGATACACCATATTGAAAGATGAAAACCATACAATAATCTCAATAGATGCAGAAAAAGGCTTTGACAAAATTCAGCATCCATTTATGATTAAAACTCTTCAAAAAATGGACATAGAAGGAACCTACCTCAACATAGTAAAGGTTATATATGACAAGCCTACATATATGACAAGCCTACATGACAAGCAAACATTATTCTCAATGATGAAAAACTGAAAGCATTCCCTCTAAGATCAGGAACAAGACAAGGGTGTCCACTTTCACCACTATTTTTCAACATAGTTCTGGAAGTCCTAGATACAGCAATCAGAGAAGAAAAAGAAATAAAAGGAATCCAGGTCAGAAAAGAACAAGTAAACCTCTCACTGTTTGCAGATATGATACTGTACATAGAAAACCCTAAAGATAGTATCATAAAATTACTAGAGCTAATCAATGAATTTAGTATAGTTGCAGGATACAAAATCAATACCCAGAAATCACTCACATTTCTACATACTAACAATGAAAAATCAGAAAGAGAAATTAAGGAATAAATCCCATTCACCATTGCAACCAGAAGAATTAAATATCTAGAATAAACTTACCTAAGGAGACAAAAGAATTGTACACAGAAAATTATGAGACACTAAAGAAAGAAATCAAAGATGACATAAACAGATGGAGAGACATTCCATGTTTCTGCATAGGAAGAATCAATATTGTGAAAATGACTATACTACCAAATGCAATCTACAGATTCAACGTGATCTCTATCAAATTACCAATGGCATTTTTCACAGAACTAGAAAAAAAATTTTTCATAATTCATATGGAAACACAATAGACCCTGAATAGCCAAAGTCTTGAGAAAGAAGAATGGAGCTGGAGGAATCAACATTCCTGACTTCAGATTATACTACAAAGCTACAGTCATCAAGACAGTATGGTACTGGCACAAAAACAGAAATATAGACCAATGGAACAAGATAGAAAGCCCAGAAATAAATCCATGCACCTATGGGTACCTTATTTTTTACAAAGGAGTCAAGAATATACAATAGGGAAAAGACAGCCTCATCAATAAAAGGTGCTGGGAAAACTGGACAGCTACATGTAAAAGAATGAAATCAGAACACTTCCTAACACCATACACAAAGATAAACTCAAAATGGATTAAAGACCTAAATGTAAGACCAGAAACTATAAAACTTTCAGAGGAAAACAGGCAGAACACTTGATGATATAAATCAAAGCAAGATCCTCTATGATGCACCTTCTAGAGTAATAGAAATAAAAACAAAAGTAAACAACTGGGACCTGATTAAACTTAAAAGCTTTTGCACAGCAAAGGAAACTATAAGCAAGGTGAAAAGACAACCCTCAGAATGGGAGAAAATAATAGCAAATGAAACAACTGACAAGGGGTTAATTTCCAAAATATACAAATAGCTCATGCAACTCAATGCCAGAAAAACAAACAACCCAATAAAAAAGTCTGAAAAAGACCTAAACAGGTATTTCTCCAAAGAATACATACAGATGTCTAACAAACACAAGAAAAGATGCTCAGCATTACTCATTATTAGAGAAATGCAAATCAAAACTGCAATGAGATATCACCTCACACCAGTCAGAATGGCCATCATCAAAAAGTTTACAAACAATAACTTCTGGAGAGGGTATGGAGAAAAGGGAACACTCTTGCACTGTTGATGGGAATGTAAATTGATAGAGCCACTATGAAAGACAGTATGGAGATTCCTTAAAAAACTAGGAATAAAACCACCATATGACCCAGTAACCCCACTCTTAGGCCTATACCCTGAGGAAACCAGAACTGAAAAAGACAAATGTATCCCGTTGTTCATTCAGCACTATTTACAATAGCTAGAACATGGAAGCAACCTAGATGTCCATTGACAGATGAATAGATAAAGAAGTTGTGGTACAGATACACAATGAAATATTACTCAGCCATAAAAAGGAACACATTTGAGTCAGTTTTAATGAGGTGGATGAACCTAGAACCTATTATACAGAGTGAAGTGAGTTGGAAAGAGAAAGAGAAATATTGTATTCTGACACATATACACGGGATCTAGAAAGATGGTACTGAAGAATTTATTCGCAGGGCAGCAGTGGAGAAACAGACATAGAGAATAGACATGTGGACATGGGGAGAGGGGAGGAGAGAGTGAGATGTATGGACAGAGTAACATGGAAACTTACATTACCATATGTAAAGTAGATAGCCAACAGGAATTTGCTTATGGCTCAGGAAACTTAAACAGGGGCTCTGTGTCAATCTAGAGGGGTGAGATGGGGAGGGAGGTGGGAGGGAGGTTCAAATGGGAGGGGTTATATGTATACCTGTGGCTAATTCATATTGAGGTTTGACAGAAAACAACAAAATTCTTTAAAGCAATTATCCTTCAAAAAAATAATAAAAAAGAGAAAAATAGGTTTTATATTATCAGACATGCATTGAATACTTTTCATGTACTGGGCATATTGAGGATACAAAGGCATATCAGAAACAGATCACCACCCTCATTAGTTCCCACCCTAGAAAAACCGTTCACTTGCACAATTAGGAGAGCGAAAGTTTGTTGTTGTTCCTGTTTAGTCACTAAATCATGTCTGACTCTTTCGATGCCATGGACTGTAGCCTGCTAGGCCCCTCTGACCATGAGATCCTCCAGTCAAGAATACTAGAGTGGATTGCCATTTCCTTCTCCAGAGGATCTTTCCAACCCAGGGAGAAAACTCCTATCTCCTGCATTGGCAGGTGGATTCTTTACCACTGAGCTATCAGCAAAGTTTATCCTCTTCTTTTTTCAAATGAAGCAACTGGAGTTTGAAGAAGTCAACAGGTTTGTTTACAAGTTGGTGGTGGTTTAGTCAGTAGGTCGCATCCGACTCTTGAGACCCCATGGACTGTAGCCTTCCAGGCTCCCCTGTCCATGGAATTTTGCAGGCAAGATTACTGGAGTGGGTTGCCATTTCTTTCTCCAGGGGATCTTCCCAACCCAGGAATCAAACCTGGGTCTCCAGAATCGCAGGCAGATTCTTTAGCAACTGAGCTACAAGGGAAGTTTGTTTACAAGTTACACAGCTATTAATAGTAATGAAGAAGCTAGGATTTGACCCCAAGTCCAAGTCATAACTGAGCATTCTGCTATCTGCTTTCCACGGTGATTAGCAAAGAAAAAGTGAGGATCCGGGAATGAAAATCAAAGAGAAAGGGGCTCTAGTCCCTGGAGAGCCTTTCCGTTATGTATTCTTTGTTTGTTTGTTTTTGTTTTTATTTATTTTTATTAGTTGGAGGCTAATTATTTTACAATATTATGTATTCCTACAGGAGGTTACAAACAAGCAGAACTGAGCACGTGGGGTCAGAACTCCTGAAGTCCCGTTACCTTGCTGTCCTTTGGCCAGCTGGTAAGTTTCACAGGGAAGAGCTGGTGGTGGGGTCTGGCTTCACCCAGATGCCCAGGTTATTACCCCACATTTCTGACCCTCACTGGCCAACCCTGATAAGGATAAATGGTGAGGAGCATGGCCTGCCGGTGTGCAGGCAGGAGACTGGCCCTGGACCAGTCAGTCCCCTGCAGCCTCACCCAGGACGGATGCTGGCCTTATCTCCAGGGGAGACTCAGGACCACCCAGGCCTCAGGTACAGCCTTTGCCTCAGGTCTGCTTCCCAGTGGAGTTGCTTATTTTTTCTTCTCATTCTAGTTTTCAAGTACTAGCCTATTTCCTTAAAAACAAACAAAGAAACCAAACCAAAAATCTCTTCATTTTTAAAAGTACTACACTAGTTTCTAAAATTTCTTAAAATATTATTTTTTTAGTTATTTCCTCTTTTTCATCCTATATCTTTGTTTTTTACTTTTTATGTTAAGAGTTTAGCTTTTTGTCTTAACCTTTCACTCTTGTGCTATATTGGCTTGTAAAGCCTCTGTATCTTTAAATTTTATGTAACATTGTGTAACCTTATATTTCTACTGTAACTGGAGCGTTGTTATTTTAAAATTCTGCTTCACTTCCTGTTTAAGTTTTAGCAACTATAAAGAATCTCCTTACATCTTTCTATATTTTTATCATTAATATTATATCTTAAAAATTATATCTATATCTATACATACATGTATTATCTTCCTTTGCTTATTCATTTAGTTTTTTCCCGTATTTGAACTGTGTATTTACAACACAAAAAGAAGGATGGTCATGGTGGCAATTTTTTTCACTTAAAAAATTTCATCAGGCTCTTTCGAGATGTTGGGGTCCACAGTCAACAGAGAAAGCCTCGCCAGGAGGACAGGACAGGGGTGAACCAGCGCTCAGGGCTGCCCTAACTGCTATCAGACCCCACCCACAGGCCCCCCACACCGGTGAAAAGCAGCCTCTACACACCCTCTGCCACACACGGAGGCCTCAGCTTCATCCTTACCAAAGCCCCACGTCTCTGCAGAGGGTGCTTCTAATTCACCGGAGCAGGTGACTTCAGACCACTCACTCATTAAATAAACTGATTAGAACAAAGTGATGTAATCTATAGAGGACAACACACAGGAAGTTAGTCACAGTAATCACCGACCACCCAGACGGACTCGAGCCGACAAATGACAAGCGTCAGGGTCTCTTCTTCCATCTCATCTGCTCTGACTTTCCTCTGATAACCAGCGGGGGTGAGGACAGGGGGCTCTGCACACCCTGGGAGCCTCCTCAAGTCTACTGAGGAAGGAGACCAGATGATGGTGCAGAAAAGCTGCAAAACTGGAACAGACCCCCTCTGTCCCTCCCCTCGTGTCCATCGGAATAGACAACTCTACCTGGGTCTTCTGGAAGGTGAGGCCGGGTTATTGCACAGAACAATCTGTTTCCAATCCTGGTTACTTGTTAGAACTACCTGGCGGGCTTCAGTGAAACAATAACAGCCTGGGCTTGGCTGGGCCTCTAGGGAAGTCAGGTGAATAGGCATGGGCTGGGGCATCCACATAGTAAGGCAGATTTTCCGGACTCTGTTATGCATAAGGGTTGAGAGTCACTGGAAATAGGGTCTCTGAGCAGATAGAAAGATGTCAGCTCATAGCATGGTGATAAAAATAACCATATTAGCATTCCAGTAATAATAATCAAACCAATGACTGCATCAACTGCTACCGCCACCACTCAGCTCTGCTTGTGTCCAGGACCCTGCTGGACAGTTATTATTTATTTATTTATTTACTTATATGTTTGGCTGTGCTGGGTCTTTGTTGCTGTATGTGGGCTTTCTCTAGTAGCAACAAATGGGGGCTGCTTTGCTTTGCACTATGCGGGCTTCTCATGGCGGTGACTTCTCTTGTTGCGGAGCACAGGCTCAGTAGTTGTGGTGCATGGGCTTGGCGGCTCTGTGGTGTGTGGGATCTTCCCGGAACAAGGATCGAACCCAGTCCCCTGCACTGGCAGTCGGATTCTTACCCACTGTGCCACTAGCCAAGTCCCTGAACACTTCTTCTCTGGTTTACAGTTGGGAATCTGAGGCTCAGCATCAGATAACTTGACGATGCTCATTCAGTTGGTAAGAGGCAGAGCCAGAGCTCAGGTTCATCTCCAGGAAACTTGAAATCTAACCCCAGCCTCCCAGCTAAAGCGGGAGGTTAGGGTTAGGGTTAGGGTTAGAGGACAGAGACCAGGGCTGGCCTGCAGCACACCCTCTGGTTAGTCACACGTGCTCACCATTCAGAGACTTGGGGCTTCCGTCAGGACCACACAGGCCACCAGCCTCCGAGGCAGAGGGTCTGTAGGACTGCCCCTCCGCCCTTGGGGGGTGACCTTGGGGTGGAGGGAGCGGTGGAAACATATCTCTGGGTTAGTTGCCTCTGAACTTGCCTGCTGGGCCCGTTGGAGCAGGGTGCAGCCTGTCAGTGCTGGAACACATTAAATGAATTCACTTCTCAGTGTGAACTCCTGACATCAGGGGCTGCAGGCTCCTCTCTTGTGGAGCAAGACTCCCTGAGCCTGCGTTAGGCAGCAGCCCTGACTTCTACACTCCAGATGCCGGCAGACAACGTCAGGTCTGGCTGGTGAGGACCAAGCATGACTCCAGACGCTGTGACACATCCCTGCAGCAAATCACCCCCGCTGAGAAGCAACAGTGTTTAATCCTTGCAGCCGTCTTTCCTGAAGGGCAAGACAGCCATTAGCCTCTTCCTCTTATAAAAAAGGCAGCTCAAGCCAGGCAACTATGAGCCATGCAAAGTCACACTGACCTTAGAGTCGCCCAGGTACCCGCTTTCCTGACCCCCAACCCACACCCATGTCAGGGTTTTGTGTGTGCACTGCATGCTGACAAGTGGCCAGGACGTGGCCCTCAGATCAAGAATAGGGATTTTCTTGGCAACGCTCGGTCCGGGCTCCTCACCTGCTGGTACCCAGAGACACCTGAGCCTCTGCTGGAGGCTGCGCTGGGGTGACAGGTGCAGTGCACAGGCCTGGGGGTGACAAGGGCGGAAGGAGGTCAGCATCCACAGCTCCCCGCAGCATCCACTCTGCAATGAGGGCATCTGGACTGGAGGATGGGCTGAGTTTTAATTAGAAAAGCAGTGAATCGAATGACTGGGAAGCACCCTCCAAGTCTTCAACACCTCTTCTCTCTTGTTCTGTACCTCCTTAAGAGGGAGCATCTTGGATCACTGCCTGAGCCAGGCCATAAACAGACCCTGGTGCAGACGAACCGTGGGGGTCCTGCTGCAGCTAAGTGCCACTCCCAAGCATTGACCCAATGGACCCACTGACGCCCAACCAGGAAGCTGACAGCTGGCATTGCCCAATGAAGGGGCAGGACGTGCTGTCCAGTGAAGAGCACAGTGATGGGGAGCCCGACAGAAAGCACTCTCAGCCAAGACTCTGTCTGAAAGTAGCAGGACCCAGCAGGGACAGATGCTGGGTCCTAGGGGAACCAGTGAAGACACTGACCCCAGGATGAAGCCAGGGACCAGCACAGAGAACGGAATCACATTGTTATAGAATAGATGTCGGAACAGACATGTGGTGGTGGTGGGGTAGCTAAGTTGTGTCAAACTCTTGCAACCCCATGTATTGCAGTCTGCCAGGATCCTCTGTCCATGGAATTCTCCAGGCAAGAATACTGGAGTGGGTTGCCATTCCCTTCCCCAAGGCGTCTTCCTGGCCCAAGGATCGAATCCATGTCTCCTGAATTGCTTGCGGATTCTTTACCACTGAGCCTCCAGGGAAGTCCTAATGAAAAAATGAAAGAGCAAAAGAAAGAAACTCTCACAGTAGGAGCAGGTGACTCCGAGCCCAGGAGATGAGATCAGACAGGTCTAGGTTCAAGTACTATATAGTCTTGTGACCCCAGAGAGGTGTTAAGTGTGACGTGCTATCCTTGCATTTAAGATGGAAGGTGATGAAGCACCTCTTTCATCGGGTCAGGAAATTTAAATGAGACGGTAGAACTAGGAGGGCCTGGCACCTAAAACAGTGAGTTCAGTGAAGAGCCGCTTAATAGAGAGCAGTTGGCGTCCCAGCCTCACCTCAGAGTCCAGGAAGCTCGGAAGGGAGGAGGGAGGGGCTGTCCTCACTGTGAGAGGTTCTAATCTTAGTTAATGTCCTTGCTCCTCCCTCCCTTCCTTCCTCTCTTCCTCACACCTCCACAGACTATTAAAAGACCTTCTCCCCCCTTCGGATGACACCAAGGATCTCCTGCGCCCAGAGAGAGCTCGCATTCTCCAGATGCTCAAGGCTGGGCTCCAACTCAACACAGCTTCACCTCGATTTGAATCTCGAGACAAACTGCTGCTTCATTATGGAACCAGTGAGAAGCATCCAATTTTTAAGGTTGTTAAACTTGCAAGGGCAACAGAGAACCAAATGAATGTATAATGAAGAATTACCTCACATGAGGCAAAGCATCTTAGAGGGGGGAAGAAAAAAACCACATGCCTCGTGACCTGGAAGTACAGTCTATGACAGTAGAGACAGTGGGGGTAAGACTACTCTTCTAAGACAAGACAGACAAGACAGGGTGTGTCAGGAACCCCTGACTTTTTCTAAGGCAAAGGGCGCCTAAGGTTCGGGCACCATTAACAGACTTTCCTGTCCACCTGTCCCCGGCACTCAGCTCTCTGCAGAACTTGGAGGTGCAAAGACTCGCTCAGTCTCTGGACCCCCCTACTGGCCCATCCCCACCACGCTGCAGCTGGTAAACATCCCCTCCAAAGGTCTGGTCTCACAAGGCACCAGAAAGCACAGCCCAGTTGCTGGGGAACTGTGGGTCCGCGCAGGAGCCTGGCAGACGCCTCCAGGGCCGAGCCAACAGGGGTGAAGACCAGGTGCCATAAGCTCACGATGCCCGCTGTGGATTTCTGGGATGGGGGGAATGGGCAGCTCTCAGTGCTTTTATCCACTGCGGGCAGAGGCCTTGCATGTTCCACTGCAGGCTGACTTCTCAGTGAGGGAATCCAGTTACCACTGGATTCTGCCAACTGCCACTCACTCACCAGACCACCTTTCCCAGTCATTCTTCATCAAAAACTCCATGTTGAAGTGGCTTCCACGTAGCTCTCAAAGGAAGGCCACCCAGGCTAGGTGTCAACCCAGGGCAAAATCCAGCACACAGAAACCCCCAACCTCGCTATAGAATCTTGCAAATACCAAGCCTAAACAAAAGGCGGTGGCAGGAGATGGGGGTGTTAAATCAATATAAGACGATAGAAACAGCAAGGCTTTCTTCTGAAACTGTAGAGTCCACACACGAGTCCCCAACAGCCACTTCGAGACTTGCCAACAGCTGAAGAATTAGTTCTGTCTCCCACTTGCCAGCAATTCAAGCTGCTTTGCCCCATCCTGCCACCTGCTGAGGCTACACAGCTCTGGGCTCAAGGATTGACCAGGATCCAGCACGTGGTTCTCAGTTATGGGGTAAGGGCCTCCCCACTGTCTCTCTTTCCATCCACTCATGTGCTGCCTCTGCAGTATCCTAGAAGGGCAGCCGGCCAGCAGGGAGCTTACTCTCTCCCCCGACCTGGATGCAGCTGTTGCCATGACAGCCCATGAGCGCCACAGGTGAGCCAGTCCTCAGATGCTTCATTCATCTCAGAGGCAATATGGAGAATAGCCCAGAAACACTTACCCACCACTGCTCTCTGGCTACAAAAGCCCCTGCTCCTGCCACCATGGGCCCCAGGGACAAGCCCAGTGGACAGTGCTGTGACCATGGGGTTGGGGCCATCATGGCTGTCACCATGATGCAGACTGGAGGGACTCGAGGTGAAGGGCGCTGCCCAGCGCTGTTCCTGCCTGCCCTTCCTGAACTCTGGTCCCAGGTTCCCTGTCCAGAGGCCAGCAAGGACCCTCTCTCCCACCGGCTCTGTCCCCCAAGGGCTGGCCAGCATTGCAGGATGTCTTCCAGCAGGACTTCAGGCCAAAAGTCAACAGGGGTGTTTACTCCTTTGGTTGGAGGAGGCGGGTAAAATGGGTCAGAACAATGGACATGAACTCAAAAAGGCGCTTCATCCTGGCCCACAGGAGGGAGATCTGGGGTCTCCTCAGGCCCAGCTGCCCCCTGGCCTCTGGGTGGATGGCACCGGCTCTGCGGAGAGACAGTCCTGCCTCAGGAGTCAGCCTGGCCCACAGTGGGGAGTGCATGCAAGCTCAGCCATGTCACCGGCTGTCACCTCAACTCCTCCAGTGAGTCTCAAAGCTGGGATGATGTCCACGGAGACTTTCTCAGGAGAGGAGCTGCGGTTCCTCCTTCAGACACCTGGGGACACCAGCTTCCACCCTGGGCATCAGGCCCAGCCCCACCGCCCACACCACCTCCCCCCACTCCCTTGGAAAGACAGCCCCTCCTGGAACACAACCCTCTGTTCCTGCTCCATCAGCTTACGACACTCTCCATCTATCCGCGGTGCCTTCTGACCTCACTATAAGCAAGATGTGATCTAACGATGAATATGGATTCTCTGTTGAGAACTCACTATAGCTGGAGATGTTCTTATAATTTTATATATAATTTTTATATAATTCTCATAACAACCTTCTAAATGAGTTGTTATTACTCTTTTCATTTGAAAAAGTATTAAAAAAAAAAAAAAAAAGGAAGCCCTGATTCTCAGGTTACAAAACTGGGCAAGGTCACGCAGTAAATACTGGAACCAGGATTTTAAACCAGTTGGTTGAGCCTGACCACTGGACACTCCACATGGCGTGGAAGCCTGCCCATTGGTCCTCCCCACCACCCAGTCCTTCCACCCACAGCTCCCTCTGTGCTAAGGACCCTGCTCCCTGCAGGCCCCCTCTCCATCATCTTATACAAGGAGCCATGCTCAGAGTCCTGCTTTCTCCTCTCTGACCTGCTCTGTCCTCCCCGGCCCTGAATCTTCCCCATCCATCAGACGTGGCCCAAGTCCAGTCTGTCCTGCAATGTTCTGTAGAGGGCCAGGGCTACCTGGTCTCCTGTGGTGTTACAGGTCCTGTGTGTGGCCCCTGTCCAGGCCCCACCTGGGTAAGACAGACCCTGAGTCGCTTAAGAGAAAGGAAGCTGTCTCATATTGTTTTGTCCCCTTGTAGAATCTTGCTAATATGAGGAACCCAACAAAAGCCCAATTGAATTAGATCAGCTTAGAATGGAGCTCTGATAACATTCCAGCCCCCACACCTTACAAAAACTCTGTAAGAGAAAATGAATGGGTTGGTCACACTCTCCCGTGCCTTTAACACACATGCAGCTGAGTCAAACGACATGCACCTCAGCTCCCTAGAATTTCCGGCCCTCTGCCTGCATATGGAAAGAAATGGTTTTCTTTTCTAACTCTGCAGAATTCACAGGTGTGCCAGTCAATGCTGCCTGTGTTTATGTGGCAGTGAGACCCCTGTGAGTTGCAACAGGACACCACCCTCCTGGTCGGCCGGCTCTGGTCTCTGGGTATATGAGAAACAGGAACTAGGAAATAACACCCAGGCCCCAAAGAGCATCCTTTTACTCTTCATATCATCCAGATGCACACAGTGGGATGTTGCCAACTCCATCTATTACACATCACGTCTCAGCTCCCATAACCAACCTTCCCGCCCCCGAGTGGACCAAGGATGGAAGGCTGAGTGACAGCTCCACCTTGGGCCCAGTGACAGTCTGCAAAACCTGCACAGTTCCACCCCCTCTTTTATAGCTGATCCCTTTTAAACACTCTAGCCAGCTAATTAAGTGTGTGTGTGTGTGCAAGAGAGACAGAGAAACTTAAATATATGCATAAGAAAATACATAAATTCTAAAAACCTCTCTCTGTGATGAAGGGTTAAAAAAAAAATCAGGAATTTGGGACTTCTGCGATTGCAATCTCTCTATGTCCAGGAGCCACACAGCTGCCCCCTGGCTTCCTGTCCAGTCGTGCTGAGCCCAGTGTGAGCTGGCTTTCAGGCATGTCCTCCTCAATAGCCCGCCCCTGTTTTCTATCTCCCCTAACTACCTAGCAGATGACTCTGCTGACTCTATGCAGGTATTCACATGCTAGCTTCCTGCTTTTAGCAGATCCGAGAGCATAAGCTCCACAAGAACAGAGATTCTGTCAATTTAATTCACGTCTGGATCCCCAGGGCCTAGAACGCTGCCTGCCTGGCACATCGTGAATGCTCAACAGTCCCTCCAAAATTGTTAAGCAAACACACGAGTGAATTCTAACAAACAGAGGTCCTGAGTCTAACCCTAATTTTGTAATAACAAAACCTGGGACCTCAGAAGGGCTTCGCTGATAGCTCAGTTGGTAAAGAATTCGCCTGCAATACAGGAGACCCCAGTGTGATTCCTGGGTTGGGAAGATCCCCTGGAGAAGGGAAAGGCTACCCACTCTAGTATTCTGGCCTGGAGAATTCCATGGGTTCACAAAGAGTTGGACACAACTGAAAAATGACCTCAGAAAATGACTTCCTCTCAGTAGAATCTGTAGACAAGATCAGCCCTGTAAGCTGTTTCTTCGTCCACCTGAATCCACCTCATATCTACAGGCCATGCAGGGAGCCTACTTTCCCAGTGACTTCTGAGTGACCTTGGGCGATGCTGTTCCCTGTGCCCAAGGGTCAGGGTAGAAACGCGGCACAGAAAAGCTTGTCTGGACTCCTGCTTGCAGACAACCTCAGACTCCATCCTTTGGTTTCACAAGAGGAAGAAGAATTAGCTTTCCCAAGAGAATGAGCAACCAGCACCCCTGAGCCAAAAGTCGAGGCTCTCTTGGGTCCCAGAGAAGAACTTGTAAGGAGCTATCTGAACTGTGTTTAAGATGACGGAGTCTGGTTTCCAGGAAAGGCTTTGAGGAGCCTGTGATTTCTCCAGGCTGAGCGCTGGCTTCCAGAGGCGTCAGAACTAATCACCCGGCTTTGCTGTTCCCCTTTTAACCATCTCTGGAGGCCTCTACCTCTCAGAGGCCCCGAGGAAGGGAATGCATGTGCTCAAGAAGAGCAATGATTTGGCCACGGAGCACGGGGCCGGCAGGACTGACGGCTCACCCCCTCCCACGTGGGCCCGACAGAGCTGTCCTGCTCAGGAGCCACCGCCTGACAGAGCATCCTGTCACAGCCCAGGAAACTGAGGCCAGCTACACTACCTGTACCTGTGGAGGGAAAATCACCTTCACCCCATGGAGAGTTTTCCACTGCACAAAGACTGATGAAACTGATGAGGAGCAAATCTCCCTGTCCCTTCCTGGTGCCACAGGGTGGACTGTACCCCATTCCCCTGGGGCAGCCAGCGCTGAGGCTGGGGAAGGTGTGTGGGGCTCAGGAGGGACCACAAGTGGCGATCAGGACAGCTCAGGGCCCCCACCTGCATTCTCAGGACAGAGGGCCCTCAGCTGGGCACACCCCCAACCTGGTTCAGAATGATGCTGGTTCGAGAGAAGGCGGTTGGTGATGTGAACGCTGAGGACCCGAAGGTCAGTTTGGCAGAGCTGGGGGGGGTGCTGGTGGCACCTTAGATGTTCCTGGAACTCCTGTTGAGTCATTAGTTTGGGGCCCTCAAGAGGAGGAAGGGGTGGGTCTCTGAAATCCAACATTAAAGCGAATAATGAACCTCAAGTCCTCTCCAGTGAGGTTGGGGAAATGTTCTCAGAGGAGGAAGACTACCCTGGTCACCAGTGTCCGCACCTGTCCCTGGTGGCTGCAGCTCAGGGGTCCTCTGTGTTGTCCCCTCCACCTCCACCCCCTGCAGGGCCTGGCTCATCCTTGTTCCCTCCCAACCCCCCGTGACCATAGGGTCAGCACTTGCCATCTTGCTAGCTACCTGGGTCACACCCAATCTCCCTCATCAGATGAAAAATTAGATTTTGTTAATTAAAGTAATGGAAATCAATTATCCTTGTCAGGCCACATGGCCCATTGAGACAGGGCCAAGCCTGGCACTGCAGTTTCTTTCTGAGCTCGCGGAGTTTGTCTCCCTGGAACTGGGGCAGGTTCTTAACTGTTGGCAGCCAGAATGTAGACTTCAAAAGGATGAGCAGTGGGGTTACACTTCACTAACATTTAAGACTCGGGTCACTTATTTCCAGCTCTCTGCCTAGCATTCTAATGGATTTAACAAAAATGATGCACGTTTAAAATAAAACTCAATAACTTCATGAGTAGACTGAAAAAGCTACTGTAGGGTGTCCAGTGTGGTTGTTCCCTTCTCTCCCTTGTACCACATCCCCTGGAACAGCTTAAAAAGTCATCACGTTTATAAATATCGCTGTACAATTTAAACACAGTCATTATTTCACTTATTTTTAAAAAGTGCTCTGAATGCAGAGGCTAAAGTCCCCTTAGCGATGTCCCTGCAGTTTTCTCAGTTTATTCTAAACTAATTGCCAAAGCAGCATGTGATGAAATCCCTAATTGCTTTCACGACGGAAGATTAAACCCCGCAAGGAAACGTGCTCAAAAGGTGAGCCTCAAAATCCCACTCGCTTCCCTCTCTATCAGTCAGGATTGTCAGGGATCTGTGGGGTCATCAGCTCGCTTTCCCCCAAACCCAGGGTGGGGGTCACACGGACACAATAGCAGCTGGCTGTGGGGCTGGGTCCAGGAATGGTAACTGAAGACCCGGGCACAGTTCTCCTGCCGAGTCACCAGGGGGAAAATGAGTCCCCTGACCGCTCTGAGCTTGGCCTCTGCAACCAGTGCCTCTGACTTGAAGAAGGGGCATGCCACCTGGTGGGGTGACCCTGGCTCTCCACTCTTCCTTAACCTCTGCTTGTCCATCTGACATCTGGAATCACCTTTACCCACCGCACCCTTTCCTCACCCAGTGGAACAAATCCTGGTTCTCTGGGATGGTCAAGACTTGCTGCCCTCCTGCCTCCAAGTGTCAGCACTCGCCTGCCCACCATGCTGCTCAGACTGAGCAAACCATCTGCTATGTGCCGGCCATCATCTGAGCCTTGAGAAGCCCGACCTCAACTCTCTCTTTTTGAAAGCCCTCTTCTACAACCAGTATCGAAAGGCAGAACTCTGCACATCAGAAAGTGAAAGTGTTAGTCACTTTGTCATGTTCAATTCTTAGTGACCCCATGGACTATAACCGCCACACTCCTGCCCATGGAATTCTCCAGGCAAGAATACTGAAATGAGTAGGCATTTCTTTCTCTAGGGGATCTTCCTGACCAGGTCCCCTGTGTTACAAGCAGATTCTTACCATCTGAGCTACCAGAGAAGCCCCTGTGCATTAGAATCTACTACCAACTTGGGAGTTTCCCCGTCCTTTGCTTTAGTGAAGTATGGAAGACCTTGCAAAAAGGAAAACCACAAGTGAAGCTACCTAAGTTCAGTAGTCTCACAGAAGTCTCAAGTCACAGCCTTAGCATCAGAGCCGTGTGCAGTTTACTCAATGAGGGCCGCCCTGGGAACTCTGACCCTCTGGTCAGCTCTCAGAGACACGGCGATGTCCCCAACAGCATTCCTCAGATAGATCACCTCTTAAAACCTGTGCTCCTCCTTGCCATCAGGACCTGATCAACACTGATCTAGAAAAGCACATTTACCTCAAATACCATAAACCAGCCAACCCTGCTCCCTGCACGGGGCCCTGGAGTAACACTGCAACACCTAGGAGTGCTGTCCTCACACCCCAGTCGTGTCTGTTCTAAAGCACTTGGGATTTCTTGACAAAAAAATCTCCAGGGAGGAAGATAACTTACAGAAAAGTACTCAAAGTAATCAAAGGATAAAAACAGGAATTGCTTAAGAAACTAGGCAGTCACAATAACCTAAATGCATCAGATTAAGCTAATTTAGACAAACTCATTGAATGTTTTAACCCTAATATTAATCACATTTCTCCAGGAATAACCACTGTATGATTGCTGCCCAAGTGTATTTGTCTGGCCTATTCTCCCTGGAGTAGAGAAGCTCCAGGACACAGGGTCCTCTAGGATCTGTCAGCCTCAACCCTCCATTAAATACTTGTTCCTCCGGCAGCATCACTGCTGAGGTCGCAATTCATTTCCCCTGGCTCATCCCACTGCCAGAGAACATACTGCCCATGTGATTTCCTCACCACAACATGCTTTGTTGCGTGGAACCAAACTGTGCTTCTTTATAACTTCCTTCTTGTACTCTCAGATTTGTGGTCCAGGGCCCCCTGGAGCAAACCTAATCACTCTTCAAACACTCAAAGAAAGTTCTCAGAGTTCTGCTCATTACACCCCCAAGCTAAAATTCAGCCAAGCCTCTCGTGATGACTCTGATGGCATTTCACATTCTGGCGCCAGCCTGGCCCCTTCTGTTTAATTCTCTTCAATTACGAATATCCCTCATAAAACTCTGTGGCTTCGTGAACACAGACGCTCCACATCTGGACAAACCAATATAAGCAAAAGCAGGAGACTGCTTCTTCTCTCTGGACCCTGGGAAACCAATAAGAAGCCAGGAGAGTTTACTAGAATAAGCCGAATCTAACCTACTTTAAGGTAGTTCTTGACACAAAGTTGAGGTTATTTGGCTCATCTAGATAGCTAAAATTTGGCTCTTTACATGAGAACTATGACCTAAGTGTTGAAACCTTGGGTTTGCTGGAACAGACCCAGAGAGAACTGGACCATGACTTGGCTGCCAGGCTATAAGGGGCTTCAGTTGTCAGCATCACCAGTGTCCTAGGCAAGGAGTCACAGGCCTAACAGAAGTTGATGGGCCTGGCGCCTCCTCCACTCTCAGCAGGAACAGTGCCCCAAATGCCAAGTGGGACACTTCAGAGTCAGCCAGACTCCTGCTGAAAAATAAGCCTCAGCATGTGAGAGGCAAGTCCCACTATTTTACTGGGTAATTCTTGCTTCCAGAAGCAGGAGAAAGAACAGAAGCCAATATTTAGAGATCTGAATACTACTAGAGGAACACAGGAGAATGGAAATGCAAATGCTATTTCTGAAATGCACCCTACTGCACAGCTCACTGAAAACATGAAGGTGTATAGCAGGAATATGTCTGCTGGGGTTTCTGGTCTCTGCAGGACACCATCACCTACAGAACGGCCATCACGGATTAGATGGGCACTTTACCATATCTGTTTTCTAGTTGGCGTTAAAGAAAATTCAAAGCAAAATGGTGACAGTGTAAAGAACATGCAAATGGGCTTTCAGACACCTGATTTCAGGCTGTGTTTACCACTCACTGGCTATGTGAGCTCTGGTAATGCGCTTAACCTCTGTAAAACTCATCTGCAACATCCAAGTCTGAACTGGATGCTTGCTGTGGTCCTTCTGGTACAGGTGCTCTATAATTCATCATGATGATCCTTCCTGACTCTGGTTAACCTGCAGAAAGACAGGCTTTACATCGCTTTAAAAGAACACTGTGGTCCATTATATTTGGGGTGAGGGAGAGGATACATATAATTAAACCCTGCATTAGGCTGAGCTCGAAGTCCTGTTGTTGTTTACTTACTCTGGGTTGCGGTTGTCGGCAGAGAACTCACTGCTTGTCCTGTCCTGTCTGCTTGTTCTTCAGAATCCAGTTGTTCAGGGTACCTGAGCTTTGGTTTTAAGCCACTTGGGAAACACCTGTGGCTAGAGGGTTGTGCAGGTGGCTGTTGTCACTTTCCATGGCTGAGGTCACTGTTCACCCCCCTCCAGGGTAGCCCTACACAACTGTAATTCTCCCAGGAGCTGCACCTACACTGCTCTGACATACAAGAATTCCAAAGAGAGCTTTCCAGAGGCAGCAAAAACAGGTGGCATTTCCCACTGCCACAGAGGGTCAGAATGCAGCCTCTGAAGATCACAGGACCCACAGGAATCCAAATTGAGATGACAGTCTTTGCAAACGAAAAGGAGGCTTAAGAAGTTAAAAGCAGCCAAACAACGGGAAGACACTCAAATGCTCTTGGGAAATTTTCTTTCTTCATTCCATACATGACTCACTCTATGCTGAGGCTGACCTCTGAAATTAAGACGGAAGATGGAAACCTGGGGCTTCTAGCGGATGAAGATCCCGTCTGCAGTTGGACACAGCAACAAGCTATTAGTTTCATTTCCAAATTAGCAGAGAGATTATCTTGACACAGAAAGGAATGCTCCGGCTGGCTGAATTTCTCTTCTCCTGATGGGCCTGGAAGTTGCATATCATTTATTTCAACATTAAACGTACTTGGGGGAGAAATCCAGAAGACAAGAAAGAATGATACTCAGATCACTTAAGTTAGTGTAATCCTAGGATGTGGAGGTGTTCATAAAATACCACGAGGAGCTGAGAGGAAAGACTGAAAGAGGAGAACCCTAAAAATACCGTGGAGGGTGGAGTGACCTACGCGTGTATGCAAGCTAAGTTGCTTCAGGTCCCACATGTACACTTCAGTGACTCAGACACCTGGGCAAGTGGCCTGGCTTCACCCAACTCCACTTCCTAACACCCAAGACAGCCAAAACAGCATTAGCTGTATCCACTTCATACTCACTGAATACCAAGCCTTTAAGCAGCACGTGTACATAGAAACCACTCAATACATCTAAACTCTTACTTTTATGAGAGGAGAGGAAGATGACAGAAGGGCAGGACAGAGAGCATTCCTTCACTAAAACCGGTCGACTATCTGACAGTTCCTTCCTGAGTACAGACTGGAGATTAACTGGAAATTAACACCTGTGTGTCTATAAACTGCATTGTCCATTTATGATTGTTAACCGTTCACTCAGCTCTCTGCAGTTTCCAGGAAATCGTGCACTTTTTACCGTGCCAGTTCCTTGTGTAACGGTGTCTTCATCCTCAACTCTTACTGTGGTTCTGGAGAAAGAGCTCCTTCAGGTGACGCAGTGGAAGGATCCAAGCCAGGGGGTTCAATTTCAAAACCTCTAAGTGGTGTTCAGAGTGCAGACAAGCAGGACCCTTCCAGGAGGGACTCTGAGTCTGGTCCACCCTGTGTGAGAACACCCCACTTACAAGTGGAGTGGTGCCAGCCAGAAGTGCACTGGTCACCCCCTCTTATCCAGGATCCTTGGAGCATCTACTTAAGATGCCTATGCTCAGTCCCTCGGTCATGTCCTACTCTTTGTGACCCCATGGACTGTAGACCTCCAGGCTCCTCTGTCCGTGGGATTCTCCAGGCAAGAATAGTGGAGTGGGGTGCCATTTCCTCCTCCAGGGACTGAACCTGCAGCATCTCCTGCATCTACTACATTGGCAGGTTAAGATGCCTGGGCCACCTCAAACATTCTTCCCTACAGATTCTGCATCATCTGTGGCTGCATTCCCCTTGGAATTTTCTTTCTGAAGGTGAGATGTGAGACAGGAAGAACACAGCTGTGCTTTCTGATCCCGAATGGAAATTTTGGAAGATGCTAAGTAGTCAGAAAAAAATATTTTGACTTGTGCACAGAGCCCACTTCTCTAGAAGTTAGCAGAAAGAACACTTTTTTTTTTTTTTCCCTGCAGGGAAATCCATGTCTTCCCTAGACCCTGACCTTCTTGTAAGATCCAACCTTTCCTTCAAATACTGGTGGTGCCCCGATAGTGGGCCATACTACGTGGGCCACCTGGTCTGCCCAGCAAGGGGGCAGCAGGGACACAGTTCAGTCCACAGCAAGAGGGCATGGAGCCCACGGAAACTCCTTGTCCTTTTAATTCCATGAAGATCTGGGTAGAAAAGCCAAGCCTGTTTTGATGGCTGAATTCTCTTTAGTCACTGCAGCAGAGCCATTTTTAAAGGGGCCAGCCCCCTCCTCTATGGAACCACCGGCCTCGGAATTCTACAAAACGGCACTAAATGTCTTCAAAATCAAAGGGAGAATGTAATTTAAGTGCCACTTGGATCTTCCCACAGTCTCTCTGTACCCACACGCAAGAACACTGCCTGGTGACAGGTCTATAGTTTAGGGTAACACACAGTGGGGAAAAGATGATGGTTTTTCAACCATGCATTTCAGGAAACTGACAATTTTAATAGCACACTTCTAATGGTGAACCATCCAGATCTCGCCCCCTACCCCCGATGCTTTTTAGGTTGAAAACATCAGTAGGATGTGAGCAAGCAAGGTATTTGTAAAGAAATCAGCAACTAACTCTCTTCTTTCCAGAAATGGAGAATGACGATGTGAGCACAGAACAAAGGACAGCACGAGGCACCGCCCTCACCAGCAGACTAAGAACAGGCTGAGAAATTGGGACCAGGAAACAGAGAACACCCCAACCTCCTCCCCAAACTGCTGTTTTTATATGAAGCATTGCAGTCTCCACAGACAGAGGCCTGGTACACCATTATTCTACCTTGAGAACCGAGCAAATGAGTGTACATTAAAATAACCAAAAATCAGTTATTTAATAAAAATCCAGGATGTACTGTGTACCAGGTATACCCCCTCCCCTCCTCTCTAGAGGACACATGTGAGTGTTTGAGTCCTGTGTACAAGGGAATGCACACAGCTCTGTCTGGAACCTATAGGGGTCCCCGGGGTCTATCCTCGTGGAGAGCTGGGGCTGGGGTGGGGACCAGGGGGAAAGGTGAAGGCTGTGGAAGCACTGGGTGAGCAGTGGTATATGAATGCCTTTAGGATGTATCTCTCCCCATCCCATCAAGACAGATAAAACCCTATCAGGTCAATAGATGGATAACTCGCTGATAGCGAAAGTTGTTTAAAAATGGACTGAGTTACAAAGAGGGACCACAAAATTGGCTTCCCCCACTCACCATGGTTATTTTCAGAACAGCAAATGGCCTTTCAAAGGCTTGTCGATATCCAGCTTTTGTGGCTCAAGGGCTGAGTGTAATTAGGACCAGATTCAGGATGGTGTTGTCTATATCCCCACTGCCCCCCTTTCTCACCTCCCAGCCACTCCTCAGCCCACCACAATGGTCTCTCAAATCCATCCATTTCAACAAAGCAGCTGTAATCAAGGTCATCGATGACTCCATCTCACCAAATTGCCGGAGACTTCCTCTCTCCCCTCTGAACCCCTCTCTTTGCTCAGCACTGAACACAAATGTGTTCTCTTCTCCAAGCCTCTGTGACACCACGCTCTCCTGTTCCTTTGTTGTCTACTTGTTATCTATTCGGTAGTTCCAGCAGCTACTAGCTCAATCCTTGTTATCTGCTGGACAGCTGCTCCTTCTGGGTCACCTCCTGACCTCTGAAAGAAGGACCTAGGCTACATCCTCAGCCCCCCACCCCTCATCTTCACACTCTTTCCTGGGATGCCTCCTGCAAATCGCATGGTTTCGAACGACATCCAAATCCTGCTGAATCCCAAACCTGCATGTTCAGTCCAACCCATGTTCCAGAGCACAAAATTGGTACAGTTAAGTGTCCACAGCAGGCTTCCCAGACATCACACACACACACTTCTTCCCTTGAGATGCTTCCATCTTAGCAAATGGCGCTACTGCTTATCCATACGTTGAGCCTAAACCCATGAGTCAACCTTACTCTCTCTCTTTCCCTCTTACCCCTACATTCAGACTGTTGGTCCTGCCCTCAACAAATATCTCAACTCTTCACTTCCTTCTATTTACTATGACTACCACCCAGGTTTATGTATCCATCTCTCACCTGGATGATTGAAATAACCTTCTAACCCCTCTTTCTTCCTCTTTCTCTCCTGAAACCCATGCTCCAACTATCAGTCAGAGTAACTTTAACATTCCAATCAGATCACTTTATTCCAATAATTGAATCCTCCAATGCCTTTCTGCTGAACTCACAATAAACTTCAAATTTCCTACCATGCCCATAAAGTCTTAGATGACTTGGTTCATGTCAACTTGGGGGCCTCATCTCCTGAAACTTTCCCATTGTCGCCACGTTTCTACCTCACTGGCTTTTTTCCTGTTCCTCCCAATCAGGCAAGACTCATTGCCGCCCCTGTTGCTGTCTCTGTGCTCAAAGATGCTCTTCCCCAAGAGCACCAAGTAGCTGTCTTCTCAGAGTAGCTGTTACTGAGCTTCCTCTGACTCCCTGAGCTGAAGTCCCTCAAAAGCACCACAAATAACTTTTTCTACCACTGTCTAGTGTGTAGAAGAAACGTATTCATGTTTTTAGGATGTTTATTATATCTTTTGCTTCAAAAGAAATGGGGAATCTTGGAATAACACTTTGTTTTATTTAGTGTTATGTTCTTGTACTTGATATGCCCACAGAGTAATAGATGGTTGTTGTTCAGTTGCCAAATCATATCCAACTCTTTGTGACCTTATGGACTACAGCATGCCAGGCTTCGCTGTCCTTCAATGTCTCCCGGAGCTTGCTCAAATCCATGTCCATTGAGTCAGAGATGCTATCTAACCATCTCATCCTTTGCTGCCCTCTTCTCCTCCTACCCTCAATCTTCCTCATCATCAGGGTCTTTTCCAATAAGTCATCTCTTCGGATCAGGTGGCCAAAGTATCAGAGCTTCAGCATCAGTCCTTCCAATGAATATTCAGGGTTTATTTCCTTTAGGACTGACTGATTTATTCTCCTTGCTGTCCAGTGGACTCTCAAGAGACTAGTAGATAATCATAAATTATTGAATGAATGAGTGAATGAATGAATGAAGTTTTCCTGGATACAAGAGCAGTGAGAGTTGGAGGACTTGGAAGAGGTCAGTTTCTATTTCTATCCCCCAAAGAAATATTTCCAAAGGCATGAATGGGGGTCACTGTCGAGGTGGACTGGGAATCAGTGGATCCACGTTCATGCCAGACTGTTTGACAGTGGGAAAGAATGGGCTTCAGCTTTCTCATCTATTAAATGAGAAGAATAATCTTTATAGTTACCATGACGATTAAGTAATCATTGCTACAATCTCTAAGTTATAAGGGGTGCTGAAACATTTGTCTCACTTACGGGCTGAAGTCTAAATATCTACTCCCATGTTAGAATCATTTCCAAAGACGGAAGCTTTGTCCTTTCCCCTGGAATCTGTCTTACAATCATATGTGTCCAGAAGAGAGTGTCCACCTGGGTGCTGTGTGCCCCCACTTGGGTCAGCTCTCATTAGGGATGGGAGGGAGCATCTGGTCTCATTGCATGTTTTAAATGCTTAGTCTCCATGCCAATGGGGTGGCAGAAACAGATGATGGGGAAGATATCAGTATGTGCAAATCCTCTGGTCCCTCCTCTCCAAGGAAATCAGTGAACTCACTGTCATCTGCTCCACCACCATCATCTAACTGGTAAGATCCTCACTTGGCAGGCAGAAGCCTGCACTCTGCTTCCAGCTATTCTGCCATCAGACAGATTCTTTCTACACTGACTGTCACAGGGCATCCCAGGGATGTAAACTTTTGGATGAAGAAGATTAACAAAATCAGTGGCTCCCTGCTTGTTGCTTCCTCAACTTTTCAGGAAGGACCCTCCAACTGTAAGAATCTTCCCTTTCCTGTCAGCATGGTGACTTAAATGACACCCACCCATGCATTCCCCCTAAAAGCTTTTAAAAATTATACCTCATGTCACATTCCTGTCCATTTACTACAGGCTGTGGAATCAGACTGCCTCCTTTTACGCCATAGACTGTAAGCAAAGTCTCTACTGCAGCCCAAAACTTGTTTTCAAAGTCTATATTTGCCATGTCTATATAGCGTTCCAGGTTTAGGTCTGTAGGACTTATAGTCCATGTTTTCCCATTTTAAATAGCTCTTTACATCCTGTGTGTGCTGTTGCCATTCACTGACTGGATGACAATGGTGATGGTGATGATGGTGGTGATGGTGATGGTGGAGATGATGTTGGTATGGTGGAGGAAGCAGTGACAATGACGAAGAGAAGAAAGGAAGAACTAACACATATAGAATGCTCATAATTCTTACAACAACTCTATTAAGAAGCCATTATTATCCATGGTTTATAGACACAATAGAGACTCTGCACAAAGATCTTCTATCACTTGCCTGGCTTGCAAGCAGCAAAACTGGATTTTAGTTTGAGTGAACACAAATCTATGCAGTCCAGGATATCAGCTCCTGACTAACAGACTATTTAAACTTCAGTCAACTTTTTAAAGTACCCCTAATTTGTCATTTGCTAGTTGAGAGTAGTAATAATTATCATCTCCTATCTGCAGTGTCTTTCTGCATCCTAGATATCCCGCGAACCAGGGAAGAAAGATGCAGAGTAAATAGAGACATATTTTTAGTATTCAGTACAGCCTCTAATTCCAAGATCTGTGGCTGTAGAATGATGTAACATACATATTTACAGGAGGAAAGGTGCTCAACTCAAGAAGCTGGCTTTGCAAAAGCCTTAACAATAAAAATGACAAAACATGCATGCAGAGCCTGGAGCTGTAGAAAGGCAACTTCTCTTCAAATAAGTTGCTTAAAAAGTAGATAAACTTCTAGGCCTCCTTAAAGAGAACTGAAAACAATCCAGAGTGACTTCAAAGAGGACAAGAGTGGGGAAGAGCAGAAACAGGATGACTAACCATGACACTGCACAAATATATTACCAATCTCTTGGCTCCATTTACCCATAAGAAAAAGGTCAGAAGGTTTACCCTGGCTAACAAAGGTAATAAGTGCTGAACATGAGGTTAAGGACTTTGAGTTAACTGATGGAGAGGTTCTGCAAACTCAGTCAACGCCAATGACTGTTCAAATTAGCTCTAATAGCAGCTGCCTGCATGGACTAGATGCAGAGGCCTCAGTTCATTTTCTAATTGACTGAACAGAATGAGGTCTGTCTCATGCAGCTCTTCCTCTCCAGCAATTCCTGTCTTTCCGTCCCCTCCCAGGCACCGTTAACACAATTCACACAATGTAACCACAGACACTGGGCCATAAGAATGCAAAGAGCACTGGGTTAGGAGTCAGAAGCGCAGATTCTAAACTCAAGCCATGAATGAACTAAATTTGTGAAGACGAACTAAAGTTAGAGAAACACAGAGTTGGAAGGAAATTGCCAGCCCATTGAGAGAGCCAGCACTCAGATGAAGGGCTGAGGCTCTGGGCAGGTGTTCAGCCCAAGGACCCACAGCTGAATAGGGAGCACAGCGGGGTCTGGAATATCAGCCTTCTCGACCCCTGGCCCAGCACTCTCCCTGCCTCACCACACAATTCCAGCGACTTCTCCTAGCTTGAGGTGTCCAAAAAATATTTGAAGTGATTCAACCTGCTGCCTCAAAACAAGATGGTAGCTGATAAAAGGTTCTTAAGTGGCTAACTCTTCTGTCATTTAAAATCCAGTGTGGTCAAGTTTGGTACAGGTCCCAAAAGGTTACAGAAACATGTAGCAGTCCATCTGCAATTCACAGAATTCCAGACTGTGTGGATGGGACCTGCGTTCCTAATGGACATATGAATAGGCTTTATTCTCCCAGTGTTAGAAGAGGGAATGTGGGTTTAAATAGAGTGGATGTTCAATCTAACGTGGTGGATTTTGCATATAAGAACATCTCCACTGGTTTCTGAAAGCTGTTTGGGGGAGAGGTTCAGTTGTAGAATTAGGTAAAAAACAAGAGATCGGTTATGACTGAAATGACTAGGATCAGCTGGGTACTGGCTTCACCAATGACTCAGCAGTAAAGAAATCACCTGCAATGCAAGAGACACAAGAGACACAGGTTCAATCCTTGGTCAGGAAGTTCCCCTGGAGGAGGAAATAGCACCCCAATATTCTTGCCTGGGAAATCCCATGGACAGAAGAGCCTGGCGCAGGCTACAAACCATGGGGTCACAGAGAGTCGGACACAACTGAGTCCACACACACGTCACAGCATGACTCCCATTAAGCTTCTTTTATGATGAAATATATCATTCACCCTTAAATGCTGGGGTTGAGACACAGAACTGGCACTCCATTACAGGAGGAAAGGTGTTTGATGTCTCCTGGTTATGCTCCATGGTTTTTGTGCTGTAAGCACTGATTCACTGTTCTGTGAATCTCAACAATGAGTTGTGTTGCACCAGCTTCCATCACACATTTAAACTGGAGAAATGGACTGGAAGGCCCCACACTGCTGCCTGTTCACATCCTGGGCTAGCCCAGCCTCTACTCCTCTGACCAGGCAAAGAGGACCTCAGGGTGACTGTCCCCATGTGGACGAGGGAACACTGACTGGCCTTCCCCTGTTACTGCCTGTCCCCCTGCTTAACTGGAGCCAATTAAGCCCTTCACTATCATTAATTGTCAAACCAGCATTTTTAGACTTGAGAAAACCCAGCTGGCCATCACCTTTAAATTAGCCTTCAGCCCTTCCAAATAGCTTTAATTAAAGTCACGACTGGCATGGAACCTGTCCAGGTTTTGTTTGTTGTTACAAATTCACAGCATCACAGCTGTGGCAGGAACAGGACAAATATTAATTCTGGAACCTCAAGGTCTCGTTCAGGTCAGGTTTAGCTTTAAAAAAAAAAAAAAGATAATAAATACCCATGCAAACAGTCGGCTGGCCAGGCTTGTCCAGGAGTCAGTTCAGCTCAAAACGCTTGCTGGAGAAGAAATCAACACAGTTCCTTCTCATCTTAGGAGCTGGTTCTACCAAAACTAGACCAAGAGAAGATCCCACTAAAAACAAAGGACACTCTATGGCCATACAGAGGTACACCGAGACATTTGGGTTACGTATTAGATTTGTCATTCAACACTTTGTCTGAGGAAAGGGACATAAACTCATAGCCACTCCTTTCAGGGCTCCTGGAACCAGCTCAGACTTGGTGACTATAAATAGTCACTAAATGATAACGTTCTACACAGTGCTCCTGACAAGGCTGTGGCGAGCAGAACCCCCATTTCAGGTGGGTCCTTTAGGGGAGAGAGGTGGCTAAGAAAGGTGCCCTGATGTGGGCTGTCATCTGAACTGAGTGCTGATCTTCTTTCTCATTAGCTGTTCATATTACTCTGTCTCCAGGGCTTTTTCATCCATCTGTAGAGTGTAGGTCACAACCCACATCTTTATAGTGTTGTGGTGAATAGTCACAGAAATAATGTATGCATATGCACAGTCCATGGCAGACGCTGGACTGGTAAGCAGATGAACCCAAGCTTTTCTAAGAAGGCAGCTTGGTGCATAGGGGGGATCCTTTCCTGCAATGTGGGCTCACAGCAGATTCTCACTTTAAGGATACCACCCCTCAGAGACTATCTTCCAATTTCTCTTCATATCTCATCTTCTCAAATCCCATCTTTCATTCTGTGACAGGAAGCAGACTGAGAAGATCTGATGAGGGCCCAGAGCTCTCATTAAACAAAGATGTGTCCACTGCTTAAGTCATCTCCTGTGTTGAGTCTGGGGCTTCTCAGGTGGTTCAGTGGGTAAAGGATCTGCCTGCAATGCAGAAGATGCAGGTGTGATCCCTGGGTCAGGAAGCTCACCTGGAGGGCATGGCAGCCCACTCCAGTATTCTTGCCTGGGCAATTCCATGGACAGAGGAGTCTGGTACACTACAGTCCATGGGGCCACAGAGAGTCAGACAGGACTGAGTGACTGAGCATGTGTTGAGTCTGAGAAGGAATGTTTCTCCTCTTTTTGGAAGGATAAACATTCTGCCTCTATGAACACTGACATACATCAGACCCACAATGTCCTGTATCCTCCATGATCTTCTTCCATCAAGTCTGGTGACTGGAAAAGTGCACCTGCTGTTACTCCTCCCCATCTGACCCACAGAACACCCTGGACTCTCTCTTCCCAGCCTCTCTCTGGGTCATTGTCACAGCACAAAACAGCACCGTCACCCATCTTCACAGGTGGGCGGTCCAGGCAGTAAGGGTTTTCCCTTTCTTTTTCCTTCAATTCTCAACTGATGGACCAAATGGATGGATGGATGGATGAACATGTTCTCAGGTTAATCTGTCCTCCTCTGCACCCAAAACCCTCCAGATCTCCCCTCCTACTGTCTTGTGATCCCCTGGTCTGTTGGCTCATCTCCGTGAGGGAGGCAGGCAGGGACTCTGTCTATCTTGACTTCTCAGCGCTCACTGCAGAGCTTTGACAAGATACCCAGTAACAGAGTTTAATGTCTGAGAGTCGGAAACATTGACTGCTCTTCACTCCCAAGGCTGATGCATAAAGGCCTCATCTTCTCTCCTCTGTGATGCTGGAAGGTCCTCAGATTTTTCTTCATTATCTAGATGATTCACTCATTGAACAGTGTTTATGGAGCATGCTGGGACTGGGGGGCCAGGGAGAAGCAGAGTGTGGGGATGGTGTGAGGAGGGGACTGGTGGGCCATGGCAGGAATAGTCGGTTTGTTCTGAATTACAAGGGAAGCCACCAGAGGAGTTGGGAAAGCGACCTTAGCTTACTGTCCCTAACACAGTTCTGACCACATTACTCCTCCGATATTAAATTTTTATTTGCTTGGTCTTTTCTGTAAAATAAATAAATAACTTCCAAATGCCTTTACTTGACATTTAAATTCCTCTATGATCCAGACTTCCATCCCACCTTCTCATCTCCTCACTTCCTTCTTGGCCGAGCCTGGAGTCTGTGCCTGTGGACTCACACCTGACACCCCCAATGTTGGGAATGCCTTTCATTCTCTCTCATGACTGTTCCCATTCATTAGGGCTCCATGTGACAAGTGACATCTGCTCGGAAGTTATCCACCCCCCATGACACTGATGACTGTATCTGGATCATCACCCTTTCAGTGACTGTTCACTTAGCATCTACTGTGGGCCAGGGTCTTGGGTGGGCACTTCTCACTTAATTCTTGCAAAGAACCCATGAACTAGAGTAACTAACATCCTATGTCAGCCTTGAGGAGGAGAATACAAAGATTCAGATAGGTCAAGTTCCCAAGATTGCATGTCAATCATCTCTAGCACCCACAGTCAGGCCCAGGGGGCTCAGTTACCTGAGCTGTCCATGCACCTGTATTGTTGATGGTGGTTCTTGAACATGTCTCCTCCATTGATGCCCCTTCATCACGTGGACCATACTTCACTCACCTTTTTATCCTCCATCTTTGAGTAGTTGCATAATAATTACTTGCCAAAAAGTAAAACTTGGAAAATAATCATCAGGAGGAATCTCAGAGGCTTTTTCCATAAAAAATCTTTCATTTACTCATTTTTTATTTTCTCATTTTTGTATCTATTTGTCCCAAAACCCTATGTGACCCCAACATGTAAAGATGTATGCCTTAACTATGAGCACTGAGCCCAAAAAGCTTAGAATCCAATTATAGGAAAAGAAAGATGGGAGCCAACATTTATTCACACCCAAAATGTACCACGGACTCCACCAGAAATTAACATCTATTTTCATGTATAATTACCCATCAAGATGGATTGTCAATACCAGGAAACTGAATCTCAAAGAAGGTAAACATAGTTCCTAAAAGCACATGGTAAGGAAGTAGCAGAGTTGAGATTTTACTGTATATTTGACCAACTCCATAACCTCCTGTTTCCAGGGCACCAGGCTGGGCCTGACATTATCATTCTCCCTACACCATTGTAACACACAGTGAGGGGCCTGCACAACCTTCTCCCTCTTGGAAGGCACATGAAGGTTTCCAGGACGCCCACAGAGGGAGGGCTTGGGAAAGAGGATAAACACAGAGACAGACTGAGGCAGCCTTGATGTTGTGAGTAGGGAAAAAAGGCCTTGGCACTGGGAGCACATGATTTTGACAGTAATTGTGGAAAGTTCACAAATAGGCGGTGCTCCCCTGGTGATTCAGCAGTAAAGAATCTACCTGCAATACAGGAGACCCAGATTCAATCCCTTGGTTGGGAAGATCCCCTGGAGAAGAAAATGGCAACTCACTCCAGTATTCTTGCCTGGGAAATCCCATGGACAGAGGAACCTGGCAGGCTACAGTCCATGGGGTTGCAGAGAGTCAGCCACAACTGAGCAACTAAACTACCACCAGTTCCACACAGATGGGGGCTTTTGGTACACCTGATGGGGAGGAAGGAGGGAAAGAAGACAGGTAACCCATGATGCTGAATTCTGATCAACAACATCAGTCCAGCCACTTAATGCCTTTCCGTTCCTGTTACTCATGAAGTCTGTCCCACTCCCACGCTGTGTTAGGAGAATGTGTAGAGACCTACACTCAGACTCTCCTGGGTTCCAGCATCAGCTGCAATTCTCATCCGGCCAGAACTAGACATCTCTGCCCTCCCGTCGCTTCTCTGCAGAGAGGGCATCATAACAGTGCCTGAGGGAAACACCAGGCTCCTACAATAACCCAAGATGTTCTCAGGGCAGGGATGCCGAAGGGGTATTGGGCACTGTCTGCACAAGGCCCATCCCAACAGGTCAAGGACCTGTTCACAGGCAGCCTGAACAGGGAGGGTCATGGGCGAAGTCTCAGGCATGAAACAAGGGTCGTGGGGGAGTGGAGCCTTGAACTTGGATCATCCACTCCCTTCCAAGTGCATTTTCCTCCCACTGGCCACAATTATCTCCCTGAGGGGTACAGCCCATCTAACAGGCTTTCTGGAAAAAGGCCATTGCTTGGGATTTTGAAAAAGTATGTGGATGATGGAAAGGAAGGCCCTGAGGTGTGTGGTAGGCTGATCTAGCCAAATAGCCCCTTTGAAATGTGCCTGTGCTGTCAATAGCCACACCTTCAGGGCTAAAAGAAATGGTCCTCCCCAGCCACTGGAAACACCATGTCCTCCCCCCCAGCCTCCCCGAGGACCCTGCCTGCCATCAGACAGTAGCCCCTAGCAGCACCGCGGCCCCTACGATCACGCCAAGGGAGGCTCGTGCTCACAGGCTTGGGTCTTCTGGGGATTCAAACCATTCCCTAGATGTCCCCCAAACAGGGTTATTCACTCGGAAAAGTAGGAGCTTGTCAAGCTGCCACAGTCACAGGGAAGATCCCACCTCTCCCTGATGGAGATAAATGGGACAGGAGCCACGGGGCCGAGGAGCCGCCGCCGGCTAGAGGGAGCGAGATGAGAAACGTCTCCGGCGGATATGATATTAGTCACACGAGTTAACCCTGCCTTGGGCGGGGAAGCTAGAGCCGAGAAGTAAAAGCAGGCCGAGATGGAAGGATAACAGAGCAGGTTCCCAACCCCCACAGGACCCAAAAGCTTGAAGATGGAGGAGCAGGCGTGGCATCTACGCTCTGCCCCACATCCACCAGGGCCTCCGCTCACTCCCCTCCCCAGCTGGGCTGCACTGCACCGGTATCCCCATCAGGGAGACGGCTGAGAGAGGGCCCTGAGTGCTAAGGGTGCTCAGAAGCGGTGGGGAGAAAGCAGCTCACCTCTGTCCTTCTGCAGGACTGATTGTTATGTGGCAGCTTAACTCCACAGGGAAGGGCCTGAAGACACTTCAGTGAGCCAACCGGGCACCCGGGAGTGGGCAAACTGCCTGTCAAAGGACCACTTGGGGAGCAATTCAGCTGGCTCAGCGGCCAGTGGGGAAAGCGGCCAAGTATGCGTCTCTCGAGGCTGGACGAGGACTGACCGGTGGACCCACTACACTCCACTTGGCACCTGCTGGACAGGTGGGAAGGCTCTCCTCACACACACTTCAGGAGGCTTCCAGGCTGAACACAAGCCGATCATGGGAAAGAGACCCCCGAACAGCAGGAAGGGCTGGCGGGCGAATAGGATGGTGGCATTCTGGGGTGCTCTCTCAGCACATGGTACCCACGTGCCCAGGTTCACCTGGCTTAGAGTAAATTCTCCTTCCAGGAGAAGGTGTGCTCCCCCCACCTCCAAACATGGATTTGGGGCTCAGCTCCCTCTGCTCCTCTAATACCTCCTGAAAGCAATGCCTCTGGTTATCACTGTAATAGAGGTGCCCATTTAGAGCTATTTCCTCCCTGAAAGATGCTGTTGTGATGGAAGACACAGAGGCTCGGCTTCCTGCCCGCATGCACTCTCACACAGACTGGAAAAGCTGCACTTGAAACAGGTGAGCTGTGAAGGGGGGCGTGGCAGGGGAAGAGGGGACGGAACCATTCTCCCCACTCCAGGTCACAACCCCCAGATGCAGGCTGCCCCACCATCCCAGTGGCTCCTGGAAGCCGTGTTCCGAGGCACACAGAAGGCTCCCTCCCTCTACTGGGGGAAGAGCGGACACTGGGCGCACTGTCTCTCCTGCTTCAGCACAGACCCAAGAACCTCCACAAGCTGACCCATGCTCACTTGCCCCTCTCACTGCCCCTTCCTGGCTCCTCTGGTCACACCCGGGTCTCCCCGTGGCTAGCACCTGTGTGCCATCGCATCTCCATTCCTGTGCACAGACGCAGCCCAAAGGGCCTCCCGCCGGCTCATGCTGGTTCTGACCAGTGAGGACTGGTCATCCTAGCTCACGTGGCCGTTCTTCCATCATGTCCTTGATTTTCCCGCAGTTATTTAGGGCCTACTTCGATGTGTAAATAGCAGTGCTTCATAAATGCCAATAATATGGCTATCACATTTCATGTCAGTCATTTAAAGGTCTGTTTCACACACACACACACACACACACACACACACACCCTATGCCACCAGCTATCATGTGAACATCAGCTCAATTCCAGCCAGTGAAGTAGATGTTAACATCCCCACCTCCCAAAAGAGAAGCCAAGGCCAAGCTCTTCTCGTGCCCAGTGAAACGGGGGTGGAGCTGGGCGTCCAGTCCTGGCCCTGCCTCCAGTGCCATGCTCTTCATTAATATGTTTCTATCATCACCTTCTCCCCCCTGGTTTTAGACTAAGGACACCTAGAGAGCAGACACTAGCAGCTCACCTAGCGGGAAGTAAGTGACTCTGGACTCAGATGTGGTTCCCAACACCAGGCCCAACAGCAGCGAGGAGTGGGATCTTGGGGAAGTTCCTTCACCTCAAACTAAGCCTCGGATCTGCCATCTGTAAAATGACGTTTAAACAGCAACTTGGGAAAATGAGTCATTCAGTCGTATCCGATTCTTGGCGACCCCATGGACTGTAACCTTCCAGGCTCCTCTGTCCATGGGACTCTCCAGGCAAGAATACTGGAGCAAGTTGCCATTTCCTTCTCCAGGGGAACTTCCTGACCCAGGGATCAAACCCATATCTCTTGCGTCTCCTGCATTGCAGGCAGATTCTTCAACATCTGAGCTACAGGGAAGTCCCAGAATATATGTAACGATAGTTAAATATTGTGAAAAAAACAGACACACAACGTGAACTCTCATCTTCTGCTTTCCCTTTGCTTCCCCAGACCTTCGCATAACATTAGGCAGTGAGTGATGACGACGACTGAATTCCTGGAATGAATACATTTTGTTAAAGTGGATGAGGCCTCCTGTAAGGAGAAAATGGCCCTGTGAGTCTCAAATGCAGTGAATGGACTTGAGACTAAGTTACTGTGACTCCTACTCTTAGAATTCATCTTTTCGAAGCACGTGGTTTAAGTAGGAATTCCCAGGATCTGACTCTTTCTTCTTCATGGCCATGCTTCTTCCCACACCCATCTGTCTGTCTCTCTCCCCCTCCCCCTCATTCCTCCATCACTCACGTGCACACACATGCACAGATGCACACAGAGACACATACATGCACACTCAGCTCGTGGGAGCCACTTCTGTGTGTCGGCTGGACACGTCCTGGTGCGGGGCCTGCAGGACCCGTGGCCCCAGCAGCCTCACAGACTCTGAGCTGCACCCACCTTCCCAGGAGCTCTTGTGACAAGAGCAGGTGTCACGTCCCCCAGGTCATGGGAACAAACATGTCCTGCCCCAAGAAAGACGCCACAGCAGCCCCCCAGCATCAGTGACAAGGAAGCCTGTGCTCCTATTTGTAATGTTTAGTTTCTGCAGAAATCGAGCCTTGAGATGGCGTGGGTCCACACCATTCACACACAGGAGCGAACCACGCCAGAGACCAGCTTAAAGCTGTGACCCCCTGCAAGGGTCCACTCTCCACACTCCACACTCAAGACACAGGGGTCAGTGCCAGAGGCCCTGGGGGATGCACTGAGGCCACGCCCACCATCTCAAATGTCAGGAAACACACTTTCTGATTCAGGAGGAAGGCTCTCCTGGTACCCAGAGATAAGGCATGTGTGTTCCTCCTTCCTACAACTCCACTCCCCTGCCTCACCTCACACACACACACACATACACACACACACACAATACAGATAAGGCATGTGCATTCCTCCTTCCTGCAACCCCACTCCTCTGCCTCACACCCCTACACACACCACACACACACACACACACACACACATACACCGTCATCAGCTCCTGAGGGGTGGCTGAGGATGGAGATGACTCTTCCAGGCCCAGAAGCTCATGGACTCCATGCTGTAAACAAAAAGGAAAAGTAGCCCCACCATCAGCATTTACTGCTGCCTCTTTGACAAGGTGGCATCCTTTCAGCAACTGACATTTAAAAAAAAAAAAAGAAAAAGACAATTAAAAATCAGACACTTTTGCTCATTCAGTTTACCTTTGCCAAAAGCTGCAGAAACACAGTCAGGGCTTTTTGGGTAAACTGGTACTTTGGAGGGAAGGTGGCAGAGTTGAGTGGTTCAAATTTAGCATCTAGCAAGGGCTCGATGAAGACACAGCTCCCATCTGTTTCTGCAAGACGAGATTTGCAGAACCCAAGGACTAGTTATTCTCTGTTCCTTCAACTTGTGAGCACTGGCCTTACTCCACCACCTCACAGACACCCACGGAGAGCCTGCCGGTCCCCTCCGGGGGCGGCCTCTTCTTCCTGACTTAGCACCCCATTAGCCACTTCTCCGCAGAGAGCAGCGAGCATCTGAGCACAGCGTGGGGTGTCTGGGTGTGAACCAGGCCTGATTCCGGAGTCAGCACGCGTCTCTGCAGCTCCCAAGGCTGGTCTCTGCTGGGCTAGAGGGAGGAGAAGCGGCCCCCGCCCTCCTGGACTGGGTGAGAATTAGTGCAAAGTCCCGGCCCGTCCTGGGAGGAAGGCACTCCTCAGGGCTGCTCACCGATGTCCCTGATGCTACTGCTAGTGGGGACTCAGTGCCCAGCACCCTCACAGTACAGACCCTTGGTTCTCATCAGCCCACTCACAAGTGAGAGCTGGGGATGGGGCGGGGAGGGAAGAGAGAGAGAATTGGGGTGTTTGGGGGAGGGTGGCAGGGGGAAAGGGTTGGGGGGGTCAGGATCAACCACTAAGGCCACAGGGATCCTGGCCCCCCCAGTGTAGACAGACCTACAGCCCTGATTCCTCACTTTGGTCTTCCCAGGCTGGCGACAGAGAAATGGAAAAAGCCCTGGACCTTCCTAACCAGCTCGAGCACTCTGAGGCCGCCCACATAGGGCGGAACACACAGTCTCCCCGCGACAGCACCACCCAGTCTCCTGCTGGACTTCTCTCCTTTACCTGCTTGTTCCAACGACCATCTCATTCCCATCAGAACAATTGGCTTTCTCCCAAACGTGCCCAAGGCCCTGCATCCAGAAGCCAGATCTGCGCCCAGGCAGTGGGGCTCAGATGGTCCTAGGGCCATGGGATCAGAGGGGCTTTAGCAGAGGTTTTCTCCTCTGGGCTCCGAGCTTTGAGTCTCAGCTCTGGAGGTGAAAAGTGAGAGGGCCCGGGGGGAGCCCATTCCTTGGGTGCTATTCGCTTCTGGTTATCTACTGCCACCTTGCTTTAGTGTTGGTGTTAAGGCCATACTCAGGCTGTTGATGACCTCTGGTTAATAAAGAATGAGCACCAATAAAAATAGGCATTAATTTTAAAGAAGAAAAGAAAAAAGCCAAGCAAAGCAATGGGCCAACTGAGACCACCCAATGAACCACCAGCCCCCTGGTTATCTCCAAAGGGCCCTTACTTAACCACAAGACAGCAGGGTCAGATAGTGTCTGTAATCTTCGGAAATCCACAACTCTTGACATTCATTAAAAGAACTCAATGTGCAGTTACAGAACCAGTGATGGGGTGCCCAGTCTGGATAAGAGCCAAGCTTTTAGGATGATGCTGTAGCCATCCAGCGTGCTAATCAGCTTGGCAGAGCAGAGAATTGAAATCAAATAGTCAAGATCTTGTCCTAGATATCTGATTCCTCACTTGACTTCTCTCCATCAGATAAACATAGCTATACAATTAAATGAATTTAAAACTCTGGAAGAATCCCTTTTCGATTTTTGAAAGGAGGGTGATGCTAAAAAATCAAAGGCATTCTTAATCATGGGCAGAGTGCCAGGAAAGCCCATCTAGAAGCATTCAGAACAATCACATCTGGTGCAGCCAAGTCTCAAGTGACTGAAAGGACAAAATAAACTCCAAGGGCACCAGTCTGCCCTCTTGTTTCCAAGAAAAGGGAAACGTGCGGGTCCCGCTTAGCTTGTAACAAAAGTAATACTTTGTTGTGCAATAATTTAAGTGGATTTTCATGTTAGCAGAAAAATGTCTTATCCTTACAGAAAAAAAAAAAAAAAAAAAAACACTTAGGAGGAAATGCAAATGAGAAATTTTTACTAAATAGGTAATGCCAAGCCAGAAATTTTACTCTTAGCAGACAAGACTACAGTGGTGCTCACATGCATCAGTGTGGAGAAGCTCCCCGAAAGGGATTCCCAAAAGGAGGAAGAGGCCAAATCATTAGTGTTATTGAGACACGCCATGGAAGAGAAAGCTCTTTAGCTGGATAAAAGTGGTAGAAGTAAATAATTGAATTGGAGCACAGGGCCAGTTGGCATATCCACACTTTTCTAACCACACACACCATATGTCATCATGACATAAGATATTGTCGAAAAGTACAGGGAGTCATGAGCTTTAATGGAGCAATACATCATCCATAACGCTATGCCATGCACTCCAAAGTCCATGGGCTTGGAAAGAATCCCCATTTCAACACCATTCCACACACACACACACATACACACAGCTATAGACTTCTTCAACTTTCTTCCACAGTAAACAGAATAAGGAAAGGTAGGAAAGGCAAGCACTCACAATCACCTGGCCACCCAGTAGTGGGAACGAGCATTCAGTTGAGTCAGAGGACAGAAGTTAAGCACTGGCTCCTGTTCACCAGCGAGTGATTTTAGGCAGGTCACAGTTGCAGAATAAACTAAAGGACCCTGGCTTTAGGACTTAAGTCTAGAGATTAAATCTGCTATCACCTATTCCCCCAGCTGAGTCTTTGTTCAAGTTTTTCAGTCTAGTTTGGCTTAGTTTCTTCATCTGGAAAATGGGTGAGGAGGAAAGAAAACCACCCCTTTATCTCTTTCCTCCTGCAACTGTTGTGAGGACTAAATGAGCAGATGCACGTGAAAGTTCTCGGTGTATCTTTAGGAGTCAGTCCTAGCATTTGTTGTAAATTTATTGGACTTCTATGGCCCTGGCCCCCCTCCTTTATTAAATGGGGATTAAGCTAAAATCCCCCTCCTCCTGTCAGAGGGGTAACTAAGCAAGTGAATGGACATGCATGTGTTTGGGAAACAAGGAAGCACTTCATGGATGACTGTCATTATGTTTGGTTATCCTTGAACTCCCCGGTATCACCCGCCATGACGAGCATCTTCTCAAATTGCAATGCCCTTCATTGCTCATTTAGGTGGCCTTGTACCAAACAGCCCACCTGGCAGATCATCAATCCCGTAAACATTGCCATTCTCAATGTCCCATCCTTTCTCTTCCAATTTAAATAATTGTTTGCATAGAACTGCATAAGTTACACATCAATTGTTGCTTTACTTAGGCATTTGGGTTGAAAATAATCAGGCTATTATTAACACTCGTTCCTTTTTTTTTTTTCTTCCTCTATACCAAAAAATAAGTTCTTCTCTTTCAGGGAAAAGTATACAGTTCATAATGAACAGTGAAAACAACAACCATGTAATGTAGTTATGGTTTTTTCCCATTCCATAAACTCCCATACTCCAAAAACAGCCTCTGCTTCCTACGATCATTTCGTTGTTCGAACCAACCTAAACTTCCTTTCTAATACTAGAGGAAAAATAGTGTGGAGAGGAGAGAAAGTTGTAAAACTGTTTTGCTTAAAATGAAAACAAATTAAATAGTATACACACAAACATCAAAATTAGGTGAAATATAACAAATGCTATTGATATTTTAGAGAATATGCATATGAATGTTAATACCCTGCTTTTTTTCTTCTGTTGTGGTCATATTTCTATCAAATACAAACCCATAATCATTTTTAAAAGGCCTCAGTTGTAAAAAGTTTTCTATCATATGCATGTATCATAATACATTTAACCACTTATAAAAAATGCTGTGCAGGTTATTTAAAAATTTACACATATGCCTACTGTATGGTGCTGCTGTTCTACTCCTAGGTATTCATCCAAGAGAAATAAAAGCATATTCTATAAAAAAAAAAAAAAAAAAAGACTTGCATGCAGATGTTCACAGAATCTTTAATTTAAAATCCAAAACTGTAAGCAATCCCAGAGCCCATCAGCAGGTGGATGGGGAGATAAACGGTGCATATCCACACGGTGGGATTCAAAGGAACGGAGACAATAGTATGAATGAATCTCAAAACAATTATCCTCAATAGCAACAGAAAAGCTAAGAGAGTACATACTGCGTGATTCCATTCATACAAAACTCTAGAAAGTGCAACCTAATCTATCAGAAATTAGGTTAGTGGATTTCTGAGGCTGGCGTGTGGGGAGGGACCACCCCAGGGCAGGAGGAAACATTTGGGGGAACAGCTGTATTCACACATTGACTGTGGAGATCATGTGTGCACCCGTCAAAACTTAATCAAACTGTTCAGTTTGAATATGCATAGCTGTTCAGTTGCTAAGTCATGTCCGATTCTTTGCCACCCCATGAACTGCAGCACGCCAGGCTTCCCTGTCCTTTACTACCTCCCAGAGTATGCTCGAACTCATATCCCTTGAGTCAGTGAGGCCATCCAACCATCTCAACCTCTGTCACCCCGTTCTCCTCCTATCCTCAATCTTTCCTAGCACTGGGTTTTTTCCAATGAGTCACTTCTTCACATTGGGGGCCCAAGTACTGGAGCTTCAGCTTCAGCATCAGCCCTTCCAATGAATAGTCAGGGTTGATTTCCTTTAGGATTGAATGGTTTGATCTCCTTTCTGTCTAGTAGTTTACAGTGAGCCAATTATATGTCAATAAATCTGTTTAAAAGGCGGGAGGGATGCTGTGTGGAATGTTCCATGCCCACGCATGTCTGTGAACTGGTGGAAAGCCTCCATTAGAATCCTTTTGCTTGAGCACTAACTGTTAAAGTAACTTCCTACCAGAACCCCTGCTACCAATCCAACCTTTCTACAGACTCCTCCTGTAGCACAGTTCTGATCAAAATCTGTCCTATGGCCATCACTTCCCAGTGTATTTGTATCTCGTGAACTCTGCACATAAACTCCTCATCTTGGCAGCCAGGAGCCACCTCTCTGCCCCCAACCCCCCTTTCTAAGCTCTTGGTCTCCTGAATCCCGTGTGTCACATGCAAGCTGCGTCGCCAGCTGGGAATGGCCCTGAAGCACATCCCTCCTAGTGCAAGACTTAACTTCCCCACCTGTGAAATGGGACAATAATTATAACCTAACTAAAAAGCTGTTACAAAAATCAAGTGTTTCCAGAGAAGACTGTACACAGTCAGTTCCACCACGTCACCCTCTCTGGCACCAATGTTGGCTCACCCTTGATCTCTCTGATGGCCGATCCCTGCCCGGTCCTTACACTCCCGCTCTGCCCGTCACTCACGACTCATCCCTTCACAGAGCCTTCCTCTGAATTCTGGTCACTGTCTGGTGAACAGACACTTAACAGTGAGCTTGCCAGGCGCCCCAGCCATCTGCTCATCCCACGGGCACGCACTTTCCTCCCCACACAGGTGGGTGAGCTGCACAAGGGCAGGGCCACCTGGCTGGTCCGCGCCTTCTCCACCCTGCTGCGTGGACACTGGGCCACAAGTTCTCACTCAGGGTAGAGGGAGAAGGAACCTGGGTGCCCTGGGCACGAGTCATCGCGACTTAGGCTTCATTTCTCAGCTTCCAAGAAGAAAATAACTCAGGAGTTGTATTCAGGGACGACCTGAGAACTGAACTTACAAATGTGACATGCACAGGGTGGACCAGCTCTGGGACCCCATCCAGATGTGACCACCCTGTGCCGCCTGGCTTATGGGGCAGAACCCGGGTCCCCCGAGGGCCCCCGTAACCTCCACCTCATCTTCCCTGAGTTGCTGCCGCAGCTTGACCTCCATCAAATTCACGACATGTCTGGAGCCTCTCCTGCCTGTTTCCTGTGTACGGAGCTCTCAGTCTTGAGGACAGACACCAACTCGGTGCTCCCCCCAGCCAGGGCCAGGCACTCAGCGGTCACAAGACGAGGCTTTGGGAACCTCGAGACTGAAGTCTCAGCTCCTCATTTCTCTTTGTTTCCAGGGCCTTCCAAGTTTTAAAAGAGAAGAGTTGGGGCTGGGGAGGGAAAAAGGGTATTGCCAGGTCTGCTGAGAATTCCTCAGGCAGAGAGAGTGTGGGAAGGTGGTAAGAAGGGGCAGAACAGGCTGGACTAACTTCACATCGCTCAAGAACAGGAGGGTAGGAGCTGGGTCAGGTCGTGGGCAAAGGGTCAGCATCAGTAAAAGACCACGCTTACACAAGAATTAAAAATCATAAGAGTTGTCATAGTGTGTCTTTTGTAATAAAAAAAAAAGTACACATATATTTTTGGCAACTAAAAATTATAAATGAATTAACTAGAAAGAATTTATTCTATGATGATAATTGAAAATATGCACAAATACTTAAGCAGACATCCTAAGCAACCCAACGTTCAGTGATGGAGGGCTGGTCAACTACAGGGTGACACAGCCCCATGCTGCAGTCTTGGACAGACAGTAAAGATGGTATACGGATGACTGGTGGAAGGAAGGATGCCCAAAGACATTAAAAACTGCCCCCAAATTACCAAGAAGATTATACAACTATCTATAGCGAACAATGCAAATACCTTTCTATATGATTGATGAGAACAGAAAAAGGACCAGAACGATATTTACCAACACCTGATCAGTGACAACTGCTTGCAGTTATAAGCTCTGTAGTCTTTGTTTACCTGCATTTTCTAAATTGTCTACATTCAATATGAGCTATCTGATAAAGACAGGAATTGAGAAGAGCTATACACGTAAGTCAGTCTAAGTAGAAGACATCCAATGTTACAAAGAAACTAATGCAACACAGGTAACTAGTGTGTAAAATAATAACAATATGCTTGTGTGTTGAACTTTGAACATTTTATCTTGAAAGAGCATGAAAAATACTTCGATCTAACCTCTCACTACTACAAGAATCCTCCTACAACAGCCATCTGGGTATTTCGTGAGGATATAGCAGTGGCGGGGAGGGAGAAAAAGAAGAGAGGAATGGTGAGGGGGGTGGGGAGTGACCTCCCACAGCGTGTCCATGTACACTCATTCACGTCGGCGGCAAACGGGAGCACGGACCAAAGTAGGTCACTTGGCTTGGGAGGGAAGACATGCATAGTCCAGTAGGTAAGAAACCGATCAGGCCCAGGTGCTGTCTGAGGACTGAGGGCAGTGAATGCAGGGGTGGAAGCCGGGGGGACGCAGGGTCTGTCCTTGCCGCTGGGGTCCCCAAGCAAGTGCTTGCCTGTGCTAGGCTACGAATTCAAGGTGCACATGCCTCCCCGTAGCTCTGAGGCTGCAATGTGAGAACCCCATTTGCAGACGCTCTGTCTGCCTCCATCTCAGCCCAGTCACCCAAGAGGTCCAGAGTGGCAGTAAAGTGGAAAGTGTGGGGAGGATGCGCCCCTCTGCTCTCCTGCCCCTGCCTGGGGGACCCAGAGGAGGCAGCTGGCCCCCACATCTGGCTTCCGTCTGGACATCCATCCCAAAGCTGATCTCACTGGGCTCTCAGAGGTGTCTCCTTTCCAAAAATCCGAGTGCTAGCTCCCCAGGTCCCTGCCTGAGCCCCTCCGCCCTGACGATCGGTCCCCTGGCCCCTCAGCCTCCATCTCTTGGGTGGTAGCGACCTGGAGAGTTATGTCTGGGCACTCAGTGACTCTCCCGGCTCATTTAGTCCCCAAGCAACTGTGTAACTCTTCCCGGTCCTCAGTCCTGTCTGCTGGAAACACCTACTGTGTTTCTGTTTCCCAAGCAGACCCAGGTTAATGGGGAAGGAGTGAGAGGAGTGCTGAGCCCTGCTGTCCTGGGTTTTCACTGGCAGTCGAGAGAGCATCACTTCCAGGACAGGCCACTCACCCGGGCCTCCAGGGTGAACCTGCTCTCTGCTGAGCAGCCCCAGTTGTTAAGAAGCTTAACGCACCTCATGGAGCTAGAATCTGCCTCCCTGCAGCCCTAGCCATTACTCTCCGCTCTGACACAAGAAGCCATCCAGCTTCCCCAATTTTTCTTCTTATGCTTCAGATGTTTGGAAGAAGCTGTATCTCCCCAAAGTCTTCTTTCCCAAATTAAATATCGCCAGTCCTCCCAGCCATTTTTCTTCAGACAGGATTTTTATCTTTCCCTTCACTCTCCCGAGCCGTCTCCCTTGAGTCAAAGTTTATGGATATAATTCTCCCATCATGCACAAAACAGAACAAAAAACTTCACATTCTGTATGGCCTTTAAGGAGGACAGTTAAATAATGACCTCCTTTACCTGATCATCACACTGATTTTAAAGTTAATATTTTTACTTCTATATTGGGGGTGAAAGTGAAGAAGAAAGTGTTAGTTGTTCAGTCGTGTCCAACTCTGCAAGTCCATGGACTGTAGCCTGCCAGGCTCCTATGTTCATGGAATTCTCTAGGCAAGAATACTGCAGTGGGTAGCCATTCCCTTCTCCAGGGGATCTTGCCAGGGCAATTCCTACTTTTTTGTCATATTGTGTTCCCAATACTCTTGGACTTTTCTCCTTTCCACAGGCAATGAAGTCATATCCCACACCCCTGCAAATTTTTACAGTAATTTTAAATATTCAATTTTAAATTGGATGAAGGTAGTCAAAGGTACAAACTTGCAGGAAATTAGTAAATTTTACTACCCCTCCTTACTTCCACTTACTTGCTCTGTGCAATTGTTTTGATCGATGATCCTTAGCAGCTGCCATTGTTCTGATCCTGACTTGTTTGCCTCAGATGCTGACTATCTAGATTTTTGCTTAATGCAAAATGCAGATTTGATAATCATGGCTTTTAGCCATTTAAGTCTTTGAAAAAGGCAGAACCAAAAACAGAGGCTATATCCAAACTCTGAATGATGCTTTTTAAAACCAGCCATCCAAACAGGTTTCTCATGGGCACTTTAGAGCCCAATGTGCCTTCTAATTAGTCCACACACTAAGGCTCTATTCCAGTCACCCCCTTGCCCCCTTCCCCTGCTCCGGCTATCACCACCTCGCATGTCAAGGGGCATTCCCATATCACCCCTCGGATTTCCATCTCCTGACTTCATCCTCTGAGCCAAGCTCCCCAGAGAACTCCCTCTGAAGAAACTGGTTTCTTCAGCAGATTCACCGATTTTTCTCCTTCTCAGGAAATTTTGTGATCTATATTCAGTGTCCCAATCTTTTCCAGCTGTCATCATGGCAAACTTTTCTGTCAACTTTTCGATATATATTTTCTTCAAGTCTAGAGTATGTGTCTGTCTAGTATCTACTTCTTTTGCCTTATAAGGTGTTTCCAGTTCTTAATCTTCTTTCATTTCCAGCACTTCTTGGGCAGGTTATGTGCCTTTTCTCTAAAAACGACTTAGCTCAGCATTTCTCAAACTAGGTTCCATGAAACATTAAATAGTAATGCATAAAAGCTGCGTTCTGTAGCAGATGATTTTGGTAGATCCTGCACATTATAGCTGACTTCTGGTGATTCACAGGGTACATTAATATATTAAAGGCTCAGAAATGTCCTACAGTAAAGAAACCAGCTCTACTGTATTTAACCCCAAATCTCCCCCAACTTAATTAGCCATAGGACTCTTCCTGGAATATGTATTGATAGTTCTGAAATCAGGCTCTCTGAGAACCTTCAAACATAGCTAGAATGCTGCTGCTGCTGCTGCTAAGTCACTTCAGTCGTGTCCGGCTCTGTGTGACCCCATAGACGGCAGCCCACCAGGCACCCCCATCCCTGGGATTCTCCAGGCAAGAATACTGGAGTGGGTTGCCATTTCCTTCTCCAATGCATGAAAGTGAAACGTGAAAGTGAAGTAGCTCAGTCGTCTCCGACTCCTAGCGACCCCACGGACTGCAGCCTACCAGGCTCCTCTGTCCATGGGATTTTCCAGGCAAGAGTATTGGAGTGGGTTGCCATGGCCTTCTCCGCACAGTTAGAATACAGCTCACTGATTGATTGATACCAGTTTAAAGGACAAGTTTGTCTCTGTATCTGAGTTTGTTCAACATTTACTGATTCTGTGCTAATTTACAAAACAGTCGGTGCCCTGATGTTACTTAAAATCTGGTGGTAGAAGACAGAAATGTAAACAACCAGAATATAAGTAGAATATCAACTGATGTTCAACGGGATAATCAAAGAGGATATGGTGAATTCACCTGACATGTACTGGGGAGGATTTAAAGGGGCGACATTTCGGTTAGATTCAAAAACATAAAGAAAACATCAAAGGGCCTCAGTGTGAGGTTTGAAAGGTCATTTACACAATTTCAATTTTGGAAATGACATTGAGGCAAGTAACTCCTTCAGTAAATCACATATCAATACCTTATGGGTTTTTTAACTTTTCCTAATATTCATCCAATATGCCTTTTGTCTGATTTCCTCATGAAACATACTCCAGTTGTAAAATGTCTAAAATCAAAAAACATGAAGACTCTTACCAGACTTCTGGCAGATTATTTCACTGTTGCCTGAGACTATTTTCTTTCTTGATGACTATATTCTGTGTCATTTTAAGTTACTGTAAGTAGAATATTTTAGTTGATACTTTAGCTAAACCATACCTTTCCTGTTCAGTAGTATTTTTTTTTTAAATTGAAGGATAATTGCTTTACAATGGTGTGTTGGTTTCTGCCATACAACAACAAGAATCAGCTATTGTGTACATGTATACCCTCCCTCTTTCACCTCCCTACCACTGCACACCCCATTCCATCCCCTCTAGGCTGTCACAGGGCACCGAGCGGTGCTACACTGCAACTTCACACCAGCCATCAGCTTTACACACAGCACTGTATGTGTCTCAATGCTCACTAGCTTTTATATATTATTTTCTTATACCGCAAATGCAACTTGATGTACGCTCGGTCACCTCACTTATGTCTGACTCTGTGACCCTGTGGACTATAGCCCACCAGGCTCCTCTGTCCACGAGATTCTCCAGGCAGGAACACTGGAGTGGATTGCCGTGCCCTCCTCCAGGGAATCTTCCTGACCCCATGGATCAAACCAGCATCACCTGCATTGCAAGCAGATTTTTTACTGCTGAGCCACTGGGAAGGCCCCAACTTGATATGTATCCATATTAAATTAATATTGAAGCACTCCGTTTTGATTCTGGTTTTGTCCCCTGACACAGTCTGTCTCCCTGCAGCTCCCTGTCCTTCCTGACCACAGGTTTACTTTCTCTGTCCCTACCTACATCCTCAGGTGAGTCAGTCCTGAAAAGTTACCAGGCCAGGGCTGAGTCTGGACATCTGAGCCCTGCAGACTCACAGAGGATGGCAGCATGAGCAGGATGTGGAGGAGCGCTGCAGGGACCCCCTCAGCCCAGGGCGGGGAGAGACGTGGGCGAAATACCAGCAAGTCCCACTGGGGGGTCGTGGGTGATGGTGGAAGCTCAGAGCAGAGAGCGATCTGGAGTAGGTGGGGGAGGCTCATCTGAAAGTAGGCAGGGCTGCAAGAAGGAGCCACAGCCTGGAGGGGAGGGTGGGGGCCGCACGGACACAGAGAGAAACACCGCAGAGGAGCGGCGGGGCTGGGGAGGGGAAGCAAGGGGCAAACCGGAACCGCGCCTGTGTCCCCGCACGCGGCCGCAGGTGAGCCCGCGCCATAACCCACGCACAACAGGGAGGAACGCACCTCTTGGCACACAGTGATGGAGGGACGCTCCAGAATCCACGGGAGGTGTTGGGGGCAGGTCCCGCTGGAGGTGGGCTCGCAGGAGACCAGGACACCTGGACACACACAGCTTGGGGAAGCAGCACTGGTGACTGACATCGTGCGGAGGGACACCTCCCCCCTGCCACCTCGAGATGGTCCGGAGCAGGGGAGAAGGGGAAGAAGCAAGAACTGGGGGGAGTTTCTGAATTTAAGAGGGAAGACCACAGGACATCCCGGCCAGCCCAGGGCAGAAGGCACAGCATCCCATCTGCTGAACTGAATGAGCGGCAGCTTACAAAGAGCAGCTGATGCCAGCCTTGTATGTCCAAACTCATGTCAGTGTTGGGACACACGACTTTACGTGGACATGCTGGTCTTGAGTCTCATCACACCTCAGAGAGGCCGGGAGCCCCTCTCCAGGGTGGCCACCGGCCTCCCGGGAGGCCTGGTCCTTGCAGAGGAGAGGATCCAGGCTGAGATGCACCATCCCACTGGATGCCTTTCCTCAGGTGCCTCCAGCTGCCACATGACTGGGAGGGAGGGAGGGAGGGAATTGGGGCAGTTGCTTCTAACTCAGCTCACTGTTCTGGCCCTTAACACAGAGAAGCCCCAACCCACGTTAGCACGCTGCTCATTAATCAAGCACTGGCTGCCAATTAATGGCCAGCTGTGTGGCTGCAGCGCCTCTAATAGCCTCTGCTTCAGTCCGGCGAAAGTTTGAGCAAATGATTTTGGCAGGAGGAGCAGGGAGCCTCTGAGTCCTGAGAATGCCTGGGGGCAGTCACCCTGCAGTGAGCCTGTGATCTCACGTGTAAGTGACCCGAGGGCCCCTCGATGGCCTCTCCACACCCCTCCCCCACCCCGATGCACTGGAGACAAGGCTCTCCTTCCATCTCTGGCTGGGGCTGGGTACCCCCACATCACTGCCAGGCAGCCAGCCAAGGAAGAAAGCGCTGACTCATTGCTCGTGGCAGCGCCTAGGCTGGGCGTTTCTATCAGCCCAGCACCCAGGCTAACAGAACAGACACTCAGAGTCACTCCTCAATAAGTGTCTTTCAACCTGTAATCCCATTTATTGCCATCTTTAAGGGAGCATTGATTCAGCTGGGGCTTCACCTCCCATCTGTCTCAATCCGATCAATGTCCTGTCCCCTTCCATCCAGGCTGACACAGGAGGGACCCTTGAGGGGACAGGAGGGCCTCTCCCCCATTTACTTCACTGCGTATGAAAGGAGTTTTTAAAATCACCTGGGGAGTCCTGAGTCTGGGTAGTTGATCTGACCCTCAGCTGCTCAGCTGACCTTGAATTTGGAGCAGGGAACCCAGGTCACAGACCAAAACCACAGACCCTCGGGAGACCCAAGTACAACTCAGCCAGAAGGCAAGTTCTGAATTTCTTCTCTGCATCTTCCCGTCTTTCCCGCTTTCCCACCTGAGTTAATAACACCAGGATCCAGCCACCCAAGCACTGGCCCTCAGCTCCCTCCCGCTGCCCCTCCGCTGCATCCTCTTCTCTGTGCTGTTCCATGAATCACACCTCACATCCATTACCTCCCCTCAGGTCAGACTCTGGACATCTCCCATCCACACCTGGGCAAGAGCTCATCAAAGACCTCATCGCTCTATGTACCACCTCCACAGCTGCCTGCCTCCCTGGGATGATGCGCCTGCTAAACCATCTCCCATCTCCACACCATCCCTGACTCTCCAGGGCTGGGTGACTCACTGCAGGTGACACAGCTGTCTGAGGCCACCTGTAACTGGCTGCTCTCCCAGCAGAGATGCCCCCTACCCTGGGTGTTCCGATGGAGGGTAGGGATCAGATCTTGTGTTGTTACCGCCACCGTCTGCAGAATAACCCAGCTCAGCCGACGTGCAGTACACGTTTGCTCATGGAAGTTACCACCAGCTTCCGGCCAAGAACACCTGGGTCAGCGAGCCCTTCTTTAGGGGTGTTTTTGGGGGCATTTCTTTGGCATCCAGTGTCAGAAAATTACAGTGACTGGGGTTCTTAGAGGACAATCTGTAAACCTGAAGAGGGTCGGAATCAGTTATTCATCACTGAGCCTTGAAAGCTCACAGAATCCGTCTGTCACTGAAGACTTCGCTGTGCCCAGACATCTCAGAGCGCAGAGGACAGAGAGCCAGTGTCTGCACTGCTCGGGACCCTGTGCATGTGAGATCTGCACCCGGGAGTGGAGGGGGCACAGGCGGGCTGTGGAATAAGCCTGTGGGCGGCCAGTGTAAGTGCCCCTCTGCCCAAACCTTGTGAATTCACAAAAAACGTATCCAATTTCTGGGGAGGCTTTGGACGGAGTTTTTCCCCTGGCCCCAGAGATTAACACACCTGCCAAAGGTAAGTCTGCTAAAGAAGGTAAAAACTCACCTTGACCTCCCCCCCCAACCCCTGCCTTCTAGCCCTCCACTCCCCAAGCAATGACTCCTTCCTCTTGGTCCCCATGCCTCTAGCCAGAGGAGAGCAGGAATCCCGACGCTTGCCTGAGGCTTGGGCCTTGGGTTTATAGTGTTAACATCTCTCTTAACAGTTGGCAAGAAAGATGGCTACAAAAGAAAGCACCATCCGCCTCAGCCGGACAAGAACTAAGGGCTGATTCACTCTGCAGAGCCACCTCCTTCTGCTTCTCAGCACTGAGGATCCAATGGGGATGCAGATGCATTTGCTGTCACTCACCTCCCTTCCTATCCATCCCAGTTCTGGAGGTTTATCCCCAAGGAAGCCCCCTGCACCTGCACAGCTCCAGGGTGGCCCACAGTTGCAACATCATCAGAGACCCAGCCTGGAGCAGATGGATCTTCAGGAGACAATGCTTCTCTCCACCCACTCTGGCCAGCAGCTGGGGAGTGATTGTGGCCACCTGTAACTTGTGGCCTGTAAATTGTGGTTCAGGTCTGTGGTGGCTAGCGTCTTAATTGTCAGGTCCCTCAAGGGCCTCTGAGCCAGAAATGCCCAGAGAAGCCCCTCGGATCCCTGTCCCACAAAACCAATGAGATCGTGTTTGTTGTGCTGCTATAAGCTCAGGGGTACCTCGTTAGCATGCATTCAGCTAACCGTGGTTTCCTTCAACAAGGGGCAGAATTAGTCTCCTCTCCCTTGATCACCCAGAAGCCCATAGTCCAAGCTGTCCCAGTCTGGGCTGCAGCCTCAGAATTAGGAAGTGGGCAGAAAGGGGCTACCTGGGCTGCCTGCTCTATGCCAACCACAAGCTGGGAGCTTTCATCAACTGGAGTGCTGTCCATCGTCCCAGCAGCCTCCACTCGACCAGTGAGGAGGCAGAGATCAGGGAGGCGACTGGCTTAGCCCATATCATGGGCATGCACAGAGGCCACCAGAACCCCATCCCCGAGCTCAGACCAAAGCATCAGGCACAGATTTGGCCAAGAAAAAGTCATCCTCCTTCCTGTAAAATATCATCATCTCTGTCTTCTGTACAACGCCCAGGCTTCTAGAGGAGGGAGAAAAGGCTGGAGCAGCAGCCACTTGGCTCTAGAAACTGGTTACGAAGCAGAAGTCCAGATGTTTTCTTTTTTGTCTCTAAGCATCAAATCACGCAGCAGCTTGCAACACTCTGTGTGGCCCAGCTGAAGAAATTCTATGCATTGCTTCAAGGACCTAACTCACAACTCATCTTAAACCATCACAAGAAAAGTCCCATTAGGGGGAGAGGGGAGGTGTGTGTTAACGAGCTGAAGTGTGAAGATGGGTATGAATAAGGAGCAGCGTGAACACAGCACGCCCAGCAAATGAAATAATTACCCAGCTTACCGTTGTTACAACGCAATAAATTTCACGCAATTCCTAAAGGCCAACCCAGTTTTTTCTTCCTTTTTTTCTATCCACTTTTTACATTTTCGAAATTATACTTTAATTAGCATAACATTTAAATTAGCGAATGGAATCTTAATTAGTGGAAGAAATAGACTTTTGTTGGAGTGGTAACTAAAACAAATAAATCCACTTCCTCTTTCAACAGCCGCTTGCTTATGGCGCGTTTAATAGCCTAGCGTACCATAAACAATTTGAGAGAAAGATAAGTAATTAAATTAGAAGACATACCGGCCAGCTCCCAGCTCTGAGGAAGTGCTTCTTCTCTTTCTCTCTCAAAAGGGCCCCCTCTCCTCTCCCCTCACCCTGGTGGGTCTTCAGGCTTTCAAAACAAATAGGGGTCTCTCTAGATTTTGTTGTGTGTTTCCCACAATGACAATTTCTTGATAAGTAGCAGGATAAAAACATTGCTTCCAGTCCCCCTGCTCTGTTTTCCCTCTGAGATGTCCTGTTTTAATTATCTGAGCCAAGGAAGGAGCTCAATAGATCAGATTGAAACAGTGGCTGGTGGACAGGCACCAAACCATCCCCCATGGCTGGGGCACTCTGCCGAATGACGGGCTCCACCCCACACGGGCCCAGCACAGACCAGAAGCATCAGCTGCTAGAAAAAGGACAAGAACAAGGACAGAAACTGCTAGACATCAGAGGGTCCCTTGGAGCTGATGAGAGTTTTAGAGCCCACAGATGGTCCTGCCTGCCCGCCACATCTCAGCTGAGAAAGCTGAGACTCAGGAAGATGAAGGACTTTTCCCAGGTTGGGATGGAGGTGATTTCCCCTTCATTCAGACTTTCCGGCCTCAGCCTGTGCTCTGTGCACCGTGTTCTATCAGACGCTCATCCCCAGTGGCTAAGGGATCCCTGACCCAGCCCGCCACCCTCTACTCAGCCACGACTCAGAACCAGCCCAGCCCTGGGAACAGCTCCAGCTTGACTCCTGCGATCAGCATCTGGTCCCTTCACAAAGAGACCTGAAGGATGCGGTCCCACATCCTGATGCTCCTGTCCCCACCTTGCCAACAAGAAGACCAGACAAGACAGCCTCTTGGTGCATCACCCTGCTTCTCCCAGGAGAATTCACCCAACAAATGCACCAGATGCGTGAACTTGGGAAGTTAATCTACCCCTCTAAGCCATCTGCTTAGTTTATTAATTCCTTCATTCAGGGTTTCTGTTTATTCAGTAAATACTTATTCAGTGCTTCCTGTATTCCAGTCATTTCCCTAGAGAGAAACACAGGGTGAACAAGACACATAAAAGTCCCTGTTGGCATGGGCTTGCGAGCCTAACAAAGAAGTTAGACTATGAGACAAACAACATGATATGATGTGGAGGGAAAAACGCCATGAACAAAATAAAGGGGTTAATTCACAAAGTATGGTTGGGGCAAACCTGCCTTGGGACCCAGCTCTCAAAACGAAGGAAGACATCTGATGGGCAGGGAGAACCCTTCCGGGCAGAGGGACTCTGAGGGCAGAGACCCTGAGGCAGGAACAGCTCTGTGTCTGAAAAGAGCGCAGGGGCTGTGGTCAGAGCAGGTGTAGGAGGCTGGGGAGTGGAGAGACCCACTGGCACACAGGACCTTGGCCACTGTCCATGGTCCCAACTCTGGGTCATCAGGAAACTCGGCCACAGTTGTACTTGCCTCATAAGGGAAACTCCCTGATCAGCATGTCTTGGACGATGACTGGCACACAGCAAATGCCCTGTAAATTATAACTACAAGAACTACATTTATAACTAAGACCATGTGTTGTAACAATGACTCAAATGAGAAGGGTTTTCTCTGCACACAAGAGGCACAGTGGGTGTAGCAACTGCCTATTTGGAAATCCCTCCATTTGTTTCACACTGCCAGTTTAACCCTTATTAGTAAACCTGGGAAGTGCCAATGTCTGAAAACTACTAGGAGAGTGGGTGGTCTCACTTGCCCTTGACCCATAGGGAGAGTTGGGGTGGGAGAGGGGATGGGTACCCAGGGCTCTGGACCCCCAGGAGTTCCGGATGGTGAACTTGAGTCCCATCAACTCAACAGGGTTGAGACCCATCAACTCTAGGGATGATTATGTGACAAAGCAGAGTATCTCAATAACACAACCAAAGTCTGTGCTTCAATTTACTTCCAAAATCAGAAGAGCTGCTCAGCCAGGACTGCTGATCCCCTGACATCTGTAACAATGACAAGACAGGTTACTTCTACAGAGATGCATATCGAGGAATCTGAATCCTCAGCCCCACCTTGAGTTCATTCCACTAAATTCCGGTACTTGCCATGTGTCTTTCTTGCTGTCAGGAATACATCCTTAGTTAAGTGATTGTATAATGATAGCTTTTACCCTTGATTAGGAGGCTAAATGTGACAATAAGCATGAATGACTTTATATATTTGAAAGATATTAAAAATTAAAAATGTTTGAGACTTTATTATGTGCCAGGCATCATCACAAGTGTTTCAAATGTACTGGCTGTCACTCAGCCTCATGGAAAGCATGTACAGCAGGGTTTGTTCACTCCCATGGCACAGGCGAGGAAACTGAGGCCCACAGAAGGGGAAGATCACTTAGCACAGAACAAGTGGTGGGGCAAGACCGGAACCCTGAAAAGGGTGGAAAACGGCCCGGGTCCAGCCAGGAGAGAGGGGAGGGGAGTGTCACGGACACGGCTGGCCTTCACCGGGTCAACACAAGACTCCCTGCAAGAGGTGGGACCTTGGGCGGGTCTTGATTGAAGGGGAGGTTTCGCACCCAGAGCAAATTATATGGGGAGTCTTCCTGAAAGTCCAAAGCAATTTGGAAAAGGACTAGGACCAAAATAAGGGTTCCAAACAAAAGAAGTGTCCCTTCTCTTCCCTCCTCCAATGTTCCTCAGGAACAAGTCCACAGAAGAAAAAGCTTTTCCAGCCACAGCCCCCTCAGTTCCTCGCTGGCCAGGCAACTGCAGAGAGCAATAAAACTTTAATGGCTCCCAGTGGGTCGATTCTGCGAGAAGGAGAGTGCTATAAATCTCACCTGATGCTTATGTGCAGCTTAAAAAACAAACGGCTCCAATCATACCTAGCAGGGCCAGCCAATCTCCCCAGCATGGAGATGTGGCAAAGTAGGGTTTGCCCACCTGCAGGGCCCAGGGAAGGAGAAGTCTAGGGAGGAAGGCAGGGGTGGAAGAAGGTCAGCTGCGGGATGAACCTTAACCACTCTGCAGGGACGGTTTGATGCAAAGACTTGAGGCCATTCTGCCAAGCAGGCGTGGACAAGGCAACCTGGTGGATTGCCTTGAGAGCTGCAGGAGACACTGATGGAAACACCAGCCTGGCTGCCAAGAGACCTACTGACTCTCTCCAAGTCCATGGGAGACCCAGTACCTCTAGGGACTCCCGTCACCGTGGCTGGTCACCCAGCAGCTCTGAGCACCTCACTACCTGGTGAGAGACATGTGATATGCCTGAGCCCCAGACACAGGGGACCTGGACGTTTAAGGAGCAAAGCACCTCTTCCCAGCAGCACCCCCGCTGTCTCTCACCATGAACCCACTCCAGCTCCACCCACCCTCTTCCTGTTGAGCCCTCAGCCCTCACCCACCCAGAGCCTCTGCAGGACCACACAGCAGGACCCCATCAAATGACTGGTGTGCTCCGGTGACGCACTTGGTTGGAAGAAAGTGTGCTAACAAAGCTAAAGAGATAAGTCCCAAATCTAGAATGATTTTCAAAGTACTCTCAGAAATGCAGTCACCATGTTGCTATTAATAATCACAATCACAATTAACAGCAAGGATCAAGGAAGGCTCACCGTGTGTCAGACCCAGAGCTAAAGTTCTCCTAAATGCATTAACGTTATTTAACATGCAGAATAACCTGAGTCAGAGACAGACTCCAAGACACAGAGAACAAGTGGATGGTGACCAGAGGGGAGGATGGTGAGGGGCAGTGAGTGAAATAGTTGAAGGGTATTAAGAGACGCAAACTCCCAGTTAGGAGATGACTATGTCATGGAGATATAATGCACAGCCTGGGGAATATACTCACCACCTTTGTAAGGGGATACATGGTCACTAGGCTTACTGTGTGGCATTTCATAAAGTATAGATATAGCAAGTCACCATGCGGTACACCTAGTGTAGCATCTAGTAGAAGTCAATTATACTTCATTTTTTTTTTAATTCCGAGACACAGGCTTTTTTCCCTCTTTAACAAATTATGAAGCTAAGATTCAAAGGGTCAGTAATTTTCCAAAGCTATTCAGACAGAGAAAGGAGAAAGAGGTAGAAATGAAGTAATCTTGACTCCAAAGACCATCCTTCCTCCTGAGATGGTATAAAGAAAAAAATTAGAGGCTAATATTTTAAATTACATATAAAATTCTAAAAGCTAATGCTTACAGAGTATTTATCATACTGCAGACACCATGCTAAGCACTTTACATGAGTGAATGCACTTAATCTTCACAAAAAAAAAATCTAAATAGATACAGTTATTGCCCTCATTTGACAGATGAAGAAACGGAAAGTGGAATAGACCAAGGCAGTTATACAAGATCACATGGGGGGTTAAGGATGGGAGCCTGGAGGAAACTTGTGTCTCTGGGAATCTCAGAACTTGGACTTAACCTGCCATGTTCTGCGACAACAAACCAGGAATCACCGGTAGCCACGAGAGCACAGGTTTGAGCATGAGCATAATATTCCGACTCTGGCTGCTGTCAAGACCCAAAGATCAGGACAGGTATATAAGGGCCCAGAATCCACAGGAGGGAGGCTGGAGGCTGACGGGGCCCCCAGCTCTGGAGCACCTGCTGGACCACCATGCCGGTCACATGGGGGGCTTCAGGGGGCCCTGGGGTCCCAGCCAGACCCTCCTGCTGAGGACCACCTGCTCTCATGTTAGGGCTTAAGGCTTCCTCCAAGGAGGAGGCTCTTTGAACTGGGGGGGGGGGGGGGGGGGGCGGTGGGCAGGAAATGTTGACCCCGAGTTTGAAGGTGAAAAGACACCAGCACAAGCGATGTATATTCCCAGATTCTCCAAGAAATGCATGAGCCGTGAGAAACCTGCCCGTGACCTGGGGTACGCGCGATCCTCATCACCCACCAAGTCTGCATTTACGAGTGCGTCTACTCACAGAAACTCACTGTGACCCCCCATCCGTGCTTGTGGGGCTTTCACATTCCTCCCCAAACACGAGCAGCGAATGCCAAGTCACCAACACACGTGTCCCCGGCTCAGGGGTCAAGGGCACCCTTGGCTCTCTCGATCCAGCTCAGACTCATGAACTGGTGTCCCTCTTGAGGTTGACTAGGTGCTGCAGATTTTGCAGTTTTTGCTTTTCTTGGTGCTTTTGCTGTTTTAAATGCCCCCGAGAGCAATGCTGAGTGCTGCCTGGTGTCCTAAGGGCAGGACACTGGGACATGTGTGTTACAGAGGAAATGTGTGTGTTAAGATGAGCTTCATTCGGGTGTGTTACAGGGCTGCTGGCCGTGAGTTCAGAACTAATGAGTGGATGATATAGATTAAATCATGTGCTATTCAAATAGAAATGCATAGAAAACAAGGTCAGGCACTGAGCAGTCGATGGAGATGTGACCAGAGGCTCTCAACTCCTGTCCTCCCTTAGGAGCAACGCTGTGGGACCCACTAACTCAGGCGCTAAGACGCCTTCGCAGGACAGAACTACCACAGATGATGAAAAGTCTGTGATCTGTGCTGTGATTCAGAGAAGACTAGCTACTACCTGCTCTGGTAGCCAGATGATCTTGAGAAATCCACTTCCACCTCGTTTTTGCTGTTTAGAGAAGGATGGTCACTACAGCTTCTGCCTCAGGTAAGACAGTGAGGTCAAGGGTGTGGCCTGGCACCTGTACAGGCTAGACAAGGTGGACGGACCGAAGCTGTTACAAAGCTGTTGTCACCAGTAGTCCTTCCCCACCCCCCGGGGGAGTCACACAAAGCCCATCATGGACCATCTCCCTCCTCTGCAGACTGCACTTCCTGGCTAATGCCAGGAGCCACCCAAGCTCTGGAGGACCATCTCCTGAGGTTAACACAGATGATGCAGTGGTTACACCTCTGTCAGGCTCATCACCTCCGCCCCAGACATCAGGCTCAGGAGCCCCAAAGGGCCCGGTACCACCTCCAGGAGAAGCCCCTCCACCTTCCCCACTTTACCCCAGCCCCTTTTCCTATCTCCTGCCTCCTCTCTCACAGCTCAGCTAACATACCCCACGCTTTATCCTAGTGACAACCCATGCCAGCCCCTCATCCACAGGTATGCTGTCCGCCACCCTTGCCACGCTCCCTCCATCCAATTCCACCCTGGCCTGGTCACCCTCTCCTAAAGCCATCATGCCCAGGCTCATGGCAGGCAGCACAGCCCTCCAGGCATCCTCACTACCAAGTCACGTTGTGGACAATCTCTCCTCCAACTGCCTCCTTCACTCTTCCCCTTTGCCTCCCCATGTGCAAATCCTGAGGAAGAGTCTGATCTGTGCTCTGTTACTGGAATGAAATTTCACCTGGGCTCCCAGAAGCCAGCACTTCTCTACCCCGAGGCTCAGCTCAATTTTTCTGAAGCACAAGCCTAGTGACATCGCTCCTGCCCAAACCCTCACTTACCACCCTTGGATTATAGCATCAGGTACACACTTGTCAAGGATGTGGCAATGTCCTCCCCGACTTTCACGGCTCCGACCTGCTCCCTGCAGATAGTGCCTAGACAGATGGCCCTGCCTCCATCCCCGAGCACACTTGACACCTGCCTGGCATACTTGTTTACCTGATCTGTCACCTCCTCCCTGAAGCCTTTCCTGATCTCCCAACATTAAGAAAAAAAAAATGATGCCTTGCTCTTCTGGGTCATCACTGGACTCTGTTGCTACTTCTACTGAGGGATGTACATTCCGTCCTAATACAGAAATGCACAAGATTGTCTTAAACACCTGTCTGGATGATTAGACCTAGGGGATAAGAACTGGCTGCAATGTGTCCTCTCTCCTCAATGGTGAGCACATAGTAGGACCCTGTGTCCTTGTGTTTAAAGAGGTGGTTCTGGAGGTTTTCTTGGTCACTGAAGAGTGGCTATAATGAATGCTTTAAGCTCAGTGGTGAATGTTATGCAGTCACGTCCAAGCAAATGGAATGGAGAGAAATGGAGTGTATGTGCCTCCCCCAGGCAGAGACCGTCCAAGAGTAAGGCCCCCATCTCTTCCCTCCTCCTGGCTCCCCATCAATATCTAGTCTAGAGATGTGGAGTCCTCAAGATTCAAAAATGTTTCACTTACTATAATCTTTATCCTCAAGGACCAAAAAGGCAACACCCTATTGTCCAATCACTCAAGAAGCACCAATTTTACTTGGTTATTTACTGCTCTCCAGATAGACAGAGGAAGAGAAAAATAGGTCAACACACAAAGAGAAACCATCAACACTGTTAGTTCAGTTCAGTTCAGTTGCTCAGTCATGTCCGACCCTTTGCAACCCCATGAACCGCACCACGCCAGGCCTCCCTGTCCATCACCAACTCCTGGAGTTTACTCAGACTCATGTCCATTGAGTTGGTGATGCCATCCAAGCATCTCATCCTCTGTCGTCCCCTTCTCCTCCCACCTTCAATCTATCCCAGCATCAGGGTCTTTTCAAATGAGTCAGCTCTTCGCATCAGGTGGCCAAAGTATTGGAGCTTCAGCTTCAGCAACACCGTTAGAGCTGACCCTTACCTACTGAGTGGGCTTCAGGTGCCCAGCCAGGGGGAAGCAAGTCTTTTGGGGGAAGTCGAAGCAGAGGTCACCTGGAAGTTGAGGAAGGAAGGTGCCCAGATACCTGGACGGAGCAGATAACACCTGGTAACTCACTGAGCTCTGAGTTGGGGCCCATGAGGGTGAATGGAAAGGATACTGGCATATGTCAGTTGCTCTCTAAAAACAGAAATATACAAACGTGTCCGTCAAGACAGCATTTTCCATGGAACCAAACTTAAGCAGAAATTTGCTGTGACAGACAGTGTGGAGTTGCAATTTACAGGATTTACAAAAAAGACATTGAATGACACCATGGGAAAATGCCTTCAACCCCACTTTTGTAAGTGGTGGAAAAACACCGTTCAATTGCCAGATTCCGTATTGATCCTCATAAAGACAGAGGACATCACATGGATTCCTGGTGTGGGGAAGGCATTTCTTTATGGAAGACAATGCCATCTACCCATCATTAGTGTGGCACGTTTTCTGAAATGTGGTCACAATGGATTTGAACCCAGTCCAACCCTATACTCTTAACTAGTCCCCTTGCTTTCAAGAGCAAGTGTCGGCAAATGCCTCTGTGTGGAGAGACCCCACCTCCTGCCATGGAAACAAGGGGAGCCTGGCCCTCAGACCTGGTGGTCCCAGCCTGAGAAACACAGACCCCTAACAGAACTACAGCAGTCAGCACAGACTCAGACTTCCCTACTGGCCAGCAGGATTTATCCAACCAACATTTCCCAGCTTTGTCTCTGATCTTCAACGTAGATGGAGTCTCTTGGGTGGGTGCCCTGGGCAGCTCAGAATGGCCCTTTATGAAAGAAGAGGCTTTGTCCAAATTAACCCTTTCCTGCCTGGCTTAAAGGATGCTCTCTCAAACACTCACCTGATTGCACACTCCTCACGGGCATTGGGAGTGTCTATCTTCCTGATGCCCTGGCCCACAGGAAGGACTCACTCACTAGTTGCTCAGTTAATAAGATGCTTCTTCTCTGTTTCTCCAGGAAGAAATATAAGAATTATTTACTAACATGGGTCTTTAAGACACACATTCCTTCTTTCTGTCTAAGGGGAAGGAGAAGATTATAAACATCTTTGAAATAAAACAATCTAAAGAGATGCAAACAGAAAAGATGCGTGTTCAAAACTAAGCTTTAAACAACTACAACTTGTGTGTCATCACATCCTAAAACATACCTGCAGGCACCCTCAAGGGTATAACCCTGTCTTCAGACCCTTGCCTAATATTTCTTAGTCCAGGTCTAGCCAGTCCCTGCCACCTGCTCTCAATTACACAAGATGGAAACACTAACCAGGGACAGAGGAGCCTGGTAGGCTTCAGTCCATAAGGTGGCAAGTGTCAGACACCACTAAAGTGACTCAGCATGCATGCATGCAAACATGCAATTGCTAACTAATTCCTTCTCACCTCCCTCCTGTGGCCCCACCTTCACCAGACCTAAGTTTCTGTCAGCTCTTCTTCCCCAGGTGAGTCAGGAATCACTGTTCTGAAACTTCGCAAGACTCTAGAGCTTAAATCCATCCTGCCAGACTTCTTTAAGCCAAAGGACTTACTGCTGCCAAAGAGCAACCTTCTCAAGCAAGGAAAACCCAGGTTCCAGGTCCTGTCTCACTGGGGACAGGGCTCTGCTGGGAACTGCTGCTGTGCTTGCATTCTCTTTCCTAAACAGGGAATCTTGGTATTTAGTACATTATTCTTTGCTTCTTTTTTGATATCTAAAATAATTTCAGATTTGCTTTTTTCATCTCTCCTCCTAGTAGAGGCTTAGGAAAGGGACTATAATGAAAAGCAAAAAAGGATGAGCACTTGCCCTGCTGCTTAAACTTATGAAATTTCTCGCATGTCATCTCCATGGGTGGCACGTGGGGGCAGTGGGTCTTAGGAGTAAGATGGGCCTGGGTTTGGCCCCCTTTACCCTGTATCAGTTTTAAGGCCTTGGACATTTTACTTAACTTCTTTGAGCTTCAGTGAACTCAAAACTTAAATGGCAAAAGCCAGTTGACACGATTAGCAGAGTCGGGGGTAATACAGCAAATTCTTGATGACCCCAGTTGTCATCCTCAGAATCCCCAGCTCCAGTACCTCCTCCGGCTCCTCCCATCATGTGTCTGTAAACCAATACTACCAGCATCAACTCAATCGTGTGCTGAGTCCTGAGGACAATGGGAGTCCAGTGAACGCCACCAATGCGCACCCCATCTGCTCTCCTCCTGTACACCAGTGAAGGACACAGCAGCTGGATGCAAATGGCCATTAGCCCTGTTCTCTACAAATTCAATTTCCACACAAGAACAGCACTTCCCAAAATAACCCAGCGGAGCGTCCATAGACAGAGATCAGGCCTCTGTATCTCAACCCCCTTAAGCAGCATGTAATTTCTAGATTTGTCTTCTCTTTAATGCAATTTCCTAAAGTTAACCAGATTAGGAAAGAATATCTCTTGTTGAATGAATACATGTTTTTCTGCATTTATCTACTCATGAATGCACAGGTCTCCTCCACACTGCATGTGGCAGGCTAGAAAAACCTCCCTATGAATTTAGGATGAAAGAAGTGGTTTGGATGAAGTTAGAAGGCCACCATCATCTGTGAGAATACAGAAACTCTGCACTTTATAGGGACTCCCCTCGCAAATATTTCTAAACCTGCGCACTGAGCACCATGGGGCCCTTACTTGACCCACCAGGGGACATGATGATGTCTTGTCAAGATTCAAGTGAGGAATCAATGGATGCAAATGGATAGAATGTCCAATCTGGGCATGACTTGTGTGCCCAGGTGGCCCCAGCTTCCCCTTGGCAGTAAACTGTCCCCGCGGCCCTAACCACGATGCATCTCCACCCATCTGGCCCCCGCTGGAAGACAGCCCAGCAGCCTCCTTGATCCAACTGTAAGTTAAGCAACATTTTGAAGCCTACTTTGTCCCTCTTGCTAAACTTCTGGGCAAAAGGAGGGCTAACATCTGTTTGCATTTCTCTGGGGTGTGATGCTCTAAAGGCCTTTACAGTAATGATTTTATTTTACCCAGAAAACAACCCTTTACAGTTCTAGAGATGATCGGTGGTGATGGCTGCATAATAAGAAAATACTGAATGCCACTGAAATGTACTAAAAATGGTTAAAATGGTCAATTTCATGTTACGGATATTTTACCACAATAAAAAAAATAATTAAAATTAAATTGGCCCTTTGAGGTAGGTTAGAAATACTGCAATAGGAAGCAATATATGCAAGGCAGGGGACCTGAAGGGGGGTGGCCTTGGACCCTGACACAGCAGTGCTGGCCAAGCTTGGTCACACCAGAACCCAGATTGGGCTCCAAAAAGGAGCAAGTTCCTGACCAATCTGCCCAATAAGGATGCCAATCAGCCTGAAAATGCACTGAATTCAGAGAACATATCACCTATGGCCAGGTAGGACCTTTTGGCACTTTTCTATCTGGTGCCCCACTGCTTCCCTACTTACAAATACTCGGAATCTGGAGGAAAGTTTATTCCGTAAGTCTAGGAACTCTGATCAGCAACAATCCAACTATCCACCCTAAAAATGTCCCCAAGATCATATCAGAAAGTTCACTAGAAAATAAATACCAAGGGGCCAGGAAGTCAGAGCCCAGGTTATTTTAAACATGAGACAACTCAATCACACTCTGCATTTTGTAGGCAAGAGAGACATGGTGTGAGAATAAAATGAAATAGCTGATGTGAACGGACACAGAGTTCCAAGGAAGTGAGATAAAAATCAAACACTCGATTGTTCAGACCACTAGAAAGAGACAGAAAATGAATAATTCAAAAGGGCAGAAAATCCATATGTATTTTCGGTAAAAATAACCAAGCTTTGTACAATATTTTACAATTTGCAAAACACTCTCACACACATTATCTCATTTGACTTTTCCAAAAACCCTGTGAAATACACTATTATTAGTATTACTAATCTCATTTTATAATGGAGGGAACAGGAGCACGGGCGAGTGTGCGTTTTGGCCTCCGGACACCGAGCATCTAAGTGGCAGAGCTGGGTCCCATGCCAGGCCTTCTGTTTTCAAAAGCCTATATTACTGAAAACAACAATAACCCTCTTTGTGCAAGTGGAGTTTTGATGGGAATGGTCTTAATGTGACTGAGGCTGGGAGGATTCACTCCAAAAAACAATAGATTACCCTCCACTCCCATACATAAAAAAGACTAAAGAGCAGCCCGGAAGATATACATTTCCCTCAGGCTGACTCTCCCCCTCACCATCTCCTTGTACCCGACCAGCTACTAGAATGGCCCTTCTCTTTCAGAAGGGTCCTCTTTCAAGCCCTCTTTTCAAGTGAGAAGGGGTGAGTGTAGTGAGGTTTTCAAAGGCAGCCTCCTCCAGGAAGCCTGCCACGCCTGCACACGACACTCCCGGTAGAGAGCTCTCTCAGTACAGCTACATGCAAAGTCTGGTCTGAGTCAGTCTGATGGTCCGCCTGTAAGTCAACCTGGCCACAGGCAGGTCAGATGTGCAGACTCCACGGAGATGGAGCAAGAACCCACACACATCACGTGCGAGGGCTTTGCTATCCTAAGAGCTGCAGCAGAGTAGGCAAGCGGCTGCAATGGGTGGACGGTCAGGCTCTCCAAGAGACACACACCACCTCTCATCTAGGACCCCCATCTCCTTGCAGTGACAAGAAACATCTTCCCATTTACCGCTAAGGACAGGTCTTGCCCGCAGTTATGTCAGTATCAGTCTGACAAGGCAGCAGGACCCAGAGAGAAACAGCTAGAACCCCGGGACAAGCAGGGGAGGCCAACCCAGCAGCCCAGGCCCCGCCCTGCCTTTGGCTCTAAACGGAAACCTGCTGAGAAGCCCTGCCCCATGCTCCCGCCCCACAGGTAATTCCAACCACAGAGCCCCTGCAGCCAAAGCAGAGTGGGGTCTGTAAAAATCAACCAGCCACAGATGATGGCTTGCCTCTCCCTACCGTACCTAGGGAAAATGGTGAATTGGGGTCTCTGGCCCGAGAGTTCCAATTCATGCCCTTTCTCATGACTCTGGGAATTCACTTGCTTACCATCCGTGTGGCTAAACCCCAGGATCCGTGGGGATGAGGGGCGCCTGACTTCTCCATGGAGACTGGAGAGCTCTCGGGTCAGACGTCGGGGCACAGAACCGGGTCTCGACCTTCACTGTGTGACCTCGGGCCAGGGTTGAATCTCACTCAGCAAGTCTTGCCATCTCTGAAGTAGACCAGCTAACTGAGCTATTAGAAAGATCCAACCAGACGGTGCACTTAGTAAGCTGTCCGGTCCAGAATAAAGAGCCCAGAGCACATTCACGGTGGCTGTCCTCAATCTGTCTCTCTCTTTTGTGTATTCTGCTCCAACACATGGCCAGGCACTCAACACTGAACAATGCTGAAAAATGTTCATGAATGAAATTCTACTCAAGACCAACATAATGCTATGCATACACATTACCTTGATTGGTTTGTTTCAAATTTCTCTACTTGGAGCTATCAGTTCTCATTTAAAGAGTCCTCAAGGTCACGGGAAGAAACTAGAATCTGCAGGAGGCAGAACTGGATGAAATGAATCAAAGACAGGTGCCCAGAGGAGATCACCCTTTCATGGCAACCTCCTTTCCTTTATTATGTTTTTAAAAGTAATTTTATGTGCAATTTGATCACCCCAATAACAAGCTGAATTAGACAAATATGCACCTGGTATTTAATTTCAAACAGGCGATACTTAGAATGAGCTGGTAAACACTACTTCCCAGGAAAACTACTCTGTAATTCTAGACTCGCATTTACAATATCCCATGGCTGATTTCATCCACTTCAACAAATATTTATTGGCCAAAATCTTCTGCTTTCAAGGCATTATACTAGGTGCTGTGTTGGATGAATACACAGAAGATAAAGCTCAGCCGTCCTGTAAATTACCACAAACTGGGTGTCTGACAACAACAGGCATTTCCTCTCTCTCAGTTCTGGAAGCTTTCAATTCTGAACACGGGTGCTGACAAGGCTGGTACCTCATGCAAGCACTGACTCTCCCAGCCGCTCAGGACAGCGGGCAGTCCCTGGCGTTCTCTGGCTTACATACACATCCCTCCGGTCTCCACCTCTGTCAATACATGTTTCTCCCTGGTGTCCATCTGTATCGTGACATTTTCCCTTTCTGTGTGTCTCTGAGCCCAAATTTCCCTCCTCTTCTAAAGACATCAGTCACTGGATAGGGCCCACTGTTGCCCAGGATGGCCTCATTGTAACCTGATTACTCTGCAAAGACCCTACTTCCACACAAGGTCACACTCACCCATACCATGCCACTGTCAAGACGAGTGCACGTCAAGTCGGAGGACACAGTCCAAGCCGTGAAAAGTACCCTTCAGGACTGTGATAACAAGGGAAGCCAGAGGTTACATAACACCCTCCCTCCAGGCATCACGCCAGCACGTGAGTTACTCTTGTCACCCTCTTTAGGATCCTTGAAAGTATGACTATCCTCCTAAATCCTTCACAGGCCGGAAGACGAGAGGGGAAATGACTAGTTCAAGGCCATGCAGCCTGGTCTTGAAGTTTGGCCTCTTAAACCCACCCATTCCTCTGCCCCGTCTCTGGCACCCTGCGGATGAGATGAGACTGATTCAGCACCAGAGAGACGCCTCAACCAAGAGTGACGGAAGAGCAGGGAGGCCGACGCTGCTGTGGCTGGGACACTGGAATTAGGTTTTTACTTTATTCAATTCAAAGGTAAACAAATACCACTAAATGTCAGAGGCAGTACTAATTTTGGGGGGACACAAAATTTAAAAATAAATAAATAAATAAAAAACAAAGACACAGGCCCTGTTCTGATAAAGCTTGGTCTAGAGCAGAATAATAAGATATAAACAAATAATAGCAATACAAAATGTTAAGAGGAATTGCAAACATATGCAAAATTATGGAAATCAGCATGGGAAAGCTGAACTGGACATTTTAGAGTGCCTCTATGGGTATGCATTTTCCACCCCCCTAAGTGGATTACAAATACCTTGAGATGATCTTCCATTTATCTTCTATTCATCCTAAAAGGCTTCTACAAGGCTTCCTGCTCACAGGACACTCAGGAAAAGTGCTTATCGGGGCTGCCTGCTCAACTCGGGGTGCAAAACAAGATGACAGATGACAGAGCTCCCAACACCATGCTCTCCCAGAAAGACGGCAGATGCCTATGGGTGTGCAGCACTGGGACATAGTCTGTTCTAGAGTCTCAGGTCCCCAGCAGAGCTCTCGGGCAAACCCATCTGATCTGAGGAGTGTGGGCTATGCTTTGGGGCCCATGAGATGCCAAGCGGATGGTCTGCAGACACAGCTTGGGGACTGTGGTGCTCTTGCCTTCACTTCTTTTTTTAATTTTTATTTAATTTTATTTTACTTTTTGGCTGTACCGTGTGCTATGCTAGATGTAGTTCCCACGAATCAAACCCATGCCCCCTGAATCGGAAGTTTGTGGAGGACCAACCACTGGACCACCAGGCGGACTCCACCCTTGATTCTTTCTCCTGCTTTGCTTTTCCCTTCTGACTAGGTTGTAAGTGGACTGGAAGTTTTTACAATATCCATGTTTTCTTTCAGCTTTCATCAGCATTTGGAGCTTCAACCACACAGAGTATGAGACCAATCCAGTCGCTATGAGGAAAAATACATCCGAGCTACAAGTTCTGGAGATTTGTAGCAACCCCCGAACCCTGCGTCCAGGCTCTCTCCTCATCTCCATCCACTCTGTGTGGCCCAGCCCTCGTGCTTGTAGCACCAGAGCGAGAATGCTGCCAGGGCTACGGCACTGTTTGATACCCACATCCCCCCAATTTCAGAGCCTTTCCTAGACCAGATGATGTCTGTCTCTGGTGAGAAGACCCAGTTTTCTGCACTCTGCACCTAACACTCTCCTTCTCAGAAGCCCTCAAACTCCATATGCCCAGCCAATAGCTAAAGAGTTTCACATCAAAAAAAAAAAAAACCTTGCCCAAGTGTGACCCAAGCCATGCATCCCATCAAGGCAGAGACCTGACATCTATCATTGGGAGAAACCAGGTTTCCTCCCTGGGGTCAGTGCTGTTGTCCCCTTCATTCAGGTCTGGCCTTGCTTCCCTTCCTATTTATATAACAGGTCCGCTGGGCAGGGGCTGTGTCTGATCTTGTGCTGTCTGCACCGCCTGGCACATTACAGACTGCTTAACAATATGTTTAATGATATGACTGCGGTGCTAGAGAAGACTCTTTGAGAGTCCCTTGGACTGCAAGGAGATCAAACCATTCAGTCCTAAAGGAAACCAACCCTGACTATTCATTGGAAGGACTGATGCTAAAGCTGAAAATCCAATAACTTTGGCCGCTTGATGCGAAGAGCCGACTCATTGGAAAAGACCCTGATGCAGGGAAAGATAGAGGGCAGGAGCAGAAGCGGGCAATAGAGGATGAGATGGTGGGGCGGCATCACCAACTCAATGGACATGAGTTTGAGCAAACTCCAGGAGACAGTGAAGGACAGGGAAGCCTGGCGTGCTACAGTCCATGACGTCGCAAAGAGCTGGACACAACTTGTGACTAAACACAACAACAATTGATATGACAGATCATAACAATCACAATTCAGTGCCTCTAAACTCTGGGCAGCCTGGGGCACCAGCCATGTATACATGATCCCCTGTACCCTCCGTAGAGATCTAAATATAAGGGCTGCGTATCTGAGCTGCGCCTGCACACCTGCAGAGACTGCAGGGTAATTATCTTCTATCTTCAGGGGGAGCAGGACATGAGCCCATTCTCTCTCCCTGCAACAAGAGTGTGCAAGAGCTGGACAGAGATTAGAAAAGATTGAGGAAAGAGAAACAGCATCAAGACCACAGTTGGTTCAGAGACGGCGAAGACCACAGCTAGGGCTGACCCAGTGGCAAAAAACCTGTTCAAGCAAAGATAAGAAAAATAATTTGCTGGGCACATTAATTTAGGTTGCAGGAGCTGAACTCTCCCTGGGTTGTCCACCAGATAAATGCTGTCAGGATATGCTGTGAGCTGTGCCAATGAGATGTAATAATTGAATTTGTTTTCATTTAATTTGGAGGGCCTTTAATTAAAAGCCAGGCTTGTGTGTGCCGAGAGATAAAGCCAGGCCCGTGGACACTGGGGGTGATTTGGGTGCTGGATGCAATAATTAATCGTGAATTTAGAGGTCAGGAGACTGTCACTATCTTTGTGGAATCAGCACAGTGTTGTCCAACTGGAATATATGCAGGAGTGGCGTCTTAAGGGAAACATGCACTTCAGGGATTTCTTGAAAACTTCACTAAGATTACAGAGTGGCATAGAGGTTGATTCTCAGAGTTTATTGGAGAAATAAATATATCCATGATCACCTGATGCGGAACACCCTGGAGAAGCCACGGTTCCTCAAAATTTTCACTCAATGTCTAATTGGTGTGGAATCCACCCTGAGGTTTGTCCAGTTGACCTTTGTTCATCTTCTGACTGCTAAGCAATCTATCCTCCCCTTTAGGTCTCAGATTCAACCCATCTACCTGACTGCTTCAAGAAAACACAAACCAAGTTAGAGAGATGATTCTAAAATTGAGAATAAGCCACAGAATACATTCTGGGACATACAATTTATAGTTCTAGATGTTGATTTTTAATACAATTTCTATTAGCACTCAAAAAAATCAACATCTAGAATTAGTATCAGAAGACAGAGTTTGAATGAATGCCCAGTATTAATCCAAGGAATTAGGATTAGAGGCTTAGCTAGAGTCATCAATCTTCAGATACAGTTGTATTTCATGATAGAAGGCAATCAGGTGAGGATTTTATGCTTACAGGTGAATTTGCTGCCCTGAGAAGTGACATTCCATTAGAGACACGTTTTGTGCTAAAGAGAGCTGTATGTGGGGACATCCCCCAGCCCGCAAGGTGAGCTGGTGGAAGGAAGCTGTCCCATCCTGGGCATAGGGGATGGGGCCAGGGCCCACAGCTATTGGCCATCATCAGCCTAGAAAATGCAGGTAGTGAGTACCCCACTGCAAAAGACAGGCTGCCTTCTAACACAGGCGGACAGATCTGTGCCCAGGCATGCTCTAGGAGTCTGCTGCTTTCAGCTCCTCTGGCTCTCGGTTATAACTGCTCCCTAGAGAAAGGCAGTTTCACAGGTTGGAGGCTTTCTTCATAGACGGGTAAAGAGGACTAGATCAGACGTTGTCCAACAGCATTACCTGGGGCACTTTTTAAAATCTGTGAACTAACACCCTCCTGAGACCTCCTGGATTAGGATCTCGGGGGCCTAAGGCTCCTGGGAATGCACTCTCAGCCAGGAACCTGGATGAGATAAATCCCGGGTCCCTCCCACATATAAAGCCATGTTATTCTGGAACTGTCTCTAGATACTGCACCCTGTGTGTGCCCAGCCGTCTGCTGTCCCAGGAAATAACCAGAGTCAGAAGACTGCAAACTTCAGTACAATCATCTCTCCAGTGGCTAAACAGCCTCTGGTACATCTCCGCCAATCACAATCCATCCTCTGTTTGCTGTCTCGGTGCTGACCAGATTCAGCAACCAGGACCCCTGTGTGTCCCCAGAATGCCTGGCAGAGAGAGACAGCCATTTGCATATCCCTGAGCAAAGAACAGGCAGTCCTGAAGACAACTCTGTGCTGCCGAAAATGGAAGTGGTCTATGGGGTCGCAGAAAGTCAGACGCAACTGAGTGCATGCGCGTGCGTGCACATGCACGTGCACACACACACACAACCAGTGAGAGCAGGGGTCTGTTTCCAGAAGAACAGATCAATACATTCTGACATCCACTTCACAGGTGAGGAAACCAAGACAGAGAAACAGAATTCCTTTGGGCGCTGTGATTCTAGACTCGAGTGCTAACCCGCATCACAGAGGGTCACCCCCAACTCTCATCCCATTGCTGGTTAGTGGCCAAGCAGGAGGCTTAGAAAACTGGAGAGAGAAACCAATGTGATGATTGGAGGAGAATTTTAAAAATCTTCGGGGTAAGGTGCTAAGAGGTTCGAATTGTCAGCGAAAGCATTTACTCCATAAATAAAAACATAAAAGCACCTAGTTTCCCAGTGGGAATAAATAGTTTAAACATCAACATTTCCTGTAACATTAACTCTAAGCCTCACAATCACAACCACCATGGAGCTCCTATTCGGGGACAGACACTCAGTGCCTTATGTATATTGTGCCCTTCGGCTTCTCTGCCAGTCATAAAGATACCATCATCCCTAAATTGCAGCTGATAAGACTGAGGCCCGGATAGTTGTCCAAGGCCCCATAAGTCTGAACATCTCCTCAGCCTGTTCAGAGCAAGGAATCTTGTTTCTGCAGTTAACGTCCTAGCCAAGAAATAGCCGAGTGACCACTAGTCAGTGCAGACACAGACAGAAAAACTAGAATAGTGTCTGTCCTTGTGGGTCCTGCAGTCCAGGGTGGGGGAGACCAAGAGAAAACTCAGTACCATCTGATGTCATCTGGAAAAATGTCCTGTGTGCTATGGGAACACACGAGGAGGACAGACATCCACCTGCAGACATGGCCCAGGTACCAGGCCAAGGAGAGATGCCCTGGATGGTGCAGGAGGAGAGACGGCAAAGCAGAGTGACAAAGCACAGAGCCTGGAGCAGCCTGGGTGGTGGGAACACAGGAGAGTGATGGGAGGTGAGGCAGGAGCCACCAGAAACTCCACAGCTCAGAGTATTTCCAGTTACACCCTGGGCACCCGTCACACAGCCTGCAGAGCTGGCTCCCAGAGACATGCAGCCACATCAGGGCCTGAGTTCTACCCAGGCTTGGCCTCACAAGTGTCCAGAATTCTCCTAAGAGTCTAGGACCCCCTCCGCAGGGTCCTGGGAAGGATATTTTTCAGGCAAGAGGGCTTGTGCTCTGACGTGCGTCTGTGGCTGGCGGGAGGACACTGTGTGCCCCGCGTCTTTTTCTCTAGGTTATAACTGTTCCCTCGAGGAGTGCTGCAGCGTATGCTGTGCTTTCTCTTTCTCTCTGGGTCTATTTTGGGAACTGCTTTAGAAGTTTCAGGGTTTTGGTTGCCTTTTTTTTTTTTCTTTGAGCGAAAGCACATGTTAAGAAAAAAATGCCACTCTTATCAGTTCTTTTGACGTTGCTGGGAGACAAAGCAAGTCATACCAAGTCTCCAACTGGGCTTTAAGGAAGGAACATACTTTAAATAAATGCCTAAAACAGAAAGCCTCACTTGGAGATGTGTTGTACATTCGGATTCTCCTCCTGCAAGAGAAGGTCTCTCTTAGGCCTGTAAACAAGTAACTTAAGAGTTGCATTTAACTTCTGGAAACTACAGGACTACCCATCCTGAGGGTCTCGACTGAGCGGCATCCACCAGGCACAGCCCCCAGAAGTCATCACAGTACTTCTCCTTTCCCCAAGCACTGTTACATTCTCCTTTTCCTCAGTGTAAGACAAGCAACACCCAGAAAACAGCCATTCTGCAATACTAGTTGGGATTCACTTTCCCTGTACTTTTTCTTACCTGTATTCCAGGACGGACACCAAGCTTTCATGTCCTTGACTAAGGGGGAGGTTGGTGACTTGAGCCCAGTGATCCAAGGACAAATGCTTGCCCTTCTTTTTTAGGGGCCTAAGCTCATGAGGTGCCAAGGTGAGAGAGAGAGGAGTTGCCTTGAAAAGAGAGGATGCGGGCAGCAGAGGGGGTGGGAGTTGCCCCAGCTAATGAGAGGACGGATGGCTCTGAATTCATCGTGAAGTCAGACCCGTGTCCAGGAGAAGCCCCTGACAGGGCCCCCTGAACCCAGGTGAGTATCAGAGCCGCCGTGGGAGAAGCCAGACAGACATCAGTTGCCAGAGCTCAGGCTGGAAACAGCAGGTCCACTGGACTCCAAAGGCCACGGAGGATTTGTGATGGGGTCTCAGTGGTACCGAGTGGAAACATACACCATGGCTGTGCCACTCGAGGACTGGAGGCGGAAGGTGGAGGATGGGTTGAGAAAGACCTTGACTGAATTTCCCATCAACTCAGGGAGATGCAGGCTCAAACTTGGATTTAGTGTGATTTGACTTTTTAAAGCATTTGTTGTGGTTTAGTCACTAAGTCATGTCCGACTCTTTGTGACCCCATGGACTATATAGCCCACCAGGTTCCTCAGTCCTTGGGATTTCCCAGGCAAGAATACTGGAGTGGGTAGCCATTCCCTTCTCCAGGAGACTTTCCTGACCCAGGGATCAAACCCTGGTCTCCTGCATTGCAGGCAGTCTCCTGGATTCTTTACCCACTGAACCACCAGGGAAATATATGTGATACTCATTTCACATCTGAGCTTTTGGAGCAAGAGTCACACCCACTCCTTAGCACTGAACATTTTTTTTAAAGGAATTGTTGAAAAGAAGTTTGATGAAAGAAACACAAAATCTCTGAGACCTCCTCTGAAAGCATCCTCAGTCATGCCAGCACAGTCCCAGGACACAGCCCCTCAGACAATGGGTCCGGGACAAAGAGGAAGGTTGTGGCCAGGACAGAACACAGCTCAGCAGGCCCAGAATGCCAGCTCCCACTTTTGGGGAGAAGTCCCCTGACCCTGGTTGTACACTGCTCCCATACCTCCAGGCCTGTCACCCGTTAGTCTCAGGAGCACCCTGATGGCATTCTCAACAACTCAGAAGTTATTTCATGCACTTCCCACACCCAAGCTGAGAGACAGGGTGAACACATGTTATCATCTCAGCTTTCCAGGGAGGAAGTGTGGGGCTCTGCCCATGGAGCCCAGGGTACAATTCCCGGACGTGTCTGTGCTTCTACAAAGGGCTGGCCTCCACCTTTACTGTGACCTCTTGCATTGCCTCTTAGTGGATGTCACCAGTCACCTGGGATTCCATCCAAGCAGCTACCTAGTGACCAGTCCCCCCGATCTATCCTTTCACCACTGATTCACTCGGGCCCCAGGAGGATACACGTGGCACATTCAGATGGGCTAATCGAAGGTGACTGTAATAGAGATGCCATCTGCAAAGGAAAAGCAGGCTGTAAGGAAACCCTGATGCATCATATGTGCTCCCTTGAATGTCACTCGAGACATGGTCCCCACCCCCAGCCCTGAGACAGGAACACTTACTGGAAAGTGACCTGGAAAAAAGGAATGATTGGAAAGGCCCTTCAGAGAGCAGCTGTGATGCCAGGGTTGGCCCAGAAGAATCAGAAGAATCGACACCCAGACCTGACACTCACTCTCCTCCCCACTGCTCATTATTACCTGCTGACCAGAGGATGGGAGTGTGAAGACGCGGCTCTTGCAGGGCAGTGCTCAGAACGGTACCTGGTGACACCTTACCTCTATCTTCAACATCGAGATGCCGGTTCATTGCATCATGGAACCCTATTGTATTTCAGGTTTTATATTTGAGAATTATTTCCTACAAAAAAGAAATTGCTTGGACTTCCTTGGCAGTCCAGTGGTCGAGAATCTGCCTTCCAACGCAGAGGACCGGGTCAAGGACTAGGTTCCCACAAGAGTCAGGACAATTGAGCCTGAGAGCTGCATCTAAGACCCAACAAAGCCAAATAAAGAGGTAAGTGTAAAAAATAAAAATGGCAATTGTCTCATCACCACCAGCCCAGCTTATAAGACAAGGAGAGAACACAGCAGTTACAGCTCCATCCGCCCTTCCCACACATTTCCCAGCAGAGTTCACTGCTGGTGTCTCACGGTTGTTTCAGCCTTGATCTTGCAAAGGAAGGGAGGTAAATGAGTTAGGGGCCAAGTAGCCTGGAAGGCAGATGGAGAGTCTGAGTAGCTTTCTATTGAGTGACTACTGTACACAAAACACAACTTTGTAAAAGTAGTCCATGTGACTTGCTTTGTTGTTGTTCAGTCAGTCATGTCCAACTCTTTGCGACCCCATGGACTACAGCATGCCAGGCTTCCCTGTCCTTCTTACCTCCCAAAGTTTGCTCAAACTCATGTCCATTGAGTCGATGATGCCATCCAACTATCTTACCCTCTGTTGCCCCCACTGCAGGCAGATTCTTTACCATCTGAGCCACCAGGGAAGCTGGCCTTGCTTTGAGGAGTGCCCAAAGGCTGTCTTTGGTCAAATATATCTTCCCTTAAGGTTAAATCTCCTTCCTTTATCTTGGAGAATAAGTTATCTTTCAGAAGATGTGTTATTCACTGAGATCAGGCATGACCAAGAACTGCCACCAGGTAGAGCGGAGACAGTGACCTCCATCTGGGCAGCAGCCAGGGAGAAAGGGGAAGGGTGGCAAGTTTTCGGAGGATGTGGGCATGGGCTGGGCAGCGAGGTGGGGAAATTACTGTGTGTGTTGGAGTGGGGATGATGTGGGAGCTCTGAGGAACCAGGGGAAGACTGGACACCATGCCACAAGGTCGGGAGAGGAGGGTAAGAGCAGGGACGAGGGTTTACTGAAGCCCTGGTCAGTGCTTCCAAGGCAGACCTGAGGCTCCAGGAAAGAGCAAAGTAACCAACCCTCTGCACCTGATCACCGTACATTCTCTGTCTGCAGGAAACTGAAGGTCCCTCCTGGGCCCCCGCCAGGCCTTTTGCCTCCTTCCACTCAAGCCTGGGGATGTGGCCAGGATGAGAGCTGATTTTCTCCTGCTAGGACTGTGCTTAATTAAACATTCTAATTAAAACCCACAAGAGTGATGGCACCTGTCAGGGTTTGAAAGGAAAGCTAATACAGGTCCTTTCATCCCTCCCTGTGGGCGGCCCAAGGACTCGCTGCCAAGGGAAGCAGGTCTTGAGAAGAGCAGCTTCAGTCATGGCCATGCAGCCTCTAAGCTGAGGATGAGTGGACAGGGAGGGCCCCTCCTTGTCCTTCTCCCCAGGCGCACACGTGTCAGCTTGGAAGCACGGGAACCACAAAACAGCAGGAACAGGACAGTCTGCACCTATTCTCTTCTGCGTGTCTCTCCTGCTGCAGTTCCTAACCCGGAACTGACTCCACACAAAGCAGGGGACACAGACCCTGGATGAAGCATCTGAACCATCGAGACCAGAGATCTAGTCTGCAAAATCCTGCATCGCTTATAGCGGGACCGCACATCCTAACACTTTGATCCAAAAATATCCTTGGCCAGCACAACTTTCTGAGGGATTTATCAAAATCATATTGATGGCTTTTTTGAATTTAGCCCCAGGTTCTCAGAAATGTTGACACCACCATCCTATGGTTTAGAAGGAGTGGGTGGGGGGCAGGAGGCAGAACAAATAGGGGAAAACCCCACAGTCACTACATCACATTCAGACATTCTTCCATCCACATATCAAACTGAGACCCCATGGGGTATTGTCAGTTGTAGACATGTATCTGGGTCCTCAAACTTGGTAGTGACTGAAATAAAGCAAAGACCAATGCCCTAAAATAAAGCCTGCTTCATATACAGTCTCCAACAAGCTAATCTGGCCCTATGCATGTAGGGTTCCATCTAACCCCACAGACTTTCACATGAAGCCAATTTCCCGGGCTTACAGGACTCCCCAGGAACCTCGGCTAACAGCCTGGATTCACTGAGCATCAGTTCCCTACTCTTGGCTGCCTCATCAGCATAGTGATTTGAACAGACTGTGTCATTTAAAAGTACTTCCTTTACTTCCCTAGGATTCTCTGTGCCTCCTACCCCTTGCTGGCAGTAACCTCCTGACCTTGGAGATGTTGTGACTCCAGAGATGCAGGCGTAGATGCAGAACCAGGGAATCGTCAGGTGTCGGTGGTGACCAGAGGCAAGGAGACAACTTGGTTCCAGCACGGGGCATCTGCCCAATCAAACCTCCCTCAATAATCTCAGCGAGACAACAAGAATGTACATCTTCTAAGCATAGAAGGAGACGAGGACGTGTGAGTTACTCAGAGCCATGCTTCCCCAACTTTAACATCCATGTGAATAACTGGACGTGTAGTTCAAATGCCCACTTTCATTCTCTAGATTTAGGATGCTAGCCAAAGGTTCCACATTTCGAATCACCCTTCAAGGGGCAGAAATTTGGAGAGAAATCCAGATGCAGGTACCAAAAGCCAAAACAGTGTAGCCAGCAATGAGAGTCAACCAGGGAGGAGCAGGAGATGAGCTGAGGCAGGCAGGACAACAGCCACTCCGCAGGTCAGGCCCTGGTCCCTTGAACGTGTGAGTGTGTGGCCTTATGCGGCAAAAGGGACTTGCAGAGGTCAGTTAGCTAAGAATCCTGAGAGCGGGGATTCTGACTCTTCAGGTGGGTCCAATGCAATTACACGAATCCCTAATATCAGAGAATCATTCCTGGTTGATCACAGGGCTGGTTCGGGAAAAGTACCTGATAGCCCTTAGCTGCTCTGAATGAGTGATGAAGGTGTTTCCTTCCTCAAGTCTCTAGGAAAGAGCACCACCTGTATCTTCATTGTAGCCATTGACACCTACCAGACTCCTACCTGCAGAAATAAATCTGTGTTGTTTTAAGCCCCTGAATTTGGGGTAATAACCACCCACCTGATCATTATGCAACTATGAGAAAGCTTTCCTTTAGCTCCGAGATAAAATAAAAACTCATCTCCCACTCCTGGTCTCTTTCTGTAACTGATGGAATGTACACATAAGCTGGGCAGTCTCTACAGTCCCACTATGAACACAGTGGTCCTCCACCACCCCTTAGCATTTTCTCATGACTTCAACTTCTCAATGTGGACGAAAGTTTCTTTACACCCACCCTAGCTTAATCACCCACCCCACCCCTCCAGACTGTCCTGTTCAGACCTCACCTCCTCTGACACCTTTCATGTGAGTCAGGCACCTGACAAGCTGCTTAATGCTGTTGTTCTAGTGTCTCTCTACTGTCATCGTCTTCTTGACCTTGAGCTCCTTGAGAACCAGTTGCTTCTTCTTCCCCTGTGTCTCCAGTTCCTAAAACAGCTTTCCAGCAATTTTCTTTTTGCTGAAGTATAGTTAATACACAATGTTGTGTTAGTTTCAAGTACACAGCAAAGAGATTTATTCATATATATACACATATATGTACACTTTTTCAGATTCTCTCCCATTATAAGTTATTATAAGATATGGAATATCTTTTCCTGTGCTATACAGTAGGTCCTTCAGGGTGCATCTACTAATCCCAAAGTCCTAATTTATCCCCCCACCTCCCCTTTGGTAACTATAATTTTGTTCTCTATGTCTGTGAGTGTTTTGCAGATAAGTTCATTTGTGTCACATTTTAGACTCCACATATAATGATATCATAAGGCATTTGTCTTTCTCTGTCTGACTTACTTCACTCAGTATGATAATCTCTAGGTCCATGTTGCTGCAAACGTCATTATTTCATTTTTTTCTGTTATAGAGCAATGTTCCACTGTACATTTATACCACATCTTCTTTACCCATTCTTCTGTTGATGCACACAAGTTGCTTCCATGCCCTGGCTATTATAAATAGTGCTGCAGTGAACATTGGGGCGTATGTGTTTTAATTGAATGATCGCCCACTCTTGCGCGTGACTACAATTTCAAACTGAGTTCTGTCTCCCAAGAGACATCAAGGAAAACTCTCAAACCCACCCTTGGGAATTCACTTCACATGTGTCCACTGCATCAACAAGCTGGTGACCTGGGGTGAAGGCGGGACGGCAGGGCAGACACCAAGGAACCACAGACTCCACCAGCAGTGACTTCACAGCCTGCTTCTCTGCTGCCAGCAGCGGGGGTGGTGCGGGGGCGTGGAGGAAGGGCACAGAGGAACCACAGCAGGAAGAAATACATCAACCACAAGTGTTGATTAGCTATTCCATTAGAGCGCATATAAAGTTTTAACGGCATATGCGAAGGCACAATCAGTGTCAGGTGAGATGAATTAAGTTTTGTTGGAGAGCGAGTCTTGTCCCAGGTGTAGTCTCAGCTAGAAAAATACGTGTGAAGCCCGAGCTGCGTGTCAAGTGTGTGTGTGGTTCACATTTGTGTCTGCAGACATATTTGAAAAGGACCCCACCCATCAGGGGTGTGTGGGGGAGACAGACTCCCAGACTAGAGCAGTAGGGGCACTGACATGAGAGGGGCTGATGGGGCCACAAGACAAGCCTGGCAGACACTGAAAGAGGCAGAAGCAAGGCATATGAGGGGGTGAGGAGGAGAAGGCCGGAGGGTGTCAAGAAGTACCCATACCTCCCGCGGGGACAAGACCTGTCTATGTGGGCCTCCGCCTCTCACCAGGTCTGCTGCAGCCTACGCCCTAAATGCCACCCCTAAACCCCACATATTAAAAAGCAGAGACATTACTTTGCCAGCAAAGGTCTGTCTAGTCAAGGCTGTGGTTTCTCCAGTGGTCATGTATGGATGTGAGAGTTGGACTATAAAGAAAGTTGAGAGCCAAAGAATTGATGCTTTTGAACTGTGGTGCTGGAGAAGACTCTTGAGAGTCCCTTGGACTGCAAGGAGATCCAACAAGTTCATCCTAAAGGAGATCAGTCCTGGGTGTTCATTGGAGGGACTGATGTTGAAGCTGAAACTTCAATACTTCGGCCATCTGATGTGAAGAGCTGACTCACTTGAAGGACCCTGATGCTGGGAGGAATTGAGGGCGGGAGGAGAAGGGGATGACAGAGGATGAGATGGTAGGATGGCATCACAGACTTGATGGACATGGGTTTGGGTGGACTCTAGGAGTTGGTGATGGACAGTGAGGCCTGGCATGCTGTGGTTCACAGGGTCACAAGGAGTCAGACATGACTGAGCGACCGAACTGACTGACTGACACCCCACATTCTTCTTTCTAATGTCTATGCTCTTAAAGTTACTTATGTCTGTCATCTCGGAAAATTGAAACATCGCATGAGGTAGGCTTCATGCATCTCTCCCACGACTGCGCTCAGTGATATCAAGCGGGTAGCTTGAAAGCTGTCTGGGCGAAAGTGTTCATGAAAACCAGCTAACACTACAAAACAATCCTGGTTTGGATTAGTTGCTTTGTGGATTGTCTAGACCTAAAAAGTAATGGAGAAAAAGTTAATCAAGAGATCAAACTTAGCAGCCTGTCAAGTCTGTAGCCATTACATTGAATAAAACAAATGAGGAAATAGTCTTTGACTGTTCAAAGGCTATTAACTGATTCAGCAAAGAAGCTGCTTAAGTCATTGGCAACCAAAAGAAACTCTGACCCACACACCTCTACAGTTTCACTTTTGCTGCATCCAATGTAAGTGAAAATAGCGGCATCCACGTTGGAACCATCTTTGTTCATCATAGGTGGGTTATGGATAATTGAGTTTGGTACTCCACGGGGATAGACTGTCTGTACTGAATTTACAATACAGAGTGTTGTATACTAATTATCTGCAGCTAGTGAGATAGCCTTTATGTCAGTTGTTGTTCAGCTGCTCACTTGCGTCCGACTCTTTGTGACCCCATGGACTGCAGCATGCTAGGCTTCCCTGTCCCTCACCATCTCCCGGAGTCTGCCCAAGTTCATGTCCATTGAATTGGTGATGCCATCCAACCATCTCATCCTCTGTTGCCCTCTTCTCCTGCTCCCAATCTTTTCTAGCTTCAGGGTCTTTTCCAGTGAGTTGGCTCTTTATATCAGGTGGCCAAAGTATTTGAGCTTTAGCTTCAGCATCAGTCCTTCCAATGAATATTCAGGGTTGCTTTCCTACAGGATTGACTGGTTTGCTCCCCTTGCTGTCCAAGAGACTCTCGAGTCTTCTCCGGCACCACAGTTTGAAAGCATCAGTTCTTTGGTGTTCAGCCTTTTTTATGGTCCAACTCTCACATCCATACATGACTACTGGAAAAACTGTAGCTTTGACTAGACGAACCTTTGTTGGTAAAGCGATGTCTCTGCTTTTTAATATGCTGTCTAGGTTTGTCATAGCTTTTCTTCCAAGGAGCAATTATCTTTTAATTTCATGGCTACAGTCACTGTCTACAGTGATTTTGGAACCCAAGAGCATAAAATCTGTGACTGTTTCCTTTTTTTCCCCATCTGTTTGCCATTTGATAATAATTATGTGTGGGTGTACACACTTTGGGTGGGGGCAGAAGTCCATTTGTTAAACATTTACAAGTACAACACTGGTCACAGATCTAAGAATACACCTGGAAGTCTGTGGCATAAAGTCCTTAGAATTAACTTTCAAGCTGTGGATAAACTCCCCTTGGATAACTACTGTTCCCTTCTGACTTTTGGTGTCCAAGACAGTATGTAGTTGGTTATTTTAAATTAGCTCTTTGTTTACTACAATAATATGCATTACATCTGTCAAATCTCGGTTTATTGTTTTTCTTTTTTTCCTTTTGTACATTTCCTCTTCTTTATAACTTTTAGTGATTTATTTCTGACCTCATTGGTGTTAACAAATTCTCCTGATTTATATACATCTGCAAACATCATTAATATGCTATTTACTCCCTCATTAACACTGAAACATTATCATTTGTCATTATCTTCAGTAATGATCCTGGGATTAAGGGTATGGGAGCTTTCGAAAGTATGGCTTCTAATCAGTAAGTTGAAAGCAGATGAATCTGGGAATACCATGAATTGTCAGGAGCATGCCAAGGGCTTGGCAACTGGGCTTATAAAGTAGTTGAAGTCAGCATTCCGGGTGAAGTTCACCACCACCACCTCATCCAGTGTTAGTTGATACTAGAAGGAACATAGATACTTTACACCAAGATAATAGCTTTACATCCCAATAGCCACAGTAAGTTCTATTTATGTGAGTGAGTGTCCCATGAGCCTTCAAGCAAACCAATAAAAAGAATCACATTTTCTAGCTTTCTACACACTGTGCTTTCCTCCTCAGCCTCTGCAGTCATGATAACAAACTACAGAGTTGGGATTGTTGGTTTAGCTACTTGATGTGGATAGAAAGACAATTTGAGAACTGGGAGCTATAACCGCACAACCACTGAAAGTAAGGGCCCATCTAGTCACCGTTACTTTGTTTCTCTTAGATCTAAATGAACCCTTTATTTATTGAAACCTGCCTTCCTTCTTGTGGAGTAAGAAGCGACTCAGATAAACACCCTGGCAAACAGACCGCAGCAGTAACAATGGTCCTTAATGCTGTGGATAGAGATCGATTTGGGGTCTTGCAGCTGAGACCCCAGGCACCGTGGAGCAGACACAAGCATCCTCACTGTAACCTGTCCGCGTTCCTGACCCACAGACACTGAGAGGAACCAGGATTACTTTTAGTTTAAGCTCAGCGTTTGGGGGGAGTTTGTAATGAGGAACAGATAACAAATACAGCTCCTGCTAACCAAAAATACACCATGCCTGCAGCAGTGTTGACTGTGGAAGAGCTAAGCAGGAGGGCTAAATTATCATGACTGAACAGCTACATAAGACGTTCATGTTTAACAATATCGGAAACACACACGAACCCAGAGTCCAAACAAGTTAGGACCTTTATAAGAATCCACCCATAACCACTCTGCAGCCCCATCCCTTCTCTCTCTCTGTCCAAGGAAACCAATCATCTCCTTGCTTTCTTTTCTGCATATTACTATAGCTCATGTGCTACAATTTGTAATTTACTTTTTCCAGCTGACATTATATTGGTAAAATTCATCCATGCTCTCCACCACATTCATTTGACTGTTGTATACGGCCCCGCTGTGTGGATAAACCACAGTGGGGCCCTTCCCCTGACAATGGGTCCTGTTTCCAAGTGGTGTGTTGTGAATGGTGCTGTTTAAACCCTTGGACCATTTCCATTATTGTGCACGTGTGAGAGCTTTGCTCAGGTATAGATCTGAGGGTAGAATCACCCAGTCAATTTAACAACATCTTCAGAGAAAAAGTTTTCCATGTTTAAAAAAAAAAAAATAGCCTACGGTCAAACATACTCAGCCATATTTTCTACAGTTTCATCTTTTTGTATCAAGCTGTTTAATCCCTCTGAGGTTTATTTATTTATTTATTTAACCATGTGAGGTAGGGATCTAATTTTTATATTTTTCTTACCAAGTATTTTAATTTTAAATGTTTGAACTTATTTGTCATGACATATGGCTTACATCAAATTTCCACACATGCATGGGTCTATTCCACTGGTCAGCCTGACAATCAGTATGCCAATATTACTGTATTAATTACTACACTTTCCCAACTAATCTTCATATTATGTAGGACAAGTTACTCATTATGGTTAATCTCTTTCAATTATATCCTTTATTCAAACATACAGATTTTTATAAAAACCTTATCAAGATCCGTTAAATACCATGCTGAAATTTAACTGTGTTGAATTTCTAGGTGAGTTTGTGGAGAATTGACATTTATGTGACATTACCTTATTATCCATGGACATGGTGAATTTTCCCAATTATTTAAGTCTTCTTTAATATTTCTAGATAAAATTTATGGCTTTTATCCCTTAGAGAGCTTGCATATCTTTTGATATATTTATTTATAGGTATTTGGTATTCTCTGATACTATGGTAAATGGATCCTTCTTTTAAATTATGTTTTCTACTTTTTAGCCACTGATGTGCAAAAAGATGACTGGCCTTCTGTATTTTATCTTTATATCCAGCTAACTCAACATTCAAAAAACTCAGCATTCAAAAAATGAAGATCATGTCATATGGTCCCAACACTTCATGGCAAATAGATGGGGAAACAATGGAAACAGTGACAGACTTTATTTTGGGGGTCTCCAAAACCACTGCAGATGTTGACTACAGTCATGTAATTAAAAGATGCTTGCTCCTTGGAAGAAAAGCTATGACAAATCTAGACAGCAAGTTAAAAAGCAGAGACAAAGGTCCATCTAATCAAAGCTATGGTTTTTCCAGTAGTCATGTATGGATGTGAGAGTTGGACCATAAAGAAGGCTGAGCACCAAAGAACTGATGCTTTTGAACTGTGGTGTTGGAGAAGACTCTTGAGAGCCGCTTGGACTGCAAGGAGATCAAACCAGTCAATCCTAAAGGAAATCAGTCCTGAATATTCATTGGAAGGACTGATGCTAAAGCTGAAGCTCCAGTATTTTGGCCACCTGATGCAAAGACCCAGATAATCACGATGGTGTGATCACTCACCTAGAGCCAGACATCCTGGAATGTGAAATCAAGTGGGCCTTAGGAAGCATCACTATGATCAAAGCTAGTGGAGGTGATGGAATTCCAGTTGAGCTATTTCAAATCCTAAAAGATGATGCTGTGAAAGTGCTACACTCAAATACACCAGCAAATTTGGAAAACTCAGCAGTGGCCACAGGACTGGAAAAGGTCAGTTTTCATTCCAATCCAAAGAAAGGCAACGCCAAAGAATGCTCAAACTATTGCACAACTGCACTCATCTCACATGCTATTAAAGTAATGCTCAAAATTCTCCAATTCAGCAGTATGTGAACCGTGAACTTCCAGATGTTCAAGCTGGTTTCAGAAAAGGCAGAGGAACCAGAGATCAAATTGCCAACATCTGCTGGATCATCAAAAAAGCAAGAGGGTTCCAGAAAAACATCTATTTCTGCTTCATTGACTATGCCAAAACCTTTGACTGTGTGGATTACAATAAACTGTGGGAAATTCTGAAAGAGATGGGAATACCAGACCATATGACCTGCCTCTTGAGAAATCTGTATGCAAGTCAGGAAGCAACAGTTAGAACTGGACATGGAACAACAGACTGGATCCAAATCGGGAAAGGATTACATCAAGGCTGTGTATTGTCACCCTGCTTATTTAACTTATATGCAGAGTACATCATGAGAAATGCTGGCCTGGATGAAGCACAAGCTGGAATAGATTGCTGAGAGAAATAGCAATAACCACAGATATGCAGATAACACCACCCTTATGGCAGAAAGTGAAAAGGACCTAAAAAGCCTCTTGATGAAAGTGAAAGAGGAGAGTGAAAAAGTTGGCTTAAAGCTTAACATTCAGAAAACTAAGATCATGGCATCTGGTCCCATCACTTCATGGCAAATAGATGGCGAAACAGTGGAAGCAGTGGCTGACTTTATTTTTCTGGGCTCCAAAATCACTGCAGATGGTGACTGCAGCCATGAAATTAAAAGACACTTACTCCTTGGAAGGAAAGTTATGACCAACCTAGACAGTATATTAAAAAGCAGAGACATTACTTTGCCAGCAAAGTTCTGTCTAGTCAGGGTTATGGTTTATCCAGTAGTCATATATGGATGTGAGAGTTGGACGCCAGAGAATTGATGCTTTTGCACTGTGGTGTTGGAGAAGACTCTTGAGAGTCCCTTGGACTGCACGGAGATCAAACAGTCAATCCTAAAGGAAATTATCCTTGAATGTTCATTGGAAGGACTGATGCTGAAGCTGAACTCTAACACTTTGGCCAGTTGATGCTAAGAGCAGACTGATTTGAAAAGACCTTGATGCTGGGAAAGATTGAGGGCAGGAGGAAAAGGGGATGACAGAGGATGAGATGGTTGGATGACATCACCGACTCAATGGACATGAGTTTGGGTATACTCTGGGAGTTGGTAATAGATAGGGAGGCCTGGTGTGCTACGGTCCATGGGATCGCAAAGAGCCAGATACGACTGAGTGACTGAACTGAACTTGAACTGAACTTATATGAAGAACTGAGTCATTGGAAAAGACCCTGATACTGGGAAAGATTCAAGGCAGGAGGAGAAGAGGACAACAGAGGATGAGATGGTTGGATGGCATCACCAACTTGACCGACACGAGTTTGAGCAAGTTCCTGGAGTTGGTGAAGGACAGGGAGCCTGGCCGGCTGCAGTCCATGGGGTCACTAGAGTTGGATACGACTGAGTGACTGAACTGAACTGAACTTTCTAATCCCCTCCCCACATTTATAATAATTGTCCTGATTTACTGGGTTTTTCCACATGAATGATTATATTATCTGAAAGTAGTGACACTATTTCCTCAGTTCTAATTTGTATGCCTCTAACTTACTTATGTTCATTCCACAGTACTGTTGAGAATTGTCAACTTTGAACATATGTGTTCAAAGTTTGTTCATCTCCTATAAATTTTAAGCCAAATACTTCTAACATTTTTCATCTGCCATGATGCTTGTTTGTTTGTTTTACATCTTAGATCCTCTTTGTGATGCTTAATTCTATGTGTCACCTTGTCCAGGATAAAGTGTGCCCTGGTATTTGGTCAAACATTATTCTGGATTTTACTGTGAGGGTGTTTCAGACGAGATTAAAATTTTAATCTGGACTCTAAGTAAAGCAGATTGCTCTGCATATGTGGGTGGGCCTCATCCAATCAGGTGAGGGCCTGAAAAGAACATGATGACCAGCATCCCAAGAGCAAGAAAGAATTCTCCAGCACACTGCCATAAGACTCACCTGACATCAGGCTTCCTGGCTCTCCAGTCTGCCAGCCCGCCCTGCAGATCCCTGTAGTCTCATGAACAAATTATTTATAATAAATATTTTCCCTATGTCTATTTTATTATACCGTTTCTCCACAGATATTACTAATAAACTCTTTAATCGGGTTTTGGAATTCTTAAATACTCTCAATTTCCTAATTGTATGTTTTTCTTAATTAGCAATAAGTATTGAATTATACATTAAATACTTTTTATGTTTCTATTGGATGCTCATGCAGCTTTTTGTCTCTTCATCCATTAATGTAAATGACATTTTGAATTTTCTATAAATAATTATTAAATACCTGGGATAAACCTAATATGATCATGGGATAGTATGATTCTTTTAAAGTACACTGCAGGACTTAATTTACTAATATTTTTTAGGAACTTTGTTTCTATCTTAAAGAGAAAATGAATCTATAGTTTTCTTTATAGTTTTAGTAACAGAATGATGCTATATTGTGAAAAAAGTTGGCGAGTGTTTCATTTATTTTGTGTTTCTTTGAGAAGTTTATGTAAAGTTTGAATGATTTCTCCTATCCTTGGAAGACTTTGTCTACAAAATCATATAGGCATAATATTTTCTTTTTAGAAAAATTCTTAGCTTAATTTCTTTACTAGTTACAAGGCTATTAAGTAATCACTTTAGAATGAAATTTAGTATAGTATTGTCTATTTTTTCTAAGTTTTTAAAAATTCCAGCATAGTATTAATATTTTCTAATCCTTTAAATCTCCATTTTATGTATAGTTATGTCCTCCTTATTCATAATAGTGTGTATATCTCTCCTGAGCTTTCTCAAAAGTTTATACATTCTAACAGTATTTTTATTCCAAAGAATAACTTTTGATTGTAGATCTCAATTATAAAATATTTTTTATTCCATTTGCTACCTTTATTTTTATTATCCTTTTGTTTAGGTTTATTATATCACTTTTTCTAATTTCTAAGCTAGAAAATATGTTCATTATTTAAGAATTTACTCCTTTCTATTATAAATACTTAAGACTATAACTTTTTAGAAACACCACTTTTGCAAATCCTACAAGTTTCAATATGGAGCATTGTTACTGCCAGCTCTATGTAATATTTTAAAATTTTTATAGTAATTTCTTTTATAATCCATGATGTATTTATCAGAGTGTTTTTAACCTCTACATTTATCTCTTTGTTATTAACTTCTATATTAATGGTGTTGTAGTGTTCTTGCCTGGAGAATCCCAGGGACGGGGGAGTCTGGTGGGCTGCCGTCTCTGGGGTCGCACAGAATCGGACACGACTGAAGAGACGTAGCAGCAGCAGCAGTGAATGAATATGGTCTGTATGTTACCTGCTGTTGAGATATTATTGAGATTTTGTTATGAAGAAATATGCATGACTACTTTTTATTTCATGTGTGCTGCAGAAAAAATTTTTCTTCTCAATTGTTGAGTATGGAATTCTATAAGAGACTGTTAACTCAGGCTTCCTAGTTGTATTGCTTTATTTTCTTTAACCTAGGTGCTTGTTCTGTCAGTGATCAAAACATGTATTATATCTCCCACCATGATCGTAGATTTTCCTTATAGCTTTATCAGTTTTTTCATGTATCTTGAAACTCTTCCATTAGATTTATATATTCCTAAAACTGCTACATTGTCTAAGAAAACTGAACCATATATCATTATACACTGTCCCATTCCATCTCTACTACTGCTTTTTTCAGCTTAAACACAATTTCATCTGATATTAATATAGGCATGCAAACTTAATTTACTTAGTATTTCTTATGTCTATTTTCCATCTTTTCACTTCTAACTTTCCACATCTTTGCGTTCTGAGTGTATCTTTTCTAAAGAGTCTACATCTGAATTTTTTAATCCAATTAATCAATGTTTGTCTTCAAATATGAAATTTATTTCTATTCATTTATGCTCTTGATTTTGATTCTATTGTAATTTAGTATTTTTTAACACTTTCTGTGTACCTTTTATTCTGACTTCTTTTTGAGACCTGTAAAAGTAGACCTGATGAGTCTAGAACTTTTGTTTCCATTTTCTCCAGTTCTCATCATGTTGGTATAAACTGTACCAGTACCGTCCAATTAGAATACAATTTAAACCATATTCAAAGTTTTATATTTTTAGTGGACACATAAAAGTAAAAGAAATAGATGAATTAATTTTAATGATATGTTTTAAATTAGCCCATATGTGCAACAGATCATTTAAAACTGAAGTTGATATAAATATTTTGCATTCTTTAACAGGAAACTTTTGAAATCTTGTGTGTACTTTATACAATTTTAATTCAAAATGTTCACATTTCAAATAGCTAGTGGCTATCATATTGGTACAGCTCTAGACTTTTAATTTCTTTTCTATTGCGTCTTTGCTATTTAAGGTTACAATAAAAACCTTTACAAGACATTTAATAACCTTCATTTCATATAGCTATTGTGACAACTCCTAGATTTCTCTTGCCTTTTGAGTAGTTTATAAAGTCTATTTTAAACTAATTGATTGTGAGTTTCTCATAAAGTTTCTGAAATTTTATAATTGGAATAATAATTTTATCACACTCTCATATTCAAGTGAAAATGTAACTGTATATATGCTCCTAGGTTTTAAATGCTTGTCATCTTGCATTAAGGGTTATTTTTGAAAAATCGGTTGCTAATTTGATTCTTATTCTTGATCTGTCAACTTTTGGAACTCCAATGTCTTTAAATTTTATTGTTTCCAACAGTGGACTTTTCCATCTGTTCCCCTTTGATGTTCCTTGTACCCAATCCATCCAGAATTTTTTTTAATTATGAGAAATTTATTATTTGCAATATTTTCTCATCTCATTAAAAGTATTTTCTTTCTGGGACCTGTTTCTCAGGTATTACTATGTGTGTCTCTAGCCTTCATATTTCTTAGCCATGACTATTCCATTATTTGCCTTCCATTTTTTTATTATTATTTACTTTAATTGGAGGCTAATTACAATATTGTAGTGGTTTTTGCCATACATCGACATGAATCAGCCATGAGTGTACATGTGTCCCCCACCCTGAACCCTCCTCCCAACTCCCTCCCCATCTCATCCCTCAGGGTGCCTTTCATTTTTGACACTGAAAATTTGCTCAACTATCTTCCAAAGACTTCATTGGTTCCTCAATTTTCTTTCTGCTTATTCATTTACTGTTTCTTTAAAATTTGAAATGTTTATATTTAATATTCTTATTTATGTTTTCTTGTTCTTGATTTAAACTTCTAATCTTTTTATCAAACTACTTTTAATTTTTACAGTTCAGCCATTCTGCTAGTTATGCCTCTAATGAAATTTATAGTCTGGTATTTTATATTTCTTATGAAATAGTAACACTTCTCAAGTATTTTTAAAGCTCACTTCCCTCTGAGGGATGACCATACTGCCAGGCAAATCTTCCTCGGGATGGTCATACTCTAGCCTTCAGCCTTGAAGGGAAGAGGAGGCAGATACTGGGAACCAGGAAAACAGTCTGTGACTCAGAATAATACAGGCCATCTCCCATGCTGGGACCACATCTCTGGCCCCAGGGTGCAGCAGCATTTAGGGTAGATACTCCTCAGATTATGACTCATATCCTTGGGGGTGGGTCGGAGTTACTGTGTATACTGTACTTAGTCAATCAGTCGTGTCCAACTCTTTGCGACCCCATGGACTATAGCTTGCCAGGCTCCTCTGTCCATGGAATTCTCCAGGCAAGAATACTGGAGTGGGTGGGCAGCCCCTTCCCCAGGGGATCTTCCTGACGCAGGGATCAAACCCGGGTCTTCTGCGTTGTAGGCAGATTCTCTACCTTCGGAGCCACCAGCGAAGCAGAGGGGCTAGTGCAGCGCCCTACAAGTACAAGGCTTTGAATCCTCACAGATTTTAACCAAGAGCCCCGTACCAGGGGTCACATTTGCTGTGACTATGTTGTGGAAGTCACTGTCAGACACAGACATGGGGTAAAAGGAGGAAGCAGAATTTCAGATTATTTTCCCGTGTCATCTTTCCAGCACCATACCTGGTGACATCTTCTCTCTGACCACAGCCAGTGCGCATGTACACAGTGGTTCAAACCTGGGCTCCAGCTGTCTGTCACTCCTCAGAGACTGACGGGGGAGAGGACGCCTCTGCCACGGAATTCTGTGTCTTGTTAGGAACCACCAACTGTCCTTTAATTATTATATCAAGGTAACCTCAAATGTTTACCAGCACTCTCCAAACCTTCTGATATTTTGAGTCTGCATAATATTTTGAGGCATTATTATTATTAATAACAATATTTACATTTATTGCAAAATAAATATGTATTTTTACATATTTTTGTACCATACCTTTTTGAATCATAAAATATTCTCAAGCCCAGCTAATTCTATTCATGATTCTACACACACCCCAGTGTTTATAGCACTATTTACAATTGCCAGGATATGGAAGCAACCTAAGTGTTCTTCAACAGAGGAATGAATAAAGATGAAGTGATATAAACACACACACACACACACACAGAGGAATACTACTAAGGCATAAAAAATAATAAAATGTTTGCCATTTGCAGCAACACAGATGGACTGGGAGGGCATTATGCTAAAAGGGGAAACAAGGCAGACAGAATAAAATACTGTATGACATCACTTATATGTGGAATCTTAAAAATACAACAAACAAAGAAACATAACAAAAAAGAAGTGGACTCAGATATAGAGAAGCAATGTGGTTACCACTGGGGAGAGGGAAGTGGGGAGGGACAAGATAAGGGTAGGAAAGTAAGAGGTACAAAGTATTATGTATAAAATAAGCCACAAGGAGACACTGCACAGTATAGGGAATAGAGCCAATATTTTACAATTATAAATGGAGTATAACCTTTAAAAATTGTGAATCACCATATTGTATCCCTGTAACATACATTATTGCACAGCAACTATACCTCAATAAGAGAAAGAAATCTGAGTCCTTAAAAGGGAAGAACGTGGGAATAGCCGGTGGCAGAGCAAGGACAAGGCAAAGTGCACAGCCCGCTTGCTATTTGAGACAATGTGTGTAAAACACCTCCCTTTTGACTTCCTTCTCCATTGCTCAACCCAAAGCTACTCCACTCTTCTCATGTCCTTCAGATTTCAAGTAACACCCTCCAGTGTGTGCCCAGAATCAGCTGTGGGCTTAAATTTGCCTTTCATAATGTGATAAACATTCATCTTCTCTCAGCAGTTGTCTTTCTGTTCTGGAAAAAAAAAAAAAATTATCTTTTGCTCCAGTACCCACTCATCCCCCCTGATCATTTTAATTGTCTCGTTTTGGAGTTTCTTACTATTTCTCTCCTTCATTTCAGCAGTTAGAATTTTAGGTAGGAAAAAATGCAGTTCTGATGGACTTCCAGCCAATAGTCAGCATCTGTTGGCCATTTGGGCTGCAGCTGCATAGAAATGATGGTAGAGAGTAACTCTGAGCATCTCTTCCTACGTGGCAGCTGATCCAGAGAATGCAACTCACAACGCATCTGTAGGCTGTCTCTGAAGTTCTCTGGACCCTAGTTAAATAAGGAGGGTCACAGGTATCCCCAGCATGGAGAAAAGACTTACTAACGAGAGGTCCTCAAGGAATGTCAAGCCAGACCTGAGAAGAAGGATGGTTGAGGATGATGAACCCACACCTGCTGAGTGAGATTTTCAGAGTTACCTGGACTGAAAAGCAGCAGGGGAAGTTCATTGTTTCTGACAAGAGTCATCTCCTGAATCATAGGATGCTGATCCGTATTAACACAGGTTGCACTCCATGTTCAGAACCAGTTTGAACACCCAACCAGCTCTCCCTTTCTCCAAGTCCTTCACTTTGATTTGACTGCCACAGTGCCTTCATTTCTGGCACTGCAACAAAGATGATCACAGCCTATCCTCTTTGGAAGGCATGTGGACCACTCTTCAATCATTTTATCATCATCATCATCATTAGTATTAGTATTTTCAGATAAGAAAAATTTCCATTTTAAATATCTGTAGGAAAGAGTACACATAGTAAAATGAAATTGATCTGTCATCTCACAACTCGGAGATAACCACTTGCAAAATGTTGGTATATTTCCCTTCAGCTATATACGTTATAGTTTCAGATGCTTGATATCCTAGTTTAATTTACTTCAGAGAGAATTTTCTCACACTATTAAATACTACTAAAAAGCATGATGTATCCTAGTAATACAGTGTTCCTCTGGCTAGATCATAATTTGTATTCTGTTTGCTAAGATCTCTTTGCTTATTTTATTGTATCTAATCTAAAATTGCTATGATAACCATCTTTGCCCACATCTTCCTCCACGTCTTTGCTGATTTGGAATGACTGCTTCCTTAAAAGTTAAACTACTAACTCAGCGATTATTTTGAGGTCTTTGATAGACATCACCAAATGGATGATAAGTTTCATTAACCTTTTCCAGCCATCACATGCATCTGCTGTGACTGCAGCAATGTATTGATACCAGAGATACCAGAATCAAAGATAAAGAATCACTCCGTAACAGCCCCAGTGAGCTGGACTGTCTACAGACACACAGCTTAGAGCTGAGAAAACATTACCACACCATTCGATGCTCTAAATGAACAGAACTTTACCACTCCTGAAAATTCTTGATCCGAGAAATGAAGTCACAAATAACTTTGTTTTAGGAATATTTTGAAAATTCATTGATCTCAATAGTAGACCACTCTACCTGCCTGTACTAAGATAAATTGCCCCTTTTTAGAAAAATGGATTGTTCAGCTATGATCAAACTGTTTACTCTTTGAGACTTGCTTCCAAATCCTCACCTCTGAGCCCACCAAAGCAATTATAATACAGACACCCTAACATGCACTGTATCACAACTATTATAATACAGAACCCTAATATGCCCTGTATTATATACACTGTATCACCCTAACGTACATTGTATGATATACACTGTATCACCCTACTATACACTGTATCACCACCTTGGCCTGGTCCCAGGGGAGCCTCTCAGAGAAGCACCTGCCTTTAACCCAGACATATCCCTGGCAACCAACATTAACACACCACCCCTTTCTTTCTTTCCTAGAGACACTGCTGAAGAGGTAGCAGTAGACTTCCCTGGTGGTCCAGTGGTTAAGATTCCAAGCTTCCACTGCAGGGGGCAAGGGTTTGATCCCTGGGCCCCTAGTCAGGGAAGTTCCACATGCTGCACAGTGTGGCCAAAATAAACAAAGAAATAAAAATCAGAGAGAAAAAAAGGCAGTAGCCTTCTGAACTGTGGGACCCACAAGCCATTCCAGAGGTCACTGTGGGAGGAGAGGCAGAACTGCTGAGCATCTCCAGGATGCAGGCAGGTAAGCAGGGCCTTCGTGCTGTCTCACGTCATCCTCACAACACCCGGTGGACCAAGCACTGTGGCTCATGTTGCCAAGTACTACATGCTGAGAACTGGCTTCATGAACTCTGCCACAGGATTTAACAGCATCACCCACAACTTCTGTCCTGACGGCCTGCCCCTGCTTGATCCCCGAGGACTGCTTCTCCCACCCCAGAGCCCCCTGCACGTTGTCACCTGGAGGGGGTCTGGCTTACATCTTGAGACAGTATGTCCCACGCTGAGTCATCTTTCTCCTTTATGCTTTTTATTATGAAAATGTTTTCTACATCTATACATGTGGAGAGTGGAGTGAAACTGATGTTAGTATACCTATATTCTTGACTTAACCATTTTAAGATAGTTTCCTCTTTGACTCATCTATGTTTCATAACGCTTCATTTTACTTCTTCCCTATGTGTTTCTCTACAAAACAAAATAACCCTTTTCCTACATAACCATAATTACTCCCTCTCAAAGGCTGTTCCTGCTCCAGCAATCTGCCAAATATTCTTACTAATTTGTGCTAGAAGTTCAACGTGGATCTGACCTCCTCCCACGCTTGTCTCCCTCCCACCCAGTTCTCAGTTCACAGACTTACGCGTACATACAGAGCTATTTTTTTTTCCATATTACAGACCCTGCTCTATAATAGGTCTCTGTTCACTCACTTCTCACCCCAGTTCCAGCACCATCCTGTCTGTCTCCAAGCTGAGCAATCTGTTACACTCCGACCGGATGGAAGTTCTTAAAATACGGTGCTAACCAGACAGACCGCAGCTCTGTAGAGCATCCTCGTTTCAGGTTTTTGTTCTGTTTTGTTTATGGGCCCAGCAACTTCTGATGTGGTCTTTATCAGCAGTTTACAAAAATACTTATTAAGATACCGGTGGGAAAGGATGTTGTTGCTGTTCAGTTGCTAAGTCCTGTCTGACTCTGTGACCCCATGGACTGCAGCACACCAGGCTTCCCTGTCCCGCACCATCTCCCAGAGTTTGCTCAAATTCACATCCATTGAGTTGGTGATGCCATCCAACCATCTCACCCTGTGCCGCCCCCCCTCTCTTCCTTCCCTCAATCTTTCCCAGCATGGGGGTCTTTGCCAATGAGTTGGCTCTTGGCATTAATGGCCAAAGTATGAAAATACAACAAATCCCTAAAGCAGACAGACATTTGCTCCTGGAATCTGGGCACAAACCTCCACACGTAGTAAGGCAAAGTAGCACGCATGAAAAAACAGAGAGGGTGCTGAGGGACACAGCGGAAATGGAAAGACCACACGACCATGTGAGAACCACCAGAGGAAGCCGGGCTGTCCCCACCACAATGTGTTCGGACAGCCCTGTCATCCGGAAAGAAACAGCAGGAGGTGGGTAGGAAGCCACGGTGACATTCCTGCAGACTCAGGTGCCCCTGGTCCATCACTTCATAGATCCTGGAGAGGAGACAGCCCCAGAGTTGGTAAATGCTGGAGCCTAGTCTCTTCATTTCCATTAAAAAAAAATGCGGAAAGCACAGCTAGAAATATTATCACTCAAAGGAGAATTCAACTTCATATAGGCCAAATAGTACAGTGAAAATAAGTATATTTCTAAATAAATAGGTATCTTAATGAATGTTATGCAAATTTAAAAAATATAAAGTGAAACAGATAAATTATTGGCAGTGTGAATAAAAATAGCAGAAGTACTATCTATCACAGGAGACTGTAACATTGTAAGACATAAAATAGACTCCCAAAATAAAAAGACATAAAGAATATCTTTTTATATCTTTTTTTAGTTTAAAGCACTGAATTAATAAAATTTTCTTCCCTACAAGTAGGGAAGCTCCTTACTTTCAAATGACCATGGACCATTATGAAACATCATCTACTGGATCAAGAAAAAGGTACCAATAAATTCCCAGTAACAGAAATTACATGGGTCATGTTCTCCAACCACACTCCAAGAAGAGAAAATAACAAAAATTTAAATGAATGAAAATGTAATCAGTGGGAAATTAAAAATTACTCTTAAATGAATAAGAAATCAAAGACAAATTAAAATGGAAACCAGTTTGGGGGGGGACAAAAAACTAAATTCAATCCTTACCAAAATGATGGGGTACATATTTTAAATGCTTTATTATTAGAAAAGTTAACATTAGACAAGCCTCTTGAAAGACTATGAAAAAAAATGAGAAAATAAAAATAAGCAGAACTAGAAAGGAGAATGGGCCACGACAACAGATTTTTTAACAACAGACTCTATTTTTTTTTAAGTTCAAGAAAATACCATGTATAATTCCATAGCTATAATTTGAAAATTCAGTTCAAATAAACTATCCGCTACAAAAGCAAAAAGCTATCAAGATTCCCTTTAAAAGCAGTAGAACACTGGAATTCACCAATAACTATGGGGAAAAAAAATCTGTAAGTTTTCAAAATCATTTCTGAGATCAAACAGTGTTTAAGAAAAAATTCTGTGAAATTTCTGAGTAGATACTCACCACAGAAATATTTATATATGTACACACACACACACTGCTGTCTTTCCTAAGTGTGGAGCAAGATAAATTGCCTCCCATGTTATTTCATAAAAACTCTGTAATACAGACTCCAACAAATGACAAAAGACAGCACTGAAATGAAAACTACAGGCTGGAGACATTTATGAATACAGATGCAAAATCCCCTTTAAATATCAATAAAATGAATTCAATAGTGTGTTTTTAAAGCCACTTGGGACAACCATTTCTGTGGTTTAATATTGAGAAACCTGTTAATCAAATCAATAGATATTAACTTCATTGATGCAAACCAAAAGCACAAGAAAAACTTCTCAACTCTTTCCATTTTTCCAAAGGAGTTTTGCGTAAAACAGGTAAAGATACTTCCTCAGCATAATAAAACAGATCCATCTTGAACCAACAGCCAGCACAGACTTAGGAGGGAATAACAAGAAGAACCCAGTTATTACTGTAATTCTTCAACACCCTTTTGCAGTCTAGCCAAGCCATTACAGCATCAGACGAAATATGAGGAAGAGAGGAGATGGGATTATCACCGCATCTACTTAGAAAACCCAAGAGAACAAAACGAAAATCTACTGGAACTAATGAGACAACTGAACAATAATTGGATCTGAATTAGGTAAAATATTTTAGGATCTGAAAAATAATCTTTTGAAAATATCTACCAGAAACAATTTCAACAACAGGAACACAGTGGAGAAAAAAAACACGTTAAAATTTATAGAAATAACTATGAAATATGTTGAGAACTATGAAAGTATAGAACTATAAAACTTCGATGACAAAAAGAAAATAGGCCTGAATAAATAGAAAATCATACAATATTCCTGGAAATCAAGAGTGAAGATATTCTTTCCAAATGAATGTCCATACATTGTGAAATCCCAATAAAAAAACTCAACTTGATTTTTTTTTCTTTTAGAACATGACAAAGTACTTTCAAAGTTAAGCTGGAATAAAAACAAACAAAAACCAAGAGAATTTTATAGAAGGATAGTAATAAAGAAGACTTTCCTCACCAGATGTGAATGATGTTTGACAAAATCTGAATGATTAAGTCAGATTCTACTGCTTCAATAAATGACAGAAAGATCAGCAAAAGGGATGAAATATGCTTAGAATTAGACTTAGATTCTAATACATATAACAGTGTATTAGATGATAAGGGTGACATGATGAATGCAGAAGGGGGACAATGACGTGGAAGAAGACTGGAATTTCAAACAGGATGATGAGGAAAGGTCATGGGGAAGGTAAACTGAGCAAAGATTTGAAGGAGAGGGAGAGAGGGGTGACCCACCCGCATATCTCAGAGGAGAGCCTTTTGGGGAGGATAGCAGCTGCTGAAAAAGGCAGCTGAGTCGCCAAAACGGGGCCCAAGAGGGAGTGGAGACCATATAGGTCTTTTAACTCATTATCTTAGCTTTTACTCTAAGTCAGATGGCAAGCCATTGAAAGGCACAGAGCAGAGGCTTGGTGTGATCTATCATTTTCAAGTGATTGCTTTGTTAAAAAGAGACTATAAAGAAACATGGGTGAAGCAGAGAAGAGTAGTTTCCAGGATCTACAGTTTTTAATCTTGTATTTGTTGTTTTAATGCCTTGGTTATCAAGAGTTTATCTTATTTAAGATTACGGACAGGCTTATCTTTTTCTGCTCTCCCTACAACCAATATTAGAACAATTACTAATGTATTTTATTGATTATAGGCTCTATACTATGTTTTCTTTTCATGAGCAAAAATATGGTATATTGGACAAGGAAAAAAAGACACAAGAATGAAAATGGGACATTCAGTTGAAGGCTAGTACAATAACCCACCCAAGAAATGGTGAACAAGAAACAGTGAAGATGGTGAGGCTGGTATTGGAGAAGGAAGAGTTAACAGGATTTCCTGGAGTAGAAGTCAGGTGTGAGCAGGAGACAGGGGTCAGCAGGGGCTCTGAAGTACCTGGCCTGAGATAGGGTGACCTCAGCAGCGCTGGGATAACCCCACAGAGAGCAGCTCTGGGAGAGAAGCTCTGGAATTCACACCCAGGCAGACATGTGGAGAAACCTGGGGTACGTACAGAAGAGCCCAGGGGAGAGGATCCAGGCTCCAGGTGTGAATCTGGAAGTCAGAACACAGGAATTTTATTCAAAGCCATGTGTCTGGGTAACACCATGATGGGAGTGGGCAGGGAGGAGTCCTTGCACTGAGACGGAGTGAAATCAACACTGAAACTCAGGATCGTGAGGAGGACCAAGCAGAGAGACAGTGAAGGGACTGCCTGTGAGGCTGGAGGTTGTGGGGAGGACAGTGCAGGATGACGGGCCAGGCTGTCTGAGACCAAACATGGACCAATGGACCTGATGATGTAGAGTCACTGGTGATGCTGACAAGAGGCATCTGAGAGGAAAGATGGAACAGAAAGGCACAGCAAGTAGGTTTGCCCCTAAGGAGAGCTCTTTGTAAAGAGGAACAGAGAAACTGGGAAGAAACTGCAGCCCCTGGCAGGTTGAGACATTTGGAAAACAGAACTAAATAGATCTTCACATTAGTATATACTGCAAAGAATATTCCAGGTGGCTTAGAGAATTCAATGTAAAATAAAATGTGAAAGCATTTATAAAACAATATAGGTGAGTATCTAACATTGAGGTGGTAACTGATAATGTAAGAAAACGAAAAAGATACAAACACAATTTGATTGTAAAAAAAAAAGGCCAGAAAACCAAAAAATAAAAAGTCAAACCTTTTTGAAGATACATGATGCAAATACATCATACAAAATTACTGCTCATGCTATGTACCAGGGTGATACATAGACCAATGCCTTTGGAGAAAAAACATGGAAACACCAAGAGAAAACTCAGCAAAGATCACAGGAAAGAACACAACTGACTTATAGTACACGCGGAAAGTGTTCAAAATCATCTGTAAGTCAAGAAATTGCAATCATAGTAAAACAGATACTTTTCAATGTTCTCAAGTTATAATCAGAAATTATTAAACTCTAAATTAAGTTCTTACGTTCACTGTTGACAAGGTTCTACTGAGGGTATGATCTCAGGGTTAGAGATAAAACCCTACCAGAAAGCAGACTGGCTCTATCAGTAACTTTAGGTCATTCATCAGTTTTAAACATTAAACATTTTTAAACTCCTAAATTAAAAGACACTTGCTCCTTGGAAGAAAAGCTATGACAAACCAAACAAACAAATAGCATATTAAAAAGCAGAGACATTACTTTACCAACAAAGGTCTGTCTAGTCAAAGCTATGGTTTTTCCAGTAGTCATGTATAGATGTGAGAGTTGAATCATCAAGAAAGCTGAGCACTGAAGAAATGATGCTTTTGAACTGTGGTGTTGGAGAAGACTCTTGAGAGTCCCTTGGACTGCAAGGAGATTCAGTCAGTCAATCCTAAAGGAAATCAGTCCTGAATATTCACTGGAAGGACTGACACTGGGGCTGACGTTCCAATACTTTGGCCACCTGATGCGAAGAATGGACTCATTGGAAAAGACCCTGATGCTGGGAGTGATTGAAGGCAGGAGGAGAAGGAGACGGCAGAGGATGAGATGTTTGGATGGCATCACTGACTCAACGGACATGAGTTTGAACAGGTTCTGGGAGTTGGTGATGGGAAAGGAAGCTTGGTGTGCTGAAATCAATGGGGTCACAAAGAGTCTGACACAACTGAGCAACTGAACTGAACTGAAACTCCTAAAAATCTATCTTGACAAATCACTTAGACATACATGGACAAAAGGATATTAATCAAATATTATTCATGTCTAAAATTACCAAAAAACTAAACATGTAAATTAAGGAACTGTTTAGTTAAGATACATGCAAATGATGACTTACACTGATATTAAAGTTCATGTTTTCTAGAATTAAGATGGTCCAAAATTCAACATAATGTGGTATAAAGGTTAAGAAAACAGAATCTGGAGTCAGATTGCCTAGTTTCAAATCCTGACCCTGCTTAATGACTGAGGATTCTTGAGGAAATTATTTTGGGAAAACACAAAACTGGAATAATAACTATCTCATAGAATTGGTAATTAACATTAACTGATATTCATAAAGTGCTTAGAACAGTGTCAAGCACATGTTAATCATTTATTTTAAAATCAAACTTTGTCAAATGATGAATATTCATGTTGTATTAACTGAAAAAGTACAATACAAAACTAATATTATGTGAAGCTCAATTTAAGAATATATACAGAGAAGAAATTGAAGAAAATATTTTAAAATATTTATGGTTCACTTCCCTGGTGGCTCAGATTGCCACCAGGTAAAGCGTCTGCCTACAATGTGGGAGACCCGGGTTCAATCCCTGGGTCAGGAAGATCTCCTGGAGAAGGAAATGGCAATCCACTTCAGTATTCTAGCTTGGAAAATCCCATGGAGGGAGGAGCCTGGTAGGCTACAGTCCATGGGGTCGCAAAGAGTCGGACACGACTGAGCGACTTCACTTTCTTCTTTGAGCAAGAGCATTTATTTCTGCTCTTGAGAAGTCAGCTGTCAGTCACTCTTTCTTTAATGCCTTTGGTGGCTTGTGTTACGCAATTGGGTACAATCTCTCTAGACCTACATTTTATTTATCCTGCTTGTGATTTGTTGTGCTTCCTGAATCTAAGGGTTTGGTTTTAATTCTGGAAAAAAACATTTGCAAGGTGTTTTTTCTTTACTATTTCTGGATAAGTGAAGTCTCTCACTCATCTTTAACATTTTCCAGTGCTTGCTTCTACATCTGACATCCACAGTTCCCAAACTATTGGTCTCAGAGTGCTAGGTAAAGCCCACAGGGATGCTGGATTTTAAATGTTTGAGGGAAATAGCAATGTCTGTCAGATACCATGCAAAAATACTACTAGTAAGTTGTATGGGCCTAACTACTGAATAAAAACAAATGGTAGTTCTTATGATCCAGAGGCACTGTGAGGAAAAAAAAGAAAGTACTAAGCTACTAAGACTGCCATAAATTAAGGTAGGATGGAAAACTTCTGCTTTCTTAGCATTTTCTTACGATATATCATCCAGGTCACTAATCCTTTCCACAGCTGAAACTAATGTACTTTTCATCCATTTATTGAAATTTCACTTTGCATTATTATGTTTTACATTTTTAGAAATTTGTGATTATTTGAAAAATATCACTGGTAAATTTTTACATTCTTTTGTTCCTTAAGTATATTCCGAGAGTCACTTTTATTTCTTATGTAGCATAAGTACACACTTTATATTCCAAATGTGAAAAGGCTGCACCACGCGCAGCTTCTGTCCCACCCTTTATTATGCACACTGACTTTTGTTCCTAGGGTTTGTTTCCTCATCTGCACATGTTAGGATTTGTGGAGATGCTAGTGATGACTCAATCTAAAGTACATTTTTCCCATTCCAGATTTGCACTTGCTCATTTGGAGTCTTACCAACTTGGGCTTAATTTCTAAAACTCTATCTTATAAGTTACAAGAGCCCACCAGGGGACTTGTGACTCCCACTCAGACGCCTGCGGAGGCAGCTTTGTGGTTAAGGGCAGTCAGAGAAGTCTCTCCTCCTCCCATCCAAAGGGGTCTTCAGTCAGGCAAGGACCCCCGCTCTCTCCAGCTGCAAGGTGGGTTTTGTTGCATTTTCTCCTTTGAGGGTCTTGCCTGCAGAGTCCACAGCTCCAGGAGAAAACGCACAACCCCACCTCCCACTGTGTCCAAGTCCCGGGTTTTATCTACCATCCACACACAGTCTTTCGAATCCAAGCTTGGGAAACAGGAACAGAAAAATATCCTAGAGCAAAACTGGCTTCAGTGGATCCTAACTTTCTGCAATAGTATGTTTTCACTGGTTTGTGCTCCTTGAACTTTGCCTGCTTTCCTGCCAAATCCCTATGAATTTTAAAATATTTATTTAAGCATATGTTCCCAGTGTTTTAAAACATCTCTATACTGGGTGTGTTTTATGTCGAGTCTGTAGTATTGCTTTAAAAAGGGGGAGGGGGAAATTTCTATTTTCTGCAATATGGATGGATTATCTTTGTAATTAGGTGGAAATGCACTCATTTTTCCTATATAGGACCCCTACATCCTCAGCTACATATCTTTGCTCGTTCTTCCCGTCTGTTTAAAATGTCTTTGACATATTTCTAAATCTCACCGGTACTCAAAATCCCAGAAAAAAATGCTGCCTCCTCCATGAAGTCTTCTCTGATCTTCCTTAAAGCTCTGAACTTGGAGTTGTACCTGTATCTTTTCTTTGGAGATTTATTCTTTTCTGGTGTTAAATCCTCTAGACATAGCAGACATGGCTCATCTGTGATTACAGAAGTTACAGCTTTGACCGTAAACAAAGGGTCAATGTTTCATCATTGATATTATACTTCAATTTTGCTGAGGATAAAATTTTAATCCGATGTTCTAAGGTCGGTGTTAGAAGTGACACCAGCAGCTCCTGGAAGCAATTGTGGAGCCCTGAGCATCCTCCTCCAAGTTCATCCACATTTATCTCCACATACAAGCTAAAAAGCTGGTAGAACTTCCATTCTCTCAAGGGGAAAAAAAGAGATGCTAGTAGGGAAACTGGTGTCTACCATTGGTAGTGAACACAATGAGAAAGCAATGAGACCCAGTCAAGTGATGGCTATGGCCAGGGAACAGACTTTTAAAAATAAACTTAAGAGAAAAGATTCCGATTCTGCTATTTCTCAGACATGAATGTTTCTACCCCATGTGTTGGATGGAAACTGGATAAAGCGATTCATGAAACTATTTCAGCAAGTGCTCTGGGTAGCATAAAATCTGCCCAGGTGAGAACAAGCACGGTGGATAGTTTATGCTAATGGAAAAATTTATTTTAATGGCTTTATAAATTACTTGAGCCCTTTATTTATAGAATCATTAAGAGTCCAAAGGGGTCACTTAAATTCTTCAGTTATATTTTATTGCGTTTTATGTAGGAAATTATATACTATAGTAGGATTTATGGATATGGAGATTCTTGAAGGTCTCAGGGTGTATCCTGTGCGAATGCCAAGATTTTATGAATGTTTATTATGTCCTAGAAGGCACTGGACTCCTCTCCCTCATTTCCCCCAAGAGAGCTTTCCCCAAAGTAACCACACATCAGTATTTGTCAAAAGAAGGAGAGAAGGGGAAAAATGAAAGAAAATAAGAAAGTTGTTCTGATCTTTGGGTTCTTTGCATTTCTCCTGGGGTGAGCTTATTTAAGTAATGTCAGAGGGACTGAGCGATGAATATAAAGTCCATCTTCAGTTTCCATTTGTGGAATTATAACAAATAAATAACATCCTCATTCATTATTAATAGGCTTTCCAGAGATCAAAAAAGTAGATTCCAATTTCTGATGAATAAATCTACCAGCAATTATTTGCAGTTTAAATAAAAGAAAAGGCATTTCACGTGGATGATACAGACAGTGGATAATTAAAGTAAAGTAACTGATTTCCATAAATAATGAAGACGGGAAATTATCTCTGACTTCACTTGCAAAGCTCAATTTCCACTCCATCCCCCATGAAGAGGATTATCCACTCTTCACTCTCATCCCTCTCCATGGGGGAAGGAGGGCGAGAGGCACATGGCAGCTTTGTTCAGGCAAGGTATAAGAGGGAGCTAATTTCAGCTGCTCACATTTGAAAACAAAGTACTGAGCCTGTACAGCTCTTCTTAAAAATTCTAATTAAGAGCTATAAATAACATTTGCAAAATACACACGCACAGTCTCACCACACACTCATTGTGCAGTCACATACAAACAGACAAAAAGACAAACCACAGAATACCTGAGGATTGAGTGCTAATGACTTTTAGAACAAGGAATACACTGTTCATTTCTTAAAGTTAAGAAGAAAAGCTAACATACCTATTGCAACAAGAACAGCAAAATAGTCCATTTCTTACACTGTTCCTTTGAAAAGAGAAGATGCAGTGAAGAAGTAAGGAAAAGCCAAGAGCAGGTAGTGACAGTAAATAGCATTTTGGTCTCCTTTTTTTTTTTTTGGCCATGCCTCACAACATGCTATATCTTAGTTCCCTGACCAGGGATTGAACCCAGGGCCCCTGCATTGGAAGGTCAGAGTCTTAACCACTGGACTGTCAAGTAAGTCCCAAAGGATAATGCATTTTGGAACCTCCATTGAGTTCAGTTCTTACTTGGCACAAAGGAAGGCAGAATATAAGGAGGGATGAGTAAGGAATTATGTGGCCATCTCCTGTCTTTTGTCCCCCTATCTCCAAGGCTTTTCTTTCTCCTATCCTGAAAAAAGGCTGGACATGCAATACAGTTAAAGTCGAAATTCCCATATTGAGTCAGCGAACGGCTTCAGCCCATTCACTTTTCTCCTGAAAGTTACTTTTCTCAGAGAAAAGCTGAGAGTTCTGGTCTACAAAGCTCACACATGTCACCCCAAAGTCCTCATCTCACAGTAAGAGTTTCCACACTCCCTTGAGAGCACCAGGACGGTGTGTAGCAAGGAGCAGCTCTGAAAATCAAAGACCATAAAATCAGAAAAACATGGGCCATGGTACAATCCAAGCATTTACTAGCTGTGTGACCTTGAACAAGTTACTAAAATCATCAGAGTTTCTTCATGTGTAAAGTGAGGACAATTACAGCATCTCACTCACAAGCAAGTGTAACACTTTCTGAGAAAACCCTTACGTGACTCCATGGCCCTAAACCCTGCCCCTGGTGTCAGCCAGCACTGTGCTGGAAGGCTTTCCTGATTTGGCTCTTTTCCTCATATTCCTGCTTTCATTCCTTTTTATCTCATGATTGTGCACATTTTCAGCACACCTATCTAATTTAGATGATGTTATATTTCTCTGACAGTAAATCAACATTTATTTATTGTTAGGTGACAATGCTGTCTAATGACCAGGGCCCAGATCCTAGTATGTCAAGCATAAAAGAAAATTTAAGAGGCTTGGAGGGACTTCCCTGGTGGCCCAGTGGTTAAGACTTAGCCTTCCAATGCAGGGGTGCAGGTTCGATTCCTGGTCAGGAAGCTAAGATCCCACATGCCTTACAGCTAAATCAAACAGAAACATTGGTGTAACAAACTCAATAAAGACTTTAAAAAGAGAAAGAGAGACATGGAGAAGAGTTCTGGAAAAGAAGAATGAATAGAAATATCAAAGTAATTGAAGTTTACTTAAGGCTGAAGAAACACATAGTTCATCAGGTTAAAAGGCCCTACCCTATTCCAAAGTACAAGTTCTAAAATGCTCACTTTAACCATCATCGTGGAATGTCAGCTCATCATAAGGAAGAATCTGAAGGAGTTCCAATGGTAAGATGATGAATTTCTCATAAACATGTGGGGATTCAATTTACCATGCATGGCTCAAAAGCTAGAAAAAAGGCCAATGTTATTTTGAACCCAGATTCCATATCTGTCAAACCCGCCTTCAAGTTTGGGGACAAATAAAGACTTTGGATCTGCAAAGACTTGAGAATTTTGCCACCCACAAATACTTCTGAAAAAAAGTATGAAAGGATAATTCAATAAAATAAATATCAAAACCAAGAAAAAAGATACAAGAAAGAAAGAATAGTGATCAAAGAGAACACTAAAAGTTACAGTTAAGTTTAAATAACTGCTGGTGCTTGATATTTTTAAAAGTGCATAAAATAACCATCTGAAAGTAAAATCCCAGATGTTCTCAGCAGTGGAATCTGCCAGAGGGGATAGTAGGAAGTAGAATAATATAGTTTTTCTCTTATGTAAGAGGAAGGTATAGATACTATAGCTGTTGACAGAATTGTTGAAAATATAAGTATAGCCACTGGAAGAACAGAAATAGATATACAAGTTCCAAATGATTAAAGGAGGAAATTTAATAAAATGAAATATGTATATAATTAATTCAAGGGGCAAGATAGAAAGAAGCAAAAATAGCAAACTCAAAATACATCACAGCCATAATGTCCATTTTAAACTCTGAAAAAAAAAAAAACAAAAAATCAAAACCAGCTGTAGGTAGACTATAAGAGAGGCCCACTGAAATTAACCCAAATTAATTTTTTAAAAGATGTAAAAATATATACTATGCAAATGGTAAAAATAAAAATGATTAGAAAATGGTATAGTACAGAAAAATTAACTTCAAAAAAGAGAGCAACATAGAAAGCATTAAATATAATAAAGTGGATGACTACAATTGCAAAATCATGCAATCCAATAAGAAGATGCAATACTCAAACTTCTCTGCATCTAACTACAAAAACGTGTATATATGTGTATGTGCTTTAAAATCTGATGAAAACACAAGGAGAAACTGAAAAATACACACACAGAGGAGCTTTATCCATAGCTCCCTTTCAGTGGCTCACAGGTCAGCTAGGGAGACAGAAATGGAGGGAGGAGAGGAGAGAGAATGAGGCAGACAGGCGATATTCTAGGAAAAGACAACCTGTTCAAGTCACTCACAAAGAACTGGAAAAACCAAGTAAAAAACAAATAGAAATTTTTTCATGACTTTCTCAAAAGTTTTCAATTTTGTCCTAAAATAGAGTTACCCTTAACAGAAATAAAACAAAAAGCCACACCATCACACATCCACATGAGTTTATAAGAAAAATTTCAATTGTTTCAGAAAATAGAAAATTATGATGCCAATCTAACTCTGACACCAAAACAAAGCAAAAGCTACAAAGAAGAAATCAAAGGAGCAGTTTCATTTTTGTAAACCTCAAATAAAATATGAGCAAACCAAGTCCAACTGTGAGTTAACAGAACACTATATCATGGCAAACCAAGTTTAACTCCGGAATATCAAAATGGTCAAACACCAAGAAGGTATTAAAAACAACTAAGTAATTAGTTGTAACAACAGTAAGTAACAACAGGTTAAAAGAGAAACCCAGTATGATTATTTCAATAAAGGCTGAAAAGCATTTGATAAAATCTGACAGGCATGTCTGAGTAAACAAACTTTTTGGCAAGCCGGAAATAGATGGAAATGTCCTCAGTGTGATACAGGCCTTTTACAGATGCCTACAGTAATTATACATAAGATGACTCACTGGAAGCACTCCTATTAGAGTTAGAAAGATGAAAAAAAAAAAAAATAGTCCTTCTCAACATTACACTGCCGCCCTAGCCAATAAAAATGTCAAACTAAATACAGAAGTGGTACAAAGAATGTAAAGGTATCTACGGAACCACCATTCTTTTCTACAGCATGATCTTCCTCCTCTAGAAGAATCAGACTCTAAGATGAACTCTTAAAATAAGACAAACGATCAGTACAAGAGCGTTCCCTAAGATGACAGACATAAGATGACAGACACATCGTCATGTACAAAAATCAATGTCTTGCATGTTAGCATATAGTAAAAACTACATGCTGGGAAAGACTGAAGGCAGGAGGGGAAGGGGATAACAGAGGATGAGATGGTTGGATGGCATCATCGACTCGATGGACACGAGTGTAAGCAAAATCCAGAAGATAGTGAAGGACGGGAAAGCCTGGCATGCTGCAGTCCATGGGAGTCTCAGAGTTGGACATGACTGAACGACCAAACAACAACAATGAACAACAAATATAGTAAACTAGAAAACACAATGAAAAAATAAATACTGATTGTACCACATCGGGATTCCCTGGGGGCTCAAAGGGTAGAGTCTGCCTGCAACACGGGAGACCTGAGTTCAATCCCTGGTTGGGAAGATCCCCTGGAGGAGAAAATGGCAACCCACTCGAATATTCTTGCCTGGAGAATTCCATGGATGGAGGAGCCTGGTGGGCTACAGTCCATAGGGTTGCAAAGAGTCGGACATGACTGAGTGACTTCACTTTCAGTTTCATACACACATACTCGCACTCACATCCACACACTATACACAAAGCAGCTGAAAAAAAATATCCAGGAATAGCATGAAAACTTTTGGGGAAAAAACAAAAACCAAACAAACTAGAAATCAATTGCTCCATCAGTTTACTATCTACCATACTGAAGAAAAAAAAAAACCAACAACTTGTAAAAACAATTGGAGCATTCATATTAAAAATTACAATTTGAGAAACAAGAAAGAGATCCATAAATATATAGGCATTCACTTTATGAGAAGGTATAAAAGTATCATTTCAAGTAAGTACAGAAAAGATGTACCACTCATGTAAATATTTCTGAGAAAACAATATCTCATGCAAAATGCAAACAATAAATTTAAGAATTTCAAAAGAGTTGAAGAGATAGTCAATCAACCAGTAAGCCTTTATGATTTTTCTCCCCAAATCTTGTTTAATAAATAGTCATAACAGCACAAATCACAGTGGAAAAGGCATACGTTGATGAAAGAAAAAGCTTAAACTTCTGTAACTTTATAAAACAGTATATGTAACATTACAGGCCACATGAATATTTCTGGAAAATATTTAATATATAATCAAAAAATAGATTTAAAAAATATTTAGTATCATGGATATATGGATGTGTGTGTATATAAAGTGCTCCAAGTTTAAGAAAAAGTTAAGAGAGACTACCAGAACACAAATGACATTAAAAAGTTTCCCTAAGTAGATTTTCAAGACCAATAAATATATAAATATGTACAAAGCCCCATCAAAATCTATAAAATACTAATACTAAATATACCTAACATCTGTTAAGTGCTTGCTACTGACCACAGACTCTAATGTCTGTGGTCTAATGTGGGTTTGACAAGTCCACATTATGCAAGGCTTATGCCAGGCTTTGCGGTGGGTATTTTTACTACTGTGGAGAAAGGAACTGGGAGCAAGGAGACTTGAAGGAACTTTCCCACAGCACACAGTTAGCTGTGGGAAAATCTGAATTTAAACTATGTCAGTCTGGCTCCCAAACCAGTTCACTACTCTGCCATGATTTTTTTTTCATTGATGAATGAAAAGGATGAATTGGTATAATTATTTTTAAAAGGTTAATATTCAGCATTGGTAAGAATGAGAGAAAACTTTCATCCTCAAGTACTCTTTATGGTCATGTAGGTTGATAAAGTCTTTTTGAAGGGAAATATGGCAGACTCTTTCAAAGCATTTTAAAGCAGACCCAAGAATTCCACTTCTAGAAAGCCACCTTTAAGTAACAGCTGATGTAGGCAAGAGATGTCTGAAAATGAATGTTGTGGCAGCATTATTTGTAAGAGTGGAAACTCAGGATCAGTATATAGTGATGAAACTGAAACTCAATCCATAGAGAACACAGACAATAAGATGAGAACTTTGGGCACCACATTTTTCGCCCCTGTTGCATACGTCCAATGCTCTATGAGCAGTTCAGGGACATGACAGGAATGTACAACATCCAGAATATAAATGTCACACCCTCTAGAGGTCCATATGAGTTAACTCTCTAAAAGAACCCAGATCAATCTTTTATAGAAACTTCACATCTTCCCATGTTAAGAGAGTTGAGTTCCACCCAGGATGTTTTTCTATGTCATGTCATTGCTTGCTAAGATCTGTTGGCGATTCAGCCTGGAGTTTTCAGATTCCCTCCCATTTTACCAACACAAAGCTTCATCCTTAACACGAGGCTCATCCTACATTAATTCATAGACAGTGCAGAGGCGGCCAGAGTAGACTTTCAGTTCCCATTCTGCCTTTCTTGTTAAAACATCCACAGCATCACTCAGACTCAGGACATTTCATCCTGGGTGAAATAACAGGCCCCTTGTATACTAGTGACCAGCCCACAGCGCCCCCTCACTGCGGAAGTTAACATCTGTTATTTCCTCAAGGCACCGATATTTCCAGCCAGGACCACTCGGCCCTGAAATGGGTCACGCTGTGTGTGCTGCACTTCTTTTAACAAAAGTGGGGTTCAAGGCTACTGAGGCTCCGTCCCAGTGGACAAGCTGTGTGGGTAACCCCTGCGGGCACCTGGACTGAGAAAGGGAGCCTGGGGGCCTGACTAATGTGCCGTCTCCATGCAACATGGCTGAGACCAAGAAGAATAGAAGGACTGCTGCACCTAGATGCCAGCCTTCCTCCGGCCGCAGTGGGGGCCTCTGGGAACAGCCAGACCACCAGCTTCTTCCAGATGCTTCCATGCCCTTAGAGGAGCCACAGAGAAGAGCAGCACATGCAGGCTGCAGGCCCCCAACCCCACCTCCTCCAAGCCATACAAGCAAGGGAAGAAGGCAGGAAGGAGGGTGGCATTCAACATGTTTTGAGATGTACTACTCAGCGACAGGAAAAAGTCAGCTTTCCTGCTCTCTAGTTTAAAGCTCTCGGAGAATAATTTTCAAAATGTTAAACATGCCATTACACAAGTGTTAAGTGAGGCCATGTAAAGATTTCCTTAACTCACTAATGAGAGAACTGGAAGAACCATAAAGCTATTCAAAGATTTGAGAGACTGAGTTATGTATAGATGCGAAACAAATGCTAGAATAGGATTGCTCACCTAAATACAAAACTGGTTAAAGTCCTACAGGGCAATAAAGCTGTAGCCTCTAGAGTTATCCCTTCCTGCTGTGTGTGTGTGTGTGTGTGTGTGTGTGTGTGTGTATGCGTGTGTGTGTGCGTGCACGCGCTCTCAGTCACAAAGTCGTGCCTGACTCTTTGTGACCCCATGGACTGTAGCCCACCAGGCTCCTCTGTCCATGGAATTCTCTAGGCAAGAATACTGGAGTGGGTAGCCATTCTCTTCTCCAGGGGATCTTCCCGATCCAGGGATCAAACCAGTATCTCCTGCATCTCCTTCACTGGCAGGTGGATTTTTACCACTGAGCCACCTGGGAAACCTCTTCCTGCTCTGGACAAGAATAATTTTCATTTATATCAGTTTCACAGAGGTTAATATTTACCCTTACAGAGTGATAAAGTAGCCTAATCAATAAGAAGTAGTGAGTCAAACAAAGAACCATGCCCCTAGAGAACTAGGGTAACTTGGGTCAGAATAGACAATGTTCATCATGACACAGCAAAAGGCAGAAGGGCAGCTGCATGCTTTTTCAAACTTGGGGATTTTTTTTCTTACCCAGCTGTGTGCCTGTTGGTCTTTGGATAGTGAACAGAAATGACCATACCCACCCATACTATTACAAACTGCTGGGGCCTAAATCAGGGGTGCCCAGTCTATGGACTATGGACTGGTACCTGCTGCCAGATCAGTGGCGCCGTTACAAGTAAAATGCACAATAAATCGGCTTCCCAGTTGGCACTAGTGGTAAAGAATCTGCCTGCCATTGCAGGAGACCCAAGAGATGCAGTTCAATCCCATGGGTCAGGAAGATCCCCTGGAGAAGGAAATGACAACCCACTCCAGCATTCTTGCCTGGAGAATCCCAAGGACAGAGGAGCTTGGCAAGCTATAGTCCATGGGGTGGCAAAGAGTCGGACACGACTGAGCACACACATCAATAGTTAAATATTGCCATGGTGGTTATAGCTGATGACTAAGTTCCATCATCATTCATAGCCTGGAGAATGTAGTCAAACTCAGTTTAAGTTAGATTTAACATGGGAGAAGGAAGGAAACTCGCAGAATAATCATTTTCCAAAGTGTGATCTCCCTCCTGGCTAAACAGGCTGCCCTAGAGCTTGCCTTCTGCACATCCAGAGCAGACTTCAAACAAAGATTCATCCCAGAATGACAGCCTTGCTGTTCTACCTCCAAGGAGGAGGAAGAGGGGAAAAGTGATGGGGGAGCAGGTGTGATTATGGAGTATAAAACTGCTCAGGGGAACACAGAGACAGGGTTGGACAAGTGAAGGAGATGGGCCTCCCAAGGCTGCTAAAAAGTCAGCTATGACTTCATCTTAGTAATAGGTCTGTGATTTTATGACCTAAACGGGGCCCAAAATATCTATTCAACCCACCTCACAGGATGGCATAAAGATAAAAGAAATAAAGAGAAAAGCTATAAAAGCGTGTTCTGCTCATTCAGCTAATAGGGTTCTTACCACTTAACTCTGCTTACTGGGTCAGTGGGAGGCCAGGAAACTCAGGAATCACTCTGAGCGACACAGAGGTGATGAGATTTAAACAGTTCTTCGACAGGAACAAGAATTCCCAGGCTCCTTTTAGCCCTTCTAAAAATCAGTTTTCTAGTTGAGACAACAATGAATAGAGTTCACATACTTTTCAGTTTGCATCTGTATTTTCTGTTGGATACTTGCAGATTTAATTCTTCTGCTTCCCTGGTGGCTTCCCACATGGCTCAGATGATAAAGAATCTGCCTGCAATGCGGGAGACCTGGGTCAGGAAGATCCCCTGGAGGAGGACATGGCAACCCACTCCAGTATTCTTGCCTGGAGAATCCGCATGGACAGAGGAGCCTGGTGGCCTAGAGAGTCAGACCCGACTGAGCAACGAAGCACAGAGCACACAATTCCTCTGTTATGCATTCTTTGGAGTATTTTATTATTGTATAACTTGTTCAATCACTCAGTAGTGTCTGACTCTTTGTGACTTCATGGACTACAACACACCAGGTTTCCCTGTCTTTAACTATCTTCTGGAGTTTGCTCAAATTCATGTCCATTGAGTCAGTGGTGCGATCTAACCATCTCATCCTCTGCTGCTCCCTCCTTTTGCCTTCAGTCCTTCCCCAGCATCAGAGTCTTTCCCAGTGAGTCGGCTCTTTGCATCAGGTGGCCAAAGTATTGGGGCTTCAGCATCAGTCCTTCCAATGAATACTGAGTGTCAATTTCCTTTAGGAATGACTGGTTTGATCTCCTTGCAGTCCAAAGGACTCTCACGAATCTTCTCCAGCACCACAATTTGAAAGCATCAATTCTTTGGTGCTCAACCTTGTTATGTGTTCTTAGAGTATTTAATTGTGGTACAACTTATATACCATAAATTGACCTGCTTTAAGTAAAAAGTAATGATTTTTGGTAAATTTATACAGTTCTGCAATGATCACCACAATCCAGCTTCAGAACTTTACTGACACCCTAAAAGATCTGTTGTTCCCAAATGCTGGTCCTCCCAATTGGGTCCCCCCAGTCACTTGCTGCTCCTTCAATAGGGCTTCTTCAGCCACAAGGAACCCTAATCTACTTTTTCTTTATAACCCACCTTTTCAGGACAATCTGTAAAAATGAATCATGCAACATTTTGTCATTTGTGACTGCTGTCTTTTATAGAATAATTTTTTCAAATGAATGGAATATCATTTTCTCTGTCCACTCACCAGCTAATGGACGTTTGCATTGTTTCTATTTTTTTTCCTAGTGTGAATAACCCTGCTATACACTTTTGTGTACATGTCTTTTTATGGACATATATTTTCATTTTTTTGTGTGTGTAGACACCTAAAAGAAGAATTACTGGGTCATCAAAACTTAAGGCTGAAATTTCAATTAAACTGTCAAACTCTTTTCAAAGTAGCTGTACCATTTTACATTCCCACCCTTGCCAACTCAGTCTCCACACCCTTGCCAACTACTGCTACTGTCTTTTTCAACTGAGACAATATTTCATTGTAGTTTAGATTTGCATTTTTCCAGTGAGTAATAATGTTAGTCATATTTGCATGTGTTTTTTTTTTTTTTGCCAATCAAATATTTTCTTAAGGGAAGTGTCTATCTAGATCATTTGTCTATTTTAAAACTGGTTGCTCATTTTATTGAGTTGTAAGAATTCTTTGTGTACTCTGTGTACCAGTGTTTTATCAGAACTGTGATCTGTAACTATTGTCTCCCTGTGACTTGTCTTCACATTTTCATAACAGTACATTGCAACAGCTTAAAAGTTTTAAATTTTGAAAAAGTTAAAAATTTTTTTCTTTTATTAATGCTTTATACCATATCTAAGAACTTTTGGCCCAACCAAGATCAAATATATTCTTCTATGATTTATGCTTTACAGTTTTAACTGTCGTCACTAAGTCTATAATTCATTTTTAATATTTGTGTATAGTGCAAAGATGGGCACCATAAAGGACAGAAATGGTATGGACCTAAAAGAAGCAGATGATATTAAGAAGAGGTGGCAAGAATACATACAATTATGCAAAAATGATCTTCATGACCCAGATAATCACGATGGTGTGATCACTCACCTAGAGCCAGACATCCTGGAATGCAAAGTCAAGTGGGCCTTAGGAAGCATCACTACGAACAAAGCTAATGGAGGTGATGGAATTCCAGTTGAGCTATTTCAAATTCTAGCAGATGATGCTGTGAAAGTGCTGCACTCAATATGCCAGCAAATTTGGAAAACTCAGCAGTGGCCACAGGACTGGAAAAGGTCAGTTTTCATTCCAATCCCAAAGAAAGGCAACTCCAAAGAATGCTCAAACTACCACACAATTGCACTCATCTCACACGCTAGCAAAGTAATGCTCAAAATTCTCCAAGCCAGCCTTCAACAGTGCATGAACTGTGAACTTCCAGATGTTCAAGCTGGATTTAGAAAAGGCAGAGGAACCAGAGATCAAATTACCAACATCCTATGGATCATCAAAAAAGCAAGAGCATTCAAGAAAAACATCTACTTCTGCTTTATTGACTACACCAAAGTCTTTGACTGTGTGGATCATAACAAACTGTGGAAAATTCTTCAAGAGATGGGAATACCAGAACACCCGACCTGCTTTCTGAGAAATCTGTATGCAGGTCAAGAAGCAACAGTTAGAACTGGACATGGAACAACAAACTGGTTCCAAATAGGGAAAGAAGTATGTCAAGGCTGTATGTTGTCACCCGGCTTATTTAACTTATATACAGAGTACATCATGAGAAATGCTGGACTGAATGAAGCACAAGCTGGAATCAAGATTGCCGAGAGAAACATCAATAACCTCAGATATGCAGATGACACCACGCTTATGGCAGAAAGTGAAGAACTAAAGAGCCTCTTGATCAAAGTAAAAGAGGAGAGTGAAAAAGTTGGCTTAAAACTCAACATTCAGAAAACTAAGATCATGGCATCTGGTCCCATCACTTCATAGCAAGTAGATGGGGAAACAGTGGAAACAGACAGACTTTATTTTGGGGGGCTCCAAAATCACTGTAGCTGGTGACTGTAGCCATGAAATTAAAAGACGCTTACTCCTTGGAAGAAAAGCTTTGACAAACCTAGAGAGCATATTAAAAAGCAGAGACATTACTTTGCCAACAAATGTCTGTCTAGTCAAGGCTATGGTTTTTCCAGTAGTCATGTATGGATGTGAGTGTTGGACTACAAAGAAAGCTGAGTGCCTAAGAATTGATGCTTTTGCACTGTGATGTTGGAGAAGACTCTTGAGAGTCCCTTGGACAGCAAGGAGATCCAACCAGTCCATCCTAAAGGAGATCAGTCCTGAATATTCACTGGAAGGACTGATGCTGAAACTGAAACTCCGATACTTTGGCCACCTGATGCGAAGAACTGACTCATTGGAAAACACCCTGATGCCGGGAAAGATTGAAGGTGGGAGAAGGGGATGACAGAGGACGAGATGGTTGGATGGTGTCACTGACTAATGGACATGAGTCTGCGTAAATTCCAGGAGTTGGTGATGGACAGGGAGGCCTGGCGTGCTGCAGTCCATGGGGTCACAAAGAGTTGGACACGACTGAATGACTAAACTGAACTGAATCGTGTGAGGCAAATGTCAAAATTAATCATTTTGCATCTGGATATCCAATGATCCCAACACCATTTGTTGAAGTTTATCCTTTACCAATTAAATTACCTCGACACCTTTACCAAAAATCATAGACCATCTACTACAAGGATGCTCTTCTGGACTCTATTCTGGTCTGTGAGCTGCATGACTAAGGTTGAACAAGTATTGCCCTTTCTTGATTATTTTAGACATGTCAGTGCCTTTACCTCTACATCTTGGATATCATCATCAGGAGACACAGAAATATAAAAGAAATGTTTATAATCTGTGCTTTGCATGCACAAGTCATAAAATTAAGATGATTACTGTGAATATTACAGGTTATTTACACTACCAAATATGTTACCTATTAACACATCAGATACAGTACTACTACTTCAATAACAAAATCCACCTAGGAACCAATGATTTTATTGAATTTACTCACCCTGAATCCAGGATAATTTCCTATCAATATTCTTCACTAAGTATATTTGCAAAGACATTTTCTCTAACCAAAGTAACACTGTGAGATTCCAAGTTGACATAAATTTGGGGTCAATTTGAAGGGGCTCTTCAACCTTCTATGCCTAGGCTAGGCAGTAATAATAATCCCACTCCACTTTCCCATCAATTGCTGACAAACAGCAAATGACTCACTGCTGGCCAGCGATACTGAAGAAACTATGGGGTTACCTGGGGAAAACATGTCCCTGTTTCATTTTTTAAAAAGTAAAGAGACAACTTTTATATGTTCCTGTCTCTGGATGTTGCCATGTAAAGAAGAGATGCTAGGAGTTGAGGTAATCCTCTGGACACAGCAGAAAGCCAGGTGAAGGGCAGGGAATGTCTTTGTATCATGGAGATGCTGCATTAACTAACTTGGCTATTGCCTCACCCTGGGCCCCTTGTTATAAGATGCAATAGAACTTCTGTTGATTAAGGCATTGATTTAAGGTTTACTATTACCTGCAGTCAAATCATCCTGTTTCACAAAGTATCCTCAGAAGGTAACAACTGGAAGCTATAGTGACTCAGGAATTGTTGACCTGCCCTCCAACAAGAGAAAACACACCTGTACAAATCCATTTTCTTTCAAATTTTCTCACTTTGACACTGACTCAACTCAGCAAAAAAGGTTATCACCAACCTTTCAAATTTAATTCTGGGGATATAATATGGAGACAGGGCAGAAAGAGCTTTGGATCACCCCATGGGAATGGCAACAATTTGCAGAGAAAAATGGGACTCTCCAGAAAGAAAAGAAGGGGAAGAAAATGGAAATTATTAAAAAAGAGATTGATTCCTTCTCTGCTAACACTGAAGATTAGCCTGGGGAGGCAGCAATTCCTGTGTATCCTATAGCTTCTGAGGATAAAAATAAAAAGATCACAGCTATAGGCAGAGGTGGAGACAGCATGGCAGAGAAGACAGGAGGTGGTTAGCCTGAAGTTAGAATGGCTGTCCTGACCACTCTGGGGATCCAGTGAAGTGCCAGTGATGCTGACAAAGACATATGTAGATCAAAGGTCTGGTGTACCAGCCTGGGTAACAAGAAAACACTGGATGTACAGTGTGTATTTTTAAAAGTGTGATAAATATGTTCCCCATACTTAATGTATACATACAGTGTAAACCTTAAATATACCATATATATGCATGCCTGAGTGCCTGCTAAGTTGCTTCAGTCACATCCGACTCTTGGCGACCCCATAGACTATAGCCCGCCAGGCTCCTCTGTCCATGGGATTCTCCAGGGAAGAATATTTGAATGGTTGCCATTTCCTCCTCTGGGGGATCTTCCTGACCCAGGGATCGAACCCACATCTCCTGTGTCTCCTGCATTGGCAGGTGGGTTCTTTACCACTAGTGCCACTTGGGAAGCCCTAAACCATACACATGGGAATTCAATCTATGCAATAAAAATGTAGGTCATATAATATTTTCTACCATTTTGGTACTAGGAGTGTTTATCTTGTATGTAAAAGGGAAAGAGAACTATAGAACTTGAAAATAATTTATAAAATTTACTCCTGAAAGAAATTCATTTTACAAAATCTACTCTTCTTGGTAATGGTGGAATAGCTTCTAATGGGTTAACCTTTACACAGATAATAGCTATCAATTCTGGACACACAAACACAAAATTAAATTAAGGGGTGGGTGGGGGAACAACAACACACTACCTAGAGGCAATTTTAGGCACTAAATTTGGGGGAGAGGGGAGTTGAGGAGAATTCATTAAAAGAAGAGAATGGAATGGTACCTGGTAAATTTCCAATACTTTATGAACTTTTGCCTGAAGGCAGCTCCAGTCAGCACCAAATGATGTTAGTAAAACTGAAAAGAGTACCTATGATCTTGCTGCCTTGCAGAACCAGAAGAGCTTGAAGTGACCACTGCAGCTACGAACTGAGGGGATAAATATTCATGAAAGAGATATGCACAGAAGTCAAGTCCTAAATTCTGCATAAAAAAAGATCTGTTTAAATCTCCAGGCAATCCTAGAACTCATTGCAGAGAGGAGAACAAGCTGAAGGGACTGAACAAAAATGCTGATTGCTGCCCATCACAGAGGGGACAGTTTGGAGTCTGAATCTTGCCAAGCTGACTACCTGCTAAAACAAACAAAAATATCAATATACTTAGAGAGCGCAACAGAATCTAGAGTTCTGCAATGGTCACAATGTCCAGAATATGATAAGAATTACTAGACTAAAATAAAAAGAAGAATGTGACTCATAACACAGAGAAAAAGTAATCAGTGAAAACCAACTCTGTGATAATCCAGAAGATAGATCTAGTGGGCAAGTGTTTGGAAAGCACTTATTAGAACTGTGCCCGAGAAAAGAAAGGAAAACCTGTCAACAAATATGAAGCTCGACAGAGATATAACACACCATAAGATGCACAAATAATTGTCTTACTTTAATAATTACTTTATATCTTTGAAAACAATTCCACATCTATTTTCTTCTTAATAAAATAAATCATGTGAAGCTGGTCACTGTGCATCATCTAGGAGCTTAACCAGCTTAAACAGTGTGGTAGCAGACAGTCTGGTAAGTACTGCACACTCAGTCAAGAAAACCAAATCCTAACCACAAACATCTCCCTGTGACATTAGATGAGACCATTAACCTCCATGGCCACTGTTGAGTTATCAAATGTGAGGTTGGCCCTAAGTCATCTCCAAGCCTTTTGTGAAAGACCTGGATGCATTTGCTAACCATCTTAAAACTAGTTAGCATGAAAGTGAAGATCAACACACAGGTAGGTCTTCCACTTACCACCAACACCTGAACCAAACAAAACCAGGAAATCTTAACCAAGCACGTATCACCTTCAGTAACTGCTTTAAGGATGAATGTAGCACAAAACCAACCCCAGACCCCAGTGCACTGCATGGAGATCTGTCATGTGCTTTGGAAGAAGGGCTGCGAGGAGTCTTGAATGGGGTGTTAAGCTGAGAGGAAGCCTAGCTATTTCCTCTCTGCCAATCTAGATGCTGCAGAATTGCACCTGGAAACCAAAACCACTCACGGTAAGCAAGTTGATCAAGTCCTGGATCATCATATGATGTTTTTCAAGTTTCTCCCATGAAGCCCATAAAAAATGAAGTGGGTAGTGACTGAACTGAAAATTTAATCAGAATGAGATTCTGTTGTAAGTGCATTTTAAGAACCCATTTATCTAATGTACTGTAAGTCTAAAAAAAAGAGATTTAAAAACTTTTGATCAGATATGAAATGCTAAATTTTGACAGGGGGGAAAAGTATATATAATTTATTACTGTGCTTTTCCCTTTTATAGAGATTATTCAATTTCCCCACAAGCTTGTTTTTTTTTTTTTTTCCTTCTGTGATAAACAAGTGCCAAAAATGAAGACAAGCCAAATATATAGATTGCATATTTTGAAAAGTCACCGTTTCTCACTGCACTGGGCTGAGCTGATAGCCCACTATCCTGCAGGCATCTGTGGCTGGGTGTGTGGGTGCCTCGGCTCCACACATAGCGAAGCCCCAGCTTCTCACTTTGGCCCAGGGTACTCCGCCCCAGCCCTGAATCCTCACGATATGTTATGATGACGGTATCCTCACGTGGCATAAGCTGTGCCACAGATAAGAGACCTATCCATCCATGAGTGAAACAGAAATAGATCGTACAGATGGAGATAAAAGAAAGCCAAAATACATATGAATGTTTGGGAACAGAGCTCACATGAGAATTCAAATGCACGGTTGTCTAAAGTGATGGTATTAATGAGATATTTGGATGTAGATGAAAGCAAATCCATTCACGGGAATCTGGGGGGAAGAAAAACAGAATTTACATCCACCAGGGTCTCAGAGAATCACGTCATCTTAGGTTGGGAAGAGACATTGGAGGCCACAGAATCCAGCTACATACATTCCCCAAGCCAGAATCCTGAGGGATGGCAATTCTCCTTAGGATTTCAGGAATCCACACCAGGAGAGTCACATTCAGACTCTTTGATTTGAGTACCAGGGTAATCAAAGTTGCAATGCTTTGGAGATCAAGTTTCATTTTGTTTTTATCCTAATTGCTGCAGGGTTCTGAATCCTGGGCTCTAAAAATTCATCCTGAACATATTCAATGATGCCGCGTTAGAGAGATGAAATATTAAAAGTGTTGTGCTCATCAACTGAGCCCATCAGCGGCAAGATTATCACAGGCCAGTGTTTCTATCCCTGGGCTGTTGTTTTGTGAGAGTTTAAAAGCCAGGCATGGTTTCTGCTCTAAAGGACATCATAAACATAGGTCAGCAAAAAAATAAGTACAGTCAGACCCGGGCATGCTGATCAGATTTCCTCCAGTCACAAGTGTTTAGAATATTGAAAAATGGGGTCGATATTTACTGAGCATCGACTGTGCTGGAGAAGGTTAAACAGCTTTGGAACTATTTAGCCAGGTGAAGAGGAGCCTGGGGTAGAAGTCAAGTACTTTCTAATACACTAAAATCATCTGAAGTAGGATGCTGACTAATCATTATTCATTTAATTCCAGAGGACAGAAGAAAAAATGTAAAGGGAGAGATAGAAAAACATTATATCCTGACTATTAAGGTAATGGGGAGAAATTATTTGAGGAAAGTGATACTAACACCTCTTTGGGGAAGTTTCAGAATAAATCAAACATTCATTTATCTTGATTGGACCGAGAAAAACACATCTTGATGGCAAAGATGTCACCTGTCACTCACCAACATGTCCTTCTTCGATGTTATAAAAAGAGACAGCATGGCCCAGATTTGGATAAAAGGAATGAATGGCCCTAATGGTTTCAGTTTTTCTCGATCATTTATTAGAAAGAGAGAAAATATGAGATCTACCTTTTTTTCCCCAAAAGGGATATTTATTTTTCCCTTTGGACATTTACATTACTAACAGGATGTTCTCCTCTGACTTAACAGAGAAAAGGTTTGGCCCTAAAGTCAAAACTCATTAGTCAAAATCTGAGCCCGCCTTGCCCTCTTTCACAGAGCTGAAAAGCACTCTTTTCTCACAAAAAGTGTTTTAAAAGTTAACTGCTGAATTTTGAAAGTTTGCAATAAAACATTCTTGTCAGTGAAGATCTTAAAATGAATATCTCACTTTACCATCAGACCACCCTGAATATGGAGTCAATCTTCTCAAAACAGGGAAAAACACAAAAGGGTGGTGTGGCTTCTTTTATTCTTCATTTAAACCCATTTTCCTTCTGCAATCTGTCGGGATCCTAGTTTCAGCCTCAGTCTTATGATTCCCGTACAGTCCATGTGGGTGTGTGTGCCTGTGTGCTAATTCAGTTGTGTCCAGTTCTTTGCAACTCCATGGACTGTGGCCCACCAGGCTCCTCTGTCCGTGGAATTCTCCAGCAAGAATACTGGAGTGAGTTGCCATTTCCTTCTCCAGGGGATCTTCCCGACTAAGGGATTGAACCTGCGTCTCTGGCATCTCCTGCATTGGCAGGCAGAATCTTTACCACTGATCCACCAGATAACCAGGGCTATATATCAGATACAACGTGAGGGTTTCCTCCACACTCGTGAATGTCCTCAGTATCCACATACATGCTGTCTGCAAAAGAGTCACTTAAAATGTAAGAATGTGAATCGGCTGAAAGTGAAAGGATGGAAAAAGATACTTCATGCAAACCAACCAAAAGAGGGTAGGGAGGCTATTCTAAAATTAGAAAAATTAGACTTTAAGTCAAAAATTATTACAAGAGACAAATCAGGATGCTATATAATCATAAAAGGTTCAGTTCACCAGGAAGATAAAACAAATACACTGTTAAGAGGATAGATCCTGTGTGTGTGCTTATCACAAAAAATAATATATAAAACTTATTAATTATAAACATATGAATGAGATAGCAGAGGTCCAAAATATATGAAGCAACCATGGACAGAACTGAAGGGATAAATGATTCTACAATAAGGGGAGAATATTTCAATATCCTACTTTCAGTAATACATAGAAAAACCAGACAGAAGATTAACAGCAGCAGCCTTGAACAACACAACAGACTAACCGCACCTAACACATCCATACAGAACTCTTCATGCAGCAATACCAGAAAACAAACTTTTCTCAAGGACCCAAGGAACATTCTACACAACAAACTATATGTTACTAAACTATATGTGAGGCCATGAAATGTCTTAATTTTTAAAAGACTGAAATCATACAAAGTGTCTTCCAACCATAATATATAAAAAAACTAGAAATTAACGAAGGAAAACTAGAAAATTCGTAAGTATATGGAAATCAAACAATATACTCTTAAACAATCAAAAAGGAAATTATAAGGAAATTTATAAAGTATCTTGGAACAAATTAAACTGAAAACACAATATACAAAACATATGGGACGTAGCTAGCAAAAACTGGTGTTTGGAGTGAAATTTGTAGCTGTAAAAGCTAATAAGAGAAAAAGGTCTCATACCAACAACCAAGCTCTAGTTCTTAAGGGGAAAAAGAACAAACTAATCCAAAGGCTAGCAGAAGGAAGGAAATAATAAAAATTAAAGAGAAATGAAATTAAAATACAGTTAACAAATATTAGCAAAATCGAGAGTTCATGCTTCTAAAAAAATAAAAGGACAAATCTTTATCTAGATTGACTAAAAGAAAAAGAATACTCAAATAACTGAAATAAAAAATGAAAGAGGGAACATTATTACCAATTTTACAATTATTTCTGGAAAACTAGTAACCAAAGATTTAATAAAGTACTTTTAATAAGGAAATGAAGAATTTAAAAGAGCTGACTATAAAAGAGTCCTGCTCAATTGCTCAGTCACGTCTGACTCTTCGCGACCCCAAGGACGGTAGCCTGCCAGGTTCCTCTGTCCGTGGGATTTCCCAGGCAAGAACACAGAAATGAGTTGCTGTGTCCTCCCCCTGGGGATCTTGCTGACACAGGGGCCAAACCTGTGTCTGCTGTGTCTCCTGCCCTAGCAGGGGGATTCTTTACCACTATGAACAATTAAATGCCAACATACTGGATAACCTAGATGAAATGAACAAATTCCTAGAAATACATACTCTATCAAGACTAAATTATGAAGAAATAGAAAATCTAAATGCACCTACAGCTAGTAAGGAGATTAAATCAGTAATCAAAACTCCCAACAAATACCAGGACTAAATGACTTCATTGGTAATTTTGACGTTTAAAAAAAAAGAATTAATACCAACTCTCCTCAAACTCTTCAAAAAAACTGAAGAGGGAATGCTTCCTAACTTAATCTATAAGGTCAGTGTTACCTGATAACAAAGTCAGATAAAGACACTACAAGAAGAGAAAACTACAGAGCAATATCTCTCATAAATACTGACGTAAAAATCATCAAGAAAATCCCAGCACATAGAATTCAATAGCACATTAAGCATCCTGTTACACCATATAATAGCAAGATTTATCCCTGAACACAAGAATGAATCAATATACATTTTTAAAAAACAAATGTAACACCCAACAATTAATAGAATGAAGGGGAGGAATACATGATCGTTTCAATTAATACATAAAAAGTGTATAGCAAATGTTAACACTTTTTCATGATAAAAGTACTCAACAAAAGGAAACTACTTCACCTAAGAAAGGCCATTTCTGAGAAACCCAGAGCAAAAGCCATCCTCCAGCATAAAAGACTACACTTTTTCCAAAAAAAAACTCATTCCAGGAAGACGTTGCCTTCTGTGTCTGTGATGCACTGAAACATCTGTGAACCGTGAATTAAGCCCCCACTATTCCATCAGGTTTAGGGGCTCTGGGAAGAGGAACAGGCTACTCCCCATGCGCCCCTAAGACCCAGCCTCCTGCCACTGCATCACCAGGCCCACCAAGGGCAAAGGCACACGGGATTCCTGCCCTCCGAGAGCTCATAGTGGGCACCTGCACCCTCCCTGTTCAAGTGCAAAACGTGATCCAATTCAAGATATGGACGGAAGTTGTCATCAACTGCAGGCACCTTCGGGATGTTCACACCTGGTTTTGCAAACCACTCCAGGACCCTGCCTGTGTCCCCAGATCTGAGCAGTCACAGAAACCTAAAGGAAATTCTCCAGCAAGTTGTGAGACAACATGCATTTGTACATTTCCACTATTCACTGTTTGAGGTTATATACTGAACACCTACAATGACCCAAGCACTGGATTAATAGTGCTTTTCAAGAGGGGAAGAAACCCTCAAAAACAAACAAAAAAAATTTTAAAAGACAAGAGATGGAACAAAATCTTGTTCAGTACCTCCCCTACCTCAAGGCAGGTGCTCTAGGCATCTTCTCTGATCAGAATTTGCACTCACCTGTGGGTCAGGTGGTCGTTCCCATCTCAGCAACCAAGGAAGTCCTAAGTGCTCTGTCTAGGGCCCCTCACCCAAGCTGCGGGGCTGGGGGACTGCTGGGGAGGCCACGTCTCTGCCTCTCCAGCCCTTTCCCAAGACACCCCCAATACAGGGTGCCCCAGTCCATCCTGAAAACAGACGACGGCATTTGAATGGAATCAATCTGGTGTCTGAACCTTGGGAAGCGGTAGGGGAGGAGAGGCGGAAAGAGTGGAGGCGTGTTTGTATAATAATGTTATTTATATAATGATAGACACCCGGTCTCATCCCTCTTGGCCACCTACTCCCTCTGCCACGTGGCCCGTGGCCTGCCAGCCCTCCCGCAGGGGTAGAAGACAACCTCACATGTGGATGCCTGCTACCTGATGCAGTAAATGCCCTCAATACACGACCCTGAACTCTGCTCTCCAGCCTCCCCCGACCCCAGGCTCAGCCCACGTCAATCCATTCTATGACAACCTCTCTGCTTTTCCTTAACGATCGCTCCAATGCTTTACCTCGAGAACCAAACTATCAGGAGTTCTTCATCACTTTGGGGAATAATCCACACTTCTAAGCTTGACCTTCACCCCCCTCAGTCTGAACCCAAGGCCTTTTGAAGCCTGTCTCCCCCACCCAGTCTGCACAAAGCACCCCTACACCCCAACCCTGAGCTCCATCATCCATCCTTGCCATGAGAGGATGAGAACTCGGACTCCAGGATCCCACCTCACACATCTATTCCTTCTCTCTTCCCTCCTCTCTTCTTTCATAAGATCCTGCTCATTCTAAGGGCTCTTTTCTTTAATTTTATTGAAGTATAGTGGATTTACAATGTTGTGTTTACTTCTTCTGTCCAGCAAACTGATTCGATGACACATATATATCTAAGGGGTCTTTCAAGTCCAAGACTCCAGTGGAGCCTTTCCTGAACCATCTGTGTCCACAATAATCTCTCCCACCTCTGAACAATTCAAAGTGCTTACTGTCTGGGACACCTGGAGCATAAGCTCTATCTATGTTTCCTTTTTGATGGCTTGTTTTTGTCTTCCTAGATGAGGCGACAGTAAGCCATCTGAAGCTGCACTCAGTCCCTCCGTCCTGAGATCCCAAAGCCACCTAAGACAGCCTTCCCAGAGCTGCTGGTTCAGCACTCATGCTCAGACTGGTAAAATTCCCAGAAACTGGAGACTTCTGCTTAAGTCCCAAGAGCCAAGTTCAGATTCCCAACTTGAAAGATACAACATGATTTCTCACCAAAGAAGCACTCTGCACTGGTCTGACCATCGCTCCCGTGGGAGCGTGTCCTAAGTCTGAACTAATCAGTCTATGAGCAATAATTAGATGGAGGTGAAGTGACATATTTGACCCAGGGATAGTCTCTCAGAGGAGCAACCCCACCCTACCCCACTCCCTGCAGAACATGGGGGAGCCCCTGAGCCTCCCCAAAAACAGGTCTTTCTATTCTGCACTTGGAGCTCTGGCAAACCCCACTCATTGGTCGACTGTGGGAGGAGGAAAGGAAAGAGCAGTTGGGCAGCCATGGAATGAAAACAGGCATGAGAAGGCTGCCCTGCTTGCTGTGTACAGGACGAACACAAAGGTCATCCTCAGAGATGCCTGAGAACACTTGTAGGAGGTGTAGAAAACCTAAGCGATCTTTTCGTCCAACCCAACATACATGTGCGTGTGCTAAGTCGCTTCAGTCGTGTCCAGCTCTTTGCAACCCCATGGACTGCATCCCATCAGGCTCCTCTGTCCACGGGATTCCCCAGGCATGAATACTGGAGTGAGTTGTCATGCTCTCTTCCAGGGGATCTTCCCAACCTAGGGATCGAACCCACATCTCTCATGTCTCCTGCAAAGGCAGGTGGGTTCTTTACCATTATTACCACCTGGGAAGTCCAACCCAATATATATATGCTACTGGTCAATTTACTGCCACTTTTAATCTAATTGGAAGAAGGTATTTTTGAGGCCATCACATCTTAGGGAGCTAGATCTCACCCTGGGGGCTCCCTCCAACTTGCCTGGTTGGCATTTTTGTTGAGTGGAGCATAGCTGAGGGGATGGAGAGCAGGGGCCCAGGCTGATTTCTTAACAGGTCACAGCAGAGAAGGGATCAAGGCTTCACCTGGTCAGGTTGGGTCACTGGTATATCTCTGGAGCCAGGTCCGTAGCCAGTGATTCAAACCACCCAGACTGAGCTGGGTGAGCACTGGCTTGCGAAGTCCTCTGTGCATGTGGTTACCAGCCGAAGAGGGGAGAGATGCTATGAGAACTTACAGATGCCCACTGGCCTTAGCACAATGTTCTAAAAGCAGTGATTTAATAATATGATCTTTGTAATTGAGATGGATTAAAATGATTGAAAATGGGCTGAGCTAGAAATGGTTAAGTGAATGCTATCATTGACAAGCTAAGAAAGAGGATTCCACTTTGGTACATAGACGTCTCCCCCTTTCTTACATTCTGCTTTCCTTGTTCTACTTGATCTTATTTATTTTATCTATTTTTGTTTGATAAGTAAATCAGTTTGTGTTGTCACTATAAATAAATGGTTACATTTTTAATGTAAACATTAATTTAATATTCCTCAGGAGCTCTTAGTTTGCCAGTCCCTGCCTGAACGAGGGTGCACAGATGTGTTTCAAGCCAAAGATATCAGTCTCCTAGAGAAGAGCAGTGTTCAGATAAGAAAACACAGACTCAGCTCAGGCTGGACATCACAGGCTGTCATTCATTTGTCTAATTTTACCAGATCTCCACCTACTTCCTAAAGTGAATGACTCAGATGCCATTCACAGGAATTCAGAAAACTCTTATTAATCAGGAACTGTTCTAGGTAAGAAATAAGAAAGATAAGTAAACCGCACTGTGGTAAGTTTAAGGACAGGTAACATCAGTGATGCCATGGATGCACAGAACAGGCATCTCATGACCAGAATAGGGCTGGGGCCAAGGTAGTCATTACTCCTAGAGTCAGAGCATTAGGAAGAGAAGGGGATGGAGGGGCCACCAGAAATGGACAAGCATGTATAGCACATGGGGAGCCCCTGGAGCCCCACCTGCCTATTCACAGTGATGTAGGTGGGTGGGGAGAAGACCAGTGATGTATGAGGTTGGCAGGGGGATGGGGAGGGGGGGGAGTACCGATGGCAATGGCCAAGCTCTGGAGTTGATTCTTCTCTGACGGCAGCCAGGGGACTTTGAAGGAGGACAGCAGGTGAGAAACAGTCAGCTCCATGTCACAGGCAAGTCCCTCCCAAGTGGTGATGGCCCAGGGGTCTGGACCAGGCTGACCTGATTCAGGCAGGAAAGATGGGGAGTGAAACTGGATATGGGCAGTGGGTGAGGCGGCAATCGAGAGACTCCAGAAACACTTGAGAGAGTCAATTAAAAGTAGCTGATGACAGAAGTGGGGGTGGAGGAGAAATGATCTTTCTGTTGACTTTTATCTTAATTTCACATCTTGAGAATTCCAGAGCTGAGAGGCTTTTCTATCCATGCAACATAACTACTCCATGAGTGGTCACAGACCCACACAACCACGGACTCTTTTCAGGACATTCAAGGCCAAAAGTCAATGGCTGTAAACACCCGGGACCCAAGTCACTGGCTGCCCTCTGAGACTCAGCCTGAACCTACCTATTTCAGACTCACTCTGTGCACGAAAGGACAGATGGTCAGCGGGGTGAGAGAACATGGGAGAGGAAGGTGGGGGACCTCGGGGGAGCTGGGGTGCTGGCCTTTGAGTATGCACAGCAGGCACCTGCTTCAGAGATGATGTGGGCAAGAAAGGCTGCTTGGGAGGATCTGCAGCCCAGGCAAGGGAATGCTTCTGCCCCCCAGGAACCACCGTCCGCCCAGTTGCCCAGGCATCTACCGAGGCTGCCAAAGTTTCTGATGATGCCCACAACACACCGCGATCACTCCCTGACCCTGAAAGAGTCCTGCTCTGGCCGCCCTTCCCTACAGGAAAGTGTCCGCTGACCCAGTAGTTACTTAACACCATGGTTACACAACTGGGCGTTTCAAGAGTGTTTCCATTTGTTTTGGTGCATGTGCTTTTCTCTTTTTGCCACTGAATACCACATCCCAGAGAAGACAAGTATGTCAAGCCAGTTAAGATGCAAACGCAGCACACGCCTGCTCTGTGGATGCTCAGACCACAGGAGAATCGATGGCCTGTTTCTCTGCCTCTTTTCACCATCCTCCTGCACCATTCTCCATCTTCTCTTTCCACCCATATCCCCGCCCTGTCAGTAAATGGTACCGGCACGGAGGCAAAGTCCCAGCTGCCAGTCCTTGCCCACTGGCTTTCAGAACAAGCAGTGCCCGGCAGAAAGGGCCCCCATCTGTCCCACTGCTGCAGCCCAGAGAAGATACCATGTGAGGCTTTGCAAGATAACTGAGGGCTCCTTCCCGAGGCAGCATTGCAAAAGAGAGCTCTTCACTTGCTAAGCTCACCAGCTCTCCCTCTTTCTCTTAAGTTCAGAAAATAACCAAGACATCAGTGGGAGACCTGACTGCTGAAATCCAGTCTTAACCTTTGAGAACGTAATTTATTCCAGCCCAGGGTATCACAGAAAGCCCAGCATGGATGGGGGATTAGGTGGCCAAGGCAGCCCCAGTGAGAGACGCAGGATAACGGAGTGCCTCCCCCAAGAGCCTTCCTGCTGGAGGAAAAGGCATTCAGCCAAGACAGAGAAGCTTTTTTAAAAGCCCTTGCCGGGTGAGGGGCAGGATGAGAGAGGCAGGATGCAGCAGAGCCCTCCCCACGATGGGTGGCGGGTACAAGCTGAGCTCTCTCAGAGGCTCCCAGGAAGGGGAGAGAGGATGAAAGCCAAGACGGCTTCAAAGGCTTCTCAGGGCCACCAGCAAAACCACGGCCCAGACAGGGGGTCTCTCTGTGTCCAGGCAGCTGTCACCACCCAACCGACCTGGCAAAGTCAACAGGAGCCCAGGATACGAGGAGAAGGTGGCATTTGGGCCAAAATCCCCTTGAAGCAATTTTCAACAGAGAATCTTGCTCCAAGGCATTATAGCTACTCCTTGGTGGGCCATGAATCACTGGACAGCTCAACATCCAGCCCCCTGCCCAAAGCCAGCTTAAACTGCTCACCATGGACCCACTGGCCTGAATGTCTTGAGTGGGTTCAGAGAAACGAATAGGTGGAGAAACACTGAGACACATCACAGGTAGACTTGCCCCCTCCTGGTGGGTGATGAGATTTTCCTGAGCCAGATGTACTTCATGGGAGAAACTTAGTAGCCATGAAAAGGAGAGCATGGATTAAATATTTAACAGCTGGCAGTGGATCTGCCTTTTTATCAGCAGGAAAGAAGTCACAGGACATTGATCCATCCAGCCAGTAACAGGGGTGTACTGGGCACTCACCATCTGCTGGATCCCCCAGGGGAGGTGGGGATTTGTGGGGGGTAAACTGAGCCCAGGTGTTAGCCTCAGGAAGCGTGACTGCATAGGACGGGCAGGTGTGCACGGCCTGATTCATGGCAGCACGAGCATCCTGGAGGAGCTACCACACCTCGGTGACTCTCCTAGGCTGCCTGAAACATGAGTATTAAGTCACCCAAAGTAGGGCTCAGTTCAGAAACCATCTATTCATCTCCTCCTATTTATCGGCATCAGACGGGGCACTAGGGGAAGCGAGATGGACAGGATACAGTGGACAGAAAGCTCTGGATTCTACCAAGCAGGCCCTCAGGAGGTGTTGGCAGCATCAGCCTCCCTCTCCTTCTGCTCGGCCAACGCAGTTGTTCACCAGCTGCCTCTGCCTCAACCCAGGTGCTCAGGTGTGCCAAACCCGGTCCTCTGTCCCAGCCCCCTTCCCACCTCCCACCCCTCTCCTGCCTCCAACCCAGGGAGGGTGGCCGTGACTCTGCCGTGAGCTCCAGCTCGGTGCTATGGTTTTTCCAGTAGTCATGAACACGGATGTGAGAGTTGGACCATAAAAAAGGCTGTGCACCAAAGAATTGATTCTTTTGAACTGTGGTGTTAGAGAAGACTCTTGAGAGTCCCTTGGACTGCAAGGATATCAAACCAGTCCATCCTAAAGGAAATCAGTCCTGAATATTCATTGGAAGGACTGATGTTGAAGCTGAAGCTCCAGTATTTTGGCTACCTGATTTGAAGAGTTGACTTGTTGGAAAAGACTCTGATGCTGGGAAAGATTGAAGGCAAGAGGAGAAGGGGGTGACAGAGGATGAGATGGTTGGATGGCATCACCAACTCGATGGACATGAGTTTGAGCAAGCTCCGGGAGTTGGTGATGGCCAGGGAGGCCTGGTGTGCTGCAGTCCACAGGGTCACCGAGAGTCAGACATGACTTAGTGACTAAACAACAACAACAACAACAGAAAGGAACCAAGAGACAGCCTCTTCTTCTCCTCAACCTGCTCTCTGAGCTGCTGAGGATGTGCAGGAAGTAACATCCCTGAGAACAGTGTCTTCACTTTCAAGATGCTAATGGCTCCACTTCCTGGTCGGCGCCCACAGGATTAGACACCTGACCCAGAGATGTCAGCCCAGCCAGAGAAACATACATCACACCACTCCGAACTTCAGAATGGCTTTGACTTCATTTCCAAACATTTCACCAGAAGTTTGATGAGATATTTTCCCCCAGTTTAGAGGTGGACAGGAACTTTTGACACGGTCAACAGCAGGACAGGCGTAAAGAAATCTAAGTTGCAAGCTGGGATCTCCCTGGCACACAGCAGGGCTCGGATATGTGGTCACCACGTGCCAAGTGTCTCTGAGTTTGGTGAGACACTTCCCGAGAGGAAACATCCTCAACTTCCCTCAGTGCCCCTGGGGAGAAAATCTATCACCTGCTGAAAGAATAAATCAGCGGAAGTATCTGTAACGCCCCTCGACTCTCCCCAGGGACTGAAAGAAAAGAAAGCCTTACGAGGGGCAACCAAAGAAGAGGTTTATCTGCTGCTGTTATGAAGCCAATTAGATGTATTTTGAGGAAAGGGTGTATGTATATTAGATTTTAATTAAGTAGTGTTAATTATAATCTATGAGATGTGCTTACTGCTTATCAGATAATTATGAGAAAGCCAATTTGGCTGCTGGCTTGTGACTAATTAAGTGGAATTAGTAATGATAATTATAGATTTAATGTTGGTTTGCCTTTATTGGAGAAGGGGCAAATCCACTCAGGATGGGGTGGATCAGGGTAGAAGGGCAGAATCCACAATCCACCCTGAGAGCATCCAGAGCCGTGAGAGTGAGCAGGAAGTGGAGGACACGGCCTCTGACCTGGCCTCCCTGCCTCTCCCCGAATTCACCATTGGGTCTGACTCCGCGTCTCCTCTGCTCATCTCTCCAAGACCCACCCCTTTTTCCTTCATACAGAAGCTGGGGTCTGTGCTAGTGAGGAAGAAGTTGACTGTGTGAAAGGTCGCAGCGGTCTGCCCCAGGATCCCCCAGCCTGAATATGCAAGAACAATGTGTCCACATTCTCGGAGAGCACACCCTGGCACAAACCTGTGATGCCATGTGGGGGAGAAGCCCACCGTCACCCCAGTGCCCCAGTCCAGGCACCCCACCTGCAAGGCTTAAGGGGATCACTGCAGACTGTAAGCAGATTGATTTCTTCCAGGCCACCTTCCTCCCAGAAGTGATAGAAGACAAACGACAGACCTATAATTGGGCACGGGATCAACCACCTTCAAAGGCCATCGAGGCTAACCCAAGCCAGAGACAAACTAAACAAATAATTCCTGCCCGGCGTTTCCATTTGATACACTATTCTGACATTTCAATTACACGTTTCCTCATTTAACATTCGCTTCTGCCTCGGCCCTGATATTACACTCTGAGTTCCTCGAGAGCGGAAGCCGCATCCATTTTTCATTTAGCTCTGCTCCCTGCTATCTAATAATCCCCACCCCTCCCCAGGGCTGCAGCACCTGCGGGTTAAGCCAAGTGAAAAAGCCCCTCCTGCTACCCTGATCCCAAGCCCTCACAGCCTGCCACTGTTATCTTGGGCAAACCACTTCATCTGCCTAAGCCTCAGGGCTATATTGTTGCTTTTTTATTTTCTTCAATCTGTAAAATAAAGATAAAAACAGTGCTCAGTTTAAGGTATGATTAAATAAGTAAGGATTAAATACTATAACTTATTTAGCACTCAGGGCAGCTCTTGGCCCACTCAGTCTCCCTGAGGTGGGGGGAGGCTAGGACCACCTGGCTCTGAACTGCATGGGGGTGGGTGAAACAGGTGGCCATGGCTGCCCCCACCCCAGACCCACTGGGCCAGAAACTGGGACCCTGGCCCAGGTGTCCCACTGTCCACGAGTACAGCCCAGGCGACTCCCAAGCACAGTGACCCTGCAGGGCCACAGAAGCAAACGTGGTCCTCCCTGGGCCCCAGCGCTGGTCTGCTCACTGCCCCAAATATGAGAATGTTCTGCGTGAGTGCCCCCTATGTCAGCCCGAGTCTGGACCAGAGTGGGTTAGAGAAGCAGGTAAACCACATGCGTTAACAACCTGTAAACGCCCATTTTCTCATGTTATCTTTTTCTGAGGATAGACTCTTTACCATCCTCTGGATTAAACTCCGCATCACCCATGCAGCTCCTGACGATCACGCCTCCTCTATACACTGTCCACACTGTCCCCTCCTCTGAAATCACTGCTGTGCTGACCCTCCCCCGCTCCCGCGTTACGATGCACCTGCTCCAGCGTTGTCCATCCTGACTTTCCCAAGTTGATTGCAAACTGCTCACAGAGGAGACACATACTTGCCTTTGAGCTTGAGGGTGCCTCCTATAGGGCGCTACCGACAGCAGGTATGATACAGATGAGATGACCGAATGACTCTCATCTAAATGAACTGTACAGCCCGAGCGCATGAACGGGAAGTCTTTCCATCCTGTCTTACTGGGATTATCAAGAATGCAAGGGCTGGTGTGCATCCTGGGGGTGGGCAGGGGGCAAGCCCTACCAGGCCTGTGCAGACATGGTGACAGGAGGACTGAGGTTATTACTGAGCTAGCATAGCCCACTGACACTGAACAACTTCGCAGAGATCAGGGGTATGTGGTTGTGAAAGGACAGCACAAGTTTGGAGCCAGGATTTCATCAAGAAGCTAATTTAAGAGCCGCTCACCAGACCGCTTCCATATGCAGAAACGCACAAGACCTCCTCTGTCCCCGAAGGGCTCACACTAATCAAACATGACATTAGAGCATAAGGAGTCCTTAGAGGAATCCAATCATTTCATTCTGTAACAGAGACCAGCGAGGCCCAGAGAGGGCAAGTTACTGGCCCATGGTCACACAGCCTTTTGGCACATCCAGCACTAGAGCCCCAAGCTGTTCTATGGAACCACACACTGCCCTCCCCCACCCCAGAATTATAGAAACCAACAGGCGCAGGGCCACAAGGTCAGTTAGCAAGAAGGAAAGCGGTCAAGCCATCAAGGGCCATCTTTGTAGCAGACTGCCCTGAGTCCCTGAGGGTCTCAGGGTTTTAAATAAACCCATCATTTATTTAAAACTTCCGTCCAAGTGTGAACCATGAGCTAGGATGACAAGGGCTGCGGGAGAGCGACACTGGAACTAAGACTTGAGAGGAAGGTGAAATCCCAACAGCCTGAGATTAGGGAAAGGGATAAGGGGGGAAGTGGTTGATGAAATCATATACGGGACGGCGTTCATAGCCTTTCAGTAAACACAGCAAATGTAAGGTACTAGGTATCCTGGGGTTGGAGGTGGAGGGGGCGGGCAGTGAGCGCAAAGAAAGGAGAATACTAGGGCCTTGACTCCGAGGCTGGCAGGTAGACTGGCCGAGCCAGGATTCCTAGAAAAGGACGAGGGAGGAGGCTGAGGTTAGGACGTGAAAGGCCTGGTGCACGTGCAAAGGAGTCTGTCCAAGAGGAACTCTGTAGGTACCCTCTGTGCAGATGTCTCTGAACTAGAGACTCTGCAGCTCAGAGGGGCCTGAGCAGAGGAAAGCAGGTGACCTGGTTGCCTAGTTCCCCAGGGAGTGGGGAAGTGATGGCTGAGTAAGCGCAGTAACTGGGAACTGCAGGGCAGCGTGAGGCTGACTGTCGGGCTCTAGAAACTGATGGAATCTAAAGAAAGGGTAGGGAGAGGGTGAGGGTTAGGAGTGTGGGGAGAGGAGAGGGTTAGGGTTAGAAGGGGAGGGAGAGAGGAGAGGAGTCGCAGGCACTGGGGATGGTGGCCATGGCGTCAGGAGCAGGGATGGCACTTTGAACCCAGGGCCCGGGCTAAAGGGGCAGATAGCAACCAACAAGGTGTTCCTGGTCAAAGCACCCAGCTCCCTTGTTAGGATTTCCAGGAATCCTAACTCTCCTGAGACCAACCACAGGGAAACAGAACCCAGAGGACAGCGTGGCACAGACCAAGTTACACAACAGAAATATCAACGATGTCTGCAGGAAGCCCCCAGTGTCCAGAGTCTGCCGTGATCTTGAGTGGCTCAGACCTCGGGGGTGGGGGGAGGCAGCAACTCCTGGGATGGAGGATGGAGGGGAGATGGAGTGAGAGGGGAGGTGGACAGAGGTATACACCATCTCCTATGACCTCTGTCCTAGGCTGCCCACAAGTAAAAGGTGCCTGTTTCATTACCACTGAAGACAGCTGCTAGTGCTTTAAGATACAGTAAAGACGGCAACAGAAATGACTGGGGGAAAGAAAACAACATTATGAAACCCAGATTATGTGAGAGGAAAAAAAAAAAAAAAAACCTGTTATCTACTTAACTCTATATTTAAGGATGAATGCAAGATAGTTGAAGACTGAAATGGGAATAAACTAAAAATATAATGGAAGAAAATCTGGGGGAATATCTTTGTGACCTAGAGATGGAAAACTGTTGCTTAAAGGAAAGCCTAATATGGTCCACAAAGGTTTATGCATTTAACATCAAAATTAGGAATTTACTTCAGAGGACATGATGGATAGAATTAACAGACAACAGAGCAGGAAAAAATATCAAAGCATCTGAAACTGAAAGTCACTCAATCATGTCCAGCTCTTTGTGACCCCACGGACTATACAGTCCATGGAATTCTCCAGCCCAAAATACTGGAGTGGATACCCTTTCCCTATTTCAGGGGATCTTCCCAACCCAGGGATCGAACCCACGTCTCCCTCATTGCAGGCAGATTCTTTAGCAGTTGAGCCACAAGGGAAGCCCAAGAATACTGGAATGGGTAACCTATCCCGTCTCTGGCAGATCTTCCTGACCCAGGAATCAAACCAGGGTCTTCTGCATTGCAGGCAAATTCTTTACCAGCTGAGCTATCATGATAAGACTAGTATTTAGACTATAAAAGGAAGGCATACAAGGAAGAGGCAATAACCCTAACAAAAATGTGGGCAAAGTGGGGAATTTAAAGGATATAGGTGATGAGTTTACAAGCATATGAAGAAATATTTGCATTTATTGGCAATCGGAAAATTTTCCGAGTAAAACAAAAATGATGCATTTATATTGGGTTGGCCAAAAAGTTCACTCGTGTTTTTCCATAAGACATTCCATAAGAAAAGCCCAAACTAATATTTGGCCTACGCAGTACTTGTTCTGCTGTCAAAATCTGGAAAGTTGGGTAAACCAAGTATTGAAGGCAGTGGTGGGAAGGATGTCCCATGTCACTGCCTGTCATGAAGGGCAGTGAGATTTGGTGATGGACAGCCTGCAATCAGCCATTCTAAGAATACAAACCAATAGAATTCTCACATGCAGTCTCTAAGAAAACATGTTTAAAGACACTCATCTCAGCCCTTACACTAGAGGTAATCTAGTATCCACACAGGAAGAGTGGAAAAGAATCATTTGACAGATGTGCCCCACTGAGTGATGAGTAGAAATTAGATCATCACGTAGAAATATTGAAGCAGTGAAGAAAAAAATAGAGAAACAGTATAGACTATGTAACACAACATCATTTATGTTAAGCAAACTATATATACAGTAAGAACATAAAAGGATGCACATGAAATCCATTGAATGTTTCTTTGTAGGGGGTGGGCTCAGAGGAGCAGTAGAAAATGGAGGTGACAGGAAATAATTACGTAAGTAAAACTAGAAAGGGGACTTAACACATGGTCCAGTGGTGGTAATGTCCCATGAATGAGAGACCAAATCGCCTACACCCAAGATTCTAAATTAAAAGAGAGAGAAAACAACCAGCAATTTAAAAGTGAGCTGACAACTCAGAGAACCAAGATGAAGAGGAAGCCTGGCAAACATACGCCCAGAAGTGATGGCCAAATGCATGGTCAGGAGGTGAATGTGCTGCCAAAGAATGAAGCTAAGGACAGAAGGCAAGAGGGGCTGAGGACACAGAAGAGGTGGTGAGAACCACAGAGAGAGAAAGTCAGGAATTTTCCCAACCCATCTGAGAAGGCTACCACCTCCCTCATACAAAACCAGTTAGAGAAAACAGTAATTTTAGATTAACTGTACTAAATAATATGATGTAAAACAATAACAAAATAAAACCTAGCAGCATGTTTGAAACTGCACCAAATCTCAGTAGGGTTCATGCCAGGCATTTCAATTTCAACTACAGAATACCTATCAACAATACATCATTACTTTAAATATAGAGGAGAAACCAGGTAATAATACTGCTAGATGCCAATGAGCTTTTTATAAAATTAACAATAAATCATAAAGAAAAAATGAAAACTTTAGACAAAATAGGAAAAGGGAAATATTTTAAAGCTCACGAAGTTTTATAGCAAAACCAGTAGCAAGTTCATGCCAACTTTTGAAACATAGAAGGCAATTCTATACAATTATGAACAAGAAAACACTATCCATTTAGAGATTTTACATAAACACTGGGGGAAGATATGTTATCTAAAAACAATATAATCATTTTCCTAGAAATGCTAACAACTTTTTAAAAAATTTTCAAAGCTAAGAGTTGAGAAAGTGACTAGAAATAAAAGAAATATATTAAAAAAATCAATAGCTTTCAGCAATAAGCAGTTATAAAGTACATTTATAAAGCAAACTCATTTGAAACACCAAAAATTATAGCATGTCTAGGGATTAATTTAATAATAAACATACATGAACTATATGAATAAGACTAAAAATTACAAGATAGGCCTTCCCAGGTGGCGCTAGTGGTAAAGAACCTACTTCCCAGTGCAGGAGAAGAGACACTGGTTCCATCCCTGGGTCGAGAAGATCCCCTGGAGGAGGGCATGGCAACCCTCTCCAGTATTCTTGCCTGAAGAATCCCTGTGGACAGAGGAGCCTGGCAAGCTACAGTCCATAGGGTCAGAAAGAGTTGAACACAACTAAAATGACTGAGCACAAAAATTACAAGAGGCTGTTAAAAACAGCCCTGAGTGACAGGGCCATTGCCATGTTATCTATCGCGCTGGTCAAAGTCCGCCCTCTCCGGCACTGATGATCTGGATTCCCCTTCTTCTCATTACTGAACTTGGCTGGTCAGTGGTTAGCATCACCTTTCCTCTGTACTGGGTCAGCCCTCCCGCCCTAAAAACACACTGTAAGATCCCCCATGTTTTTCAAAGCTAACACTGATTTAGAAAACAAGCATATGGTTACCAAGGGGAAAGGTGGGGGTGGGGGATAAATTAGGAGTTTGGGACTAACAAACATGCACTGCTACATATACAACAGACAGACAACAAGGATTTACTGTACAGAACAGGGAACTCTGTTCAATATTCCGTAATAGCCTAAATGGGAAAAAAAATCTGGAAAAGAGTAGATACATGTCTATGTACAACTTTGAGGTATACCTGAAACCAATACAGCATTGTAAATTTACTCTAGTCCAATATAAGACAAAATAAAAATTTTCTAAAAATCGTAAAAAGCAAAATAAGACCTCTATAACTATACCAGACCTTGCCACAAAACATCTCCAAAGAGTTGTCTTTAGTTAATATAGTCAATCCTCATTATTCACGGATTCTACGTGTGCAAATCCGACTATTTGCTAAAACTTATCAGCAACCCCAAAATCAGTGCTCATGGAACATTTGCTGAGCAGCATGAATTTGATTCGCCCTGACATACATGCCCTCATTTCAGCAAATCATAGTCTAAACTACTGTCCTTTTCTTAAGTCTATTTAGTGCCACATTTCCCCATGTTTGTGCTTCTTGTCGGTGATTTTACTGTTTAAAACAGCCCCAAGTATAGTACCAAAGTGCGCAGTGGTGTCTCTAACCAGGAAGAAAGTTGAGATGTGCCTTATAGGGAATAGGTGTGTGAGGCAAGCTCTACTCAGGTGTGAATTACAGTGTGTTGGGCCAGGAGCTTAATGGTAATGAAGCAACAGTGTGTATTAAATGAGGTGTCTTTAAATGGAAATGCACACGACTTTGTGTATCATGAAAGGCTATACCAAGCAGCTCACAGACACAAAACCCTTCTTCCCCTGGGAGCAATGGTTCATAATCACTATTACGGTGTTCGAAGTGATTCTGCAGAATGAAACCACTGCGATAACAAACACTGACTATATTTTAATTTCTTCAAACCCCATTCTTTCAATGACAGTCAAGCTTCCAAACTCACCGTTCCATTTTAATTACTCTGGTTAAGGTCACCAATTACTAGTTCCTAAGGTCCAAAGCCTCTGTCCTCTGGCTTCAAATGTGGCCAGTGGCAACATTCCTATAACAACCACCTCTTCTTGAAACACTTCTCTATCTGGCTCAGAACTTTCTGTTCCTGTCTCAGCCTCTGGTCCCTCACACTGACAGTGCTTGCATGTGTATCACAGGCAGAATTCTCCCCAGAACTGAGAAGGGACAACTCCAACCTCCTTCCTGACATTCAAAGTAATCATGGTCCACAAGGACTCGGGTGGATCCATGTGCTCTGCCCCTCTCCAACCCATCTCATTCAGTCAGTTTCTCAAACCTGAGCTCTTTGCAGTCACTCCATTCTTGGTCCTCCATCCACACAACTAGTGCATCAGAAATCTCCCCAGCCCTACTTCTAGGACATATGCAAACCTGTTAGCATCCCTCAGCACCACTGTTACTACGTGATTCAGGCCCCTTCATCTTAAATCCTGATCACAGCAGCAATTTCCTAAATAGTCTCCTATCTTTGCCCTCCCAACACACAATCTATTCTTGTCACAGAAATGAGAATGGGCTGCTAAGTTGTGAATCAAATTAACCCCCTCTACACAAATCCCTCTAAAGGCTTTCCATGCTAGAATAATATCCCAACCTCTCACATTGGCCTGGAAGACCCTACACCAGCAAATCTCTGTCTCCATCTCTGATCACTGGGAAAACACGTCCTGCTACACCACATTCCCCACTGGCTTTTTCTAACCTTTGGAAGCTGATGAGGTGGTTCCCAGCTTAGGGTCTCTGGCTGGTTGGCCTGTCTGGAACCTTCTTTCAGACCTTCCCTCTGCTGTCCCCCTGTGATCAGGCCTCAGAGAGGATCCCCTGAGTCTACAGTCCAGGGCAGGCCCCCCGCCCCTTAGTCCTGTTCTACTTTGTAAACTTTCGCAGTATCCACACTATTGGCAGTGGGCTCTGCCTCCTTCTTCCATTCACTGCTCACCACCAGTTTTCACTACCTCATCCTCCAGAGTGTAAGTTTCTGCAAGAGCAGGAACCCTGGCCACTGTGTCTATCACAGAGCCAATGACAGTTCTGGACACACAGATGAATCCAAATATTTACTGAATGGATGTGTGATCTTATCGGGAAGTCTCAGTATTGTAGAGACGCTGAATGTGTGTGTATGCATTTAAAGTAATCGCGTTCAAACTCCCAGTGAAGTTGGTGCTTGACTAATCAATAAGAAATTAGTTTGGAGGAACATTTATTAAACTAACCAAGCCCTGGTAATTGTAAGTTGTGTGGTTCAGTCACAGGGACAGACAAATAGATCAATGGTGTCAAAGTGACAGACGAGAAACAAACTCATACGTGAGGGAACTCGGAAGAGGGCAGAGTGACACATCATATTAGTGTGGATTAAGTACCTCACATCCCATACGTCGGTAGCTTAAAATCAGCCATGGATGAAGTCTTTATACCCTGGAATCAGCAAATGCTACAAATCAGGGATTATTTTAAGACTTTCTCAGACCAGTTTTACATTTATAGCAAAATTGAAAGGATACAGAAATGCCCCCCTTACACCCACACATGTATAGCCTCCCCCACTTATCAACACCCCCCCCCAATAGAGGTACATTTGTTACAACTGAACCTACATGAACACATCATAATCACCTGAAGTCCATGGTTTACATCAGGGTCCATCCCTGTTGTAGATTCTGTAGGTTGGACTAATGTACAATGACATGCATCCATCATTCTGTCATAAGGGGTATTTACACTGCCCTGAAGACTGTCTGCTCCCCGATTCATCCCCCTGCCCATCCTCTGGCAACCAGTGATGCTTTCGTTTTCTTTCCATAGCTTTGCCTTTTCCAGAATGTCACAGAGTTGGAACCACAAACTATTTGGCTTCTTTCACTCAGTAATAGGCATCTATGTTTTTTCCATGTCTTTTCACAGCTCAATAGCTCATCTATTCTTAGTGCTGAATACCATTCCATTGTCTGAATGGACCAGTTTGTTTATTCATTCACCTACTGAGGGACATCTTGGTTGCCTCCAAGTTTTGGAGACTTTAAATAAGGGTTTATTTTTTCTCCTGCAGAAAGCTGGTTGTTACCAGCACACCAGCGTGCCAGCGGCCCATGCCAAAAAAAGTTCCCAGCATGAGTGGAAGTAAAATGAGCCGAGGCTGTGACTCCCAGCAGGCAGGCACTGCTCCGATCTCCATTCAGGCCCACGTGTGAGTGATGAGAAAACTCCAAAAGGACCTTTGCCGTGAGTCTGTTTATATCCCAATAAACCTGAATATTTTATACTCCTAAAATTTCATCTCTGCATCTCACATTCTATAATAGATTTAGAAAGCAATTGGGGAAATGCAGCTGGAGGATAGGATGGTGGCAGATCATGAAGTGAAACAAGGCTCCAGAGGCAGACGTGGATGCCAGGAGATGAGAAAAGGGAGGATGGAGGTGTGTCCCCCACACTAGAACCCGGGTCAGCCCTCATCACTTCCCTGCAGAAAAGACTCCAGTGGCCTCCCATCTAATTGTTTCCCATTTCAGCCAGAAGAAAACCAGCATCTGCACAGTCTTGCTTCTTTCCCATCACGGAGGCCACCTTCCTCTATTCCAGACAAGCGCCCACGGGCAGCAGCCAGGCTGCTCCAAGATCTCTTCACAGCTTCTCACCTCGTCCCCTGTAGATCTTTACTAAAATACTCTCTTGATTCCTCCTACATGCCCATCAACTTCTCCCAGCTCTCACCCCCACGCTATACCACATCATATGGCAGGCTCTATTTATTCTGTATTGTCTCTTCTAACTAGAATGTAAGTGCCACAAAGGCAAGAACGTGTCCAGGGTGTTGCTGAATCCTAATGCGTGGAACATCACCTGACACAGAGCAAGTAGGTGTTCAGTAAATGTTCACGGGATAAATGCGCGAGTGGAGGTCAACAGTGTTGAGCAGAGGATGCCAAAAGTACCGGGTGGGTGGTGATGGATGCTGTTCAGGGTGGTGACACAGGGTGGAGGACAAAAGGAGAAGGTGTACAGGGCGGCCTGGATGCTAGGCTGGGCCACTAGCCATGTGTGTGGAGTTCGCTCGTCATGCCCCATCCCAGTGTGGTGACCACCTCACCCTCAGCATCTCTCAGCCTCCTCCCACTCAATTTTGGAAGGCATCACTACACAGGAGGAGAGGAAAGGATGTCCGATGGAAATCACCACCGTGGGCTAGGAAGAGACCTACTATCTGGTGACAACCTCAGTTCCTGCTCATAAACCAGATTCCGCTATCACATGTATGATTCCCTGCCCAGGAACTCCTGCTTTCTATTCCCTTAAGGACACTTCCCTTAAGGACACATGGACAGGTACCCACATGCTAGCCGAGGAGTCCAGAAAACCACCCAGAGACACAACTCGACCCAGCACCGCGTGCTTTGAAATATTCCTTCCAGAGACAGGGCCTCTGTCTGGTTACACACAAATGGGTGATATTGTTAAAAAAGGGGGGGAAAACTGAGGGTTTGCAATTCAATCAGCAGAACAGAGATGCCAGAAAGAAAATGGGACCAGAAGAGTACAAGGGTCAGGGACTGAGACGAGGAAAATACGGAGCAGCAGCAGGACGGCTTCTCGCTCATCTCACCACCCACCCCGGGATCCCACGGGGAGCTTTACACGTTGATTAAAACCTGTAACAGCCTAGGGCAGGACAGGAGCTCGGGTAACCACACAGGAAACAACGCGCTAGAATCACACGCAGCTTGGAATTGTATATTTAATTCTGTTTCTCAGGGGGCCACGTCATGCCTGATACACTGGTTTCTACATCAGGTAGATCTCACAAGGCATGTCCTGCCCTCAGAGGAAACCCAGCCCCGCCAGATTCAGGCAGTGGGCTCGAGGGAGGAAGTGGGGGCCCCCAGCAGCTGCGGGGCTGGGGTCAGCCTGGGCCCCATCCCGAGCCACTGGGACCCTCCCTCCCAGTGGGAGAGGCTCCGCAACACAAATGTGTCCAAGCTGAAGGCTGCTTTGCAGGGTGCCTTTTTTCCTCCTTTTAGAACTTGGTCCCCAAGGAGACAAACTCTTTCCAAATCAGCTTTTTGCCCTTTCTCATCGTGGATAACAGGATATAAAAGCAAAAAGGGACCTCCCTTATATGCAGAATCAAAAAGGAAATGATACAAATGAACTTATTCAGAAAACAGAAAGAGACTCACAGAGAACAAATTTATGGTTGTCTTACGGTACACACTGCTGTATTTAAAATGGATAACCAACAAGCTCCTACTGTACAGCACATAGAACTCTGCTCAATACTCTATAATAATGTTATGGTTACCAGGGGAGAGGGATGGGGGAAGGAATAGTTAGGGAGTTTGGGACGGACATGTACACACTGCTATATTTAAGATGGATAACCAACAAGGACCTACTGTATAGCACAGGGAACTTCTGCTCAATGTTATAAGGCAGCCTGGATGGGAGGGGAGCTTCTCCATTCTACACCACATCATATCGCAGGCTCTATTTATTCTGTATTGTCTCTTCTCACTAGAATGTATGCGCCACAAAGGCAAGAACGTGTATATACCTGTGTATATACGGCTGAGTCCCTTCAATACTCACCTAAAACAATCACAACATTGTTTATTAATCAGCTAAACCTCAATAGTATTGAATCAGTTTTAATGAGATGGATGAAACTGGAGCCCATTATACAGAGTGAAGTAAGCCAGAAAGATAAAGAACATTACAGCATACTAACACATATATGTGGAATTTAGAAAGATGGTAATGATGACCCTATATGCAAAACAGAAAAAGAGACACAGAAGTACAGAACAGACTTTTGAACTCTGTGGGAGAAGGTGAGGGTGGGATGTTTCGAAAGAACAGCATGTATATTATCTATGGTGAAACAGATCACCAGCCCAGGTGGGATGCAGGAGACAAGTGCTCGGGCCTGGTGCACTGGGATGACCCAGAGGAATCGGGTGGAGAGGGAGGTGGGAGGGGGGATCGGGATGGGGAATACGTGTAACTCTATGGCTGATTCATATCAATGTATGACAAAACCCACTGAAATGTTGTGAAGTAATTAGCCTCCAACTAATAATAAATAAATAAATAATAGAAAATAAAAAGTTAAAAAGAAAAAAAAAAAAAAACGAGGAACAACCAGAACACCTTGAAGATAAGGCTAAAATGTTGGTATAAAGCTTCTCTGAAGAATTTTTTTAAAGGGCAAATTAAGGCATTTGAATAGAGATAAAAACACACCCCTAGGGTTGGAGGATTAAGGTGGAGACAATGATGCCAAATCATCATAGGGGAGAATAAGAAGTAGCCTTGACATACATTGACATGAATCAGCCATGGATTTACATGTATTCCCCATCCTGATCCCCCCACCCCCACCTCCCTCTCCACCCGATTCCTCTGGGTCAATGTATGACAAAAACCACTACAATATTGTAAAGTAATTAGCCTCCAACTAATAAAAATAAATGGAAAAAAAAAAAAAAGAAGTAGCCTTGATGTCAACATCAGAGAGCGCTAAGACATAAGCAGGCAGTTAATGTGGGAAAAACCTACAGTCAGGGCCCACTAAAAATTTAATATTAAGGGGAATTGTGTAAGGGCCTCGTGATTAACAGCGACATAAGGGGATGTGTCCTAAGGGTGAGACTCCAGGATTCAAGATCCTCTGCTCAACACAGATTCCTGGGGGTGGGGGCATCACCCCTCGGAAGCCAGTGAAGCCAGGAGAGGACAGTACGCTTGGACGTGGCCCAGGAAGCCATCAGACTCGGCCTGGGGTGGGCAGAGGGCTCGACTGAGACCTGCTCCCTTGGGCAGGACCACCTTGTCCCTAGGATGCCCAGGTGGGGGGTCCAGGGAAGAGGGAACCTGCTTTCCTAGGACTCTCAGAAGCACCACCTGGGACCCGTCATCACAAGTGTGACCCTGAGCAGCTTGAAGATTTGTCACCAGAGGCCACATCCCACCTGGCAGGAGCTTCACCTGTACTGTCCTGGGAGGAAGGGGCCCTGAGCCTCCCTGGGCCTTCGTGGGGTGGGGGGACCACACCTGGAGCAGCTTCCAGGACCCCGCACCCCAAACACCCCCCCACCTCGCTCCCATAGATCCCACTTGGCTCTCCTGCTGCCATTATAAGTAACACACAGCTATGGGAATGACTAGCAAGTGAGGATAAGTAAAACCAACTGCAGTGCAGTGCATACTTGCTCAGTTGTGTCAGACTCTTAGCAAGCCTATGGACTGTAGCCCACCAGGCTCCTCTGTCCATGGGGATTCTCCAGGCAAGAATATTGGAGTGGGTTGCCATGCCCTCTTCCAAGGGATCTTCCCAACCCAGGGATCAAACCCAGGTTTTGCAGGCAGATTCTTTACCATCTGAGCCACCAGGGAAACCCAAGAATACTACAGTGGGTAGTCTATCTCTTCACCAGGGGATCTTCCTGACCCAGGAATCAAGCCGGGGTCTCCTGCGTTGCAGGAGGAGTCTTTACCAGCTGAGCCATCAGGGAAGCCCAAGTAAAACCAAACACTACAACAAAACCGTTCTGAGTTCCCCCATCCAGTCATCCAGGTGTGCACCCCTCACCTGCATGCACACGTAGCACAGTTTTCTACAAAAGCGAGTTTAACTGCACATGGTATTTTAGAACCTACGAACATATTTCAAAATCAAAATGCTTCTAGAACATCTTAGTGACCGTGATTTCATTGCACAAATGTAGTGTCACATGTTTAACTAAGTTCCCACTGCTACACATCTTTGTCCCCATTCTCTTCTAAAATATTTCTTTGGTGGACATCCTTGCAGGGTTAATTATCTGTAATTACCCTATAAGATCCTTATAATTATCCTACAAGACGAGATGGTTGGATGGCATCACTGACTCAATGGACATGAGTTTGAGCTAGCTCCGGAAGATGGTGAAGGACAGGGAGCCTGGTGTACTGCAATCCATGGGGTGGCAAAGAGTCAGACACGACTGAGCGACTCAACAACAAATCCTATAAGAAAGTCATCGCTGTTGACTCTCTGTGGGAAAAGGTAGACACCATATTTTTAAAGGTTTTGATTCCTTTAAAATTTTGATTCCCTGTGGCCAAAACGCTTTTCAGAAAGGTGCTATCTGCCACCAGCAGGATAAAAGTATCCTTTTGCCGCTGTTCTTGTCACCAGGAGGCCCTTGGTCAGGAGGGGTTGCACGGCACGTGGCCACCTCAGGCAGATTAGCAGGAAGGGAAGGAGAGGAGGCTCCTTTAAGGCAGCCCGAGAGCCTTTCCCCAAAGAGAAGACACAGGCGAGGGCCTCTTGCTGCCTCACAAGGAAGCGGCTATCTGCCTGGAACAGCCAGGACCTGGAGCTCAAATCCATTAATCCTCTTTATTAAACTCGGGTCACCTCTGAGTCCTGAGAAATTCACCAGCACCTCCCCATCGCAAGTGCATCCAGGGATGGCCGCGCGTGGCCTGTCATCTCCCCAGATCAGGCTGTGAGGTCAGAGGGCCTCCGGGCTCCGGCCCCCGCCTTTGCCCATTTAAAAGAACACCGGCTGCACTTGAGCAGAGTGCAGGCCTGGGGCCAGGGCCACACCTCTGCATGCGGGGTGGAGGGGGGCAGGGGGAACTCAGCCTCTTCCTTCCAAAGGTCTCAGTGGCCCCGGAGCTCAGGAGGGCCCAGTCCAGAGTTGGGGGGACTCAGGGCTCTTCCGAGCAACCCGATCATCCCCCAGGGTGAGCCACAGAAAGACAGAAAAGGACACAGACTGCCAGACCAGCCAGGGCGCAAACAAGCCAAAAGCATCAGAGTCAGGACCAGAGCCACACCAAAAACTCGCAACACAGCACAGGCCCCTTTGCGGCAGCCTGCCTTGTAGATCTGGGTCCTGGGACCTGAGACAACGTCCCTCAGGCCTCCCCACCCACCTACACATCTGACGAAGCCCTAACAGTCACTCTGGGACAAGGGGGAGCAGATCTCAGATGCCAGGCAGAGAGAGGACAAGACTCAAGCACCCTTAATATGAAGGGTCAGGAAAGTAACTAGTGAGGGTCCCATGAAGAAATGCAGAGGTGAGATGTTAGAAATTAACCCTCTATGAAAAAGGTGGTAGTTTTAAAAGCAAGGAGCTGTGGAGAAGGAAATGGCAACCCACTCCAGTATTCTTGCCTGGAAAAGTCCATGGACAGAGGAGCCTGGTGGGCTACAGTCCATGGGGTTACATGACTGAGCATGTGTGCACAAGGATGAAGGGAGATGGGTTGGTAGCAATGAAGTGGTAGAACTAAAAAAATAAGTAAATAAAAGCAAGGAGCTGGAATCCCTGTGGTGGGGAGTTGGGGTGGATCTGGAGCCTGACGGACTCTGGGGTGGGTATGTGTCCAATTTCATGAGAGCTCCACATTCAGAGGGTACAAAGTTCTCTTCTATGACATCTCCATCAGCACCCCAGATAGTAGAGCAGTACAACTTCTATTTTTTTCCATATTTTTCCGCCCATCAACGTGTAACACAGCCCTGATCCAAACACACGTGTGTGTCCACTGTAATGACCGTCCCCTCCCTCCCCTCTGAGGGCAAGGACAGAAGCAGGAACTCTTTGACCCCAGTGGAAGTTCATTGTTTTGATTTACCCGGGCCCCACAGGAAGTGTGTTCTTAGATTCTCTAGGAATCAGGCCCAAAGTTCATCCCTGACCTGGAGGCAGACCCACTGATGGATTGAGGAGAGAAGAGATACCTCAGAGCCTTGAATACAGCCACTTGCCTGCTGCCTGGAGTAGAAGAAACATTTCCAATAACTGAAGGATCATCCAGAATAGAAACAGATGATCAACAACACCAGCAGAAATGTTTAAATCTAAGGATCAATTCAACAAATAACATCAAAGGAGAAATAGCAGAAACCAAAGCTCCCTCTCAAGTGGGCAGCAGAAACAGGCTCTGTGAGCACCAACCAGGGGCCACACCTGCCTCGCCACCGAGTCCCAGGCGGCCAGACTGTGCCCTACTCTGGTATGAATCAGGTGGGTAGCACTGAGCCCAGGGAAGTCCTGCCAGCTTTCTTCCTAGCCACGATGCTGCTAGAACACAGGTGTTTTGAGGATTTCATCCCTCCAGCATCATTACACTGACAGGATGCTTTTTCTGGGCGCGTGCTGCATGGGTCCTGAGGGCCACACCCTGGGCTGGAGGAGCCTCCCTCCTCCCACCACCTCCCCCCGACCCCAGGCTCACATCAGGGGAGGGGACAAAGCCAGGAGCCTGCCCGCCGGCCACCAGGAGGACAGAAATCACACTGCTCAAGTCCTCCTCCTGCTTCTAGCCAATTTCTACTCCCTTTAATTCAATTCTGCTTCTCCTGACCCCAGCAGGCTGGAGTTCCAGAGTTACTTTCAACAGATAGCACCAATTACCGAGGTGTGAAACTAGAAACCTTCCGGTTTGGAGAACAAACCCGGAGACAGAGACGGGACTTAACTGAACTGAGAAGGAAGGTGGAGAGAAGAGAGGGGTGGGGGCAGGTGACTGGCAGGCAAGGAGGAGGCTGCAGACACCAGCCACCCAGAGGGGCCCCCGGAACCATGACGGGCCAGGGAGGTGAGTGGACAGAGGCACCTGCAGCTGGGACAGTCCTCTCGGGCCCGGGAGAGGGCCAGCCTAACCCCAGCGGATGCTGCCCTGGGCAGACAGCCCCAAACCCCCGTGCTCCCCACAGGTCACAGGGGCCACGAGGTCTGTGGAGAGACCCTGGCGTGAGGTAGGGGAGCGGGGCCATAGGCAGAAGAAGGGCCCAGACACCCCCACCTAGCTGCACAGGGGGCCAGAGGTCGTGGTAGCAGGCACGCCTGGGGCCGGGGCTTCACCCTCCCCGCAGGTTCCCTGGGGGGCTGCCCCCTCACCCTGTGCCACGTGACCTGGACATCCAAACACACACCCAGTCCTAGTAACACTGTCAAAATTAAGTCTGGGGTTGGTTTATGCTTCTGTGGTCGAAATTAATTGGTTCCATGACCTTTTTATATTGGCATCCTATCCCCTATAAAACTTAAATGGAATAGGTACCCAGCAAAGACTTAAACTAATGTTTTAAAGAAGATTTCTGCCCTTCATAAAGCCATTCTTGTTATCTAAGAAAAAGATGACATTCCTCTGGGAACAGTAATCAACGAGACTGCCCTTCCCCACCTGCCCCTGCGACCAGGGACAGCAGGGGAGACTAGCTCTCTGTTCCAATCCCAGAACCCCCCCAGGGACTGAAGAGGGTGCTTACTTCAGGCGGAGCAGAAGCAGAGTCTCCGGTCCAGACAGAGCCGCTGGGAAGCCCTGGAACACAGCCCAGCGGGCACTTGAACACCTCGGAGGAGCACTGGGGCCTTGAGAAGCCCCCACCCTCCCTCGCTGCGCTGGCCCAGGGTCTCCGCCTCCCCACGCCACACCCCACCACCCCTCCGCGTGGGCTGGACTAAGGGTCTCGTGCACAATTCAGGGAGGAGCCTCCACAGGTGTCTGTGAGTCCACAAACACTTCCTCAACACACAGGAATCAGGAAAAGAGAAACACAGACGCCTCCTCTCCCCTCGCCAGGGGCAATCATAGTATCACCCTGTTCAGGGAAGATACCCTAAGAATCTCAACCAGGCCCTCCGACTTTCTGTCCAGACCCTCAGACCCTCCACTGGAACCAGCTCCCTCAGCCATTTTCCGCCAGGAGCGCTTGCTCCTGGGTTTCATGTCCACTGAAATGTGTGGCCAGGATTCCTAACTCCAGGGCTGTCCCAACACTTGGGCCCACCCCCGGTGAGAGGAGACTCACTTCTAAACTAGACTTGGGGTGACCGGCCGTCCCTGGGTGCCAGGATGGACAGACCCCAGGCAGCAGGGCTCCCAGTTCTAAAATCAGGTCAGTTCTGGGCAAACCGGGCTGAGTTGGATGATCCAGCCTAGGCTTGGTTTCTGAAACTGCCCCACCCTTAGCTGTACGGATGGGGCAGAAATGACAGTGTGTAAGGCCCCAGCTGGTCTGGGAGGAACTGCAGAGTGGCCCCATGTCCTAAACTCTCTTGAGTTCCTCATCCCATTTCTCAAGGTGCAGAAAATGAGCTTCGCAGAAATATGTCTGCCGAGGAGTCAACTTTAAGTGGCAGAGTTGACTCTGAAGGTCAGATCTAAGGGCCCAAAACCTGTGTTCTTTCCCAGGTCAGGTACCTGGCAGGTCCTCCCAGCCCCAGGCAGGGACCTCAGGGCACCCACCACCCAGGGCCCACCTTCAAGGCATTTCAGAGACATTAGATGGGGCCTAACCCCAGCTGGTCAGCATCTCCTCCCTCCCCGCCCTCTGTGACTGAAAACGCAGCTGTAAATCCTTCCCATCTGTAAACATGCATGCCGTTCCCACCACTGCTTAGCGCTTCTGACACTAATTGCTCTACAGAGTGTGTGTAACTGGCAACACCTTATTAAAACTGAAATATATTATACTGTCCACTTATTGCTGCTTTATAGAGATAAAGTACCCTTACCACATGGAAAGCTGGCAAAGAATCTGACAAAGTGGCTTCTGAACAGAAGCCAGCGAGAGGTGACTCCTGGGACAGGGGAGGTCTGGGTCAGGCCGGAGTTTGCCTGACCTGCCTGAGAGGTTTCGCTACTCGGAGACTCTCCCCTGCGCTGTTCTGGTTCCATCTCAGATGTTGGTGTCCACGGAGCCAGCCCTGGTGCTCTCGGAGCTGAGAAGGCAGCCCTGGCCCATCTTCAGGAGCCATGTCAAGGGCAGAGGCACACGACAGCCAGGAAGGGCAGGTGCGGCTGGGCGGCAGGCATGCAGGGCAGGACCCGCAGGCCCAGGGCGAGAACTCCAGCTCCAGAAAAACTTGGGACACAGCAGGCTGTCTGAGGGACACCCACCCACCAAGCCAGAGTTCCATGGTCAAAGCAAAGCCGCTGTCAGCAACCTCTGCAGACACCTGCTGACTCTTAACCATCAGAGAATCCACCAACCGCAGCCTCAGCCCAGCCAGCCTTTGGGGGTTGTTACATGGGACAAGACTCCAGTGACCCCCATGCTGAAAGAACAGGACTTGGCTCTCCAGCCAAATACCCCTGAGTGAGTGTCGCATGCTCAGTCATGTCTAACTCTTTGCAACCCCAAACCTGCCAGACTCCTCTGTCCATGGGACTCTCCAGGCAAGAGTACTGGAGTGGGTTGCCATTTCCTCCTCCAGGGGATTTTCCCGAACCAGGGATCGAACCTGCGACGCCTACATTGGCAGGCAGAGTCTTTACCACTGAGCCACCTGGGAAGTCCAGATAACCCTGAACACATCCCTAAACAAACCTCCCATCCAAGATGGCCTGACCACCCCTATGGTTCGCAAGCTAAGAACGTTTCTTACATTTTCAAAAATTGTAAAAAGAGGAGGAAGAATATGAAATAGAGACCTCATGAGGCTCACAAAGCCTAGAACAGTCATGTCATAGGAAACAGTAGCCAGCCCTGTCTTAAAGGAAAGGATGAGAGAGTATAGAGAAAGGTGACTGCCAGTGGCTCAGAGAGAAACTGTGGGTGGAGGGAAGGTCAAGGGCTGACGCAATAGTGCCACTAGGAAAAGACCGCCCACTTGTGTTAAGCCAGCTTTGCAGAGTGCTGAGATCTGTTAGATTATGTTCACCGTGCTTTCCGGAAGGCCCCTCTGAGGAGTCTCTCTTCTGTCTCGGTGATGTTTTACCACTGTCTCCATCCACGCCAGTGCGGAGACCTGGCCAAGTGGGACCGGGCAGCCCAGGGGCTGGCAGATAACAAGGAGATGCGGTGATGGAGGGGAGCCTATTGTCACCGTCACATATTGTGTTTCCGAGATACCAAACTGCCTGATCACTCTGACATTTCCGATACCAAATTAAAATGCGCCACCATGCAGACAAAATGTCATTAGCCTCATTATAAGTGATTGTGTTAAAATAAATACAAAAATAAAGTGAAAATTAGTCCAAACCATTAAAATACAGAAGCGAATATGGCCAACAGGGACCTTACAGGAGACATGCTAAGAAAGGTTGAGATGCCCCCAGGGAGGCAGGAGCGGGGGATGGAGCAGCGGCAGGCAGGCGGGCATCAGGCTGTGGGCGGCTCGGCTCGGGCACCAAGGCTGCAGTCACTCGGCCACCGGCCGTGTCGCCTGCCCTTAGAAAGGGTGAGGGCCCCACTGACCCTGGAATTCCTTCTCCAGGAAGAAAGGAAAATGACATCTTCTTTCACACTGTGTCTGCGAAGAGCTTCACCTCTAAGCAGAAGGAATAAAGAAATGGCCTTTTGAGTTGGAGACTCTGGACAATGCACCCCCTGCCCCCAAGAGAGAGGACTGCCCTGATCAGGCACAGAGGTGTCCTCACAGGGAAGCCCCTGCTTTTTCCAAGAAGGGAGGCCACAGACAGAGCTTCTAGGAGAGTCTAGGAACCAAACTTGGGTCTGCTCACTGCATGCAGTAAAGCCAACCTACTTACCCGGGTTGTGGTGCAACAAAGTGTAGCGTTTGTTACAGGCGCTGAGCAAGGCGTCCAGAGGAGCTGGTGCTAAAAGGTCTGTGCTCCCTTTAGGTTTCAGGAAAGCATTTTAGAGGCCAGGTGAGGGCAGGGCTCTCAGGGCCTGTGATCAGCTCGTGCACAATTCTCTGGTTGGCTGATGGTGAGGTCACAGGGTTAACATTATCTGCTCTCAGGCACCAAGAGGCCTGGGGGCTAGGGGCTCATAGTAATCAAGCAGTTAATTTCTTCCATTTGCAAGTGGTTTCAGCATCTTGTAAAACGCCTCAGGTTCTGTTATCTGGGTGATTCAAGAGGATACAGGGGAGGGGAGGGGTGGGGGAGTCCAGAAAGGCCTGTGGGGTCCTGTTCATTACACCAGATGGCCCTGTGTGGGACATGGAGACAGGGTTCTGGTTACAACTCCATCTGACATCAGCTCAGCATCTGCCCTGACCTCCTCGGTCTGCCGTCCGTGTGGATGCACCCTCCCCACTGCCCCATCCTGCACTCTCTGCTGCTTCACCCCACCTGCCCTTTGGCCCGCCCTCTTGCCTGTCTCTTTCACCCACACCCACTTCCTTTGGCATGTCAGACTTGATGCCAGAAACCCAGCCCAGGCACATATTATCTATCTCTGCATTTCTCATTCCCACCACTGGACACTTGCCCTTAATGCCTCCTCTATGGACACTGACCACAAACAAGCAACTGTGTGACCTGTGCCCCCAAAAGGAGAGAACCAATCCTTCCCTCAGCTCCTCGAAAGAGTGGATTCTAACAACTGCCCAGCCCCCAGCCCACCCAAGAGAGCCTCGTGAGGCCCATCCTGGCCTGGCCTGTTCCACAGGAGCCAAACAGAACACATTCAATTTTTGCCTCAGTCTCTGTGTCCACAGGGACATGGATAACCCATCCTGGCTTCTCCACTGCTAGGGCCACCCCATCTGGAGGACAGCTACCTACTGATTGGCACCAATTTCTCCATTTTTACCAAACATACGAAGCCTCTAATAAATATGAACCACCCCAACTGGAAGAACAATGATAGACTAAGTATACCTGGTTAGCATTATGGTCCTTCCTTTTTTCTCTCTACCAATAGCACCCTGGACCCACACAAAAATCCTGAGTTGGGACAAAGGCAGATATTATAGTTCCTTCCTCATGTCTGAAAAAACTGAGGCCCCAGAACAGAAAATGTCTCGTCTGATGTCCCTTCATCCAGAGAAAAGGGACTCTGATCCATACACCTGAGCTCTCGGTTCAGTCCAAACTCAGTAGAATTACTTTATCTGAGTCTTAAGGAGCAGAACAAAGAATCCCAAAAGTGCTGAGATGCCCCCGGGGAGCTTGGCCCCTAAGCAGAGCCCCTAAATGCCCTGTGGGATGAACGGGGGCCCTGGGGCTTCACTGCTGCTGCTTACTGAACCCAAACCTTCCTGCAACACCTGTGGCATCCTTGCCTTTCTGCTCTTCCTCTGCTGTCACCAAGATCCCTCAGAAAGTGCAGGGGTGGATTAGCAGCATATTTGTTTCAGATGAGTTCCTGGGAGCTCAGGAGATGGAGGAGTTAGGGCCAGTTGTCCTGGTCAAGTCAGAGGTGGTATTGCTGCAAGAGGCACAGAGGGCGCTGCCCTAAGAACGGGAGCAGAAAAGCTTTGCCCTGGAGACCCGGACAGGATGGTTACTGCTCAGTCATCCTGTGTGAGTGCCCCACGCTGGCCGGGCTTGAGACGGAACTCTGTAGGTCTCATCTCCAGCATCTGTGCAGTGCTGGGGAGACCGCCTCCTGTGGACTGCTGCAGCTCCCACTAAGCCCGCTCCTCCACTCTCTTCCTCCCAAAGGCAGCAGGCATCTGACTTCTCTAAATGTTTTTCATTTTGGTCCCTGCACCACAGTCTTTCTCCCATACCCCTTATTCTTAACCTTAGTGTTGTCTTAAAACTGTGCCCACTTTCCCTGTTGATCCACAGGGTGGGGTTCAGGACAGAGCACACCTTCTAGGGGCAAGCCAGCCCTTCCTTGGCCCTGAGGGACACCCTGCTATGATTCAGACAGAGCAGCACGTGGACCAGCAGAAGGTTTGGTGAAGATGACCCCACAAAAGGCCTGAAGTTCAGCTGAGAAGACACATCTCCAGAGGTGAAAATGCCAGCATCCTACTGCCGTGAAGCAGAAGGAGGACAAAAACACGCCAAAATGGGTCAAAGGTCAGGCTTCAGCGCCAGGGCCAGCTGCAATCAACCCTGATTTCTGAGCACACACTGGAATCACAAACATCCAGCCAGCTGGGTCCTTAAGGGATGCCCTGTGCAGTCTTCTGTAGAGAATAACTCTGAGGCTGAGGAAAGGCCAGTGACGCACCCAAGGGCACACAGCCCGGCACCAGGAAGGTGAGTTCAGGACCTGAACTCCCATCGCCGCTTCCGACACCACTGTGCTCATTCGGGGAGCAGGGGAATTCCTGCGCACAAGTCGTTCACCCTCTGATTACACAGAAGAATCTTCACAACGGTGAAGACATTTTTAGGCGTGGTCGTTGAGAGGGTAGATCATCAAAATCCCAAATGAGCCAGGGGAGACTTTAAAACATCCTAGCATCAGACACTGTACCCTGATCAATTACATCAGAATCTCAGGGAGAAGGACCCGGGCAGGGGTCTTGGAGTTCTGAGCTCCCCCCATCACCCCACTCCACCGATGGTCCCACTATGCAGACAGGATCAAGAACCACGTCCTGGAGTCCAGAGGGAAAGAGTGCTTGCTGGGTGCAGTGGCCAACAAGGCTGCTAGGAAGAGACTGTTTTGGGCCGGGCTTTGGGCTGAGATCTGAGCCAAAAGCCAGACCTGGGGTAGGCAAGAGTCTTCATTTCCACGCTGCTGGCCCAGGAAGCACACCCTGAGTAGGAAAGACCATGAGAGCCATCGGACACTGGTATCCTCCTGATCTGAGCCTCTGGGTCCACTCACCAGAGTGATCTGGGGTGAGTGACTTCTGCCCCCAGTTTTCCACGCAGAGCAGGTAAAGCAGGCTGAGGAAGGGCCCTGAGTCTGGAAGTCCGCAGCCCTGACCCTGGCGGAACCCACTCCAGCCTGAAAATTCAACCTTCAGTCACTGGCTGGGGGCCTGGGCTGCTGAAAGTGCCACGTTTCTGCCCCCTGGTCACACTGAGGAGGGGAGGATAGGAGGTGGTGGAGAGACCTATCAGGCATCACCTCGCCCAGGCTTCACACCCAGATTTCATCTGCCTGTGTCAGCAGCCTCACCCTCAGGACCAGGCCCACACCCAACAGCAAGGAAGAACCCGAGGCTACAAACGTGGGACCATGAACATGGGTAGGGGCCATGAGCCTGGGGGTGTGCCCATGAACATGGGGGCCATGAATGTGGGGGTGGAGGCTGCCTGGGCCTCCCCCTCTTGCCTGGCATCACCCCCAGCACCCAGTCAGAAGGATGGGACAGACAGAAGGGGCCATGCTTCTCAAGCCCCCTCCTGACTCGCCCATGGCCCCTGCTGCAACGGGGTAGCCTGCCATTCAGTGTTTACCCTGAGGCCCCCTTGAAGTCCTCCAACACATGCACGTTCAGACTTCACTCAGCCAGCCTGCTCCCACGGATCCACATGGGTGGCTCCTCTCCAAGTCCCAGAGAGGCTGAGCAGGTACCCCAGGGGTGTGGCAGGGTTGTCAGCACTGGGGAGCTCCTCCTCTAAAGCTGACTGACTTGCACAGGATGTTATGCTCAGGGGAGCCGCCCACTGGATTATTTATCCAAGAACAGCTCTGAACCCTTCTTCTGTGTGGGACCCACTTCCCAGGCATCTCCTCCTGAAGACAGCTAGGGTCCTCCTCGTGCCCACGTTTACCCCTCAAATCAGACACAGGAGCCAAAGCTCTGGCTTTGGAGAAGCACTGAGGCCTCGGAGGGAAGTTCTTGGGTGGAGAATTCTGCCAAAGGCTTGCTTGTAGCCCTGCGGGCCTGGAGATGCAGGTGGGCCTCCGTGAGGCCTCGGATGCTCCCAACTGGTCATGGTGGAGGTCATGCATGGCCACAAGATGCAGGTCTGAGTAGCTGAGGACCACTGCCTGGACAACCCCTTCCAGCTTGTTGTTCCAGGTTGAGAAGAAAGTCTTTCAGATCTTCACCAGCTTTTCTCTGGTGTGATCTATAGGGAACTCTCTCCAAGAGGGAGGAGTGTGAGAAGTGTCTGAGCCAGGATTCATCAGACCTCGTTTCCATCCCTGAGCCCCCCACTCACCCACAGCCCCTCTGCATGTGGCTGTGTGAACCCACATGAGTCTCTGCACTGGGCTCCAGTGCCTCAGGACCCTTATGATGCCAACAGTTTGTGGACACAGATGTGGCCTCCCCAGGCTTAGGTTTCTCATCTCGCCCTGTCATTAAATACTCCAGAGAATGTTATGAACCCAGTCTGCACTTTCCCAGCAATAACACCACCCATGCTCTTGAGTCAGATCCTGCAGTGACAGGTGACATGTGGCCAGGAGCTCCGCCAAACAAGGCCTGCAGCTCACTCGCCTGGTGGCTGTTGCCCTGACCCTTTACCAGCCTATCGACATGTTGCCATGGACGATCACCCACGTAATCACGTCTGTCACCTCGTGCAGAGCTGAAGTCCCTGGAGCTCAGTGTCTGGGTCTCTTCCTGTTTCCTTCTGTATTCCTTCCCCTGGGATCTCCTGGGGTGAGGTGACCATCCAGCTCTTTAAAAACTCAGCTCCAGGGTCCCCCTCCCCTCCCAGATCTGGGAAGCCTCTCTGGTGGAACTTCAAGAAAAGGTTTTTCACTCTTCTTCGTGCTTTCAGGGGGAAGGTAATTAGAAGGCTGTAGGAGAATACACCATGATGTGCCCTCAGGCTTTCTGGCCGCCCCTCCCCGAGAGACCCCACCGAATCCTGAGTCTCCAGAGCCTGGTAGAGACCGAGTGCTCACCAGATGCCCACGGCACCCATGACCTTGTTGAACTAATCGTCCAACGTAGAGTTTCACCATGAAGCAGCTTTCACCTAAACCAAATCTGGCATTTATAATGGAGTTCATGAAAAGATCCTAATCAGTGAGCTAGATCGCAGAAATTAACAGTTTAGCTTCTAAAATTACTGTTGTCAACAACCCCGCAGCAGAGAAATCAGGCCACAGGATCAGCTGAGTATAGAGAAGAAATTCAACTCAGAACCCCAAAGGGTCAGTCCTTACATGGCAAGGCAAGGCCTCCCAGGGCCGCAAAGGCCTCTGCAGTAGCCAGGGAGCCCAAGAGCACTTCTGCAAGGACTGGAGTAGCCTCAGAACCTGTCATGGCCATGAGAAAGGCATCCAGACAGCAGGCACGGGTCCCATCCCTGGGCGTCCGTAAGGCCCTAGAGCTGCAACGCTGTCAGCGTCCACAGGGTGAGGTCAAAGATGCTCACACGGGACGAGAAGCCAGTGCAGGGTGGGGCTGGACAGGGTCTGGTCTGCTTTCTGCCCCAGTGATCTGACTACCCCTTAGGCTTGAAGCTCTGAGACACTGGCCTCTCTAATACGGGCTCATGCTTCAGCTCACAGGTCACTCCAAAGTGGCTGAAGTCAGGTGGCAGCGGGGCGGGGTGAGGGGGCGGATTCCTCCAGCACTCCTGCTAGGTTTTTGCCTCCTCTGCTCTGGCTCACCTGTGTCTGCTCCCACCCCCAGCACCTGGACCTCCTGGGATCCCTGTTACCAATGGAATGTGGGTAGACATAGGACGCTCTGAGTGTCTGATCAGAGATCCCTCCCTTTCATCAAGAACCCACCCAAACACTCCAGTCAAAAGTGCTTTTTAACAGACACAAAGACACAGAGAACAAAAAGTATGGACACCAATGTGGGAAGGGGGGAATGAATTGGGAGACTGGGATTCACATATATACACTACTGATATTGTGTATAAAACATATAACTAGTGAGAACCTACTGTATAGCCCAGGGAACTCTACCCAGGGCTCTTTAGTGACCTAAATGGGAAGGAAATCCAAAACAAGAAGAGACGTATGTATACATATAACTGATTCACTTTGCTGCATAGCAGAAACTAATACAACATTGTTTATTGTTAAGCAACTATATCCAAAAAAAATTTTAAGAGTGCATTTTAATATTTAGGGCCATCCTCACTTCTTTATTGGACAAATTCCTTCTCTTTCAAACTGGCTCAGGACTTTTAATGAATCTCAAAACTCTATCACCACCACTGTGAGTAGGTCTACACTACTGTTTGCAACCCATGATCTCAGACATTGCATTTTAGTTTAGGTTTAAATGTTTGTGCATAAGAATCCCATCTGGGCTGTCATTCTCACTCCTGACTACTCCGGCTAATAGAGAAAACTCCAAGTCTGCCCTAAAGAAGAGAGTTGTTGGAACAGTTTGTCTAATGAAAATGGCACATCCAGTGAGAGAGTCAGTCCAGCTAAACTAATCATGTGGTTGTGGCCTAAGACTTCTCATATCTGCTTTACTCTAGACATATTCCCACCATCACGCCTAACAGTGTTTTCATCAGTGCACTCCCCTTGCTAGCCATCCCTACAAAGCATTCATCAGAGAGCACCCGGCATAGATGAAGAAGTTGATGACCTGATTTACAGGTTTGGGATAAACCTAATTTTCAGTGGCACAAACTGAAAACTAGAAGCTTCTCACAGACTTGAAACCAGGACGGATCAGAGGTGCAGGCCTCTGGAATAAAAAGAGAAGGCTGTCCTTCATTAGAGTAGTGAGAAAGACAACTGACCTAAGTTAGGGGGTTGCTAGGAGACCGTGCTGACCATTTAAAACCACACAACAGTGATTCTCAACCAGGAGCAATTGTGTGCCCCAGGGGACATGTGTCTGTGTCTGGAGACAATCTTGGTTGTCACAACCGGAGAGGTGCTGCTGGCGTCCGATGAGTAGAGGCCAGGGACACGTCTAAACATCCTGAAATGCACCAGGCAGACCCACAACCAAGAACTGTCCTGCTGAGTGTCAAGAATCTGGCAACATCAGGGAAATCGTGCTCCAGAAGCAAGTGCAGAACAGCAACCATTCACCACGGAAGCATGATTGGAGGGCAGAGCCCACTTCATGAGCGCCCCAGTGGATGTGCTCCAGGTAACAAAGCAGGAAGATGAGAAAGAAGGCCAGGTGTACAGTGCATCTCCACACAGACTCAGGTCACATGGGGGGAGAAATAGGCAGCTTTATCACTAATCCAGAGACGCCAGAAACCCAGGCGGAAATCTGCAGAACTTGGGATGAAGATGTCTCACTTACTCAGAGTCGAGGGAGGGCTTCCAAGGCCCAGGGCTCCAGGGTTCTGTGTAGGAGAGTCTGGAAGAGCAAGTCCCTCCTGGACTTGACGACCATGCACGCAGCTCTCCCACAGCTGCCTGAGAGTGTTTTGGGGCTGCAGAGTAGGGCGGGTGCTATAACAGGGAGCTGGGGAAGCAGGAATCTGGAGCAGGGAGCCAGAGGTGGGCCTGCTCTCAACCCTGCAGCACACCAGCTTGGACCCTCCCAAAACCAGAAGCCAGACAGGACAAAGTATCAAGATGTGGACCAGGGGGGCATCTGAAGAGAAGATGGGACGGAGATGGAGACCAGGGTCCTCTGACCCGGGAGTGTGAGCGAGGCTGCAGGAAGCCTGGGCAGACACAGGGGCACCAGACCCTCCTAAGGAGAGTGTGGCCAGGTCCTGGGGAGCCTCAAGCCAAAGCCACCCATCACAGAGGCCGTGTCGCTAAGAACGGCTGTGAGCCGGCACCTCTGCCGGGCTCAGTCTGAGCAATGTGGCCACACAGCCAACACGGCCATGGGCTTCGGACAGCAGAGGTGGGAAGTGAGCTTGTGACCTGAGACCCTATCCTCAGGGCTGCACTATCAGTGGGACAACATGCAGGAAAGCCATCCAGTGCCGCCAAGCTTCCTACTGGAAGAAGTCCAGTAGGAAGTAGTGTGTCTCCTACTTCCTTCCTGTGTGTCTCCTTCTTCCTTCCTGTGTGTCTCCTTCTTCCTTCCTGTGTGTCTCCTTCTTCCTTCCTGTGTGTCTCCTTCTTCCGTCCCGTGTGTCTCCATTAGCATGGCCTCTAAACCTTCCCCCCACCTGGGCTGGACCTTCCCGTGGGGGAAGCCAGGACCCCAGTCTCTGCAGCAGGTGGTCCCTGGGGAAGAGCTGGGCAGAGAAGAACAGGGTGAGAACTAGGATGAGGAATCACGTGCAGCTGGAACGGAGGGTCCCTGTGCTTAGCATTTTTTCCTCCCCCAGGACTGTTCTGCATTTACTTCCCCTCAATGGTCCTTTTTGATAAATAAGAGAACATCCGTAATCCTGGTCTGTATCCACTGACATGTTACTCATTTTTACCACAAAGACGGAATTGTCGAAGGACATGACAGCTGCTCCGAGATGGGGCCTGCAGAGCAACTGTGCTGCACCCGGACACAGACTGGGGTGAGGTCAAGGACACCTCCCATGCGGAGTCTTGAGAGGAGCGGCCAGAGAGGAGCCGTGGACGCCTTCTGCCAATGACGACGTGATGTTTCTGTCCTGACTCCAGGCCCAGGGAAGTGGCATGAGCGGAGTTCTGGACCTGAGTGGTACTGGCCCCAGGGATGCTCTGAGTGCTAAACTGAGTAAAGGAAAGGAATACTAGAATTCCTATTTTCATTTCTTCATTTATCCTTTTTGTTACTGTATATGTGTAGCGACACAGATCATTTCTGCATAAATGAAAACAATGCATGCACAGGCTCTAAAACAAAGTTGAGAGACCACTAGTCAGCTACTGGGCTTCCCTGGTGGCTCAGATGGTAAAGAATCTGCCTACAATGCAGGAGCCCCGGGTTCAGTCCCTGGGTCGGGAAGATCCCCGGGTTCTCCCGGGGATGGATACCCACTCCAGTAGGTCATATATTAATTGTACAATAGGTCTCAGTTTTTAATAGCAAAATGGGACGGTATGAAATAGGTCAGAGTGGGACTACTCTGGTTGCTCAGAGAAGATGAGGTCATGGAATGAGGCAGAGACTTCCCCCACTTACCTGCAACCAAGCCTGCAGGGCTCTGAGCCCTCCCAGGAAGTGGGGGTGGGGGTGGGCTCAGCTGTGGCAAGTGTAGGCAGGAGGCAGGCAGTTGCTGTGTCTACCAGGATGCCCTGTGCTCAATCTGGGGCTTCTGGTGTTTTTCCATCGCTTGGCCCACCCTCAGGGGCCCAGGGCAGGGCTCTGCCCACAGAGGAGTCTGCCCCAGAGGGCCACAGGCATCAAAACCACCCCCACACCACTCAGCCTTGGGCAGGGCCTCTGCTCTGAGGCTGGAGTGCCCTGTGGCTCAGACCTGGCCTCCACGCCCACTTGCTGGGTCTCTGCCACATCCTCTGCCCCGTATCCTGCCCGCAGCCCCCGCCCGGTGGCCTCGTGCTCAGCCTTCATCCTTCCCAGTCTCTGGCCTCCAGCCAAGCCCAGCTCCACCTCCACCCTGACTCCCTCCTGCTCTCACCTCTGCTCTCCAGCTGCCACCAGGGTGCTCTGTCTCCTCCCACAAACATTCTGTGCAAAAGAGGCAGCTTTGGAAATTCTAAGAGAATAACAAAGATATTTCTCATGTATCCAGTTCTTTGGGCAGGTGTTAGTCGCTCAGTCGAGTGCGACTCTTTGTGACCCCATGAACTGTAGCCCACCAGGCTCCTCCGTGCATGGGATTCTCCAGGCAAGAATACTGGAGTGGGTTGTCATTTCCTCCTCCAGGGGATCTTCCCTACCCAGGGATCAAACCTAGGTCTCCTGCATTATGGGCAGATTCTTTACCACCTGAGCCACCATACATTCCAAACACAGGCCTTGGTGAGAGGTCTGCTGATGGTAACCGAGAGCCAGTGTCCCGGATGAGTTAAACTGAAGGACGGGTTTTTGTTTTGCTGACAAACCTACCACAGGCATCATCCCAGATGTCACCATCGAAAAGCAGCAGAACAAGAAAGAGTCATGAAGAACTGAAAATAAAGCAGGATAGAGGATATGGGATGGGTTCACAGGAGAAAAGGCTCCTCACGCAGCTCCTGAGGTCTCTGCTTCCACATTCTCCCACAAGGCATGGCAGAAGGGCTCCATGGCCACCATGAAAATAAACAATTTTTATTGAAGTAAGTTAATGTAAAATATTACACAATCACAGGTATATAATATACTGACTCACAATTTGCAAAGGTTACACACTCTGTTCATAGTTATTATAGAATATTGGCTATATTCCCCATGTTGTACAGTATGTTCTTGTACCTTATTTTATACCAAAAATAAATAAATGAAAGAAGAAAGCAAGCAGTTGTCCACGTCATAATATAGGTGTGGGCCAGTCTTCATGGGCACCATGGGGGCAGGTGTAGGGCGGTGTCCTTTCACTCCCAAGTGGAAGTGTTAGTCACTCAGTCATGTCTGACTCTTTGCGACCCCTGGATGTGAAGTGATGTCTCCTCTTGGACTTCCCACATGTAATCGCAACTCAGCTTGCCCCAAATAATCATCCTAGTGACCAAGTGTTGAGTTCTTACAAGCACCAGGCTCTGTGCTCATAGTTTTATTTGAGTGTATATATGTGTGTTAGTCAATCAGTCGTGTTCAACTCTTTGTGATCCCATGGACTGCAGCCCACCAGGCTCCTCTGTCCATGGAATTCTCCATGCAAGAATACTGGAGTGAATAGCCATTCCCTTCTCCAGAGGATCTTCCTGATTCAGACATCAAACCTGGGTCTCCCGTATTACAGGCAGATTCTTTACCATCTGAGCCACCATGGAAGCCCCTTCCCCCTGAAACAGGAGGAGGGGCAGACTCATCAGGAAAGGATGCAGAATCCCAAGTGATTTTCACCATCCCTTCCCATCTGGGCCTCACCCAAAGAGGCGTCCACCCCGGTGCCAAGTAAGACTGGGCACGGCCGTCTCCGTGGGAGGAAGCCAGGGGACTCCCAAGGCAACTCAGCCTCCCTTGGACTGGAGGCTGACGGGCTATTTCCACCTCCACGCTCTCTATTCCAACATTCTTCTGCCTTCGAGGAGCTGGGGATCCCCTGGCACTGGCTTCTTCGGAAAAACCAGGTTGGCTTGTTCAGAGAAGCAAAGGCTGCGTGAGGCCTGTCTTCCTAGAAGGGAAATGCCCATCGGAGCCTGGCCTCAGCACAGGCACCTACATCTCCATCTGCTGTGAATATGCATCCTGGCTTCCCGTTCCACATTGTCCACAGCTCTCCTGACCCCATCACACCATCGACTGCACCCAGGCCTGCACGGTCCATGGTGAGGGCAGAGCAGGGAGCAAGGAAAGGGGTGCAAGCCTTCACTTCAATCAAACATCATACAGAGTGGTTATGACGTACACGGAGGTTCTGTATACACTGCCAGTTCCCATTTCACCAGGAATCGGTACTATAACATTCACAGCGTTTTCGGTGGATTTTCTTCTCTTGGGTTTGATAGTCCAGTGCTGATAAAAGCAGGTGCCTTTCCCAGTGTGCAGACCAAACAGGTAGACACGTGTGAGGTATTTGATACGTACCACCCTGAGCATCTCTCTCCACACATCAAGGATCAACTGGTTTCTAGAAGTCTCCCAGTTCATATACAGACATCATTGAGAGTATGAGGATGCCCCCTGAGAAGGACAGGCTTCTCTCTTGCTCCTGACCTGTCAACTTAATCCTTGGGTACCGGGCACTCAGAAGTCCCTTGCTCCACACGCTCCTTGTGCACTAAGATAAGAGAGCCTCGGGGAACAGAGCAGGGACCGAGGCTGCAGGTCCACTTTCCAACAGGGGACCCCATGGGGAGGCTCAGCCCAGCTCAATGCCATGTTAAAACGCCACCAGCTGGGCTGTGAGCACAGAATGTTGAGACTCCGTGTGGACATGCTGGCTGGTCCCTGCTGACTGTGTGACATTAGATAAGACACTGGGCTTTCTGTGCCTCGACACCCTCGACTGTAGAATGAAAGGAAGGGACATGACACTCTCCAGTGGCCCTCTCAGCTCCCAGGGCTCTGCTTTCCTACGTAAATTAACAGGACTCACCCAGGTGGTGGGTGTGATGGGGAGGTCATGCCTGCTTTCCTGACATCACAGTAACACTCACTGGTGAGAAGATTGCATCCTAATTCCCAATAATCAATCTTGAGTCCAATCCAAGCATCTCTAAAATGCCTAGGAGCAAAGAGCCCCAGGCAGGATCCAGCAGATGATACTGCTGGAGCCCTTTGCGATCTCCTTAATGTACTGGTGGGTGAATGATGCAATTTTAAGCTCCTACATTAGCTGCTAAGAGGACGCCAGAGAAGGGACTGAGATGATGAGATCTCCAGGAGTGATGGTTCCAGAGGAAAACTACACATGAGCTGAAGAAGATGGTCTGTAAGCAGGACATGCAGGACAGAGCCTCTTCTCTGCCGAGTGCGGCCAGGGCTCACCGTGGGTTTACCTTAGACGCGGGTTCTTCAGATGCATCTGGGGCAGCTCTGACTCTCCCAGAGAGGCTCACGTCACCCGTATCTCTCTAGTCTGACACCCCCAGCCATTTCCCACCTGATCTACTGCAGGGGCCTCCTGGCTGGCCCACACCTTCTGAGTCTGCTCCCTTCTAACTCACTCTACACCTGCACAGGAGCGAGATGAAAATGTAGGTCACGATCCTCAGCCCCAGCAGATGAGCCGCATCAGCGGTGTTCCATCACTTCTAGAATGAAGACCAGGACAACTAACATGAGCTTCCAGGGCTGCTGGCCTCCTGTACCACACGCCCTTCCTCCATGCTCCAGACAAACAGGACGATGCCCTCTGGTCCCCTCTGCTCCTGGTCTCTGCACGTCCTGTTCTGTCTGCCTCTTCCTACACCTTCCCCTGGGTTTGAATAATTTCTGCGTTTCATCCTTCAGCTCTCAGCTCAACTGTCACTTTCGCAGACAAGTGGTCTTGCCTCCCTGGCAAGTCAAGCCTTCCCTGCAGGAAACTGTGGCAGCCCCCGCCTTCCCTCCAACAGGACTCACACCAGCCTAACTTCCCTCCATGGGGGCACGGACTTGAGACACACGGTCTCTGCCACGAGGCCGTGAACATCTTGAGAGCAGGGACCCCGAGGACTTTGTTCAGGCTTCTTGTTCCCAGCACAGTGCCTGTCACACAGTAATCACTCAATAAGCAACATGTCAGACAAGCAAATGTGACTGGGACTTGTGGCGTCATCATCAGACAGGAGTAAGGCAAGACCCCTGCTGCTCAGAAGCCCACAGTCATGAAAGAGCAAGACTGAAGTCAGCTCGGCTGTAAGAAGTGACTAGGGACAAACACAAGAAGCCCTGTCTCCATTTCCTCAGACTGGCTGAGCCCTCTGACCTGGTCCTGTGAACATGAATCCATCGAGGTGTCACCCGCTCAGGCATGACTTACCCTGTAATATCAGGGTTTGCCCTAAACCCAGCATCCTACTTACTGAGGACACACCTCCTCCTTGTAGCATCCACAGGCGAGTCTGAGTCTGAATTTCTAATAATCGGGGCCACCTCATGAGTTTCCATGCTAAGTCAATTCAGTTGTGTCCAACTCTTTGGGACCCTATGGACTGTAGCCTGCCAGGCTCCTCTGTCCATGGGATTCTCCAGGCAAGAATACTGGAGTGGATAGCCATGCCCTCCTCCAGGGGATCTTCCCGACCCGGAGGTCAAACTGGAGTCTCTTACTTCTCCTGCATTGGCAGGCGGGTTCTTTACCACTAGTGTCACCTTCCCAGATTGGCTTAAACTTGAGTGATTTTGGTTCCCATGAGGCCGACAGCCAACATCAGGGCCCATGTCTGTTTACTGAGAGATCCTCACTCTCAGGTGTGTCTGTGGCGACAGGCGACGTGACATGCAGAAGCACTGTCCGCAGCTCTGAGCCGCCGCGTGTGTGTGTGGCTGGAAGCTCGGGCTGGTGTTTATTGACAAGCGTGAAGACTGGAATGAGTAATCACTACAGCACTTCCACCTCCCATTAGCAAAGCCTCTCTCTCAACATGGAAAAGCTGATGGGTGGCCCAACCCAGGGGCCCAGATGCCTGAGGATTCGATGAAGGGAACAGAAAAGGGTGGAGCAGAGAAGCTGACGCTTGGTACTCGTGTGACCTGGATGGTCACCGTGCATGTGTCCATTCGTCCATCTCCTCATTCGTTCAGTTCACTAGCACTCTGTGAGCACATGTTCCGTATCTGTCACTGTGCAGGGCACCCCATCATGTGACTGGATGCGTTTTGTACCCCGAAGGACCACAGTCCAGGCAGCAAAGCGAGACATAACAGGAAGAATCACTCTAAAATACCCGAACTCAACAGTGTTAAACAGGAGAATCCTGGCCTCCTGGACTGGGCAGTAAGGAGGGAAACCTAACCTACTCTAGAGCATCTAGAAAACTCTCCTAGGAGAAACTAGAGCTGAGCCCCGAAGGATGGAAAGGACATTTATCCAGAAACATCATGAAAGGAGGGTCAGGTGACCTCACAGGGGAAACCCCTGGGGAAGGAGACAGCATGGTGTTTGGGGACTGAGCCCAGAGCGATACGGAGCCGGGGGCAGGCCGTGGCCTGGGGACCAGGTTGATTGCCTTGGACTCCGGTCCTAAAGCAACCAGAAGTCTGCATAGGGCTTTAAGCAAAGAAAAGACAAGCTCAGGATTGGACAGTATCTCCCCTGCCTATCTCATGATCGCTTTGAGAAATGAGCAAAACCCAAGATGAATCTCCCAGGTAGACCACAAGGCAGGAAGATGGCATTATCCTCAGTACAACCACTAAGCAAACTTCCAAGAGCGGTGACACAGCCTCTGTAAACTCTCTATGAAGAAATGCCACAAGAATGGCCACTCAAGCTGCTTCAGAGGGTCTGTACTCTGAGACGTGGAAGGTGCTGGTCCGCCTGGGGTGGGTGTCACTTACCATTTCCCAGGAATGTGTGAGCAGCCGCTCCAATCAATGGCCTGTGTCCCACCGCATCGATCCATCTGGGCCTTTCGGGGGTGTCTCAGCTCAGCATCTCTGCTCATTAAAGGAAAGTGCCTGCACCATAATGATAATGCCTCACACTTACCCAGCGCATCGCCCAGGGGTGTCTCAAAGCATTCGGCAAACATTTAATTAAGTTAGCCTAGTGACTGCAGGGGAGCCCCCAGCCTCTGGGCACCGAGGGATCTGGGGGGAGGGAGGCACTGGGGAACCAGGGTCAGGCTCCATCCCCAGGGTGGGTGGGGGGATGCACGGGGTCCCTACATGGCTGGGGAAGCGCTCCCGTGCATGGCCATGGTGGAGTGCGGTATAAGCCGGGTGGAGGCCAGCCCCCAGGGGCACCCACAGGAGAGCACCCGGGCTTGTGGCTACAACAAAGGGCCCTGGAGGGGCAGAGATGCGAGTCCCGAGGGACAGGCTGCTTTCCTTGTGGGACTGTGGATGTGACGGGGAGGGAGACTGAGCTCTGACTCGGAGACCTGTGTGGGGGGGGCAGGAGTGGGTTTAGTGAAGGGAGGATGTGTATTCTCACACCTACAGGAAGGGAATAGCAAGTACGTTTGTCTTCAAGTTTATCCCTGATACAGGGTCTCTTCCTGCCCATTCTCAGGATTACCCTCAGTGCCATGCGGGGCCCTATGAGCACCCCCACCTTAGGGCACAGACTTGTAGAAATCTAGCAAACAGAGCCACGTCCTCCCCCCCACCCCCGTTACTGCCTCCCTCCTTCAGGGAAAGGCACAGGCGGCCAAGGCCTCGTGGGTTGAGAAGCAAAGACTCAGTTTTCCACCAAGAACACGAAGGCGCTAGAGGGCGGATGAGGCTGGCCTGAAGCCCGGCACCTTCAGCGGGGTCAGGCAAGTCGGCAGAGGAGAGCGGGGCCACCCCTGGTGAGGCCAGCCTGGCTCCCTCCTCTGAGCACCCGTCCGGCCCCCGTGTTTGGAAGGTGCCACCCAGCATCGCGAGTGGTGTGAACGCCCACCCCTGCTGACGGGGCTCGCAGGCAGCCCCCAACCATCTGTGGGCCGACGCCCGAGATCTCCCGCAGGAACAGCCAGCCTGGGCATCCAGGCCTCATCTCCACCCAGGCAGCTGTCGGCGATGGCAACAGCCCAGGGCTCAGGTCCAGTGAGCCCAGGACCGGAGGTCACGGCCCAGAGGCTGCAGGAGATGGCCCGGAGCACCGACTGGCTGAGCCTGACACAAGACCCGAGGGCAGAGCACCTGAGAAGCCTGCAGAGAAGCATCAGGGACCAAAGGGGCCACATCCGTCCCTCGTCCTCCACGCAGAGAAACCAAGGCCCAGGAAGCTCAGGGTCTGTGGGCCACAGCGTCGGGTCCAAGAGCAGGAACACTGGAATAATTCCCTGTTTCATGGACCCTGCTCTTAAGGCAGGAGGACATCTTACTCAGCAGACTGTGTAATCAGAACCTGGATAAACGAAGCTGGGACTGGACGGCTGGTTATCACCATGTGACAATGACTTGTGCGTCGTCGTATGCTCCACCCTGCCTTCCAACTCCTGCACCACAAGGAAGGCCCGCTCCCCTCCTGAGCAGCAGCCTCTTCTTTCTGCCCTATTGCTGGAGACCAGGCTGGGTTTTCTCTGTTCACCTTGTGATCGGCTAGCCTACATTTTTGGCTATTCCATGCAGTTGCAAACAAGAAGCAAACGCTGCTCAAACCCGTGCTAGACAGGACTGGTAGACTGAGGCCCAGAGGACAGCTCAGAAGGTGACAAGCAGGAGGTCATGATCTCAGCATGGAGACAGAAGCCCTCCAGATCACAGAGCCAGTCCTGCCACCAGGGAGCTGGGCCTCTGACTGGGGTGACTCTGCGCTTCCAAAACTGAGCCTTGGCCGTAAAGACAGCACCCCCACGCCCACCCCCCTGCCCTGCTGGGTCTCACGCAGAGGGAAGAAGGCAGGCCCAGAGAGGTTTGGACTCGAATGCTTCAGGCTGTGGACAGATTCTCAAGTACAGACAAAGTGAGCATAGAGGGACCAGGGATGGGGGGTGTTTGTTAGAAATGCCCATCTGCGGTGGGGGTAGGGGTTCTTATGTTAATCTGCACCACCCCCACTCTTCACTCAGGCTTGCTTCCCACCCACTCCTGTTCCACCAAGGCCCCGGAACCCCAGTTCAGAAAGGCTCCCTGCCCAGGCCAGTCTCCCCTCCTGTCTGGAACCACAAGAGCCCCCACTCTAAGCACGCAGGGTCTCAGAAACACCTCAAGCCCAAGGTGACAACTAAATTGTCCACCGAGTCCCCTCCCCATCTCACGTGTGGGCTCACTATGGTTTCCATGTGTTGCTGCCTTTCCCGTCCTAGAGAGTCTGCCTAGAAAAGCAATGTCCGGCCATCCTCCCCCTCCCAGCTCCTGCCCACCCCCCAAGACATCAGGTGACAACAACATTAGCCTTAAAATTATTCTGGGATGGAGACGAGCATTTCACCAGGAAACAGAACACTGCAGAATGAAATGGCATCGCGGCCCAACCAGGTCAGGGCTGCATTATTGCATTAGCCTCTGCCTTTAGACGCTGGGAAAGTACATGGCTAACGAGCTGGTGTTAACCCCGAGGGGAGGAAAGGCATCATTAGAAACAGGGGCAGAGTCTAAAAACACAGAAAGGAAGCACAAGAAGTGAGGCGGCAGTCACCCCTGAACTTCGGGGCACAGCCAGGCCCGGCTTCCCCGCAGGACCCCTCCTGAAGTGACGCTGCTTTCCTTTCTCTGGGAGCCTCCAGGGCCAACTTTCCTCCTCTTCCTCCTCCTGGGGGAGGAGGCCAGCTCCCAGCACAATCACCAGGAAGAGCAGCCCTCCCAGCAGAAATGTCTCCCCCTACGTGGCTCGCTGAGCTTATCCCCTGAGGACAAGGGGTTGGGGGAAGCCGTGCCCTGGAGCAGAGCCTGCCTCAGGTGGGGGTGCCTCTGTCCCCACTGTGGAGAGGAGCCCGTTGGGTACTGGGTGCCCTGCACCTCTAGGGGGAGGCATCACAGGCTCTGCTCCCTTCAGGATGCACTGCAATGCAGCTCCAGCACCCTCCAGGGGCTCACTCCCTCCCCACTTTGGAAGTGCAGTGTTCAGAGAGGAGCCCAAAGCCACTGAGGCTGGGAGGGTGGTCCCAGCGCTGCTGTCCTGTCAGCTCTGCTCTAGCTCAGCAAGAGGAGGGGGCACTGGGTGCCGGGGTCCCTGAGCTATCACCCAGGCAGGGACTGGCACCCATGGGGAAGTTTGTCTCCTCACGTGGACCCACAGTGCCCACCTGGCTCCCTCCACACTGCTGCAGAAGGTACTAAGAGCCCCTTGGTCTTCCCTCCTGAGCCTGTGGAGACCCCCTCCCAGGCCTGAACCTGGAAGAAGAGGAGCAGCAGCCCCCACTCTGAACTTCTCAGCCTAGAACATGGTTGTGCAGAGCCTGTCTTGGCTGGGAAACATGCAATTTTAAAACAGCATCACATAGCATTATACAATGGAATTCCTCTTTTTTTTTTTTTTTCACTCCATCCTCTTCTTCCCACTTCCCAATAAACTTTTCATTTTTCTGATTTCACTTTGGTAGCTTAGAAATACTTAGGCCTTTACGTTCTTAAAAAAAAAAAAGCCAAGAAATTCTGAATATAAAAATGTGAAATTGTGTGTTTTACCCATAACAGGATACGCAAGGCTTAAGAATCTTAGTATTTACATCTATGTATATATGTACATGATTTAAGGTTTAAGTGAATGTGTAACCAAATGCATGAATCTCAATTTGGAAAAAAAAAATGAAAATTCTTCTTGGGCTGGGGCTGAGGGTGGAAACCCCACAGACTCTGAGATGCTGTCTAAACCCTTGGAAGCATAGCCCAGTCCCTTCAGCAGTGTTTGAAGGCTGCCTGCAGGCATTCAGCTGTCTGCTTGCGAACGACACGCGTGCAATTATCAAATCTATTACAACGTGTTGGGTTTTGCAACACTTCCACTAAGCTTGTTCTGGCAGGATTGCAGCATCTTACCTGTGTCGCTGCAGAATTTGCTCCCCCCAAACAAGTTACGGCTGTGCTAGGCGGCACCAGGTTTAAATCACCGGGGAGGGAGGGAAGGTGCTGAGGAGAACTAGGTAAACCCAGATTCCCACCCTTCCCCCGGTGAGAACATTCCCAATTCTGTCAGGGGAAAGTCGCCTTTCAGATGCAGAGGAGGAGGAGGCGGAAAATAGGATTCTGAATTTCAAAGGCACAATCTGCCCATTTGGCGGAAGGGTAAAGAAAGGATGGCGGTGGGAGAACCTTGTAAGAGAAGAAATACTGGAGCAAAGGAGGAGGGATGGGAGAGCAAGGGGCTAGAGAGGGAGTGGGGCGAGGGTGGGAGGGATGGAGGGAGGAAGGGGAGAGGGAGAGAGAAAGGAGGAGAGATGGAAAAACAGAGATGCCGGGAGATAGGAGGGGTGCCGAAATGATGGGCAGAGGAGCCAGGACACCCGCCTCTCTCCTGCTGGTCCCAACAGGAGTGGAGAGAAGGACTGGTTGCTGGGAGTTGAAGCCCCTCTCCTCCGACCCCTGGGACGCAACTGGTTAAAGCCAGCCGGCACAGGGCACCAAGAAACAGCAGTGCCTCACAGCGGGTGCAGCTCTCGAACCCAGCTCACCAGACCCGCCGCCGCCGGGGGGAGGGCGAACCCCAGAGCTGTGCTGCAAGCACCCGTGTGTGCGCGTGGGGGAGAGCTGAGCGGTGCGTGCTCAGGCGCGAGCCCACCTCGACCCGCACACGCAGCTCACACTCCCTGGTCGCCCCCTCCCCGGACACCCCTGCCCCTTCCCCTCCGGCCCCTCCTCGCAGCCGCCCCGGGGAGCCGGAGCCCCTGTTGGGTACCTGGGATGAACAGCAGGGCGGTCGTCACGGAGAAGACGATCCAGCAGGCGGGCTGGTGCATCTTGAGGCTGCGGGGTCCCCGCGGCTGGGCCGGCTGCTGCCGCTGCCGCTGCCGCCTTCCTCTGCACTGAATTCTGAGCAGGTTTAAATCCAATGTTTGCGAAGGGAGGGAGAGAGCAGGAGAGAGGGGGAGCAGGCAGGCAGCGTCTCGGGGTTTTTTCTTGCACAGACACACAACTGGTAAGCACCATCAGCACCAGTCTGTGCGGGGCGCGGAGCAGACCTCCTCCAAGGCTCGCATTGGCTCCACTCTCCTGAGCGACACGCGGGCACTTTGCAGCGGGGAGGCTGGGCTCCGGGGAGCCTCGGTCTGCCCCCCACTCACCCTCGCCCCCGAGCACGAGGCGGACGCTGCTCTGTGGGTGAGGTGCCAGCGCGCAGGGCTTCCTTCCTTCCGTGGGCAGAGGCGCGCCTTCGTGGGCAGAGGGAGGGGCTGGCTCAGGGCGCAAGAAAGGCACTGTGACCAAAGCTCAGGCCAGTTCCTCACTGTCTTCCCTCCTCCTGGTCTCCAGGTGGGGAGGGGACAGGAGCCGAGGCCGCCCACGGGGGTCACTGGGACATTTAGTTCTGTGCCCGCCCCCCGCCCCACCCCACTCTGTCATTAGGAGCCCTTAGAAGATTTCAGTTTTTCCAGCAGGAAGATGGGTGCATCAGGGTTTTCTCCACCAAGGATGCAAGGAGCATTGGCCCGGTTCCCCACAATTAGAACATCCTCAAACCCCAGAGGGGACGCTGTAGACGCTGTAGCAGTTGCTGTGATGATGACGCCAGGGGCAGGGGTGTGCTCAGAATAGACGGACAGGAGGCAGGTTGCAGCAGAAATCACAGGAATCTCCAGGTGAGAGGATGGAGGAGCCTGCAGTTTTCTACCTTCTATCCTGGCTTCTGTCCACAGCCCGTGCGGCCCTACCCCTGAAACAGCCGCCCGCTCACGTGGACCATTCCTCTGGGTGTGCAGTCCCTTCCTGCTCCACAGCTGCTCTCAGGAAGGCCTACAGCCCCCCTCCCGGCCTCCAGGCCTGCCTTAGGCGGTGCTCTCTGCTCCCTGAGGAGGCGCCCCTCTGATGGACACTCTCAATGTCCAGGATCTGTGAAATGAACAACATGGGGTATTACAGAAGGTGCTGGGCACACACAGTAACACTATAAATATTTCTGCCCCCAAGTGACCTCCCGAGAACCCACCCGGGCCTGGATTCCTTCCCAGCTCAGTGTGTGCGCTCAGGCTTATGGTCTGTGTGTGACCGACCCTGTGGGTCTGCCCTCCACCTTCACTGAGATTGCAGACATTTTCCCAAGTGCCTGCCATGGACACATATTCACATGTATCATCTTAGTTCATCCTCATTATAGTCCCACTACTTGGCCATTACTACCACTGGGTTTTAGTAGGCTGAAACTGAAGCTCAGAGAGGTTCAGCAACTTGCTAAAGGTCACACAGCTAAGAGAGTTAGGATTCAAACACAGAGATGTCCTAAAGTGAAATCCTCACAGTTGCCACTAAGTAGCTATGCCTACTACCCATTGCCATGAGTTCTTCTGGTCTAACAGAACAGAGGCCATTTCTAAAAAAAAAATAAGACCTTGTGCTTTTAAAGAAGTAAAACAATCAGTGTTTTACTTGGTCATCACCACCAGGGCTGTAGCTGGGGGTGCATCTGAGGCTCCTGCACCCAAGCATGCACTTGACACACATCTGAGTCCTAGGTGTGCGTGTGTCCTGGAGGCTCCGAGGGCACAGCCTCTGGTCCCTCTCGAGAGCTGATGGGCAGCAGGAGTCAACCTGCCTCAGCCTCTACTGGACCCAGCACAGTGGTGGGCACTCCGGGTACATCTTCTCTGAGTCCCACCTGCACAGATACAGACACAGACTAGTCCCTTCTCCAGCGCCATGAAGTGGCAGAGAACCTAGGACCTTCTTACTCCAAATTCATCTTCTTTCTCTATTTCCCTTCAGTTATATTTGTGTTTTAAAAACCTCCCATTTATTCAACCAAGCTATTTCCTATAACACACACACATGCCCTGCACCTTTAATTAAATTCATGTTTAAGAAACATCAATGTATAACAAGAAATATTTTAGTTTTTCAAATTTGTATGCCTAATAAAACCTTTTCTTGAGCAAACACATAAATATGTATTTTTGCTGATCAATTCTTCTAGTCTATTAAATGATTAAAATATATGTCTCTTTTATTTAAAGAAAAAGTAGGAGAAGAAACGTATAAATGCATATTTAATCAATAGATGGCACCAACTCTGAAAAGAGGTATTACGGTCTACTGGGTCTGTTTAAACACCTTAAAAAATACAAATACAAATAAAAATGCTTCAATGCATATTTACTAGGGGGACTGTTCTTTCCTCTGGGGTAAATAACATGCAATTTTATACCTTCTATGAATCTTTTTTTCCTCCATCTAAAGCAAACAAAATCATCAAAACTGTATTTAAATAGCCACAAGGTAGGAGAACAACCCAACCGAAACCAGGCAATGGTGCTGCGATGCGGACTGTCACCTTCCACTCCTGTGTCTGCACTCATCTTTCCTCTGAGCAGGGACAGCTACACGGTGGACCACTTCAGAGGGAGCAGGTCGGGGTGAGTCCTCCCCCAGAGGTAGCTCTGGGCCCCCCTGCCTCACCCCTGCCTTCCGGCATTGTGACCTTGGATAAGGAATTTAAGAACTTCATCTGAGCTACAGTTTAAAAATGTTGATACGAAAGACCGCATCAATGATTATACTGCCTTTTGGCACTTCATTCACGGCATAAGCATTTATCTCATCATGTACTTACAATGGGCCAGGTAAATACATACTGTGTGTGACATTCAGGAAAACTAGCACAGAGCAGGCTAGAAGCCCATCCTTGCCCACCTAAAACTCACAGATTGCATCTGTGAAGTGATGGAGAAAGAACATAGGTTGATAGGAAAGGACCAAACAAAGATGGCAGTGCACCTGAAGGTGGGCAGGTGGAGACGGTGGGGAGGTGACTGGAGAGACTGGTCTTGGATGGGACTGGCCAGGAGCAGAGACCTCCAGACTGTTCTGGGCAGAAAGCGCAGTCTGAGCAGGTGCGCCAGGGCAGGGAACTCAACCTGTGAGACTCCTAAGGTTCTCTGCACCGTTCCCATTCACCGACTTTGTGCTGAGATCTGCCTGGGGATGACGGATCAGTGTACGTGGAGCCTAATGAAGGGGAAGGAGGGATGGACTTGTAGATATTGTATCGCTGCGTTTTCTTCCTGTAAGAAATTAAAAGGGGCGGATGATAAAATACTACAGATTAAAATCTGACTCCGTCATTGTAGCTCTAAATATTCCAGAATGAACCAGAGCCTCCCGGGCTTGGATCTCCTGAGAGCAAGTTAAAGACGCTGGAAGGCACACAAACTCCTTCAAACCACAAAGGTGCCGTTCGGCTCAAAGGAACAAGGATTTATGAAGCGACAGGTTCACCACTGGAAGAGCGACCCTCATTCTGAAGCCCAGGGACCCCCTTGAGGGCATCTCACCTCTGGTCTCAGCCCTCCGTCTACTCAAATGCATCCCCAGACTTCTTATATGTCCATAGAAGATCTCGCCATGTCCACGAGAGTTCTAACAATGACCACCCAGGACATGTCAGCTCCCTGCTTACTGACTGATGTGTGCAAAAGACTCCCAGGAGACAGAGCTCCTCACGGGTCTCAGACACCTCAGTGAGGGTGTCCCCCACCCCAAGAATCTGGCAGAGGTGACACTGCACCAGAGCTGATCCCAAAGCCTGAACCCCTCCATCCTCTGATGCACTCACATGAAGCCTTTATAAAGATTTACAGCCTGGCTGCCCCCATCGCACGTTATTTTTTTCAGTTAAAAAACTTTAATCAAAATAAGACACTATGATACACAATAAGAATGTATAGCACAGGGAACTGTATTCAATATCTTGTGATAAATTATAATGGAAAAGAATTTTAGAAAGAAAATAGATATATATGTATGTATAACTGAATCACTTTGCTATACACCTGAAACTAGAACAATATTGTACATCAACTATGTGTATGTGTGTGCTCAGTCGCTCAGTTGTGTCTGACTCTTTGCGACTCCATGGACTGTAGACCACCAGGTTCCTCTGTCCATGGGATTTCCTAGGCAAGAATACTGGAGTAAGTTGCTATTTCCTCCTCCAGGGGATCTTCCCGACCCAGGGATCAAACCTGCAGTTCTTGTGTCTCCTGCATTGACGGGTGGATTCTTTACCACTGAGTCACCAGGGAAACCCCCATATTACACTTGATCTTAAACCAAAAGGCTCAGAATCAATTATGTTGTGTTGTTCAGCCACTAAGTTGTGTCTGACTCTGCAACCCCATAGACTGCAGCACGCCAGACTTCCCTGTTCTTCACCATCTCCCAGAGTTTGCTCAAACTCACATCCATCGAGTCAGTGATGCCATCCAACCATCTCATCCTCTGGTGCCCCCTTCTCCTCCTGCCCTCAATCTTTCCCAGCATCAGGGTCTTTTCCAATGAGTCTGCTGTTTGCTTCATGTGGCCAAAGTATTGAAGCCTCAGTATCAGTCCTTCCAGTGACTATTCAGGGTTGATTTCCTTTAGGATTGACTGGTTTGATCTCCTCGCTGTTTAAGAGACTCTCATGGCATCATACACATTTTTCCCAGTTACTACTACAAAAAGCACAGGATTGAAAACAGCATTCCAAATGCAATTCCTCAGAAGCAACCACTTTCTTCTCTTTTAGCTGCTTTGTCTGGCATTTGTTTCCTTATCTCTTTTTTTAAAATGTGCTTATTCTGATTTTTCTTGATTTAACAGTTTTAACAATTACCCATCGACTTCCTACTACAGAAGGTGAGGATTCAGCCCTGATCACCACCAATCTCTACCCTGCTCCTTCCCCTGCCAACTCAATATAAATGTCACGATTTTCAACTGCATCGATGCTCAGTATTGACATTGTTATGATTATTTAACCATTGCTTTTCTAGAGCAACTTTTTGCTTTTCCCAGAAATATTTGCCTTTTTGTCTCATTTGCTTAATATTCTATTGACCTATCATTAAATCAGGCTTCCCAAGTGGTTCAGGGGTAAAGAATCCACCTGCCAAGCAGGAGATGTGGATTATGTCCCTGGCTCAGGAACAGCCCCTGGAGAAGGAAACGGCAAGCCATCCTAGTATTCTCGTCTGGAGAATCCCATGGATAGAGAAGTCTGGAGGGCTACAGTCCACGGGGTCACAGGAGAGTCAGACACGACTGAGCAACTGAACATGATCACTCAGTCTCCCCAAACTCCCTGCAGAATTCTAAAATCTGTCTAGTAATCTACAGGCACCAGGTTTTAAAGGCATTCCTTCTGGAGCCTCCATACCCTGGTCCTCTGCTACTCTCTGGGGCTTCCCTTTCCTGGGAGCATAAAGGACCCCAAGTCTCTCCCCTGTTTTCCAGACCTTGGTTTCTTGTCCTTGCTGCTCCTCCTTGTTTTAATACAACCTATCTTTTAATAATCTGTCAGGAAAGTGTACATACAGAGGTGGTCATTCAGTGGGGAATCTTGCTTACTTGAAAATGTCTTTTTTCTAATCTCACTCAACTTATATATACGGCTGCCCTGGTGGCTCAGAAGGTAAAGAATCCTCCTGCAATTCGGGAGACCTGTGTTGGATCCCTGGGTTGGGAAGATCCCCTGGAGGAGTGCATGGCAACCCACTCCAGTATTCTTGCCTGGAGAATCCCATGGACAGAGGAGCCTGGCTGGCTGCATTCCACGGGGTCGCAAAGAGTCGGACACCAATGAGTGACTCAACACACACACACACACACACACACACACACACACACACACACACACATCCTTTAATAATCTGCCAGGAAAGTGTACATACATAGATGGTCATACAGGGAGGGTCTTCCTTACTTGAAAATGGCTTTATTCCAATCTCACTCAACTTATATATAGTTAATTCAGCTGCAAATAGAAGTCTAGGTTTAAAATCAATATCCTCTCCAAAAGTTGAAGCCATTTCTCCATCTTCTTCTAAGCCTAAGCATTATTGCTGAGAAGTCTGATGAATGTCAATTGGTATCTCTTTGTATGTGAAATGGCTCTATTTTCCCTCAGTAAACACTGAGGATGTTCTCTTTACCCATGGCTGTCCGAAATTTCACAAAGATGTTTCCTAATGTGGCTCTCTTTTCTACCACTGTGTCAGGCGGTCTGTGCACACTTTCAATATAGAAAATCCATGTTCTCCAATTCTGAGATTTTTTTTTTTTGTATTGTCTTTGAAATTTTTCTCTCATCTATATTATTCATTCTCTGTGGAATTCCTGTTAAATGAATGTTAATCTTCCGGCTTAGTTCCCTAATTTTCTTATATTTTCTCCTCTCGTTTATCAAGATGTCCTTGATTTTCATTTCCAATTCTCCTACTGATTTTCTGAGAAAATTCTAGGATGGATGACTAGTTTCACTGTGTCTTCTTGTGGTCTGATGTTTCTAGGCCTGCCCTTGCTCCCTATGTACAGCATCTTCTCCTGGCTCTCTGAGGATGTCAATCAACGCTTCTGAGGTCCCCCTTTATGGCAGCTCAGTCTGAAACTCCTGAGAATCCTTTCATTCTGCTCATTTGTTTTCGTCTTTGTCTTTCCTGCAGGAGAGACTCCTCAACTGTCTGCTGATCTCTGGCCTTCCTTTCATATTTAAGAGCAAAGCAATAGAAGCCTGACTGGAATCTCTGTGTTTATCAGTGGAGTTCATCTTCTGTGGACCCTTTAAAGAGGATGAGGCTGGGAACTGGACTCAGGACCATTTCCCCAAATGTCAATCACGTGGATGTTCCTGTCTCCAGCCGGAGGCATCCCCCGTTCTCCTGTCCTGGCTTCCTAGTCTTCAGGAAGGATGGGGGTTCTCCACTCAGGGTGGGGACTGGAGCACTCTTCAGTTCCTCCAAAAAAATTAATTTCCCACCCATGAAAAAGTTGGGGGGAGCAGAGAATTTTGGAGTGGGAGTGTCTAACACAGACTGAGCCAATGCTTTGTCTTCAGAACCCCCACCCCAATTTCTGCCTTCCACAGAACCTGTGGCTGTCATTCCCAGGTCCCCTGGTTCGTGGCACAAACCTACGTGGTTCCAGCTACCACATCTCCCTGCTGACCCCGGAGCCTCAGCCTTCTTTACTCACTAAATCACTTGCCACTCACTTTATCTTTTTCCAAGAAAAGTCCCATCTTCCACCCACTTTTGCTTCCTCTTCCAATCTTTTTGTCCTTGGGGCTTATACCTTGTTTACCCTTTGCTATTGTCTCTGTGGGATTTGGAAAACACCAGAGGCCTAGAAGGAGGCTGCCCTCCATGTTAGATGGACAGAACTTAGCATCAGGTCACAGGAAAAGTCACACACAGAACACATCAATGCCTGTCTCCAGCATCAGCGAGTCCCAGGAGACCTAAGTCAAGGAAGACCCCAGGACCAGAAGTCACATCTCCTAACACAGAGCCTCTGCCACCAGCCAATTCCACAACAGACGCCCTGCTCAGCTGTTATTAGAGTTCTTGTTGTTTCAGCCACATGAGCATCACCCTGGTCCATACACAGCCCAGAAACTGGCTAGGTTTGCTCAAGACTACATCTTATCCAGCATCATCACGTCCTCACAAAGCCATCTACCTAGACACGCCTGACCAACTGTCAGCCACTTATTGAAGAAAATAGCATCCAGTTTTCACCTAAGTAGCGTTTTTTTTCTTTTTCTTCCAGAAGAGCTTTGGAGCAAGAGAGGAAATGTTCCCTCCAGCAAGGGAGAAAAGTCACCACCCCTTTCGGAGGTGGCCTGCCGGAAGACGCAAGGATGGTCAGGCCACGTGTGAGTTCACAGGCCACGCCACACATCTCCCTTCTTCTCCCAGGTTTTCACCCCTCCCCGCCTCCTTCCCCTCCCCCGTCTGCTTCCTGTCCCCCCGCCCCCCACCAATGCATGGAGGGGCTGCTCCTCTCCTGATGAAAAGGCTACTCTTCTCTCCTTGACATCGTGTCGGGCTGTGAATACAAGTCTATTGATTCGCATTTGAAGGAAGAAAAGGAGGGGTGGGGGTAGAAAAGAGGAACACAGAGTCACACATCGCCTGGCTTCATGGCTACCAGGGGGCCATGTTCAGGCGACAGCAGAGAATTCCAACTGCGCCTCCCTCCACCCCAGCCCCGCAGGGGCCTGGGCGTCACACCAGCTGCCGCTCCGGCCCCGCCCAGCCCGGGGCCCAGACCGCCAGCCTTGGATGGTCCAGCAGAGATACTGCACGCATCTCAGTCGTCACCCCCATTCATCGACAGGCTCAGGCGGGGCTGACACTCACCCTTTGTGTGAGGCTCAGGATCCAAGGAACTGTTCTCACAGGACAGGCGCTCGGAAGAGGCCGGAGGCCTGGTGAGCAAGGGCTGGCCAGGGACCGAGTGACACTGCTGCTCTGAACAATTTTAAAGCCCAAATCATTAAAGAGCATGCAGCTAGGAAAGAGAAACCAGGTGACAGGCTAGGTTCTGACATTTCTGGCCGTGGGACCCTAATTCCACATTCATCTCTTCCCTGAGACAACAGGCAACCCAGGGAAGGCCTGATCACTAAGGATCCCACCTGGCACCTGGCCCGTCCACGGCTGCACACAGACACGGGCCGGTCTGCTGGAGGCTGGGGGCTCGTCCTCTGTGGGGCATCATTTCATCACAGTATATGTCTTTCTACACGAAAAATTAAGTCGGCGTCTCACTGTGGGCCACGCTAGCTTATTTTCAAGTAACATTTACTGAGCATTTATTAGGCACCGCTGCACACAAAACAGAACATTGAGTCTCTGCAGAAGGGGCCACAGCTCTGCCCTCCTGCTCTGCATCCCCGGAGAAGGGAGGGGGCAGATTAGTAACACGCGGGAAAACCCCTGGAAGAGGATGCCCCATCATACAAAAGCCCATGTTACCATTGTTTCACCTGATCTTAAATTCTCCAGGCCCAGCCAAATGTGTGTGCTTCCCTGAGAATGCACCTACTATTAGCCAGAGATGTTGGGGCCATTTAAATGAAATCAGCAGGCGCAGTGTTCTAAATAATCCCGGCTTTGGTTCAGTCCACACGCACGCCTTTTGAAATGGAAACACTGGACCGAGCAGTAATGACAGGGAAAAACAAACTCGAGCTCCATCTACTTGGCCAGGAAACTGTGGATCACTCGAGACTGAAATGAATCTGATTTCCCTCCTCAGCGGAAGGCTGATTCTCTCTATGACAAAACTGCAGCACTTAGGAGAAGATGCCCTCCTGCAGAATTAGATTCTTCAAGCTTCTATAGGTACCTGTGTTTGACACACTCCATTCTGCTTTCAGCATTTCCTTAAAGGATGCGAGAGCCTCCAAGGCCTCGGGAGTTAAGCCAAACCACAGCCTCATGTCAGGAGGCTCGCCTGGAGATGCACCTGCTCCCAGGGCCGCACCATATCCCCATCAGGGCAGATCCTGAATGCAGCTTTCTTGCTCTTTTTGCTGAGAGGCATGCCGAGTACTCCCTGGAGTGGATGATCCCCCCGCCAATCTTCACCCTGCCTGGACATGGAGCTGCTAAGCCAGAGGCCAGGGCCCAAGGAGATGGTGGCTTGGACATCTTGGGAGCACCTGGAACAGAGTCTCGCTGACTAGCACCTTTGCTCATCATCTTTCAAGTGAGCACATTCAGAGATGCTGATAACTGTGCCAGCTGCCTTCAATGAGCAGCACTGTAGTTAAAGATGAGGAATGGGAGCATGGCAGGGTTAGAGTTGGGGGAGGGCTTCCCTGGGGAGGTGACATTTCACCTGAGTCCCAGGCACAGGACCCACCCACCATGTGTGGGAAATGACTGTGCACACGAAATGAACTGGAAGACGGCCCAGATGGCCGGAGGACAAGGAGGGAGTGGGCCAGTGAGTGGAACAGAGGCGCTGGGGGAGGAGAGGGACCAGATCCATGGAGACCCACAGCCTCTGCAGAGAGGCCCTGCCTTTGTCCGAGAGTGCTGGGGGTGGAGGTAGATTTCCAGGTCGGGGGAGGGGACACGCAGGACCCCTCTGCACACAGCACACAGAGGGGGTTGGAGGCGCCAAGAAGAGATGTGGCCAGTTAGAAGTGGAGGTCCAAGGGAGGCTGCAGCTCAGAGCAGAGCTTCTGACTAAGGATGTCTGAGACCAGGTGGTGATCTGTAGAGTTTGCTTCCTCAGGCTCATGGAAGGGAAACTTCTGCCTCTCCAGGAAAAGGACTAGAGAATCACTACCTCTCTGTTCTGTTTTGTTTTTTTCTTATTGTTTTTCTTACCCCCATATGATTAAGACTGACTAATCATGGAGAAGACGAAGGTCTCTCACGTCTGCGTCTTTGCTTCTTCTCTGGGCAGGTTTAATACTTCACTAGCTTCTGCTTATATGCACTCATTTTTCCTCCCCCTCTCTCTCTCTTTTTCTCTTTTCTGCCTTAAAAGGACTACCTGCAGTTTGTGTGTGTTTTCCTTTCTGTCCCTTCCTCCTGTACGTGCCAGCCCCCTGGTAGGTCCTGCCTCTGCAGGGGGAGGCCTGCAGTCACAGTTGACATATTATTGTGCCTGTGACTGAGCGAACCAAACCAACTGGGAGAAAGAAGGTATTAAGTGAGGAGCTCATTTTGGACTTGACTCAAGACTGCAGCCTGTGACTCAGCTTCACCCAAAATGAAACGGAGAGTCTGATGCCTGCCTGATTCTACTTCTCGGCATGTTCAGGCCTTTGTGGGAATTGTGCCTTTAAATCCCAACAGTAAACAAAGCAATCGCTTATGCCGATAAAACTATCTCAGGAAAAACAGAGAAAAGAGGACCTAGAACTGAGTGTGAGAAACCCCTTTAAATGTCCTGACTGGAGAAGGACTAGCCGAGGACAAGGGGAGATGGAAGGAGACAGAAACAGTTATCAAGAGGAGGGCACTGAAGACAGGTAAGATGGGCAATGCAGAAGGTCACCAAGAAGCAAGGTACATAGGTATTAACATTTTTCTGTTAGATTGTTTCCAGGACAGCCATTAATTGCCTCGGTGAAAACCCTTTTGTAAGAAGAGGGTCAGAAACCAAGCTACTGTGGGTCCAGGCGTGAGCAGCCATGGAAGGCCAGAAGAAAGAGAAAGTACACAGAGGAGACTTTTCAAGAAATGTCACTCTGGAAGGCAGAGCAAGAGACAGTGGAAATAGATCTCCAGACCTATCCAGTCTCCGTCCCAGGAAACCCCAAGCCTGCACTTCATAGCTGAATGGGAAAAGCTCGACTCCCTGTATGTAACTCCCCACCCCCACCCCACCCCACCCCCGCTCTCCGTTTATTCATTGATTCATATGAACAGTGCTAATAGACCTTTTTTTAATTCAAGACTGGGTTTTAACACATCACTTATAAAAACGAACATCCCAGTTCAACTGATTGGTTTGACCACAAGTGCTGCATATGCTAAGTCATTTTAATCATGTTTGATTCTTTGCTACCCCATGGACTGTAGTCCGCCAGGTTCCTCTGTCCATGGGATTCTCCAAACAAGAATACTAGAGTGGGTTGCCACGCCCTCCTCCAGGGGCTCTTCCCAACCCAGGGATCAAACCTGTGTCTCTTACATCTCTTGCACTGGAAAGCAGATGAGTCACTAGGGAAGCCCCTTGATCATGAGTTCCATCCTCACCCCCAAATACGAATCCAGCCACGAGGTTCTCCTGGCAAGGATCAGGAGTCATCTGCCTGTGAGGGATGCTACGGTACCTGGCGTGTTTCCTGTTATGGCACGTATCACAGGTACAGTGATCATTTCTGTCCCTGTCTGTAGCTGCCCCCCAGCTGGTAAACTTCTCCAGGGCAGGGATCTAATCGTTTTCACTTGGTGTCACGTAGTAGGAACTCAGTAAGTGGTTGTAAAATAACTGAGAAGTACGGCATCCTGCCCCCCCGCCCGTGGTGATATCTGTTGACAAAATTGGATTTCTGTGTTGGACACGAACCAAAAGAGACTAAAGAGGCGTGATGACTAAATGCAATATGGTGCCCTGGATGGGATCCTGGAACAAAAGAGGAAATCAGTGGGAAAACTGGTAAATGCCCTCTGAGAACCTAGCCTGAGGCAGCAGACCCTCATTACAGGTACCTGGGGTTCTGGTTTCTGTTAATACAAAATAGCCTCTCTTTGGAAGCAGTTGAAAAGCAGTTTGGAAAGGTCAGATGATATTAGACAGTCTTGCCTCCTTGGGAAACATGTCAGCCTTCCTTACAAAAATTCTCCGCTTAAGGGAGAGGTGTCAACCTCCTTTCCAAGACCCCCCACCCAGTTCCTTCACACCAGAGTGTTTAAACATGCAGGATGTTTAAGAAACCTCCTCATAAGTTACTCCACCTTTAGCATCTTGTTCTCCTGACAAGGTTTCCTGGAGAGCCTATTTAACAACCATGTGACACTGACAAATGAAATATCTTCAGCCCTGCCTGCTTCTGGCTTCTCTGATGGCTCAGAGGGTAAAGAATCTGCTGCCTATGCAGGAGAAAATGGTTCAATCCCCGGGTCAGGAAGATCCCCTGGAGGAGGAAATGGCAACCCACTCCAGCATTCTTGCCTGGAGAACCCCATGGACAGAGAAGCCTGGCCGATTTGCAAAGAGTCAGACACGACTGAGCAAATTTGTAGCAGCAGCTGCCCCTTTGTCATCAGGGAATGAGGATCTTCCACACTGCTACATAAACCAAGGATGTCCAGAAATGGTGTGCATTTACAAAAGAATCCTGACCACTCTAGCAAGGAGCACTCAGGCCACCAGAGAGAAAGGCAAATTAGGAAATTGCAAGTGGTACACTAAGAAGTCTCAATATGGCTTGTGACATCTGAGGCTACTAAGTGTATGATTATGTTCAAATGCAAATCTGTGTGGTTTGGGAAACACACAGTCAAAAACAATAACAACAAGGTCAGGGACAGAGCGTTTAGTACTCCCCCACCTCTCACTCTTCGCCGGCATTCTGCAAAGCATGGGAGTATACCATTTCACCCTCACAATGCTCTGGGTCAGTCCTATTTTCCTTCTTTTTCAGACTCAGACACAGAGGATCCAAGAATTGAGTAACTCGCCCAAGGCTATTACTCAACTGACAGGGGAGGCAGATATTCTGTCTCTAGAGCCCGAGATCTGAGCTATTTCATTACATCACACTTGAACTTGGAAACGTAGGCATGCAATCCAAGGTCCAGAGCCGAGTGAGGGAGGCTGGGCAGGGGTGCCGTGGGACACTCTCACCACGCGCCTTACTGAGCTCCCAAGGCTTGAGCTCCTCTCAGCACCACCCGTGTTTGTCCACGTCTCCCGGGACCCCTCATCCTCAGGAATTCCGCTGGGAAGAACCCTTCTGCCCAGCAGATACTTGAGCTATTCCGACAGGGCCTGAACCACCCCTCAGTGAGGAGTTATCCATCCAGGCGATGCCACCCCAAACTCTTTTTTTTTTTTTTTTTGAAAGATCACAGAAAATAAATTACATTAATATTTGTCAGGAAACATGCTAATGACAGGGATACAAAGATGATAAGCCTCTGATAGCAAACTGACGCACTAATTAACAGTAACAGCTTAATTGGCAATAAGGGCATAAAGCATCACCCTGTTTGTTAAGACATCCCCGTTTTCATAGGGTCCTTCAACACTGGCATGAAAGCAGGAATTTGCACGTGTGTCAACACACCTGGCAGGTCAGGTGGCGTGAGGCAGGGGCAGGAGAGGGGACATGCTCTCGACCCTCGGTGTCAGAAACGTCTCAAGCGAAGGCGTGTTTGGGAGTCTCTCCTGATCCTCCTGACACAAGGTTCCTCTGGTGGCTGAGTGGGAGCCGGGTACCAGAGCAGATCTGAACTTGAAAAGGAATCCATTCACCAGTGCTTCACATCCCTCTCCTGCATACAGGTTATTGGGATGGGTCTGAGATGCTAACTCTGAGTCACAGGTCTTAGGCAGGTCCGAGAGTCTTCATTTCTGGCAAGCTGCCAGGTGATATGGACACTGCTGCTTCTGGGACCACAATTTGAAAAAACAAGACTCTAGATTCCTACCACATCATCACCTAGGAGCCACCTGGACCTACCTTGGGTTGCCCCATGGACAGGGAGCTCACTACCTTTTAAGGCGGTTTCTTCGGTCCTGGGCCCCTTGATTACCAGAAAGTTCTTCCTAGCATGGAGTCCAAATCCATCACCCCACCCATCACATGTTGTTCTACCCACTAAAGCCATAGAAGACACTGAGGCCTTCTCTCAGGTAATGCCTATGACCACACGAGGTCCAAGGTCAACTTCATGACCGAAAGATTCCCCAGGATCTATAATGCACAGGACCTATAGGAAATAATTCCCTTCAGAAGGGTGAATGCAGAATTTAGCAGAGTACCCACTGATTATTTTTATGTTGTGGTCACTTGGTGTTTCCCTGGATAAACACAGATGTGTCGTAGACTGTAGCTCCAGCCCCACAGCTCCCCACAGGAGGAATGAGACCCCTCCTTCCTGAGCTCCATGTCCTGCCTGTCCGCCTGGCCTGGCCTTCCTCCTCCTCCCCCCAGCACATACAGGGAATGAGGGCCTTCTGAGTTCCCTGCACATCAGTACAGCACAGCGGGACAGACGCGTGTCTCCAGCCTAGAGGGCCCATCAGGGAAAAAAACTCAAGAAGAGGCTAGCGTGTCCCAGTGTCCAGAGGGAAGACGACTCCAGGCTGAGCCTGCCCTCTGTGTGAGTTCACCCTCTCAAGACACAGGGACAAGGCCATGCCTCTGCCTTTCCACTCTGCTTGTGCTGTTAGCTGGGAGGTGGCGCTGGGAGTTAGCCCACCCTGAGTACAGACGGGAGCAGGAGGATGACCAGATGGCCAGAGCAGAATCCAGCCACCGCAGGGCCCCCTTCCTGCCTCCCCAGCAGGTCAGAAGCACTGGCCACAGGCATCCATGACTCCTTGGCCTTGTCTGTTCATGAAATTATGGGTCTGGAACCTGATTGCTAAGTTGTATGGTTTCTCCAGTGAGATGGGAAGAGCAGTCAAGATAGAAAAAAAAAAAAAAGGCAGTCGAATGCTTCCACTTGGAGAGTGTGGACTGTACATAAATACTTATGTGAACCCTGATCTGAGTCAGGAGGAAGTGTATGTGAGGGTGTCTGGCAACCTGAGTTTCCTTCTAGATAAGCCCGTCCCCTCAAGAGAAAACTAACCGTCCACTCCCACCCCAGCTCCCCGCGGGCCTTCAGAGGGTCAAGGAGGTCTTAGGTTGTGTTGGCTTTGGGTGAAGGTGGGAACGAGCAATGGACTGGAACCAAGGCAGGTCCACCTTCTCCAGCTGCACAGCCCAGCACGGTGAGCTCAGGGCAGCTGCAGTCCAGGGTGCAAGACACGTGTCCGAAGGTTCTAAACTCTAACAATAGCCTCTTGGAGGTTAAATCAGATCGGATGGCTGTGTGGGGTCCAGGCCAGCATAACACTCGAGCCTACCATTGGGTGGGCTGCCCCCAGTGGAATGTCCGTGTCCAAGCTCGAGAGCAGACGTCATGCTTTCTATTCTTTGGCGAGAGGAAACCCGAACAGCACAAAACTGGTAGACCGACAGGACCAAACTTGAGGTCCCTGAGGATGTGTCTTTATAATGCTGCTTTCCCTGAAAAGAAAAACCCGGGGAGGACAAAGGAGGAGGGGACCACGCCACCCCTCTCTCCCGGCACACACACTGTCGTCACCACTCCGCACCAACTGGGACTGTGTTCAGGCCCGAGTTATGATTTAAATGAAGCACACCGCACCAATATTGTGTGGTGCCATCTGTTATTTTATATTTCACGAAATTTGGCCAGTTTTGAAATATTATAATTATATCTCCCCCATTACGTATGCAACGCAGACATTTTCTGACACATAAATACAGTACGTGGGAAATGTGACTGTATTTATAGCCGTCGGCCGGTGGGGAGCGGAAGGGCAGCTGGCACCATTCACAGTCGGGGGGCACAGCCAGCCAAAGGGGAAGAGCCCGGGTCGGAGCCGCCCTAGCCCCCCAGTACCCGATCCCCGAGGAGGCCCCACTGTTCCCAACGCTCCCGCCCTATTCAAATTCCAAGGAAAGTCACACCAGCTTTTGTCAAATTGTCCAAGATCAAGCATGTCTCCTTCCCTAGGGCTGTAGTTGCCAGATGCAGACACACCGGCTGATGTCAAGGGTCGGGGACTGGGCCCAGAAGGGGCATGGTTCTGAAGGCTACCCTCCACCCCAGGAGTTCCTACAGCAGCCACGGAGGAAGGGGAGCAGGGTAGGAAGCAGCTAGGGTCATGGGAGTTAGAGGACCAGGAGGTTTGGCGGACCTGCTGGGAGACGGGACCCTCTCCTGGGACAGCCAACACCCTTGAGCCTCGGCCCTCTTATTCGCTTCTGCAAAGGCAAGGCTGGCACCCCATGGCTGGTCTGGTCTGGGTGCAGGGGGACCAGGGAGACTGTCAGCCTCCGTCAAAGCCTCCAGTGGGTGTGTTCTGGATCTGTTTCATCTTCAGAGAAAAATAGTGTTGTTTAGTTGAGCTGTTTTTCTTCAAATACTGCAAAGTGCTTTGCAACGACAAAGAGAAGCAAGCAAATGACAAGCATTTGAGCTTCCCTTTCTGTCTCTCCAAAACAAAGGCATTATCTGTGATGAGAGCTATTTGATAACTCCAGGCGTTTCTGCCCTGGTCCTCACGTGCCATCCGCAGGAGCCCAGACAGACCTTCCTCTATGACACTAAGTGCCGCCGCTCTGGATGACCCAGCCCAGCCAGAATGGCACTGACACTGCAGCACTTTTTAAAATTTCATTACTAACATTTAAAAATCAGGGATTTCACATAAAACCCAGCTCCTCTTGAAAAATCATAAGAGCTGGCATCACTGAAAGCGTATTTCTGCCCGGCGACAATCTGCCTGCTCTGAGGAGCAGCTGCCCGCCTTGGAAGAGACACAGTCCTCATTTTGCCCCAGCCCCACCCCTCCCCTCCCCGAAGTCAGACTCATCCAGCGCCCCTGCCCGGCCCTGAAAGGACTTGTGTCTGAGACTCCTGAATTGGGCAAGTGACACTCAGGGAGAAATACGGACAAGAAGACTGAAGTTACACTTTTTTTCTCCTTGATACAGGGCTGGCGGCGCATTAAAATATATCTGTAAACACTCTAACAGGAAATTAAAGTGAAATTTATAAGCCTCCCTGATTTTTTTTTTCCTTCAAAAACCTTCTAAGAGTGAAAAGATAAATCTCCACCGCAGTGCTTATTTCTCTATATTTTAGTCATCTGTTTATTTATCATCTCCACCAACAGACTGTGAGCGATTTCAGGGCAGGAGCCAAGTTAATTCTCCTTCGCACGTGGGAGTCTACAACAAGGGCACGTCGTGGGCCATAATCTATAGAGGGAAAGAAAACGGTGACCAAAGCCGACGGAATCTCACGGAGCTCTTCTCAGGAAAGGAGCCCAGCCTATGAGGCTCCTGATTATTTAAGGTCCCAAATACGATGCAATACATTCCCTGGCTGCCCAGAAAGGAGCCAGACCTCCTCCCCCATGTGCTTGGGTGTCCCTAATGGGGACAAGGGAAGCGGGCAGGATGCCCACCTGGGGGGCCAGCCTGTCCTGGTGATGGGTACCACGCAGTTCAGCTGGACCGGGGCTGGACCACTGATACCAGCTAACACCACCCCCGGGCTCCCATTGGCTTCAGGACAGGAAACATGATGTGAAACAGCTCTGGCCCAGGACAGAACACTGTAAGCAATGGGGTGGAATGCCAAATTCTACTACCTCAGGGGCAAAGGAACTTCAGGGGCAAAGGAACCTCAGAGGAGAGACAATAAAACAGAAGATGTTCATGAAGACTTTGTCCTCCCAGTGAGAGCTGGACCATAAAGAAGGATTAGTGCCAAAGAATTGATGCCGTGGAACTGAGGGGTTGGAGAAGACTCTTGAGAGTCTCTTGGATAGCAAGGAGATCAAACTAGCCAATCCTCAAGGAAATCAACCCTGAATATTCACTGGAAAGAATGACGCTGAAGCTGAAGCTTCAATACTTTGACCACCCAATGCGAAGAGCCAACTCATTGGAAATTCCCTGATGCTGGGAAAGATTGAGGGCAAAAGGAAAAGAGAGCAGCAGAGGATGAGATGGTTGGATGACATCACTGAATCAATGGACATGAATCTGAGCAAACTCTAGGAGACAGTGAATGACAGGGAAGCACGGTATGTTGCAGTCCATGGGGTCACAAAGAGCCCATGACACGACTGAGCGACTGAACAGCAACTGTTCTCCCATGGAGCTCAGGTAAGAGTCCAACAAGCAATAAAGGTGCAAACTGAGGAGCAAACGTACTTTCTAGAGTTTTGGAGTAGACCCACCTCAGACATAGTCACAGGGAAAACCTTGCGAGATTAAAAAACTTAAATCTATTTAAAAGTGTTACAAAGCATACTACTATATTTTTAGGGTGTCACAGTCTATACAAGGAAAAAAGTAGACTGTCTTGGGACTTCCCTAGCAGTCTAGTGGCCAAGACTCCAAGTTGCCAGTGCAGGGGGCTGGAGTTCAATCGCTGGTCAGGGAAGTAGATCCCACATGCCACAAATAAAGATTTTGACTGCCGAAACAAAGATCAAAGATCCTGTGTAGCACCACAAACACCCAGCACAGCCAAATAAATAAATAAGATACATATATTTTAAAAGTAGAATGTCTTTTCCCGGGAGTTTTCAATAAATTGCAGATTTGGTGGCATTTTTGGCCTCTCTCTGCACGTGGGCTCGCCTGGTGCCACCATTGGGGAGGAGACTGTGCCCCACCTCCCACCTGCCACCCCCGGCTGTGGCTCCAGAACCCAGCCTGCTGCCTGCAACCCCCCAGAGCTCAACTCCATATGTGGAAGAGGAGACGGTCCTCACTTCCTGTGTTGACATGACAGGGAAGTGACAGACTCCAGGTGGACACCCGTGAGGACGTGCCCCTTCCTACATCCTTCAACATGCAGAAGGCCACTGGTTCCTTCAGCGGCACTGAGGCAGGCACCCCGGCGGCTTTCCTGGAATGTTGTCTGAGACTTAAAACAATGTCTACTGTCTACCAGTAGCACAGGTTTAACTACTGTCTGCAGACTGCCTGACAACACAGGAGATTCAAGAGACCCAGGTTTGATTCCTGGTTGGGAAGATCCCTTAGAGGAGGGCACGGCAACCCACTCCAGTATTCTTTCCTGGAGAATCCCATGGCCAGAGGAGCCTGGAGGGCTATGGTCCATGGGGTCGCAAAGAGGCAGACACGACTGAATCAACTTAGTGCACATGTACTATATTCATTGTAAATTCTTCTTCAGGGACTTGTTCTTGGAATAGGCCAGGCCACACTGTACATCAGATGTGCATTTGCTTCCTAACCCTCAGAGCCACCAGCTGTGTGATCACAGAAATTCACTCTATGTCTTTGAGCATCCACTCCTTCATCAGTAACACTGGGATGATAACAGCTACCTCATTGGTTTCTAATGATGATGAACTGAAACAGAGGTTATGAAATTATTATTAGTTTTAGCACTTGTCCTCCCCTAAGCATCATTATCATTAGCTGAATCACAGCCTGAAAGCAATACCCTTTAGTTTGGGGTCAATGCAAGGTACTGATTCTTCGCTCAGCAACAAACTCCTGCTCCTGCTCTGCTACATCCCACTCTACATCTCTGCTTTCCTTCCCCTGCAATACCTGGTGTGTCCACACAACACAGGAGGTCAGCAGCAGGCAGGGCTGGAGTTCTGGTATGGACGGCCCCCTGAGAGACTGGCTGTGGTCAATGGCAGTACCTCCCGTGTCTGCCGTGCTTGGAATATGCCTTGTCTTCCTGCCAACGGGATCAGTCAACATGAAAACTATGACTTATTTGGGTGCTGTTGGTCAGTCACTCACTCATGTCCAACTCTTTGCCACCCCAGCACACCAGGCTTCCCTGCCCTTCACTATCTCCCAGAGTTTGCTCAAACTCATGTCCACTGAGTCAGTGATGCCATCCAACCATCTCATCCTCTGTTGCCCCCTTCTCCTCCTGCCCTCAATCTTTCCCAGCATTAGGGTTTTTCCAGTGAGTCAGCTCTTCACATCAGATGGCCAAAGTATTGGAGCTTCAGCTTCATCGTGAGTCCCTCCAATGAATATTCAGGGTTGATTTCCTTAAGGACTGACTAGCTTGATCTCCTTGCAGACAAGGGATTCTCAAGAGTCTTATCAGCACCACAATTCAAAAGAATCAATTCTTCAGCACTCAGCCTTCTTCATGGTGGCCTTATATCAACAACACTTGTCTGAAAATAAGAGTGGGGTCGGTTCTCTGCATCAGCAGGTTGCATTCTCAACATGGACGGCTTGAATTGGCTTCTTCCTGTTAGTGGCATTTCTTTTTTCAAAATTATATTTTAGAATTCTGATGTTCCATTAATTCATACTGGTGTTTACCACTATTGGTAGATGTTAAGAGTTTTTATTATTTATTTAGAAGTACTTGGAAAAATAAAAAATATCATAAAACTGAAATGTAATTTTCTCACTAGTAATAACAGGAATAAAATGATGATAACATGTTTCTTTTGCATAAAATCTGTAACAGGCTTATGATGGGAGAACTCATGTTGCTGATGCTGAATAGAGAGGGGGATCCCACAGCCTGCTTTGCAAAGGCACTTCACAAAGTGGTCCATCTCCCAGTGAGCGGCAGGAGACTAGGGAGGAGAAAGGGTTTAATGCAGTCAAAGAAGTTATTCCCTGCTACAGAAAGTGCCAAACTCCCATTTTCTGGGATAAATAATGTTGATGAAAGTGAAAGTTGCTCAGTCATGACTGACTCTTTTCAACCCCATAGGCTGTAGCCTGCCAGGCTCCTCTGTCCATGGAATTCTCCAGGCAAGATACTGGAGTGGATAGCCATTCCCTTCTCCAGGGGATCTTCCCAACCCAGGGATCAAGCGCAGGTCTCCCACATTTTGGGTGGATTCTTTATACCATCTGAGCCACAAGGAAGGGAAGCCCTAAATAACATCCATGGAAGTGTCGAAATTAGTTTTTGACAGAGATTGGTGGACCTTGAGACCTGCGAGACGAGGACAGGGCTAATGGACTCCCCTTTGCTTCATAAAAGAGGAAGTGGGAGGTGGAAAAACTTGGCTCCAAAGTGGCTCCACTCTCTCTGTGAAGCGTCTAGAATGTAATAAGCTTCCGTGAAAGAGTAAATAAAATCAAACTGGAAGAGTAACGTGGGAGTTCCCTCCTTAGGTTCTTCCCTTTCCAAGTTTTCTTTGTAGCAGTTTCCCATCCATGTTAAATTTCCTAAAAGTTTATTTATATCAACTTACTTCTTTGCTAAGAAGTCTTCAATGGAGCTTCAAGTCTGAAGTCTTACTTTGGTGGCAGTGATTTAGTCATTCAGTTGTGTCCAACTCTTGGAGACCACATGGACTGTAGCCCACCAGACTCCTCTGTCCATGTAATTCTCCAGGCAAGAATACTGGAGTGGGTTGCCATTTCCTTCTCCAAGGGAATCTTCCCGACCCAGGGATTGAACCCAGGTGTCCCACGTTGGCAGGCGGATTCTTTACTGTTAAGCCACATGGAAAGGCCACAAAGTCTTACTTTAAGGGCACTCAGAACAGATCCCCAAACAGTCCCCATGCTGGATCCCATCGTGTTCTTCCAGGAGCCCCCTGACACCCAGCAGGCCATCCCTCCCACGTGCAGTGGGACACTGGGACCTAGCCCCTCCCCCCACTCTCCTGCCACATGAGCTCCACCCGCTTCTTCTCCCCTGCCCTATCTTCTTTGAAGACTCATCTGTCTCCAGTGTCTTCTAGCTCCTCCAAAAACCTTATCTGGAAAAGCTTATCTGTGCTTCTCCTTTGCTACCTTATTATGCCACTGTTTTTCAAGAAGACCACAAGAATCTTAAGGACAAGGTCTATTTAGCTCCTATTTTCATTCCTCACAACTAGTATGGTTCCCTGTTCCTGGAAAAAAAAAGGCCAGAAATGTTTGTCGAGAAGAATATCAGCTGGACATAAACATCTCACGGAGGCTCTATAGGGTCTTGTTCTTGTAGAGCTCAGATAATTCCCTGCCTTTTTAAAAGTCTCTTCTCAGCGACTATGGCCAAGAAGCTTCTGTCCTTCTCCACCTCCCTAGAGAGAGGATGCGGGCTGGAGACGGATTGGAACAAAGGACGCAGTCACTCTCGTGTTGACGGTGCTCCCAGGAGACAGGACTCTTCCAAATCCAGCTTTCTCGTTCAATGCACTTGGCTGGAGCCATGCACCTACTGGTGGAGGCCCATCCGAGAAGCAACCAATTCAAGCAGAGGTCCAGCTCTCTGAGACGGGAACTTGGCAAACCCAAGTTGCCACGGTAACTGGGCTCCCAGCTTCAACATTCCCTACTTATGTTTTCTAGTTTAGGGTTTGTGTTTTGGAGGGGTTTTTTTTCCCCCTTCCTTTTAACCTCCAAGTGTGTGTGAAAACGTCTGCCAAGGGAATTAAGAGAACACACTGCCTAGAAGCAACTGGAAACCATGGGGATTTAAAGGTCTCTGAGAAAGAAAAAATAACACACAGGACATGGACTCTAAGCAATGAGCTATTAGAGCCGAGGGTCAGAGCTGGCCACATGGGCCTCCTGTGTAGCCTCCCTCTTTATCCAATCAAATTATCATATGTGGTAACCAGCATATTCTGCTTTTTTTTTAAGCATCAAGAATCTTACATTTTTGGGGTCTGGTAGTAGTTTTTTTTTAGAGAGACAGAGCTTAAAACATGTTCAGAAGGGCCATTTGCCATGTAGCTAGTTCTCAATTCATCCAGCTGGTATTCACGCCAGCCTGGAAGCATCATCAATCATTCAGTATATCAACTGCACCAAGCCATGGGTATAATTTCTGGACACAGGAAAAAAAGATGGTGCTCATGGAGACCTGGGGACCAAGGTGCATGTGTGCGAAGGTTGAAAAGCTAGTTCCAACCCTGCGGTTTTCCACGGTGGCTGCTCCAATTCCGAAGGGCTAGGGTAGGTTCTCCCAAAAAGAGAAGAACAACAGAGCCGGTGGCTCTCATGAAACCCTCCTTGGCAATTTTCTGTCCTGAGTTTTTGTGCCAGCAGGGTAGCCTGGGCAGATTTAAAATCGTAATGAAAATGGAGCCCTCACTTTCCAGTCACAGAATGAACGTTCCTTATCTCTGCTGTTAGCTGCTTAGGCGCCTTAAGGGTTGAAAGTAGCAGACACAGGCAGAAGGAGAGAAGAGTTATTAAATTTTGAATCTGACACAGAGAAAAATTAGAGATAAATCAATGAGAAATAGAACATCTTAGATCTCAGCTAAGAGATCAAGTTGATGAGATCATCACCAAACCTCAAGCTACATAAGAAGCAAAGTCTATGCACACACACATACATATTACACTTAATATCTACCGTATTTGTATGCATAGTCTTACTTGGCACATGCTCTCATGTATTCAAGTGGTCTTTCGATTGTGATATGCAATTGCCAGTAAGCTATGCAGATAAAGTCTTCAAAACATGCTTCCTTCTGGTGCACAGCTGCACATGTGTGGCACGCATCACTTCCAGAGGACATGATAATAATCTATCCGCTTTAGGAGCTACGCTGAGCCCATAGAGATAATTAGCTCAGACGTGCAATGATAAACATGTCAAGACAGGAGGAGCATTTCTTTCCCAAAATGAGAGATGACGATGTGATGGGAAATGGGGTTCTGTGGAAGGTGAACAGTATGCCTGTGATCAATCTTCCATATAGACTGTCATAATTTGAGCTAATCTGTGTGGGTCAGCAGGTGCCAAGTGATGGGGGAATTAGCATCGTGACTTTGGGAAGGGAATCCCAGAGTTGAAAAGTAAGCCCCTCAAGGGTCTTTGGGTCAATTTCCTTATTCCCTGCTAAGACCCCACTGTGTGCTATGTTGTGCAGTGCTAAGTCACTTCAGTCATGTCCAACTGTTTGCGACCCCATGGGCTATAGCCCGCCAGGCTCCCCTGTCCATGGGATTCTCCAGGCATGAATACTGGAGTGGGTTACTTTGCCCTCCTCCAGGGGATGTTCCCAATCCAGGGATCAAACCCACATGTCTTAAGTCTCCTGCACTGGCAGGTGGGTTCTTTACCAATAGTGCCACTTGGGAAGCCCTAAGATCCCTCTACCTAACCCTAACTCACCATCATTCATCATCACCATCTTCATCCACATGTGTTGTCCTCTATGTAAAGAAACTTAAGATTGTTTTTCAGATTTTTGTATGCAGATGCATTTCAACATAGAGCTATGATGAAGTCAGGATGTTTTCCCCTAAACTCACTGACTTTAAAAAAAAAACAATCAATTTCTTGCTAGTTTATTTTCAATGAAGAAAAGAGGCAATTTCTACTGACACTGTATGGAAAAGTATTTCAAAGTATTTGGAAATTTGGGGCCAGTTGAAATAGCCGCTGCTGCTGCTGCTGCTAAGTCACTTCAGTCGTGTCTGACTCTATGCAACCCCATAGATGGCAGTCCACCAGGCTCCCCCATCCCTGGGATTCTCCAGGCAAGAACACTGGAGTGGGTTGCCATTTCCTTCTCCAGTGCATGAAAGTGAAAAGTGAAAGTAAAGTCGCTCAGTTGTGTCCGACTCTTAAGTGACCCCATGGACTGCAGCCCACCAGGATCCTCCATCCATGGGATTTTTCCAGGCAAGAGTCTGGAATGGGGTGCCATTGCCCTCTCCGAATAGCAGCTGAGTAGAGTACAATTTGGGGTTTCCCTGGTAGCTCAGCTGGTAAAGAATCCACCTGCAAAGCAGGAGACCCTGGTTTGATTCCTGATCAGGAAGATCTCCTGGAGAAGGGATAGGCTACCCGCTCCAGTATTCTTGCCTGGAGAATCCCATGGACAGAGGAGCCTGGTGGGCTACAGTCCATGGGGTTGCAGTGTTGGACATGACTGAGCAACTAAGCACCACACAACACAGAATAAAACTTACTAGATGCCTACAAATATCTTTTCTTGATGATATATTCTCCATTGATTTTAAAGCAAATTGTCAGTTTTATTTTAGCTTTTTGTGGTGACAAAAAAACTAAACTTCTATTGTAAGATACATCAACACTTAGAGCTGTTAAAATGAGAGTTAACTTGTACCTTAGAGCCCAGGGAATATGGTTTTGTTTGTTTTTGTTTATTTCACTGTTAGTCATCCTAATATTCTCATGAAACTGTGCAGTAACCATATGGGACATGAAAACCAGGGTTTATTTCCTGGGTTCACTTAACACTGGGATCAATTTCACATAGACTCATAACTTTCACAACACAGATGTTCTCAGGAAAACTCAGGCTGAGTATAAAATTAATGACTGGATATCAGAGCTGTCACGTAGATGATGTTTCAGGGACCATAATTATGCCAAATCAGTGCTCCTCACCCATGGACCTTGATCAATTCAAAATGGGGTGTGAGGCCACCACTCTGAACAAGGCATATTCACTGTCTTGTAATAGATTGGTAATACTTACCAACCACCATAAGCAACCATCCAAGTTGAGTGAAATTTTTACTAGGCAATTGTTTCCAGGCACTGGACAACTGGAAGCCCCTGGTGGTCCCAATCTCTGAGAGAAGAAAAACTCACAGGTGAGCCTCATGAGTACCTTAGATCCACCTGGGGATCATTTCCTGGCACCAGCAACAGAAGTCGGCATCCAAGTGTTTACCACACAGTAGCCCTACTGGGTGAGAGTTCCCAAGCTCAGACTCTAGGGCAGCTGAAGAGACTGAGCTCCCTAAGGAAGCTTACCCTAAGGAAAAGAATCAGTGAGGAGGAAGCGACACACTTGAGGGGGCAAGGTTGCCAGGAGTGTATGTGGGGCATCCTAAAATTCACAGCCAACGTCTGGGTTGCAGGTGCCCAGGTGGACAGGGCTTACTAAAGAGTGAATCCCCCAGGCTGAGGACGGGAGAGATATTATTAATAAGTTAAGGCAGCTCTGGGGAGTACTGGAAATACCGCTTCACTTGAGTGGAGAAACTTCATTTGCATCTTGTTACTCTTCCAAGAGTCCAGCTGAAACACCAGAGAGGCCACACCTCAAGGACCAAGCCCAGAATAAGACTCCTAGACCCACCCCAACAGGGTCCACACTTGAGCACTGACCACATCCTCAAGGGGAGAATATGGAGGCTGAGGACTGTCACATCAGATCATCCAATAAACCACAAACTCAACTCCATGCAAGTCCATCAGTCAGTAACTGAACTACCTTCCAGAATAAAACTTACCACTTTTCAGAGAAAATTTACAGAATCCAGCTTCTATAATGTGCCATCAATAATGTCTACTGAACTATAAAAATTCTTAGATATGCTCAGAAATCAGAAAATATGACCCATAGTAAAGTGGGAGCAGGGAGTATGAAATAGAAATATCCTTAAATGATCCAGATGCTAGCTGTGGCAAAGATTTAAAGCAACTTCTATAAATACGTTCAAGGAACCTTAAAAATTCAAGAAAAGTATGCTCTAATGAGAAAACAGATGGAGATTCTCAGCAAAAGAAATGAAAAGGTGTAAATAATAACCAAATAAAAAGAACCCAAGAGAAATTCTATAAGGAAAAAGGGCAACAGCTAGAATTTTTTTTAAAAAATTACTGGATGGGCTTAACAGCATACTGGAGGTTACAGCAGAGTAAGAAAACCTGCAAATATATGAATGAAACATATCATAATATTAAGACGAGGGAGAAAAAATGAGTAAAGAAAGATAAACAGAGCCCCAGGGATCCATGGGACAAGTCCAGTCTCACACACATATAATAGACACAGAGAGGAGAAGGAAATGAGGATGAAGTGGAAGATATATCTGAGAAAATATAATAGCTGAATATTGACCAGATATGAAGAAAAATACCAACTTTTAAATCCGGGAAGTGCAACCAGCCCAAGCTGGATAAATACAAGGAAAAACATAGCTAGACACAACATAGGAAAACTGCTAAAAAACAAAGAGAAAGAGGAGATCTTGAAATAGCCCCTGTGGTGTGGTGGTGGTGGTGGTGAAGATTACATATAAGGAAGCAGCCATGTGGATTATGAGATTTATTTGTGAAACAACTGAAGCCAGAAGACAACGGAGAATCTTCAAAGTGCTGAAACAAAATCATCCTTTCACCTAGAACTCTAGGCCCAATGAAAACATCCCTCAAAAATAAGAATGAAATGCAGAGCTATTTAAATAGCCTAAAGTGAAAAGAATTTCACACCTGTAGGTTCAAGGAGTGCTGAGGAATAATGGCAGATGGATGTCCAGTTCTGTAGGGAGGCCAGGAGACCAACAGAAAGAATCAACAAGGAAAGATAAATACCGTGGGTTTTTCCTTTTTGTTATTTCCTTTAAAAAATCCAACTATAAGTAGCTGTTTGTTTTCACGGTGGTAGATAGAGAATCATAAAAATTAGCACCTTGAAGCTGTGCAAAGTGATATTGAAAATCAATGGGAAATTAAAATAGTTCCATGACCTTTAGAAGTCTTTGTCTAAAAACTAATTCTCCTACTGTCGATTACATAAATGTATAGGAAAGAAAAAAAAACAGTAAAATTAATATCCCTTTTAAAGAAAAGCAGAAGTATTTTCTTTAAAATTTGTTCAAAAATACAAATCATCAAGGTTAGTTTGAGGAGTGGTTTCCTTTTTCTCTTCATGTAACTTATGATACAGAGTGAGCACTTTTTCTATGTCTTGGGGAAAAAATACAGTATCTTTTTAAAGACTGAATCCTGATTCAGTCTTTGTGCTTTCAATGTCATGAATTCTCTCCAAGGTTTTTTTTTGTTTGTTTGTTTTAAATGTTTTCACAATGTATATTTTTAAAATTTTCACCAAGGTGTTTTTTTTTTTTTCTATCAAACGTCTTTTATTTTTTTCCTCCCAATTATTTTTATTAGTTGGAGGTTAATTACTTTGCAATATTATAGTGGTTTTTGCCATACCTTGACATGAATCAGCCATGGATTTACATGTGTCCCCATCCTGAACCCCCCTCCCACCTCCCTCCCCATCCCATCCCTCTGGGTCTTCCCAGTGCACCAGCCCCAAGCACTTGTCTCATGCATCCAACCTGGACTGGCGGTCTGTTTCACACTTGATAAATATACATGTTTTGATGCTATTCTCTCAGATCATCCCACCCTCGCCTTCTCCCATAGAGTCCAAAAGTCTGTTCTATACATCTGTGTCTCTTTTTCTGTCTTGCATATGGGGTTATCGTTACCATCTTTCTAAATTCCATATATATGCATTAATATACTGTATTGGTGTTTTTCTTTCTGGCTTACTTCACTCTGTATAATGGGCTCCAGCTTCATCCACCTCATTAGAACTGATTCAAATGTATTCTTTTTAATGGCTGAGTAATATTCCATTGTGTATATGTACCACAGCTTTCTTATCCATTCGTCTGTTGATGAGCATCTAGGTTGCTTCCGTGTAATAATGTGATTTTTTTTTTTGGTGGCTTTACTTCTTCTACCCTTTTTTGTCACAACCGCCTTCACTGAGTCCTTTGGCTGGACATCCAGAGTCTCTCAAGTGGTGGCAGGACCAACATCTGCATGGTCAACTACTTCTTCATTTCCATTTCTTTGTTGCACCTCTATCTTTGCTGACAATGTCCTCATTTGATTGTTGATTTTGTACAATGCTGTGTGGGATTTTCACTGGGAGATGGAGAGGTGACACGTCCACAGTGCATAAACTACTGACGCAGGAGTAGCAGTTGCCTGTGCATAAACGAAGGGCTGCTCAGTACCACCATCTCAGACAGACTGTCCAAACAGTGATATGGCTGATTATTTATGTTGTGATTCAGGAACATGAAAGCCAGAAGTATAGTCTTCATTTTATACAATTATTCACAGCTCCCTGATGCTTGGAAAGATTGAAGGCAGGAGGAGAAGGCGACAACAGAGGACAAGATGGTTGGATGGCATCACCGACTTGATGGACATGAGTTTGAGCAAGCTCCGGGAGATGGTGAAGGACAGGGAAGCCTGGCATGCTGCAGTCCACAGGGTCACAAAGAGCTGGACATGACTAAGTGACTGAGCAACATTCACAGTTAGTACACTGGCAATTGACATATAAATTATATTGTTGGAAGACTGGTATTAGTTAAGTAAATGTGACAACTGAAATGTGTGTACATCAAAACTATGCAAAGTGAGAATTACCTGTGTTGTAAGCAAACACCACTTGGAAGGACAGGATTTACAATCCTAGACATTGCTAAAATCCACCAGCCTTACTCAGATTTCCCTGTCTTACCTGTTCTCATTTCTGAGCATTTCTATCCAACTTCACTGCGTGTATAGGTCAGTGTACCACCACCACGTCCAAGGTAAAGAACATATCCATCACTCCCCCTCTCGTCCTTCTATAACCATAGCCAGTCCATCCCCTCATTCTTCAATCTCCAGCAGCCACTAACCTATATTCCGTTTCTAAAATGCCATCATTAGAAAGTGTTATGCATCTGTAATTGTACAGATATACCCATCTGAGATCGGCACTTTCCACTCAGGATAATTCTCTGCACACTCACATACACAGTGAGAGGTATCCACGTGCCTTCCTTGTCACACTGGAGAGGCGGTGCCATGCCAGAATCAATATGGAAGATTTGTAAGTGACATACGCCCCACAGGGCACCCTTTACACAAAGGAAGTGAGTTTGCTCATGAATCATCTACATTTTATATTCCAGAACTGCCTAGTAATTATGTGGGTGACACGAACATTCTCCAGCAGAAAACCATAGAGTTCAGTCATAGAGAAACTAGGCTTTCCTCTTAAAAGTGTTCCATGGGGACTTCCCTGGTGGTCCAGTGGCTAAGACTCTGTAATCCCAATACAGGCAGTCTGGGTTTGATCCCTGGTCAGGGAACTAGAGCCCACATTCTGCAACTAAAGATCCTGCATTCTGCAACTAAGACCTGGTACAGCCAAATAAATTAAATACTAAATAAATAGAGTGTTCGATAGATAGGAGCTCATCCATTAGTAATAACCATAAGGCGTGCTAGTCACCATGTTTACACAGAGATTCAAACCGATATTTTCTCATTCAGGCATTCTCAGTTGAGTCAAACCATGTGTTTCAAAGCCTCCTTCCTATCAGAAGACCTTACGCACATGGATCTGTTTCTGGATTCCTCATTCTTTTATTTGATCTCTAAGGGGCAAGGCCATTTGTAGTCACTTAACCTTCCTGAGCCTTGAAGACCTAATACATAAAACAGCAATAATTGTATATAATTCATTAAATTGTTGTAACAATTAAATGTGAAGAGACTGGCACATAAAAGATACTCAATACGTGATGGTTACTATGGGGCACATGTTATCTGAACTCAAACTGGGCCACATCAGCTGACAAGGGAGTGTGTTTTTTCCCCTACTTCGGTTGCCTGGAGGAGTGGGGAAGAGTGGGGGGAAGGGATAATTAGAGAGTGGGGGATGGACATGTACCCACTGCTATATTTAAAATGTATAATCAACAAGGACCTACTGGACAACACAGGGAACTCAGCTCAATGTTATGTGGCAGCCTGGAAGGGAGGCGAGCTTGGGAGAGAATGCGTACATGTATATGTAAGGCTGAGTCCCTTTGCTCTCCAACTAAAACTAACACAACATTGTTAATTAGCTATACTCCAATGCAAAATAACAGGTTTATTAAAAAGCAAAATAAAATCACTTATAATCATTTAGTAAATCATTTGGAAAAATATGTGTGCTAAGTCACTTCAGTCATATCCGACTCTTTGAGACCTTATGGACCATAGCTCACCAGGCTCCTCTGTCCATGGGATTCTCCAGGCAAGGATATGGAATGGGTTGTCGTTTTCTTCTCCAGGGGATCTTCCCAACACAGGGATCGAATTTGAGTCTCTTCTGTCTATTTGAGTCTCTATCTGTCTATTGACAGGGAGATTCTTTTACCACTAGCACTATAATTTTCAAAAAATTAGATAAGTCACAAAAATTCTGAACATATTGCTTTAATATACAGCATATTAACATGTGTCTATGTACATGGTAATGTATATATGTACACAATAAGGATGCACACTAAATCTCAAGTCTTCACTGAAGTGAGGCCCCGTGTCTAACAGCCATATGATACCTCCACCCAACAGTCAGCCGCTGGTAGACTCCTATCCATCCCACCACACTCGCGTGTCACCTCTTCCAGAAAGTCTTCCCATCTCTCTTCCTTGGTCATCCAGTTTGTGTCTCTATTGGTGAATCACCACCTTCTTTTATAAGTACCTGTGTGGTGTTCTTTCACATTGGACACTGAGGTCCTCAGTGGATGGGGACAGTGCTTTGGTCTTACCCCCTCCACAAACCCTCTCCAAGCACATTAAGTCCCTGCCTTGCACACAGTAGGTACTTAATGTAGGTGCTTAATCATCTAGGCCACCTGTCTCTATGCCTCATCTTGTTTATAAACATGCCTGTAAGAAATGGGGATTCCAGCTATGCCATTCACATGTAAACATTCCAGTCCTACCTAGACATCAGAGTGCAGTCAACTCCCTGTCTTGGGCTTCTCCTGGGAACCGTGACTTTGGGACAATGAAGCAGGAGGCACCCGGAGCCCATCAGCAACAATAGGCTGTTGTGACCATCACTTGTAGGGGCCCTAATCCCACATGATCTGGAACTGATCAAACCCTGGACGTGGTGGGTAGAGCATGAGAGCCCCTGCTGCCAGCATGCTTTTCTGTACTCTCTCCCCAGCCAACATGAGTGGGTTTGCACTACTACTTAGGGAGCCAATGCAAATCCAGGTTTCACCAAGGAAGCAGAACTGACCTCTCCAGGTCCATCAGTATGGCTGAACTTACTGGAGTCAGGATTGGGCCCTGAGTCAGGAGTACCAGAATTAACTCAAGTGAATTGCCCATCTGTGTCAAGTTACGAGGGATGACTGAAAAAACAGGGTTGGGACTAGAAGGGTGATAAGTCACTGAGAGTTCTGAATCCAGATTTTAAGCCAGAGTCCGAACCCTGAGATAGTCAAGTCCAAATCAGGTCAGTAAACTAGCATCTGACTCTCAAAATCAACTGAGAGCTCTGTGGGTATAGGGGCCTGTCTCACTCATCCTTTACGACCTTCCTCCTCTCTCAGCAGTTTCCTTAGACAGGAGGTAAGAGGAGGGAAAGCATATAAACAAAACAAAACCTGCGGAGCCAACCTTCAAAGCTTCTTCCTTAAGAGGTAAGTTGGGGACCCAGGCTCCTCCTAGCCTGTGGCCCCCCATTTCCCAGGTGAAGAGCCCCAAAGCCAGCATACTTGTCCACATCAAGCCAAACAGGGAAGAAGGGACACAGGACAGAGTATGAAAATCCTTTCCCTTTTTCAATGAAGTTGGCCTGCATGCGGCGTGACTTACTTCCATTCATTTGTTTTCTGCTGGCCATATTCTATTCTCAGGTATTGCAGGGCCTCGATTGCAAGGAGACCAGGAAACAGTCCTGCCCAGGTAGAGACCCTGAGTCTGCCCATCAGCTGGCAAGACTCTGCCCTGATCTCCTTCTGTGTTCCTTTCTCTCAGAGAGATAAGGCCAGGAGAAGAGAACCTCCAACTGGAGATTCTTAAATCAGAATTTTAAGTCACCACTTCCAGTTTAGTCTTCCCCTAAAAAAGGCACAGTTGTTGGAAGACCCCTCCAGAGCTATGACAACTACCAGATGATAAAGCTAGGTAGCCAAAATTAGGAGACCCCTTGACCTGTCTTTTACATGCAAGCAACAAACAATCCCCATGTTTCTATTTATTTGTTCATTTAGTAAACACAAAATACTTATTCAGCATCTACTCTGTGAGAGCACCATGTGGGCTAGACAGGACAGACAGGACAGCTCCGGTTCCAGGAAGGAGAAAGTGTGTATCGAGTGGATTGGGTTTTATTCAAGGTCTAGAACCCACTCACAACAGTCATGCCGGGTCCTGACTCACCCGAGACTCAGGGGCAAAATGCCAACCTGAGCACAGGCAGGTACCTGGGTTTGAGCCTCTCACTTCACCCCTCTGGATCCCCACTATTCCACCAGCTCACATCCCCCCCTCAAGCAGGTTGTGTGCCTCTATGCTTAGTGGCATCTTGAGTATTGTCATGGCAGAACTAAAAAGTACCAGGAGAAAATGGGCAACTGCTGAAGGCTTTGACCTTTTAGGACAGCAATTTAGAACCTGCTAGGCGGTGCGGGGCTGAGGGGACACTGGCCGTGGGAGCAGCGACCATGTGCTAAAGGATCTTGTGCTGTTTCCTGATTCAACACAGGAAACAGAGGAGAGGGAGATGCAGAAACAGTCCAGAATCACAGCCTGTGCAATTTTAAGGAGGAGTGCTGTTCACGAGACCAGAGAAAGCTGAGGTGGGAGAAAGTAGAGGAGGTGGTCACACACCGCATCCAGAGTGAGGGGACAGGGGCGATGGGTGGAGGTGCCCGTTGAACCAGCTCTTGAACTTGAATGTGACATCGGAAGCAGCCAAGAACTGGATGAGGTGGAGAGGGGCCAGAACTGGGTGAAGAAGGGAAAAAGTAAAGAAGATTGTGGCAAGAACAAAACACAAGCAGAAGACCATAAATGAGGCTAAAAGACAAGGAGCTTCATGGGAAAAGTTACTGTGGCATCCTATCCAACAGGCAAAAGATGGATGACCAAGCTATAGAAATTCTCTCTCACTGAAGCACAAGGAAGAAAAACATGAATTACTTAAGGATATATAAATAGGGAAACTGGTAGAAGAGAAAATACAGACTGCCCAAAAGCACACACAAGAGAACTGAGCCTCACCAGGACTGTGGACTTGGGGTCGTGTGGGCAAGTCTGGACGTGGCTCAGCTCCTTCCTGGTAGGAACAACAGGCCAGGCACTGACCCCTACTTCATCATCTGCTGAAGGGGAATGAGAACGACAGGCATGTTCTGAAAGGGCCATGGTGAGGGTGGAATACGTTAATATATGTAAACCACTCAGAACAGTGTCTTGCCCAGAATAAGTACCATGTAATTGTTAGCTATTATTAATAATAGAGAAATACAAATTAAAATAACAATGAGACATAATTTTTCACCCACAGGTTGTCAAAAATTTTTAAAGATGACAATTATCAAGTGTTGACAAGAATTTGGGGGAAATGATACTCATAAACTCTGAGTGGGAATGTAGATTGGTACATTTCACTTTAGAGGGGGGGAAAAAAAAATGGCATGTTTTACAAAGTGGAAAATATGCCTGCTTTAGAACCCAGCAATTCCACCTCTGAGTACATGCCTTAGAGAAACTCCCACGAATGTGCACAAGGAAACACAGGCACGGATGTTGACTGTAGTATGTTTTCTTGTTGTTATTAGCAAAACACTGGACAGAAAGTAAATATCTATAAACAGGAGAAAGCATCAGAAAAATAATTCCATATATGTAATGATAGAATACCATCAAGCAACTGAAAGGCATAGACACAGGTCTCTCTAAATAACCAAGTGGCCAGTGACAAACACAGGCTGCAGCTTGAGGCCTGCACATCCCTGATGGACGTGGGCTCTGACAGCCATGAACATAACCACAGTGACCCCTCGGAGCCACTGGAAACCCAGACCCAGAACCCGGAGTTTCTCAGACCCAGGAACAAGGGTGTCAGCTGAGGGGAACTTCACTGTCTCTATACTGTTTTATTTCTTCAACAAGAAAAGAGGGTATTAGATGCCACGGAGACAATGCTAAGCTGTTGATCTGAGCGGTGAGGATATGCAAGTGAGTGATACCGTTCTTTGCACATTTCTGTATTTTCAAATTTTGAAAAAAAATTTTAATGTTCTTTGAACAGATGTTCTAAGTTCATCTAAATCACATCATGAGAAAAAAGAAGAAAAGCAGTAAGAAGAGGGCAGAGAAGTGGGCTTTAGAAATAGCACACTCAGCGGGAGGGGTCCATGGAGACGGGAACCCCCCCACCCCCCAAGAAAGACCTGAGAAATTCACAGAAGGCAGGGAGGGTGCCTGGTGGCCATGCCCCTTGGAAGGGCCAGTGTGGGAGAGAGGAGTCTGCAGCCTTGCAAACACCCAGGGGGGTCATTCTCAACAGAGCTCAGGAAGAGGGGGGGACCGAGCATAGCCTGCCTGCTTCTGAGGCACTTTGCAGAGGGGAGCCCATCAGAGGAACCAGGGTGGAGTAACTCCTGGGTGGTGGAGAGTGTAAGCAAGGGAGCAAGTTGGGAAGTTTGGCTACAACAGGAGTGGAGGGGGTGAGAGTTATAGGAGGAGGGAGCCTGCATGGGGGGTGAACACTGGTTCTAGACCCCGAGCCCCTGCTGTTGACAGAACAAAGGGAAGGAGACTGGCTGTGGTCGCAGCGCTGGTGATGATGGAGGCTGGGAAGTGGAAGCGGGGAGTGAAGGGCCCCAGGACTGGGCGGGGCTGCCACCCAGACCTCCTCAAGGGCCACGTGAACCCCGGGACACCCGCCTGGCAGGGGCAGCCCTCCTGCAGGAATTGCTCGGGTGCCTGTGCGGGCTCAAGTCCGCCTGGAGAGCCCTCGTGTGTCAGGCAGGCTCCCTACCACCACCCCCGAGGCAGGCGAGCTGGCAGCGCTCCCCGGGGTGGGGGCCGCCCAGCAGATGCACGCTCACTCATTAAGTGACTTGCATATGGAGTGGAGACACCTCTCCCCCTCGCCCACCCCAGCGCCCACCCGTCACGTGCACCAGGAGCTGCCAGCCTCCCAGCTCCCTGCACAGAGCGCACAGCCCACAGCCAGGCACTCACAGCCCTGGCTCAGAGCAGGGGTGGAGCAGGGGGAGGCCTAGGCATTCTGCCGTCACACCCCATCTGGAAACGGCAGGGCTCTCCCAGAGGTGATGGCGACAGTCACAGCCAAGGGCTCCCGTTATTCCCCGGTCACTCTCCAGTGGTTGCTATGCCCACCTGGAATCCTGCGGGAAGGCCCAGCCAGCAGAAGGGCAGGGACGGGGTGGGAGGCCTCTGGAGTGCCTCCCCCTACCCTGGGGCTCAGTGGTCCGTCAAGAGGTCTCCATCCCCTGGGAACCACAGAGCCCCTTCAGCTTCCCCTTCATGACAGGCAGGGCTGGGACCTGGGAGGAGGCCCAGTCTTAAGGAGCCTTGGGTGGCTCCTGAGCACATGCAACTGGCACAAAACAGATCACAAATAGAACATTAAACATAAAATAAAAATGGAAGGGGTATTAATAGTAAAAGAGCTTTTTTACAGATCGGGTCATCTGCACAGTTTTGGAGAAGGATATCACAAATGGATTTTTCTCATTTTTGGTGTCCCTGCTCTTCATACAGCCTACACATTTTCTGGGTGTGCGTGTGATGTATGTGACACAGGCGTGCATGCACACGGGCTTCTCAGGCGTGAACGGGAACACACACATACACACACACACAGACATAAAGCTGGCTTACTCCTCTCTCTGCTCACTGTTTCTTCCTCCTCATTTGTTAAGTTAAAACTCTGCTTCCCCGAAGTACCTTCCTAATGCCCTGCTCAGGAACATTTCTCAGACAAACTCACTACAGTACAAATGCCTGACTGATGTCAAGGCCTGAATTCTGATTTCCACTCCCTGAATGAATGACTTTGGGCACATTCCTGGATGTCTCCTCGCAGCCCCCTTCCTTTTGAGTTTAGGACTAAAAATAGCTCCCTCCAGAACATTACTGAGCAAATTCAGTGGGTGACGTACATCTTAGTCCTGTCTGGTCTGGGTCTTCTGAGAAAAACAGATGCCAAGATAGCCTAGATGCAAGAGAGATCTTCTGGGGTCACTCATGGGGAGGAGCCATGGGAGGCTCCTCAGAGGGGGCTCTGGGGCCCAGCAGCCGGATCACAGGTGAGTGACTCTCCCTTTCCAAGCAGGAGGCCCTCAGGGGCACCCACAACATCACAGGACCCTCTGTTCCCTTCTCTCTGGTCTCCCCACAGCCCCCATTTACATTTGGCTAGTTTAGCCTGGTTGTCACATTCCTTGGCACACATGTGGAATCAGCAATTCTGCCAATGTTTGTTGAGCACTTACTAAGTGCCAAAGATGTGCTAAGCACTAAAAGTTGGGGGGCGGGGGGGAGAGGCTGTCTCTGATTAGAGAGTTCTCAAACTGGCAGAAGGAAGCAGATATGTGAACACACAGAGGCAATGAGGCAACAGACACTTGCAACTCAGTCTTTGTAGCCTGGCGTGGACTTGATGGGAGCAGCGTCTGTCACAGGGACAGTGGACCACAGAGGCTGAAGTGGAGTTGGGAGGCTGAGAGGTCCCACGGGCAAGCAGATCAGGGGAGGCTGGGGGCTGGAGACTGGAGTACTGCATCTGAGGCATGAACAACACGGGCAACTTTGAAACTGTAAATAACTGAATATGCCTAAAGTTTAAAGTGCCAGGAGGGGAGCAGCAAGAGGCAAGACGCGAGGTCAGATCGTGGAGGCAGATTATGTGTGCCTCATGAAGAGACAGGCTGTGAGGCATTGCTGGCGCTTTGCAATGCCACGACCAGATTCATGTTCTTGAGACAAAACACCCTGATGTGCTGACAAAGGACATCAGATGACCAGGAGGAAGTCAGGTTCAAAGAGGCCATCCTGATGAATCCGGGGAGAAGGGTGAAGGTCTGCTATCCAGGCAGAGATGGAGGAGCTGAGATGCTCAGAAGATGGCTGTGGGTCAGACCTGAATGTGTTCTCACCGTCATCTGGCACAGTCACGCACGGGGGGGGGGGTGTGGATAAAGTGTCAAGATCAGTGTGGAACCGACTGGGTTTGAAAGGCCTTTGGTTAATCAACTTGGAGACAACCAGCCAATAGTCAGTTGGCCAAGAGAATATGAAAAATAGGAACATGTTCCGGCCTAGGTATGAAAATGAGCATGCTTTTCAATCACTTAACAAATATCTGAGAGTTTTCTACGTGCCTTGAAGAGAGAGGGGTTGGACAGGACCGTCTGGCAGGGACTCTGAAGTGTGTTGAAGAGGAAGTCGGCGAACCCGGCCGATGACACAGCTAACGCTGAGTGCTGGGGTGGTTCCTATTTTGAACAGAGACGTCAGATATTGGCATCCAACTATTTTGGGGAAACTCCACTGCTTGTCTTGTTTCTTGTTACCCTGACAGAGATGGTCCCAAACACTGCAGCCAGACAGAAAAGTGCTACAGCTGCATTCCAGCGGCAGGAAGAGCGTGTTGTAGACAGGTGCCCGTTTACCTGCTCAGGTAGACTGCTTTGAGGGGACAGACACTGCAAGTAAGGCTCCTCTCCTTGTTCACCCTGTAACACCCTCTCCACAGCAGTGTTTCCCTTCCCAGTCTCCTGAAGACAGTGAGGATGCTAGTGAAGACAACTGGCAGGACAACAGAACAGGTGTGGTTTATCAGCGCCCCAACAGACATCGACTGTGCACCCACTATTCATCATCTGGGGGAATCCTCCATCCTCCAAAATGCCCAGCTGAGGGGTGCCATTCAAATCTTCATTTTAGAAGCAGGAAGAAACCAAGGCGAGTACTATGTAGCCCAAGACCATGTTGGTAAGTGGTGGAGTCTGATCTTTCTGGCTCAAACTCTTCACTATCATGGTGGGTGGAGGGGGGATGGTGCCTCTAGAGGATCCTAGTGTCCCAGGCACCCCACCCCCTTGCCCAGGCCCTAGAGCCCTGGCTCCACCACTGGCTGCTTCAGTGGCAGGTTCCAAGGTCCTAGAGCTACTAGGAAAGATGAGGGAGAGACAGAGTCCACTGCTCCTCCACCCGGGCTGCCGGGGAGGAAGCCACCCTGGGAGCCAGAACTGCCTGCTGGCAGCCAGGAGGCTGAAGCCCATCTGCTCAAGGGCACTACTGTTCTAACAGGTTCCAGGGCATCCGAGCACCTGCAGTGATACCTACAACACGGGCCCTTGTTTCTAGAAGAAAAGCTGTTTGCTACCTTATCAGGAAGGCCTAGAGTGGGCTTCCTGGGAGGGGCCCACTCAGGATTCCTCTTGTTTTCTCCCCAAGTTCCTGGTCCCCCATTTTCCCAACCACTCTTCAGAGACTGGTTGCCTTGTCCCTGGCTGCTGTCCTATAGCTGAGGCAGGAAACTTGTGGGCCGCTGGACAGGAGACCTCCCTGTGTAAGGGATCAATCCTGGAGGCAATGAGGTCTGGCATCTGGTAGAGAACAAGTTCCCCAAGTCCCCGAGGTTCAAGTCCCCCAAGGTTCATGTGCCCCCTCCTCCCCTGAGAGTGGGAAGAGGGGGCACAGAGGCAGAGTCTTAGTCCATCTCAGAGGATGCTCCAGTGGGGAGCAGAGTGAATGACTCCCCAGACCAAGCACAGGACCATGAAGTATTATGAGACCCAAGAAAAGGTACAGAGGCTATGGCAACCCCCAACTGGGTCACTGAAGGTGATTATGAAATGACTCACCCAAGGTCACTCACATCACTATTAAATTTCACCAAGGTGACACTTTCTCTGCCCAGACTGGCTCTTATTTATTCCTCAGCCTAAGCTCAAGGACCACCTCCTCTGACTCCCTGACAACGTGGGCCTCTGGCTAAGCTGGGGTCCCCCTCCCCTTCCTATTCCACCACACCCTAACCAGTCTCCCTCATGAAGCCCACCTCCCTCTGGACAGGAACCAGGTATTATTTCTCCATGTTTTCTCTGCATCTTGCACAGAACCTGACACCAGGTGAAAGTTTGATAAAAATGGCATCGTTCAAACTTTCACACCGGGATTTTCCAATATGCTAAGTGTCCTGTCCATCACTGACATGGACATTCCGTGTAGCAAGAAGTTAAAGCTGGGCCAGGGTGGCTGTGTACCTTCACTAAGAATGAGTGAAAGGGCTCTCAGAGGCTGATCTGGGGGGCAGGGGACACCCTACTTCTAGCTCTTCAATCAGAATGTGATGGAAATGGGCTTTCTCGCTCCTTGTCATGCAGTGCCCAGATTCATCTGGGAAAAAGAGGCTGCTCTGTGATGGGGCTGAGAGGATGGAGGGGCTGCCCCTGCCCAGTCCTCACTCTGCTGTGCACGACAGAGTGGGGGTGGCTTTCTGCCGCAGCAAAGGAAGTCAGGGAGCTCAGGGAGGCTGAGCAGGAAAAGGACAGGAAGAGGGAGGAAAACGCCACCTACGTGGGGTCTATGATGTCCCAGCTCCCATCCCAGTCTGTTCAGTGTCATCCGATTAAATGTCAGTGGTGTGTGAGGGTAGAGAGCATCTCCATTATACAATAAAGAAGCCACAGGTGAGCAGCTTGCCTGTGGACACATGGCTCATGTACGAGTGGGCGGCTGTGAGCACTCGGGCCAATCTGCTCCCCCAGCCTCGGCTTCCCCTCATGAGCTAGGCTGCCTCTCCAGAGACTGAAGGCCCACTGTCCCTGCTTCTACCGGCCTGATGTCCCCACACTGTCTCCAAGGCCCCCTCTGCCCCACCAACATCACTCCTGGTCTCCTCACTACCTTGATGAGCCTCGAAGCTGTCCACTTGACCATGTGGCATCTTTTTTAGGACCTGGGGAAACAACTACATCACCTGACAATTCCAGAAAGGAGGTTTCACCCAGTGAGCGTACGCAGAGGAGGAAGGTGTGTGCACAATGCAAGGTACCCGGTCCCAGGGACCTCCACCTGCCACCCTCATTCCACTGGTTTTCCACAGAAACCACACAGGGCCCTGGCAGTGCCCAGGACAAGTGCTCATCACTTCTTAGGAAAAGTACAAGCTGGGCTGTCTTCCTCTGGGCCATCTCCTGGCACCAAACACGAGTCCCTGTGCAACTCTGCCATTCCATGGCCCCAGTGTGAGTGGCATCCATTAGGAAACACAGTAACTTGCACACGGTGTGACACAGTGGGAAAAACCCCTGGAAAAGGCAGCATCTTGACTAGTCCTGCATCGTCAGGCATCACATGTGGCAAGTTTTACATAAGATTTGCAAGAACTATCCGTCCCACTCTGGCCAGGTGAAAAGCATGGTGAGAAGCCTTCTCCCAAGGCAGCCCTGGAGGTCTCTGCAGAGCTGCAAGGAACAGCGGCCCTGATGCTGGGGTGTCAGGGACTTAAGCATCTTGAATGAAATGTCTAGCCAGAAACATCCCCTCCTCAGCCAGAGCCACCTCTTTTCCAAAGTGGATTTATTGTTCTCCAGAGACCCAGAGCTCCACTGCTCTTGAACACACAAGTGTGCTTCACATTTTCACTTTGATACAGTTTCATGGAGGAAGTGGATTTTGCTTAAGGAATATGGCTTGCACATTTGAAAAAAAGAAAAAAAAATCTTAGGTTATAGTTTCAAAGAAGACGAATGATCATTTGGATTCAACATTCAGACAGGAGAACCTGCATCGAGTTGTTCAACACAGACCTCGGGGCCCCTGACAACCTCTGTCCTAAAGCTGCTCATGGTCCAGTGGCTGAGACAGACAGACCTCAGGAATTCAGGCTGATACAGGGGGTGCTATGGTACACATCTGCACAGAGCAGGGAGCCAACACAGTTTAGGGGGCTGGGGGTTCCCAGGGGAATAGCCTCAAAGCCAGGACACTAGAATGAACTTTTCCTTTCACCTTTTACTGTTATTTTTTTACTTATAAACAATTGTAATGGCTTTGGTGAGATGTATTTGAGATATAAAACAAACAGAACATACTTAAAATGTACAACTTCAAGCATTTTGTCACAGGTGTTACAGGCTCACAGAACCATTCCCACGGTCAGAATAATGAACATACTCACTAACTCAAAGTCTCCCACCGTCTCTTAATCACCACCTCTTCCTCACCCTCCATATACCCTCTCCAGGAAAACCACAATCTGATTTCTGTTACCATACAGCACTTGAAACTTCCTAGAATTTTATATAAATGGAGTTCCACAGTATGTATTCTTTTTGTCTGCCTCCATCCATCAGCATGGTTATTTTGAGATTTCCACACTGTCCTGTGTACAAACCGTCCATCCCCTCTTATCATGAGCAGTATCCAAACATCTGACTCAGATCAGTGTGTCTCTTCATTCCCCTGAAGGGGGAGACCTAACACTGCTGTTTTTGGCAACAAACAAAGCTGTGTGAACACTCACATGAGTCTCTGTAAGAATATATGCTTTCACTCCTCTTGGGCAAATAAATGCCTGGGAGTAGACTGGCTGATTCATATGATAAAAACATGCATTTTTTTTTAGTTATTTTAAGAAAGTGCCAAGCTATTTTTCCAAGTGGTTGAATCATGTTATGTTCCCAGGAGTCATGGAGGAGCATTCCAGTAGCTCCACATCCTTGTCAACACTTGATGTGGTCAGGCTTGTTAACCTGAGATGTGTGAAGGGGTCTCGTTGTGGTTTAATTTGTGTGACCTGCTGACTAACAGCACTGAACATCTTTTCATGTGTTATTTGCGACCTGTACAGCTTCTTTGGTGAGCTGTCCTTTCAAATTTTATGTCTATTTTCTATTGCTTTTCTTATTTTCTAATTCTGACAGCCCTATAAATAATCTGGATACAAGTTCTTTATCAGATATACAAAATACAAATATTTCCTCCCAGCTTAAGGCTTCTCTTCTCACTTAGAGATAAGTTTTGAAAGATGGTGAAGTTGCTCAGTGTTGTGTGACTCTTTGCGATCCCACAGACTTGTAGCCTACCAGGCTCCTTCATCAGTGGAATTTTCCAGGCAAGAGTACTGGACTGGGTTGCCATTTCCTTCTCCAGGGAAGGAGATCAAACCCAGGAGATCTTCCCAACCCAGGGATCAAACCCAGGTCTCCTGCATTGCAGGCAGATGCTTTACCCTCTGAGCCACCAAGGAAGCCTGCCTTTAAAAGATAAGTAGAAGTAAATTAAGTTGTGGAATTATGTTAAAAGTCAATCCAAGAAGAAACAACACAAAGGAAATGGATGAAGGTGTGAAATTGCCTGGTGAGTCTTTAAAATCTGGAACAGTTGGGATTTGGTTGGAGAGTCCCTGGGAGGCTCTGGCTTGCATAACATGACTGCTATGCTTCAGGTTCTGTCCCAGGCCTTTATATACATTGACTATATATATATATATATACACACACACACATCAACTATATATACATCGACTTTGCTTAATCCTCTCAATAACCCAGAGAGGAAATGGCTGGTCATCAGAGGTTGATTTTATAAAAGAAGAAGTGGAATCTGAAATTGAGTGGTTTGCCCACCGATGCAGCTCTACTGAGTAGCCAGACTGAGAGTCTTCATTCAAGTCCAGGCAGACATGTAGCCCTCTCTACATCTGCCAGGAACCAGGCAGAGCAGGTAAAGCAGGTGAAGCAAACGGAGGCTTAAAGGTCTGCACAGTGACAAACTCTGAGTCTGCAACCTCAACACCTGCCCCCAGAGGCACTGTGAGGGGATGACAGCCATCTGTTCCCCACACTCACCTGAAGGACCTTGGAGAAAACTAGCACAGATAGAGCTGTCAGAATGTCGGGGTCATAAATAAGTAATAACAAAGGGCTTTGCATGAAGGGTAGTGAGGCACTAGGACAAATATCTCATAGAATAGCTAATATTTAGTGAATTTTCTCCAAGTACTAAGGGCTTCACATGGAAGACTTCATGTATTCTTATGATAACTACACAGGGTAGGTACTATTATTTACCCAATTAGCAGACAAGTCTCTAAGGCCTGGCGGATTCCAGGTGCCCAGGGCACAGCAAGAGCAGCCAGGCTGGGACTGAAGTGAATCGGTATCTGACTCCAGCCATGGACTTGGCTGCCTCTCGGCCAGACCCCAGGCTTCTCCTGTGGAGGATGCAGGAGGGCAGGGCAGCACGTGTCCACAGGGTTGGAGGCAGGCAGCCTAGAAAGTGATCCCACGTGGGACAAAAGACCTGACTCTGATGCCATGGCAGGTGGCCACAAAATAAATCCATTGATCCTGAGAATGCCAGCCACTGCCACCAGCAATCGCCCTGGAGCAGACGTCTGGAGGAGGACAGATGGTGGCTCTCGGAGGAGGAGGAGAACAGTCCATGTGGCACTCCTCCTGGAATCAAGGAGACCTCCTCACATCTCATTAGATTCAGAGGCTGTCCTACCAGGAATGGGCCAGCTGAGCCCCTGTCCACTCTCCTGCCTGCCACCCTCGCAGCTCCCTTTCCACTTGCCTAGATGCTGCCAGACCACGCTGGACATGAGAGAAGCCTTGGCAATCCCCGCCGGCCCAGCACCTCCACTCACGCCAGCATCTCAGGCTCTTTCTGCTCTGGCCCCCCTGGCTACCCACGGTCAGGAACTGGCTCCGCAAGCTCCAGTGGCCAGGAGGCACTGTTGATGCAGTCTCTGCCGACTTTCCCACTCACCCTCCCTCCCTTCCTCCCAACTGCTGTTTTGCTTTCATTTTTCTAATGATGGGGTTTAAGCTATTTGTCCAGATGTGGGTCAGGCACGGGGCTGATCTGACACGTGCCTCTTCTCCAGGGACATGTAGCGTAGTTACAGAGACAGATATTATACACATAATTATACAAAGAATTCATTCTCATCGCAATGAGGGCCCCCAAGGCACAGAGGGGACACATGGAGAGGAAGACACGTAATGAGATCAGGAGGGAGAGGAGGGGCTTCATTGAGAAGGTGACACTCGACTGAATCTGAGGGACAAGGAGAGGCGCAGGAAGAGGCAGGGCAGAAGGAGTAGCACCCATGTGAGTCCAGAGCTGGGAAGGAGCTTGGTAGGCTGGTCCAGGCATCCAGGGAAGACTAAGCTGCAGGGCTAGGTGGGGTCTTCTTAACCAGGAAGGGACTGTGAGCTTTATCCAGAATAATGTGGGAGGGACATGTTTTGGAAAGGATTTCAAGGTCAGTTTTGCATGGCTAAATGTTCTCTTTGATCACAGTTTGAAATATAGATTTGGAGGAGGTGGCAGGTGAGATGGGACCTGAAGCTGGGTGTGATACAGGAGGACCAGTTCAGGAGGTTGTTATGGTAACTCAGGGAGAAGTGATGATGAGGACGTTGCTGATGGAGGAGGAGGATGTGGCCTAGACTCGAATGACCCAGGGGAGGTGGAGAGAAATACAGGTTCACATGGCAGATCGCAGTGCTGGCAATTGGTTAGACTCCAGGGGGCAGGCAAGGAGGGGTGTCAGAGATGAGCCCCAGGTTCCTGGTAAAAGCCATTCCTCCTCCTCATCTCCCCAATATGCTGTCTCCATCTCCCTCCCAGTTCATCAAAGAAAGTGTCTGCAGCCAAGTGGATAGAGTACTGCAGCATTAATGCTATTTCTGCTCAGTAAAACATAGAGATACAAATCTCTCAACCTGTTATATAAGAAGTGGTAAAGGTCAGCAGAGAGATTCACTCCAATTCAATTCTGGCTACTCTTGGCACCTGCACTTTGCTGTAAAGGGGATGCCAGGCAGGAAGACCTTCCCTTTGACCGCTGTGCTGGACTAGGTCTCCCTGGGGAGATGAGAGTCCTTGTGGCGGGGTTGGGGGGGGGCGCTTCTGGGAGAAAAAAAAATGCAGAATTTATTTTGGATTTTAGGCAGAATAAGTTTGTGCCTACTTCTGTTTGAATATTCCATTTTCAATATAACTGAGATATAATGTGCATCCCATATCGTTACCCCATAAACAGCATAGCTTTCAATCTGTTCCCAGAGTGGTACAACCATCAGGACAATCAGTGGGAAGGTGTCTGCACCACCCCAGGAAGAAACCCTGCACCCATTAGAGGGCACTTCTGTGGACCCCACCCCTGCCCCTTCCCAGCCCCGGGCAATCATATATGCAGCTACACACATCCATAGACTTTCAGATCCTGAAGAATTTATATAAATGGAATCAAACCTTATATAGTCTTTTGTGTCTGGCTTCTTTCACTCAGTATAATGTTTTTGAAGCTCATCTATCTAACAGAATGTATCCATACTTCACTCATTTTATGACCAAATAATATTCCATTGCATGGATGTAAGGCATTTTTTCCATCCATTCATCAGTTATGGACATTTGGACTGCTTCCACTTCTTGGTTGTAATGAATAACATTGCCATGAATATTCTTGTCTAAGCTTTTCTGGGGGGACATATGTTTTTATTTCTCTTGAGAATATACCTAGAAACCTAGAAGTGGAATTATTTCTGGGTGGTTAAATGTTTCTCTCTCTTTTTTGAAATGTTTCTTAAAGGCAAAGATACTACCTGCTTTTAATATATGTGCTTTGAATAAATTTTCTAGACATATCTTCAGTAAGAAGATAAAAAAGCATTGCTAGAGAGTCTGCAATTGAGTTTTTAAAACTGAATATACTTGTAAATATGCTTGTGTGTATGCGTGTATGTGTGTGTTACAGCCATAAGGAATTTTTAAGGAAGGAACATGTAAATAAATGCTAATTAGTAGAGTTTAAATGAAGAGCTGACGTGTAAAGATAGATGGTTATGAAGGCAGTCTTGGGACTGGAGGTCTCTGTGAGCTAGGTCTATCATTTCTGATCCTGTGCCCTCAGGGCATTAATGCAACATCAACACCCCCAGCTCCTACATGTTCCAGTGGGGCTGTAACAGTAACCCAGCTATCCAGGTAACCCAGTCCCTGAGGTGCCAGTTCCGCCTACATCCTGCCCATCACTGCGGCCAGTGATGGATCAACAAGCAAACAGTGACCCTCTGTGGCCAGGGGACACTGGATAGAGGCCACCTGAGCCCTGCAGGAAGGAGGGGTGGGAGGAGATGGCTAGAGAGTGATGCGGAACCAGGAACCTCTGCATGAAGAGAGGAGCTCTCACCCTCTAGAGAGCAGGGCTGGGCCTTCAGTCCCCAGGACCCTCCACGTGAGAGGAAGAAGACCCCCTGAAGAGACACAAGAGGACCGCCTTCCCACACGAGCCCGCAGGGTGGGAAGGCCAGAGACCTCAGTACAAGAGTCCCCAGCCACAGACCCCGACAGCCCTCAAGGTCTGTCCATGACATGCTGACCAGGAGAAGCCTGGCATGCAGCACCCAACAGGGGCAGGGGGTGAGAACCAGCTCTGCGGAGACCACAGCCCCCACTTCCAGTTCACAACAGGCACTTCTGGCCCCGAGCCCCAGACCTGAAAGGTGTCCAGGCAGGAGACACTAAGTCCAGAGGTTTACATCATTCATCTCCAAGCACGGCTCACACTTCCAAATGTGGCCATTTTTATCCTGCATGCACAGAAGGGTCCAGGGCGAGTTAGGTGATCTCTCTTAGGTTTCTGTTGTTCTCTTGCTAACGGGCTCAGTTGAAACTAAAGTGAGATAGCAGGCTCGAACTGGAGGCTCTTAAGCTCCCCTTGATGGGACTGAACTTGGAGACCCTGACACACACAGGTCAGGAACAGTAGATGGTGACATTATTCCAATCTCAGGACAGGGGCCGGGATGCAGACGCCAAGCACATCAGAAGCAGGGAGTGCCCTGGAGTCAGTCACCACTTAGAGCTCAGGTTTCTGATCTCCCCAAGCTCAGGCACCAGCTGGCTGCACATTTCAGGTCACACTGGATTGCCGGGTCAGGCCTCCTGGTTGGTCAGGAACCTGGAGGAGGGTTAGCACCAGGAACAAGAAGAACAAAGGTGCTTTCACTTCCCTAGCCCCCACCTGAGCTCCCAGGGTTTCAGCGCATCTCACAGGAGGTCACAGGACCTCTGGATCTTCAGTCCCTGGAGCAGGAGCTGCAGGACACAGCAAGGTGCATAGGGAGAATCTCAGCAGACTCGCTAGGCAGTGAGCCTACCCAGGGTGGACATCAGCGTCCCTGGCTGGCCAGCACGAGATGACCCATCAGAGCCTTGAGTGCTGGGGGAAAGGGCCGGAGGAGGCCTCTGAGTGCCGACCCCCACCCCACCCGGGGGTGCTGCTCCTGCCTTTGGACACCACGTGTTACCTTCCACTGAAGCACTGTCTCTTGATAAAGCCATTAGCTTCTTTCTCAAGTTTGAATCACCATAGCCTGTTTGGCAGCAAGTGGATGGGAGGAGGAGGAAAAATCTGTCACCAGCTCAAGTACATTTTGCTCTGTTGATCAGCATTTTAAAAAATTATCTTTCCCATTCCATAGAGAAGTTGGCAGAGGTGTTCAACTGTTTATAGAGAGAATGTAGCCACCAGACCATCTGGGGCTGACATTTCCAGCATGGCAGTCAGGGACACGCAAGGCGGGAGCTCCACGGGTGATCAGGAGCCCTGGCTGGGGCTTACAGAGCCGGGCAGCTTCTCTCCAGGCGAGCCAAGAACTGAGCCCCCTGCCCTCCAACCTTCCTCCATCCCCCCTCCCAGAGACACCTGCTCTCGGAGATATTGTCTTATAATACTAGTGATGGATGTTGACTCTGAGAATACCACAACTCTCTCCACGTTTGTAGATCCACTTTTGTTAAATAAAACTTCAGACCACGAGAGACTCAGATGAAAGCACATGTGCACGTCTGCATGTGAAGCAAGAGTGATTGTGTAGTTAACAAGAACTTGGGGGTCAGGGGTTCTGAATAACCAGGTCAGCCCCGGCAGTTAAGGCAATTACTCCGGGCAGCTCAGGCCCACTGGTGTGTCCTTTTAGGCCTCCCGAGCACCCGCAGAGCCAAAGTCTACCTAACAGTTATCACTGCCACTGACACCGGGGTCCCAGGGTTGCAGACCTTGTCCTCATTAACCACAGAACAGACGTGCTGATGCCAGCTGGCCCAGGTCAAGTCACACATGACTGGTCACCCACCAGTCACCTCCCAGGCAAACTTCTGCACTTCTGGCCACTCGAGTTCACACCACACACTCCACGCAGATCCCGTATTCTTTAACAGCCATATTTTCCAAAAATACAAAGACTCTGTGTTTATCTTTATCACTAGCATTCATCTTTCCCTCCTGAGAGTAACGCAAGTGGACCAGTTGGTCCCTGGGGAAGCCCCTGTATGTGCGCTCATACCCCCCACCTGCAGCCACTCTCCCCCTCAGCCCTTTTTCATAAGCCACTGGTCACAGGATACAAGGAAAGACCAGAGTGATTCCAAGTAAGTTAGATCAGATTCATCATGTATACATGTTTTCACATATGAGATGGTGTTGGCATGGGGGCAGACAGGGGGGTTTACAGCGTGTCTTGTGGGGCGCGTCCCGTCTCACTTCTCACCATGTCACTGCAGCAAAAGCCACAGGCCAGGCTGGGCCTGTCAGAGGACTGACTTTCCCAAGCTTTCGGTGTTCACCACTGACTTTCCAGGATTTGAACTCACACTTGCTAAGGGCCATTTTTAGCATTTACACAAATTAGGACAAAACACCAACTGGGAACAGGTGCCCCTTCTGGGTGGATGTGGCTTCCTGTGGCTGAGGGGGCCTGAGCCAGTCTGCTGAGCGGAGGGCAGGCTGGCTGTCAGCCCCTCCTCACCTCTAGACCAGGGCCCCGTGTGGGGTACCAGCACACCTGGGACCTCCTCCCTTCAACAGCGGGTCAAAGCTTCTGATCCTGCCAGTCAGCAAACGTGAGCCTGCAGTCTGAAGCCAAGCCTCACTTACATATTTACGCAGGTTATTAACTTCCACGGAGGAAGTCTCAACTCACAGACTTCTCCAGGTGTAAATACGTCAGCTCCACTTTACGTCTGGCTCATTTCTGGAGTGTTTTATGGTCATTATTGATTTCATAGTGCCTTTCAAGTGCAAAAATAAGCAGCAGGTTGAAGATGGTGCTGCAAGGGGGCAAGGGGATACCACGAGATGAAGTTAGGTTTACATCAATGAATGGGGATTGCTTGTTTATAAACATCACATCAGATTTACATACCAAAGCGTTCACAGAGAGTTTGCACGTGCTTGGAAAATCAGTGTGACTAGAGCACCTCTCTAACAAGCCTGCATATAAACGTAAACTGTATCAGAGGGCAGTGGGCCTGGGCAGACGTCCACCCCCTAGCCTACCCTTCCTCCTCATCCCCCTCGCCTACCCTTCCTCCTCATCCCCCTCATGGGGCAGGGGCAGCAGGGAGCAGACGATGGGGTGGCCTGAGTGTGGAAGTGGCTGCCCAGCCAGACAGTGCCTCAGCTCCACACAGCGGGGACCCCTAACCCAAGGGAGAAGTGACTGAAGACACATATTCCCAAGTACTGGGAATTCAGCAGAGCACCTGTCCTGGCTTTGAGATGCCAACAGCTCCCAAGTTAAAGCCCGTGCGTGTGGAGCAGAGAAAGAGGATACCATAAAGTAGCCACAGCTAGCTTTCAACACATACCCGTGAGGTGCTCTGCCCTAGAAACTTCATCCACAGCAGCTCACTCCATCTCCACAACAGACACACTATGAGCTCTGTGTCACTATAACCCCATTTCACAGATGAGAAAATTGAGGCACAGCACCAGTTAGCAGTGGAGCCAGCATTTGAAACAGGCAAGTATGCCAGCGTCCATGCCCCACCGGCCAGGGTACCACTGTCCCCTGGGAGAGGAGGACCCTGCTCGCGTGGGCCTTGGTGGGCTCGTGTGACAGCAACCCTGAGGGTGCTAGAAACGTCTGTGAAGTCCAAATTCTTCCCTCACTGTGCCCTGAAGAAGGGAGAAAAGTCTCCATTTCATCTGCTGCAAGGAAGAGAACCTGTGATGCTGAACATCGAAGATGGCCCTTCCTTAGGCAGCGTAGTTGGAATAAAACCTGGGCCGGCCACGTCAGACGGAACAGACACAAGTGTAAGTTTCAGCAGCCTCTGTGATAAAGGGAAATCAGCGTCCCGACCACGGCTGGCCAGCTGCTCCCAAACCAGGACCACAGTGGTGGGAGGGGAGGGGAGAGCACGGCTGGGGGCCACACGGTCCCCTCCCGCGGCCACGCTGCCCTCTCTCCATGGGATGTCTGAGTGTCCCAGCCTCCGTGATACAAGAAGGGACATCCCGGGCTCTGTAAACACAGATTCTCAGGGCAGCATGCCTGCAACTGAGACAATAGTATAGGTCAGCTCCACCTCCTGAAACAATACATCAACAAGCACAGAAATGCAACACGTTGCTGGGCACTGGAAAATAAAGTCTCAGCAGCAGGCCTTTCCTGGCAAACGCAGAGCCTGAAGACAGCCAGCGTGATCCAGTGGCCTTGCCTCCAGCACTTGGCACAGAGGCAATCATCAGCCTGCTGGCTCCACATCCCTTCCCTCCACCCACCACCCCCCCAGCTTGTCGGGTGCTCTTCAGCAGAGGAGACATTACTGCGGGAGTCGGACACGCCCACAGGAGTTGCATACATTCAGGTTAAAGGCTCCAAGCCCTTCCTGGGTCCAGATGCAGTGGATCGCCCTGACATGAGGGGTGGGGTACCCCATGGCCTCGAGTCTCACTCTCACGCACACCTGTGACCCAGGTGGGGCCAGGGGACAGGAAGTCTGCCCCCCCGCCCCCGCCCCATCCGCTCCCTCCTGGTCACTATGTAGGCTATGTTGAGAAGCATCTCAGCCTGGAGGGGCTGTACAATGAGAAGGCGGGGCCGGGGTGGGGGTGTGGCACCAGGATCACGGGCCTGTCTGGTGAGAACTCCCTTTCCCATCCGGGAGAGGGAAACATCAGAAATCAATGCTTTCCCCAAGGGCCCCTCCCATCCGAATTCCCGCGTCCACTTAGAGCATGAGGAAAGCCAGATGGCTGTTAACACACGCTCAAATCTCAACAGCCCTCGAGTGGCAAAGGGCATAATTCCCACTTCTGTCAAAATGCCAGGCGAGTAGGGCAGGACCTGGGCATCTGATCCCCACGCAGCCACTATCCTCAGGGGAACCCACTGGTTGGGGGGAGCACAGGGCAAGGGCAAGGGAGAGAGAGCGCTATCCTGAGTGGGCAGGTCACCATGGCACTAACCAAACAGACCTGTCCAGCCCTCAGCCCTCAGACAGAGTCCTGCATCACAAGAGTTAACACAGTATCCGAGGGACCTGCAGAACTCCTAAACCTCACCAGGGATGGAGGGTGCTTGATAGCTCTCGCCCACAGTTTCTTAAAGGGCATCCTGATGCCCGTTCCAGCTGAGCAGGAGCCGCAGTTGCCCAGAGGGACCACTTTCTTGCATTTACAGCCCCGGGAATGGAATGAACGAGAAGCAGCCTGACCTTCACCCCCGGGGGCTGGTGACTCAGGCACACGATGGAAGGTGAGTGTTCAGCACGGGCTTGTGTTACCGTTCAGCTGCTCCTAAGCCAACATGTGGGACAGTTTATGGCATGTCAACATATTTTAACACTGCTGTAAAGAAACCCATGAAGCACTGACACTCCAGCAAAGCCCTGATGGCTCATATCTAAAGCTCCTATATTTCCTCCAGATGTCAAATCGAACATGGAGCAACCAGCCTCTCAGAAGGCCACGCCCTGCACTGCCCTTCTCCAGCAAGAGGTCATGTCCTGCTGGACAGTGGACATGCAGAGTGACGAGTGGACCAAGCCAAGAGAAGAAAACAAACTAACCAGAAACCACTCTCCACGTGTGACTCTAGACATGCATGTACTTGTTGAGTCAGGAGTGTGGGGTGGTATAGAAAGGAGAACCAAGGCTGAAGAGACAGCTCCTGGACACAGAGCCATGACTCCCAGGGTGCTGGGTCCCACTGACAGTCCAAGAGTGTACCTCACTCACCCTTCCTTTGTTTCTGCAAAAGGGATGGCAGGCTTTGATCGACTGCACATCAGAGTCACGTCCACCATGAGTCTACATTCTCAACTCAGCACTGCAAATGTAGGAATTTGTATTAACTGCCTGCTCCACTAAACTTCTTCCCGTCAAAGCTCTGTCTCCTCATGGAAAAGAAAATGTCAAGTCCACCTCGCCTTTGTGTCGCCCAGCTTTTACCCCGAGCAGATGAAGAGGTGTCTCTGCACCCTGTTTCCCTCCAAGGGTCTTAAACAGCCCACGGCTCTACAGCAGCATCTCGCAGGCCCTGTCTTTCAGGAGGCTTTATGGGAATAAATAACCCCATTAACAGAGACAGATAACAACAGGGGGAAAGATACATGAAGAAGTATGAGGCTAAGATACGAAAGGAGACAGGAGCCAATGAGGGATAAACAAATAATAAGGCTCCTCTGTCCATGGGATTCTCCAGGCAAGGATACTGGAGTGGGTTGACATTTCCTTCTTCAGGGGATCTTAGATCTTCCCAACCCAGGGATTGAACCTACGTCTCCTGCATTGCATGCAGACTCTTTACCATCTAAGTCACCAGGGAAGCCCAAATAATCCTGTTAACAGAGACGAATAACAACAGGCAGAAAGACAGATGAAGAAGGCTAAAATACAAAGGGAGATGGAAATCAATGAGGGAGAAACATACAATAAGGTGATCGCAGGCAGCAAAAATGACCAAGGAGGCTATGGTCTCAACACTGAGTCAGAGGATTCCAGTGCCTGTGAGGAAGCCCAGAGGGATGAAGGGACCAGAGGTTAGGACACTAGGGTGTCCCTCAGTATTGGAACCAAGATGGTAACATGATGGGAACAGGGGCTCTGGGGTCAGACAAGCCCAGGGCTGCACATAGGCCCTGCACTGGCTGGCAGAAGGCATAAGTCCATCTCCATGCTTCTGAAACCCCCGTGATGGAGCCAGGATGCTGGTGAGAGAACCGATTCTGTGCAGGTGAGGCCAGTCCCCAGGTGTATGCTCTTCAATGAGTGTGAGTCATGAGAAGCAGAGACTGCAGGAAACAGCCAGGCAGGAAGACAGAAGATACGGGAGCCACATCTCTCGCCCCCTGTTGCTGCTGACTTCCTCCCTGAGCGGACTGTCACTCGATTTCACCACATCACAATAGAGCCTCGTTTCCTGACTCTGGCTCACTGCCTCATCCTCTTCCTCTCCCCTTACTCGGTACACGCGACACTTCTGTGGTGGCCCGCCTCCAGAGTGACCCCACCAGCACCACTTGCGTGTGTGGTCCCCTCCCCTCCAAAAGGGCTGAACTGTGTACACAGGAGGCTCTGCAGCCATGCGGGTGTGACTTCTGGGCTGTGAGACTCTGCTTTCTCAGATCTCTCACTCTGGGGGGGATCCAGCTGGTCCTCTCCTGGTTGAACCTCAGGAGTCCCAAGATGTCACTTCAAGTACATCCCATCCATTAAATAAGTTACTAAGGCCAGGGCAAGCTCTAGGGAGCAGGGATACAGACTCTGCCTCAAGGCAGGCACCACACACAGGAAAGGAAGGAGGTGACCATGAACATCTCGGCTGCAAACCATTACAGTTCAGACTCGGGGGCCCAACAGTGTCTGACCCTCCTTCATGCAAAATACACTCGCCCCCTCCCAAAGCCAGTAAATTCAGATCCCCCTTCCAGGAACAGCTCAAAGCCCAGGATCTTATCCTCTAAGTTAAGTTCCAGTGCAACGAGCCTCCTTTGGAACAACCTCTTGAGTACATCTTCTTTTGATCTGACACCTGTAAAGTAAACAGACCATCAGCCGACTTCCTTGCCCCAACACGTACCAGAGAGATAGACACAGGGTAACCACAACACAACCATAGCTCTGCAGTGGAGAAGGAAGTGGAGCATGGAAGTCACTGCTTCTCAGGCTTCTGAAATTCTGCAGGGCACAAGTGGCAAGTTCCTTGGCTGGACCCCAGTTCTACTCCCAGAAAATGGCTCTCATTCTTTCCTCTGGGCTTGTGGTTCCTCTCCTGAACTTTACTTTCTTTCCATGAGAAACAGCCCTTGTTTTAAACTGAGCAGTCTCCTGGTTTTCCTCCTGCTCATAGGAGATTAACAGTCCAAAGACTTTTTCTATACTGTCTCTGCTCCTGTTAGTCACAGCTGACATAATTCCTTTAAAAAATGTGTAGTCTTCCTGTATATCAAACTATAACCCATTCATTGATGGAAAAGCCACCGCCCCTTTTCTCTCTGAGATGTCCCTCTTCTTTTTCCTCCATTCGTCTCTGAGTCCAGATACTATGGAAGAGGGCTCTTGAGGTCCTTAGATGCCTTTGGTCTGGTTTAACATGTCTACAAGGCAGTGCCTTCAGATTCTTTTCTGGCAAATCTAAGAGACACAAATTTAATATGCTTAGAAGCCTTTCTAGTAGGCATGCCCTTAACTCTTTATGAAGTCTCAACAAAAGGTCTTATAGCTTTGAGACTTTTACTCTGAAATCATAATTTATTCATAATGCCCTAGATTTTATCTCCTCCCTGAGGGCATTTCTAGTTTGAGAAGCTTTTGCTGGGAGAGACTAAGGATGAGAAATAATTGTGTTTTTGAACCCAGTAAGCCAGGGTTCATTTACATTTCTTATAAATTCTGCTTGAAGTTAAATGGTTCTTTCTTTAGCTCCTCTCCACTCATATTTTATAACAGACAGCTAGAAGAAGCCAGTTGGCACCTTCTGCCTGCAATCTCCCTGGCCAGACCCGGGAGTTCACCGGGTACCCTTTCTCTCTTCCACATTATCACAGGTGTTGGTGCTATCAAAATGTCTACCATATACTTAACATGTATATAAAACGAGTGTTCCTTTTCCTCTAACCTCCAGCAACTTTTTCTTCTCTGTCTCTCGAGCTCTCACCAACAGTCTCTTTGAAGTCATTCCAGGTTTTCCTAACAGAATTTTTGTGGATATTCCAACTTCCACTCAATCACTGGTCTGAAAGCAAATGCCACATTCTCTCTGCTTAGGTTACAGCAGCCCCTCACTTCTAGGTACCAAATTCTGTTTCAGTTATCAAGTTCTGCTTATAAACTCCCTGACTTCAAGACTTACTATAAAGCTGCAGTCAAGAGGACAGTATGGATCAAAGCTACAAAACTCCTAGAACATAACATAGAGGAGAAAACCTAGATGACTCTGGGTATGGTGATGACTCTTTAGAAACAAAAAGTTGTTTGTTTGCAAACAAATGGTTGTAAAGCCATGATTCATGAAAGAAACAATTGATAAGCTGGACTTCACTAAAATGGAACATCTCTGCTCAGCAAAGTGCACTGTCAAGAGAATGAGATGACAGATCACAGACAGGGAGAAAACATTTGCAAAAGACACCTCTGATGTCAGAAATGTGCAGAGAACTCTTAAACACCAACAGGAAAACAGCAAACACCCTGTTTAAAAAAGAGACCCAATGACCTTAAGAGACACCTCACCAAAGAAGATGCGCAGATGACAAATAAGCATAGGGAAAGATGTCCCACGTGGTATAATATCAGAGAAATGCAGTTGTGAAAAGCTACAAGAAACCGCTACACACTTCTTATCAATAGAATGGCCAAAATCCAGAACAGTGACAACACCAAATGCTGACGGGGATGTGGAGCAGCAGGAACTCTCGAATGTTGCTGGTGGGGATGCAAAGTGGTAGGAACACTTGGAAGACAGTTTGCAGGTTTCTTACGAGACCAAAAAACACTCTGACCATATGATCCAGCAAGCAGGCTTCTCGGTATTTACCCACAGGAGTTGAAAATTACAGCCACACGGAAACTTGGCGACGGATATTTATAGGAGCTTTATTCAAAACTGCCAAAACTAGGAAGCAGCAAAGATATCCTTCAGTGGGTGAATAAGGAAATAAACTGGGGTCCATCCAGACAATGGACTCTTACTCAGCATGAAAAAGAAATGAGCTATCAAGCCACAGCAAGGCAAGGATAAACCTTAAATGCATATTCCTAGGTGTAAGAAGCCAGTCTGAAGAGGTTACATACTGTGTGATTCCCACTGTATGGCATTCTAGAAAAGTTAAAACAAAGAAAATGATTAGTAGATTGGTGAGTGCCAGGAGTTTGGAGAGGGGAAGGGGTGAATAGGTGGGTCACAGGGAATTTTTAGGGCTGTAAGAATAATTCCATAAAGAAGAATGATAGAATAGTGACCAATGTTATCACACATTGATCCAAACATTTATCCATTGCATATTTGACCAAACTTACAAAAGGTACAACACCAAGACTATAACGCAAACCAGACTTCCAGTATTATGAGGTGCCGTGACAAATGTAGCATCTGGTGGGGGATGTTGATAATGGGGGAGGCTGTGCATGAGGGTGGTACATAGGAATTGCTGCACCTTCCCCTCAAAAATAAAATTTATAAAATATTATCCCAGAACACAGTGACTTAAAACAATATACTGTTGTCTCTCATGGCTTGACGGGTGTGGATTCATCTGTGTAGCTGCTGTGGGTGAACCTGTCATGTGGCTTCAGTCTGCTGGCGGTGGGTGGGATCAGCCCAGCCTCTCCTCACCCTGTCCTTGGCATGGAGGACCTGATCCCCAGAGGTCTGGTGGGCACCTCGCTCTCTACAGCTTCTCTGCTCAGCCCTACTGGGCTTCCTCAGACCACGGTGGTCTCAGGGTAACTGGACCTTCTGTGGTGGCTGGCTGCTCGCAGAAGGAGCAGAGGTCTGAGTAAACCACCACATGCGAATCCACACTCTCTCAATCCACAGCACTCTTCGTGTCCAAGTGTCTTTTTTTCACAACGTCCCACACCAACACAAACAATACAAAACAAAGGGGAAAACCCAACGGTTCTTTTATTAACTAGCTACAGCAAATAATTGATAAGTTATTTCCTAATAATTTAGCTTTAAAAAAACATATTAAAGGAAAAATATTTTTATTCCATTCTTACTAATGGCTCACGTGCACCCCTGGGGCACCAGACAACTTCTTAAACCTTGAACCAGATCAGAATCAGACTGAATGCAATCATGTATTACCACATGCATTGACGCCACAATGATTTGGATGCAATACTTTTTTTTTTTTTTACATCACATAAACACCAAAATCCAAGCCTTACAAAGATATGAAATCACCAAAACCGATGTAACATGTTATTGAAATGGTGAGCAATCTTGAACCAAGAGTTTTTGCAGCATCTGATAGATACACAAGTATTTTCTTCAGAAACTTCAAATGAACTGGGGTACCTTCATTGCAGCACCCCAGGGTGCCTCAACTGAGTTTGGGAACCACCATGCTGCACCCATGGGCTTCCCTTGTGGCTCAGCTGGTAAAGAATCCACCTGCAATGCGGGAGAACTGGGTTCGATCCCTGGGTTGGAAAGATCCCCTGGAGATGGGAAAGGCTACCCACTCCAGTCTTCTGGCCTGTACAGTCCATGGGGTTGCAAACAGTCAGACACGACTGAATGACTTTCACATAATGCACCAATCAAATCCTGAAACTAGATGGGGAATTTGAGGAAATAGTTTTCACTGAGTCCCATGTTCAACTTCTTCTCCTTATCTACCAGATAGATGGCCAGACAAACAAGAACTATAGGTTTGGCTTGGCTCGGGCCAGCATAAGTAAGACAAGTAAAGATAATTGGGATAAAGTGTGGGTCCACAGGAGAAATTCTAAAACACATTAAAGAAGTCACCATCTACTTACATATCACTTACGATAGTGTAAGTGCTTGCATCTTTGAATTTTTTTTCTTTTTTTCAGTGTTTGAAGTTGACATCTTTTTTTAAAAAAATTTTTATTATAGATGATTTACAATGTTGTGTTAGTTTCAGGCATACAGCAAAGGGAATCAGTTATTCATATACATATATCCACAGGTTTTCAGATTCAGTTCCCATATAGGTCATTACAGAGTACTGAGCAGAGTCCCCTGTGCTTCACAGTAGGTCCTTTTTAGCTATTTTACACATAGTACTGTGTGTCAATCCCTACCTCCCAATGTATCCCCCCCGCCCCCCGCCTAACCCCCTGGTAACCATAAAATTGTTTTCTATACCTGTGACTCTGAGTGAAATAAATCAGACAGAGAAAAATATCATGATATCACACGTGGAATCTAAAAATGTGGTACAAATGGGCTTATTTACATCTCTGAATTTCTACACCCAGGTTCCTCATAGGATGTCTAAATCAGTAGAAGATATTCAACACTATTTACGGAGGAAGGAAGACAGGGAGGAAGGAAGGGAGGAAAGAGAGGGAAGGAAGACACAGACATTGTTTTAGAAAATAAAGGGGAATTTTCCAAGGGGAGCATGTTAATCCACAACACTGCTCTTAGAAATCTCTCTTCTCAGAAAAGCATTTAAGTTCATCTGTTACAATGTCAACTTCCTACGAAAATGCTAGGAAACAAGTCAGCCCAAGGTCTTTGCCACTTTATAACAAGGAACGCCTCTTCTCCAATTCCCATCACCAAGTTCCTCATTCCTTCTGAGACATCACCAGAATCCCATTCAGTGCCCACGCCCCTCTGACAACCTCTTTGCAGCAAACTCTGCTTTCTCTAACCTGTGCCTGGAACCTTGCCCAGCCTCCCCATCACCCGGCCTCTCCCCATCCCAAGGCCATGTCCTCACCTTCAGGGGCTTGCTACAAGCAGCACCCACTAGTGGGAAACCTGTCTTCCTTTCCTAACATAACAAAATACCACAGACCAGGTGCCTTAAACAACAGAAATTACTTTTTCCTGGACTTCTGGACACTGTAAGTCTAAGATCAAGGTCCTGGCAGGTTGTGTAGCTCCTGAGGCTTCTCAGCCTGGCTCACAGGTGGATGCCTTTCCTCTGGGCCTGCACCCTTCTGGGGCCTCTTCCACTTCTTATAGAGACACCAGCACTGTGGGAATCGGATCCCCCATGACCTCATTTCACCTGGTTCCATCTTTGAAGGTCCTAGCTCCAAATGCAGTCACATTGAGGACTGAGGCCTCAACACATGTATATAGGGGAAAATGACTCAGTTCACTGTTGGGAACTGTGCAACAGCCACGATGACAAACCTAGATGGCATATTGAAAAGCAGAGACATCACTTTGTTGACAAATGTCTATATAGTCAAAGTTATGACATGTACACCCGTGGCTGATTCATGTCATTGTATGACAAAAACCACCACAATGTTGTAAAGTAATTAGTCTCAATTAAAACAAATTAATTAATTTTTTTAAAAAAGCTATGGTTTTTCCAGTAGTCATTCATGGATGTGAGAGTCGGACCATAAAGAACACTGAGTGCCGAAGAATTGATGTTTTCAAACTGTGGTGCTGGAGAAGACTCTTGAGAGTCCCTTGGACAGCAAGGAAATCAAACCAGTCAATCCTAAGGGAAATCAATCCTGAATATTCATTGGAAAGACTGATGCTGAAACTGAAGCTCCAATACTTTGGTCATCTGATGCAGAGCTGACTCATTGGAAAAGACCCTGATGCTGGCAAAGATTGAGGGCAGGAGGAGAAGGGGGCAACAGAGATGAGATGATTAAATGGCGTCACTAAATCAATGGATATGAATCTGAGCTAACTCTGGGAGACAGTGGAGGACAGAGGAACCTGGCGTGCTGCAGTCCATGAGGTCGCCAAGAGTCAGACATGACCTAGCGACTGAACAACAAGAAGAAATGCCTTATGCACCATGAAAAGATTTTTAAAAGACACCAAGTCCTATACACAGAAGTTCTGATTCAACCCTGCTGGGAGAGTGCCAGGTGGGATATTCTGTAACATTCTCCATCTGATTACAGTGTGCAGCAAGCCTGGGAATCACTGGTCTGACCTATTGATTAAAATAATAAATGAACTTAGTTCATGTACAGTACTTTCACACTTTTCAAATTTTACACAATAATCATGCTTTATAATCAGAAAAAAAAATGTTAAGGAAAAAAATATACTGCCTTTAGTCCTTAAAAATGGATGAAAGTACGCAAAGAACCTGATAGAGAGGTCTTAGTTTCCATCATGTCTTAATTTCCTCCCTTCTCTTAAACTTTTTATTTAAACTATGATCTGAAGACCAGTGCCACCTGCATTACCTGGAAACCTACTAAAACTGTGGAATCTCAACTCCCAAGCACAGATCTACAAAATCTATAGAACCTGCCTGTTAGGTGGTCCACAGGTAACCTGCATGGCACACCCATTAAAATTTGAGAAGCACTTGTTATAGTTTCCATACACCATGAATGAGGACTGGAACCACAAACTTTTCAAAACCACTGAGGACAAATTTTGTTCAATTTGTGACTTTAGAAAAGCTTACATAGCAGTCCTGTTCTTTGTTATTAGGTCTGCACTGTTCTAGAGATAAGGTCATGTCAGGGACAATTGCAAACAATTAATCCGTGAGGTAACAGTACAAGGAATTACACCTTGGCTCAACCCACACAAGTAGCAACCTATTACTCATCACTGCAACTATTACAGAGAATGGCTCAGTGACCCACTGCAGTTGGTCTACACAGCATTCGGCTTAAAACATCCGAACAGCCCTTAATAAAGAAGATGGTAGCTGGGTTGTATTAATACTGAAAAAAAAAAAAAAATGAAAACAAGAAAGGTCTAGAAAAGAGAGCGGAAGAAAATGGAAGTAATGGGGGAAGAGGAGAACCATATTTCACTTTCCTGAACATGAAACTCTGGATCCTAATCTCCCAAACTTTAAGGTCATAATCCTCAGTGTTCACCAAGCATTTCCATGACCCCAGTGGTTATTCTGAATAAATAAGGGTGTGACTAGATCAGGGATGAAGAGCAGGAATAAGAAGAAACTCCATAAAGGGGGATACGTGCGTGCACGTTCAGTCACAGTTTTGTCTGACTCTCTGCGGCCCAATGGACTGTAGCCCACCAGGCTCCTCTGTCCATGGGATTTCCCAGGCAAGAATACTGGAGTGGGTTGCCACTTCCTTCTCCAGGTGATCTTCCTGACCCAGGGATTGAACCCGAGTCTCCTGCGTCTTCTGCATTGGCAGGCAGACTCTTTACCACTGAGCCACCTGGGAAGCTCAAAGAGGGATATACTACCTGACAAATGTTCTGGATAAGTTACTAGATGAATTTCACTGGATAAATTACTCTGTAGTGATAATCATCATATATTTTAGTGCCTTTTAAGAAAGTAATTTTTAAACTCAGTTCATCCAACAAGTCACCAAATGTGGGTGTGTAGTTTTACTACTATGAAATGTTTGTATGGCAATAAAGGTAGGGCAGCTTTAGTTGAGTCTTACGCATATTTGCAGAAGCCCAGAAACATTCACCCATCCAGACTGTCTTCTGTACCCAGTCACTTCCTCAGAGGTACCTCGTTCATCCTGATTCTCTATGGACCATCCTCATCAAAACCCAGGAACATAGGTCCTAGACTAGCAGTTGAGGGCTCCTGGAAGTCATTTTGAACCTATTCTTAACTTTCAGAGCTTGTAATCAAGCAGAAAGCAGATGGCCCAGAAATGATACTAAAGAAATAAATGAATTGCTTTAACAGCTGAATGTGGGCTTCCCAGGTGGCGCTAGTCTTAAAGAACCTGCCTGCCGATGCAGGAGACATAAGAGACATGGGTTCGATCCCTGGGTTGGGAAGATCCCCTGGAGAAGGTCATGGCAACCCACTCCAGCATTCTTGCCTGGAGAATCCCGTGGACAGAGAAGCCTGGCGGGCTACAATCCATGGGGATGCACAGAGCCAGACATGACTGAGGAAGCTTAGCTCAGCACAGCGACAGCTGCAGAGGTAGACAGTACAGTAATATGAGTATCAAAAAAGACTTGCCTTCATTATGAACTTGACGGAATATCACCATTAAGATTCTTATCTTAGTGGTGTTCATCTCTGACCACCAACACAGTCACCAAACATGGATTTTAAACTCAAGCATGCTTTTTCATGAACCCACATCAGAGATTTGGGGTTACTCACTACCATCAGTATTCGAACAATAACACATATCTAACCGACAACTATCTACTGAGTGTAACATATAAGCCAATAAATATTTTAATACTCTTCAAATGTTTCACCTTTATACATTCTTTTTTTCTTAATATATACATTTTATTGAAGCATAGTTGACTTACAATTTTTCAGGTACACAGCAAGGTGATTCAGTTATACATATACACATATATATTATTTTTGATATTATTTTCCATCATAGGTTATTACAAGATAGAGACTATAGTTCCCTGTGCTATACAGTAAGCCTTTGCTGCTGTGGCATATCTATATTTTTTAAAATTAGAAAATCTAGCATTCTGTTCATACTAAGTCAAACAAGTAGAATAAAAATGTCATAAATTTTTTAATTAGGCAAAAATTCTTAAGTTTTCTAATATATATATATATAGTACATACTATTTATATATATATACATATACAAAAGCTTTTCTACTATGCTTGATAAAGGCTTGAGAAGGAATCCCATTTCATTAGTATATGTTTTCTAATTTCTCCATCTCTTCTTTCTTTTTTTATGTTCTTTTTTATATTTGTTTATTTTCAAACTTTCTGTGATCTTATATTTGAGTATAGTAGCATATATCCAGTCTGGCAATTTTAGATTTCACTTGAAATATTTAGTGCATTAATACTGAATGTAACTACTGAAAGATGTAATTACTATCTACTAGATTTATGTCTCTCTTTTTGAAGTATAGTTGATTTACAATATTGTGCTAGTTTCAGTTCAGCAAAGTATTATAATATTTTTTCAGATTTTTTCCATTATAAATTATTACAAGTTATTAAATGTAGTTCCCTGTGCTATATAGTAGGGTCTCATAGATTATTATGTATTTCTCTTTGTCACATCTGTTTGTGTTCTTTTCTCCCCTTTCTTGTCTTTTTCTTTTTAACTAATATTTGATTATTTGGTTAATTTTATTATTATTATTATTATTTCCCCTTCCCACTCTATTACCTTATTAGTTATCCTTCTTTGGGAAGTTATCCTAGAGATTACAAAACACATCTTTAAGGACATTGTGATGGAAAGTACTAGCTCTAGCACTTTCCTTCAATGCTCGAAGCCTAGAATATCTTAATCTACTTAAATCTACTATTCCCCCTCCCAAATTTTGTTTTAATTGACATGTATTTTAATTCTATATTTATTCTAAACCCCACAAGGCAGAACATTATCATTATTGTCTTGAACAGGTAATATTTATGTTTATCCATACATTAATGTTTTTATATTATTGTTCTTTATTCTTTTATTTGCTTTCTTATATCTGAGATTATTTCTCATCTGGGTAAAGAACTCCTTTTAGTAATTTTTTAAGTGAACTTTTGCTGGTCACAAATTCTCCCAGTCTGTTAATGTTTTCATTTAATTTTTGAAGAATAATTTTGCTAGATACATCATTCTAGGTTGAGAGGGTTATCTGGGGGTTGGCTTGTTATTTCACAATATTAATGATGTTCTATTGTTGCCTGTCTCCCCTGCTTTCTATTGAAAAGTCAGATGTTTGTCTTCTTTAAAAGTAAGGTGCATTTTTCCTTTTGCACTTAAGATTTTCATCTTGTCTTTGATTTTCTACAAACTTAACTGCGTTAAGCCTAGATTTCTTTATATTTATCCGGCTTGGGTTCACAGAGATTCTTGAATTTGTGGTTTGCTGCCTTTTACCAGTTTGGAAAAATCATCAAACGTTCAAATATTTTTCTAACCCACTCTAATCCTCCTCCATGTCTGGAACTACAACTACATTATTTCAGATTCATATTCAGATATGTATGTCCAACATACATATACCTTAACCTCTTTTTTGTATTTTCACATTTTCTTCCCTCTGTGGTTCAGTCTGGATATTTTCTAATGACATGTATCCTTTTCTCCTGCTTAAATCTAATGTTAAACTTACCTACTGAATTCTTAGCTTTAGCAACTGTACTTCTTAGTTCTAGAATTCACATTTGATTTTTTAAGTTATTATTTATATTATAGATTCTCATTTTAAAATAGTATGAGATTCACAAAAAGTTGCAAGAATTATACAGAGTTCCCATATACCAATAATAATATCTTACATTACCTAATACATGACCAAACCAGATAGACAATGATACTGCTACAAGACTATTAACTATAAATAAAGAAATTATTCAGATTGTGTGTTTCTGTGAAATGCTTTCACATGTATAGATTTGAATAGTAGTCACCTTAACATTTGATTGCTTAAAATTAAATTCCAAGTTCTCTATTGAAATTTTATTTTTTTCCCTCTTTTCGTCTATTTTTCTGAATATTTTAGTGATAATTTTTTTAGAGTCCTTGACTGAAAAAAGACCTAGAGGTAACTTGGATATCGGAATCTCCTATTATCTGTTGTTGGATTTTTTTTCGTCTTGGCTTTCAGCTCTGTTTCTTGGCGTGCTTGACAATACTTTACTGAGTGTGACACCAACAGTAATAAATTACAGCAGCTCTAAATGATATCATGCTCTTCCTGAGAGGGTTCACCCTTTCCTCTGTTCAGGCAGAAGGCAGACCTGGACCCTAACACATCCCTTTAAGGAGAGGTTCCAGATTTGTTCAGGCTCTACCCACCTCTGGTTGCTTTGTAGAGGCCCCCGTGGAGAGCCTGGGATTTCACCCAGGTCCTAATCACGCTGGTCCAACCTCGGCTTTAATTCTCATTTCCTTTATATTATAAGATGATCAAAAGTTGTGTTCTGTTTTCAAAGGCTCTAACACTAAGGTTTCATGGTCTCCTGAAATCTGAGACTTTGGCAAAATGTCTCGAGCAAAACCTGGCTAAGCCCTTCAAATGTCTAATTTGTTGTCCCTCCAGCCCCAGAAGACTTGCCAAAACCTCTTCTAGTTTCTGTGCATCTTAGCAGTGGTCCTCTGCCCAAGATCTGCATCTGAATCCTCAGCCTCTTGTTTTAAACCCAGAATTGGGGAATACCTCAAGGGAAAAAGAGCTGTTGCATATTGAGTCAAATCCCAGAGGTTTCCTGTTTGGGGGTATTTAGGACCTTCCGTCCTAGACACCTTGGTGTATTTCCAATGTCTTCAAATAGATGTTTTTTACTTTGACATTTTTACTTGTTCTCAGAGACAGCACTGGTGTACTACAACCCAATCTATTACTCTGGAGCACCTGGAAACCCAGAACTGCCTGACTCCAGACTTTACATGTTGACGGGTGTTAGCTACAGGCCATGGGCTGCTACCCTGATGTGTTTTTATGGGTTGATGTTGTGTCTCCCCAAAACTCACGTTTACCAACGCATGGTGTTTGGATGTGGGGCCTCTGGGAGGTGACCAGGTCATGAGAGGGATTAGTGCCCTCATGAAAGAGAACCCAAGAGTTCCCTGACCCTTTACTCCTTGTGAGGACACAGTGAGAAGATGGCTATGAGGCAGGAAGCAGGTCCTTACAAATGCTGAATCTGCTGGACCCTGATCTTGGACTTCCTGCCTCCAGAACCAAGAAATATAAAGTCCTGTTGTTTATAAACCACCCAGTCTATGGTGCTCTGTTCCAGCACTCAACTTACTAGGACACTTACTGAAACTCATAAAGACGAGCTCTTCTTTCCTCCATCACATGGATGAGAAGGTTACAATCTGTGGGGCACAGTTCTTCTTCACCCTCCAGCAGTCAGGTCAGGTTGGGGAGACCTTGGTAGTAAGGCGTGGGAGAGTGGCATTAAATCTGGCCCACAACCATCAGAGATCACATACCTGAGCACAGTGGCCCTGGGTGTGCATGCTAAGTCACTTCAGTCATGTCCCACTCTTTAGAACCCTATGGACTCTAGCCCACCAGGCTCCTCTGTCCATGGGATTCTCTGGGCAAGAATTCTGGAGTGGGTTGCCATGCCCTCCTCCAAGGGATCTTCCCAACCCAGGGATCTCTTATGTCTCCTGCATTGGCAGGCAAGTTCTTTACCACTAGTGCCACCTGGAAAGTCCAAATCAGAAAGGAGATGATCTCCCTAGACATCCCCATTACATGCATTCAGAGCCTGCCAGGAAAGAGGCCAGAGGAGGGCACTTTGGCAAACGGAACTTCCAGGCCCAGCCTTCAGGAACCAAAAGAGCCCTCCGTCCTAGAGCCACGGCGCTGCCGTAGCTCATGGCCCCCTGGGTCCAGATGAACTGGGGACGCTTGACTCTGGATATGAGCTTTCCCCGCCACTGCACCACGCGGCGCTCAGCCTTACATCACTCTCAGGGCATTAAGCAGCCGCAGCTCGCGAACCCTGCAGCTGGGCATTGCAGCTGTAACATCTGACACCATTTAGAAGACATAGCAAGGGTAAAAGAGCACTTTTTTGATAGGGGACATAAATAATTCTGAGGCAGAAATTAAGTTAAAAGGCTTTTCTTTCCCTAAATGGAACTGCAGGACCTGGCTTCCCAGCCACGCTGTGGGGACGAGAGTTATCTCAGGGAGCCGAGGAGGTACCTTTGAGTAGCTGACAGTCAGGCAGGAGGGGCTGTGCAGAGCTAGCAACACAGGTGGCCCCGGTAGGGACACACTGCTGGCCTCTAGAGCAGGGGAAGTGGGGGGTGACCCCTTATGGTCTCCCAGGGCCATTGGTGCCACAACAAACAGAAGGGGACAGACGGTGAGTGTCTGAATAGGAGGGAAAGACACCCCCCCACCCCCACCGCCATCTCCAGAGATCTTCACCGAGATCTTGGAAAGACACAAATGCCCTTTCATGCCAAGAGCCCCCCAATATCCTTCTCCACATCATCATCTTCGCTTGGCGGGATCCAGGAAGACTGTGCTGCTGCTCCGTCTTCCCAGCTCAGCATCCACGTGAGGAAATGTGAAAAGAAGCAAGAGTCTCAGCTTTTTCTAAAACGTACTAAATCTACTGCGAGCCCCTTGGCCTGAACAAAGGTCCTATGCCATCTTGCTCCTGACTCCTTGTGCAGAGCGAGGCTGAGGGCAAGCATTCCTTGGAATTTCCAGGTCGACCACAAAGCCACAGGGTCTTGGGTCTAGTAAGAGGGATTACATACGAACAACAGGGCCCAACCTCCCACCTACACCACCAACCAGCGTCAGCTGCGTGAGAACTGAGAGACTCAACCCAGAGGAGCGCCAGGGAAAGAACGAGAGCCTCCGGCAGCTCTGACTCCATAACCATCTCAGATGAGCAGATGCATGTTCAACTGAGGTCAGAATTCTAGAATGCCAGCCTCACAGGGGACTTATGACTGTCAGCGTCAACTAGGGATGATGCATTTTACAGACAAGGATGCTATTTCCTCAGGCTGTACACGTCCATGCACTGATGCAGGGTCGTGAACTCTGTAAGGACTGAGAGCACATAGGTTTGGTCATCACAGTACCTCCAATATCCAGTGAGAACCAGCACGCAACAGGTGCTTACTGTGTGCAGAACTGTATCAAGTCTCATGTGGTCCAGAGGGATGGGCACAGTATTGGCCCAGCCAGTGTGGAATATGCAACCTAGTGGGGCATGTAGACACATGACAGGAAACTACAAAGTCATGCTGATCATGCTTTCAGAAGTCGACAGGTAAGGTCCCGGCAGAGAATCCGGGGGATAATAACATTGGGGCTTCCCCGATGGCTCAGCAGGCAATCCGCCAGGAATGCAGGAGACACAGGAGATTGCAAGTTTGATCCCTGGGTCAGGAAGAGCCCCTGGAGGAGGAAATGGCAACCCACTGCAGTATTCTTGCCTGGGAAATCCCATGGACAGAAGAACTAGAACAGGCTACAGTCCATGGGGTCACAAAAGAGTTGGATACAACCAGCAACTGAGCATACAATAATTAATGTTGCCAGTGGCCTTCCAATAACCCAGTACCTAATATAGCAGCGTCGGCGTGGCGAACACAGTGATGGGGAATGAGACGCAGGCCCTGCCCTAAAACAGCTTCCTATCTGGTGCAAAACCATCTGCAAGGAGGTGATTCCAACATGCTGCTGGGAACGATGCCACATGGTAGCACACAGGAAAGGCACAACCCCAGCCAAGGCAGCGAGCGGGACGGGTCTCCAGCGGCCCCCAAACAGAGGCTAAAGTGAACGGACAGCGCAGTTCAGCTGAGTGAGGCAAGGGATGTAGGTGGGAAGAAGGCAGCACAGGGCTACAGCCAACATGTTCACTTTCCGGACAAGACGGCAAGATATTTTCAGTGTTGGGGGCTCTGCCTGAAGATCGAACTTTGTCCACAAGACGCCAAGCAGTCTGTCCAATCTCGAGAACAGTGAGGATCCACCGAAAGTTTTAAACAATGAAATAAAAAATGATGCTTTGGTTGAGATCCTCTAAATGTGGATGAGGGGAGAGAAATCGGGCCAAACTATAGGTATGGCTTCCTGTTTGGGGTTTGCTGGAATAATACAAGCAGAAAATAATAATGTATACAAACTCCAAAGCAATCATATGTTTTTGTTTTTGGGTTTTTTTTTTTTTTTTTTTTTTTTGGTTTCTAATTCTATAATTAAAAATCTGACCCAAAATGACATGGTCTGAAATAATATGAGAAGCGATACAAGAATAGTGATGAGGGGTATTAAGTGGATGTGGTTAGCAGAAACTGCTCATTGATTACACAGAGGAGATGGAGAACAGGTAAGGGTAAGGTGAACTCGGGTTTCCGCCTTGAGCTGTTGAACCTCTGGTGCAAAAGGGAACCAGGCGGAGGGTGAGATGCTACAGGCAGGCAGCTCAGTGGTTGGGTCTAGAGGCTAACGCGAGGTTTCTCAGGAAGAGGAGGGAAAAATAACTGTAAAGCAGTGTTTCTTATGAGTCTCAAGTGACACAGCAGCTAAAGTATCTTCTCCTTTGCCACATACGTGAAGGAAGATAAAGGCAAGGGAGAAGCCAATGGTGCCCGATACTGAAGGAAGTGCCCTGGGAACGTCTGCACACCATCCTCACAACACCCGAGTCCCTTGTTCCACCGGAGACACAACGGATAAAGGCAGAGGGTGAGCCAGGTGGACCACAACCACTGGAAAGGGATCACGCACACACAGGACATTCCCACTGCCAGGATGTCCTGGGAGGATCCCTCTTGCAGACCCGTCCCCAGCTGCCTTCAATGCAAAAACAGAAAGAAGAGGCGCATGGGTGAGTCTGGCAGATCCGATAAAGATGGATGGGAGGGAGAGAGACAAAGGCACCTGCTGGCACTGCCTTGGATCCAACCCACCAGTGCAAAAACGAGCTCATTCATTATCCATCCGCCAGCCCTGGGCTGAAGTGCCCCAGTGTAAACACCCCCTCCCCAGTTCTCAGCAAGCACACCACCCCAGGGTGCACGCACCACAGGTCTGGCTGCTGACGGGGCTCAGGCCACCTTTGCCGGGCCAGAACCGCCTTCCCCAGAGGACACGGTACCTGGAACACACGAGACCCTCAACAAATATTTACCAAGGAGACAAATGAGCAAGAGCTGATAACTGACAAGAAACTCAGTTGAGCTTTTTGGCTGCTAGCAAGGGAACCCACATGGAGCCAACTCCAAGTGAGGAGAGTTCTGGGAGAGAATACTGGGTCCTCAGGTTGGAACCATGCAAAAACCACCCAAATCAGCTCCAGGAGCCCAAGAGGCAAGAAAGCAGGAGAGGTCATATGATGGAAACAGGCTCGTCTCATGAGGGAACACAAGCATGTCTAAGTTCCTTTCTACTCACTTAAGATTCAAAGTCAAGAGAGAGGATTCAGCATGAGCCTTTATGTCACATCTGGACTTGGTGAAAAGACAGCACAGCCACTGTGTAATGGCTCTAATGGGCTGTTGTCAACGAGGAAGAAGGCCCACGCAGAGCCGCAAGGAATGAGGATGGATGTTAGAGGCCGAAGCCAAGACACGCCCATGACGCTCACAGATAATGTTTAAGAGACCACAGGTACTACCTCCTAGATGCAGAGTTGCGGGTTGGAGTGGGAAGTGGGGAGACAAGGCCAGTACAACACCAGGGTAGATCTAAATGAATGGTTGACTCATTTCTCCACTGGGACATGTGCTGACTTTCTATACAGAAGTCACCTGAACTTCACATCATATAAGGGACACCAGTAGGAACACAGGAAACAACAATAATTGACAATCTACTGAAAGATGGATCAGAGAATGGTTCTTTAACCATCAAAAAGGTCTTAAGAAGTGTCTTAAAAGCTGTCTTTATTAAAGATTAAGATTTTACAAAGAATTTTTCTGTTCCTCTTTCCAAAGATTTAAAGAGAGTCAGTAGGTTTAAATAAAGTATGGGGAATTTAGAATTCATCATGGGATGTGAGCATTGAAAATAGGGCTGGTGTCTTATTCTTTTAAACATGTCCTATGTCTTGTGCTGCGTGCCATGGAAAGGAGGAAGGCATTTCAAACTCAGAGAAGTCAGGGCTTGTCATGTACTGACCGCATGACCCTGAAGACATCATTTACCTGAGCCTCAGTGTCCTGCCTGAGTACTGAGTCAAGTAACACTTCAGACAAGCATTCCTTGGTTTTAATAGGTTCCTGCATATAAGGCACTGAACACAGTTCTGAACGTATAATCACTCAATAAATGACAACTGAGATTCAGTAAACATATGTTAATTTTGATAATGATTTTCTTAAGGGAAAAATTATTATTAGGCAAAAAAAGTTATTGTTAGCTTATTACCTATTCTTTTTATTAGGTAATAAAAAACATTTTTCACAACCTATCACAGAAACTGTTGTTTGAACAAAGAAAAGAACCCAGACCTTCCTGGGGTGACTTAGCACAAGTCTCGCCTGAAGGCAGGAACATGAGATGGATAGTACCTTCCGCTCTCGCCTCTCCTCAGATGCACCCAGCCCACCCAGGGAAGTCAGCTTCCTGCCCAGGTCTGAAGCATCTTGCAGCCTTTTCAGAGGGGAAATTAGACAGCTCAGCCTCATTGAGCAGCTACTCCCAAGAGGAGGATCTGCCAGAGTCCACCACCTTCTCTGTCTGACCTGCTGTGGTCTCGACACAGGCTGGCTGCCATGGGCTCATGGGTGCATTGGGGGAAGTGGGGGTAAAGTGAAACATATGATCTGTGAACGTGGGAGGAAACTGAACCTGTAAGTAAAGCAAGGAGGCAATGGCCAGACATCAAAATTCCTGAGAGTCCCGCACTATCTGGCAGAACCCATTATGTGCTGACTTGGCTGGAGGTTCATGCAACCTTCTAAGCCCTGACTTTCCTAAAAGTCAGAGAGCTTCCAGATAAGCTCCGCTCACACATCTGCCACTCAGCATCCTGTGGGTGCCCCCAACACCCCCCTACCATTCAAGGGGTGCCTAAAGTCCTGACTTTTGGAAGCATCACTACCATCATCACCACCACCACCCTGTAACTGGACACCCTCAGTCAAGACAGACTATCGGGTTCTCACCCTCAGCAAACCCCCCATCTTTATCAGAGATAGCACCCTGAAAGAAGCTAATCACTCTACTCTCTCTCAGGAACAATGACATGGCTGTTCTTGCAGAGCTAGAAGGGGGCCAACAGAGACAGACACTGTCCACAGCACACAAGTATGGTAAGTGGAAGGTTTAGGAAACACCAGCTGAACGAGACGATGAGGAAGACTGAAGATAATTAGTGAGGTGCTGGAAAGGGGACGGAGAGGAAGGAAGTGAATCGACCACAGACCACCCAGGGAGGACATGACACTGCCGTCCAAGGGTGAGCGGCTGTGCTGCCTGGAGAAGGTAACTCCCCACAAACGCCACGTGAACTTGGAAAACGAGAGATCAAACAGGCCTTTCACAGAATATTAGCTTTGAGTTTTTAAATTATCTGCTCAACCCCATGATAATTAATCATGTTTCTAGTACTAACATGACCCATGATAGCTGGCTTATCCTCCACTTTGAGAAACTTGTTCTTAGTCACCAGGTATACTAAATCTCATCAGTCGTGTCTGACTCTTTGTGACCCCCCTAGATGTAACCCGCCAGGCTCCTCTGTCCATGGGATTCTCCAGGCAAGAATACTGGAGTGGGTTGCCATTCCCTTCTCCAGGGGATCTTCCCACCCAGCAACTCTCATGTCTCACTGCATTGGCAGGAGGGATCTTTACTGCTAGCACCACCTGGGAAGCTGGCTTCCCTCTGAAGCCTCCCAAAGAGTTTTAAAGACTTGTAAACCTCCTCACCTTTGTAACTTCTCATTTACACCTCTTTACTCCTGTCTCTTCCACTTCACATGGCTTCCCCTTGTCCATTGCAGTTCCACTGAACCGCAATTTCCTTGAAAATAGATGTAGGTCTTATTCATGGTCATATTCCTCTCACCCATGATAAAGTCTGCCTCAAGAAACATTTATCCGCTGGACGAATAAACAGATTGACAGGGCACATTTAAACCAGGCAGAACCAGAGGTATCTGAGCTGCCTGAGTGGAAGAGCCCAGGAGATGCACACCCCTCCCTCCTGCAGTCTGCAGACCCCCAGCCTGCTGTTGGCTCAACAAAATGCACACTCTAGAAGTTGAGAGCTATGTTTTATTCAGCAAACAGAACTGAGGACTTAAGCCCAGGACATGCCCTCTCTGACAGCTCAGAGGGACTGCTCCAACGAGGCAATGGGCAAATCAGGATATATAGGAATTTCTGTCACAAAGACCACGTAGTGGGAGCATCCAAAGATTGGTGAACAAAAGCCCTGTTCCCACCCCCAGGCTAAGGGAGGGAGGAGGAGGAAGAGAAACAGGGGGAAGGGAAGGAAAAGGAGGAGGAGGGGGAGGAAGAAAGGAGAAAGGGAAAGGGGGAAAGGAAGAGCTTGCCATGTGCCAGGTGCTGCACACGACAACACAAAGCACTTAACACAGATAAAAACACAGATGCTGATATTTGGAAGTTAAAGTGTGAAACAACACATTCACCAAAATATTGACTGGGTAAACACTAACAAAAATGACATTTGGTAGTTACAATAATATAGAAATAGACTAGATGACAAAAACTTCAAGAGTATGAACTTCTTAAGTACAGGAGCTGCTGAATCTCATGAAAAGAAGCTGAATGGGTACAGAAGCAGGACGATGGTCAAGCCTAGATTACATCGAAGGCAATTATATGAAGCTCTGGTCTCAAAGCCCGTCCTCTTTCAGCTTCTGAAGTCCTGTGAGTCTGCTGTCTATGATTGTCAGCTTCAGGAGGAATACTGAGGGAGAAATTGGTGCCCAGCTAAGTTCCAGTTCTGCCCATGAGCTGCAACTCCTTAGACAAGTCACTGGGCCTCTGGGTCCCCCAGTTGGTTCGAATAGTCATGCAGATGCAATACATGCCATTTTCACAATTAGTACCCTTTCTGTGTTCCACAATGTGAATAAATGTGTGCAGAAGCTTTAAACATCACATGTGATCACAAGCACTGCTGCTGCTAAGTCGCTTCAGTCGTGTCCGACTCTGTGCGACCCCATAGATGGCAGCCCACCAGGCTCCCCCGTACCTGGGATTCTCCAGGCAAGAACACTGGCGTGGGATGCCATTTCCTTCTCCAGTGCATAAGAGTGAAAAATGAAAGTGAAGTTGCTCAGTCGTGTCCGACTCTTAGCGACCTCATGGACTGCAGCCTACCAGGCTTGCCCGTCCATGGGATTTTCCAGGCAAGAGTACTGGAGTGGGGTGCCATTGCCTTCTCTGATCACAAGCACTATAGAGATACAAAATGTTGATCAGTTCAGTCGCTCAGCCGTGTCTGAATCTTTGCGACCCCATGAACCGCAGCACATCAGGCCTCCCTGTCCATCACCAACTCCCAGAGTTTACCCAAACTCATGTCCATCGAGTCAGTGATGCCATCCAACCATCTCATCCTCTGTGGTCCCCTTCTCCTCCTGCCCTCAATCTTTCCCAGCATCAGGATCTTTTCAAATGAGTCAGCTCTTCGCATCAGGTGGCCAAAGTATTAGAGTTTCAGCTTCGCTTCAGTCCTTCCAATGAACACCCAGGACTGATCTCCTTTAGGATGGACTGGGTGGATCTCCTTGCAGTCCAAGGGACTCTCAAGAGTCTTCTCCAACACCACAGTTCAAAAGCATCAATTCTTCTGCACTCAGATTTCTTCATAGTCCAACTCTTACATCCATACATGACTACTGGAAAAACCATAGCCTTGACTAGACAGATCTTTGTTGACAAAGTAATGTCTCTGCTTTTTAATATGCTGTCTAGGTTGTTTTAAGATAGCTAACATTTACCCAATGATAGTCATGTGTCAGAAACTGTGTAAAGTGTTTTAAATGTATGGATATGTCGCTGTTACAGCAATCTTACAACGACAGCTCTATCACGACTGTGTATTTATAAGCCAAAACATGAAAGCACAGAAAGGCTAAGAAATGCCCCATAGCTCACACAGTAAGTAAGTGACAGAACCAGAACCTAAGCCCAGGAACTGGACTCCAGAGTCCAGAGCCCGCACTCCTAACCACAGTACCACAAGAAGCAGGTTTCACAGTCAGAAGCTCTCCCTGGTGTGTAAATCAGGAAACCTGACATTTTCTCTTGATCTTCTCAAGCCAGTCATCCTACTGCCTGACCGGTTCATGATACAAGGTTTTTACCAGCATTTCCTTACTCAAGACTTGACGGAGCCAATGCAGAGCCCACCCCATGTGGTGGTGGGCAGTCCGGGTCCTCACCCTCACAGCCCCACTTCCTGGAAGCATCTTCTCCATATCGCCACCCATGGGTCTGCAGTTGTTAAATTCAGTGGAGATGCTGAGCTATGTTGTGCAGCATGTGACCAGGGCAACTCCATCTTCAAAATTCTGTCCTCCCTGACTTCCCTGACCTTGTCCCCCAGCTCTCTGGTGGCCAGGTTCCAGAGATCAATGTGTCTGTCCCCTGCATACCCACAACCCCCAGGATCTCCCCACTCTCGTGCTCTCTGCTCCCCTGAAACAGCTCAGCAGCTCTGGGTCTTCTAGCTGCCCGTGTTTTCCAAGTCTAATGCTCTGGAGCACCTCTCTTCTGAGCTCCAGATCAACACAAACAACTGGTTCCTGGCATGTCCACTTGATGACGCCCAGGTCCCTCAGATTCCAGAGCTCCAAGAAACAGCCATGGCCCCCCTCTCCCAAACTCTTACTATCCCGAGTCCTCCACTCCAGAGGCCTGGGAATCACTCCTGCTCCCCTCACACTATCCTGCACACAACCTCCCTTCCAGTTTCATCAACTCTGCTTGCTTAACACGTCTGGAATTGGCTTCCTCTTCCCCACCTGCTCAGCCACTACTCATCAAACACAATGTGTCTTGCCCTTTTCCAGGGCAATCTCCAGAATTTTTCTAAAATGTAACCACATTAAGGTTGACTGCTTAGAGCCCTTCCATCGCACTTCACTGCTTTGGGGTAATTTTTAACCTCCTCCTAGGGTAGGCATTCTAGGCATTTCTCTCTCCAGTGGACCCTCTCAGCACTTCCCTCTGCCACAGAGACCCCAGGAAATCAAACAGAACTATTTGCAATACACCACTCTCTTTTATGAACATCTGAGAATGCCCTCGCAAATTGAAACCACCATCACTTTGCCATTTTGCTAATTCCTGCTCCTCAAGTCTTAACCCAAACTTGACTGATTTCAGGAAGCTTCCTGGAACTCCTTTCTCCTCCCTTGGAGGTCAGATATCTTGGTTGTTTATGTGTATATGATGTATATATGATATGATCTAAAGGATATATACATCATACATATAATGTGTATGTGATGTGATTTCTTTTCCACATTATAATCTTTATCATGGCCTTTGTCCCTCACTAGACCATGAGGTCCTTGAGAGATCACCTTAGAAATTCCTTTTCCTCTACATTTCCAGCAAGTAGTATGTCACCTGCATGTAGAAGCGGTTTAATATGGATTTGCTGAATGAGTGAATGAGTGAGTGAGTGAATGGATGAATGCATGGAGAAACAACGTAACAAAGAGGAGCGTCTGGGTGCAGCTCCCAAAGCAGGAACGGCTGCGCCCAGCATCCAGGTTTCTCCACCATCTACAGTGGCTCAACTCGGAGCTATTTGCTTTCCCCTAAAATTATAAACTTTCTTTAAAGCTGTGTTTGTGGAAAGGATACAAAGAAAGAAGCACTTGTTTAAAGAGAAAGGTCTCAGGCAATTAGCAAACACGGGACAAATCCAAGACCTACTCGCTTCCCGGGGCCTTGTGTTTGCAGTCAGATGTATGGAGAAGCTGGTCGGAATGAGATTCCTTCTCCACAGAAGAGAAAATGTGTTATTTAAATAGCAATGCCTCTCACCACCAAGGCCGCAGTCTAGAAAATCAGGAGTTTGGATTTACTGCAAAAACTAATCCTAGCAGGCTGGGTCAAGAATGGGGGCGGGAATCCCCTGGATTGCCTTTCACTCCCAAGAGAAAGCATATTTTGCAGACAGAAGACACAGACTCAGGTGTGCCGGCACGTGTTGCAGGATATAATACAGCTCTGACTGACAAGATAGGCGGTGGGGGGTGGGGTGAGACGAGTGTGCGACAGAAACGGCATCCGTGTCCACGCATGAAGCTGCATGAGTGAACACTCACACACCTCAACCTTCTCCCCTGCCCATCTTTCCCAGGAAAGAGAGTGGGCCGAGGAGGGGGTCGTCTGACCTCCCGATGCCCCTGCCCTCGCAGACACACAGAAGCCCTGAGTCAGCATCTCAATTAGGTGATGCTGTGCCAGTTCCAAGGTTCTGTGATCCTGCTGAAACGTGGCTATTTTAGTAGTCTACCTTCATGTGAAGGAGTACACAGGGGAAAGCACAGGCCAGTCGTGGATGTAAAATTAAAATCCATCTCTGCAGTGAGGGGACTTGGATCCCATCTTCACCACCTACTTGCCGAGTGACCGCTGGAGAATTGCTTTACTTCCCGGAGCCACCAGTCTCAAAGTAAAATTAAACTCACCAACTTCAAGGGGGTTTTGTGAAGAGCAAGTCATCTCTCAAGAGCCCTGCCTTACTCCTTTTGTATCTGTAAGGCCTGAGCAGCTGGAGGCATGAAGAAGAGGCCGTATAATCACACACATCCTTTTGCCGGTGGAGACAGACCACAGAAATGCACCTTTGGGCAACCACGCACCCCGCTGTGCTGCCCAGAAATCACACCCATTTCAAATCACCCCCGGGAAAGGGCTCCCAGCACCCCCACCGGTGCAACTCTGCATCATGTTACATCAGGGCGGACGCTGGGCCCCTCCTTTGCAGGAGAGACCCCTGGGCCACCCTGTGGATCGGCAGGCCTCCAGGCAGTAGGGGAGTGCCAAGGGGACTCTGCAGGAGACAGGAAGCACCTGGAAGAGGCACTGTGTGGAGCAGGACAGGCAGGTGGCATCCACCACCCACCAGCAGGCAGAGCCCTGGTCTGTTCTCCTCTGCTGCCCTCCCAGAGCCAGCGATCTGTCAGGCACCAGCTTCATTTGAAGGTGCGGCTCATTAATCTGAATTAATAGCACTGCTCTGCTCTAGGCTTTGTTTTGCTTTATCCCCCTCCCATGGACACTGCAGACCTCTCTGTTGCCTGGTTCTGAGATTGGGGATACACTGTAAACAAGTGTCCAATTAGCTGGGAAAACAGAATCCAGAAAGCAGGAGCCAGGATTCCAGCTCCGGCCAGAAGGCATCTCCTTCTAAAACCCAGAGACCACACACCACTCAATTGATGGTTCCCATTCAGGTCAGGCCCCAGGGGCATCCTTGCTATTCTTTGCCCTCCTAACCCCACAGAATAATCCCAACCCCTAGGAATATGATTATCCCCACCCCATACCTCCCTCCCTGCTCAAGTTACTACAGAAACAGGGATGCCCTGACGATCAAAGACAACTTATGCCAAGGATATGGCCTAGTGTCTGCTGCACATGGACATATGATGGATGCGGTCAGCTCCTTGAGAAGGGGATGGCTCATGCTCTGTGAATCCATAGATCAGGGGGCGGGGGCGGGGGGGCAGGAAGGCAGCTGAGAACAAGAAAGACAGCGTCTCCAGGTTCTGAGCAGGAGCAGCCCCTGGCCATCCTGCAGAGCCGGGCACAGGCTCTAGGAGTTGAACAAACAGTTGAGCGTGGTCAGAAGAGCCGCTAAGGGTGCATGGTCAGTTCTGCCAACACTGACACCCCCTTGCCCTCCAGAGGTGGCCACAACGCCTGCACCGGCTTTTCCCACCTGATATTTCTGAGCAGAGCATCCCTTCCACGAGCTGGTAAAGAAACAGCTTCAGAGAAAGGGTCCACAGCAAGCCATCCCAGGCGCTGTGGCCCTGCTAGAGAACCTTGCCATGGGCTTGTGGACACCGCGGGGCTCGCGAGGGACTACTCTGTCACCTTCAAACACCAATGGAGACAGTTTCAGATGACACACCACAATCTTTCTGGTTTGCTGGGGATGAACTTCATGACGATCCAGAGGTTGCTGCGGGATGGACAGGTTCTGAGAATGAATCAACAGGCCACAGACCATCCACCAGGGAAACAGCAAAAGAAGGAAGGGTGGGCGGCTGGAGGGTCTCCCTCCAGGAATCCTGGCCCCAAGGAACTTCAGCTTTCGAAGATGACACACACTCAAGCTCCCCTGATGAACAGAGGGCAATCTCAGGCATCTGCAGTAGGAAGAGGCCCCCACGGGGCTCTGGGAGCAGCAGGGATTCAGCCAGGTCTCCGCACGACCATCTCCAGTGCCAGCGCACCTGCCACGCTGGGCGAGAGTCGCCGTGATTTACTGACACATCTGAGCCCCTCCAGATTCCCTCCTCATCGACCACCTCCCAGCCAAGCCTACCAAACTGCAAAAAGACCAAGCGTGGCGGCTCCAGAGCCAGCTGGAAGGACGTCGTCTGTAGCTGACGCTGCCACCTGTCCTCTTCTGGTTCCAGCCAAACATCCCCCTCCATCACTCCGCACCCGGAGTACGGAACCGGTTTTGCACAAGCTTGCCTGGGTCAGGCCAGTGGAGGGAAGAGGCGAGGCTTGGGTTCCTGCCACAAGCCAGGGCGACGGGGGAGGGGTAGAGCAGTACCCCTATTACTACTGCTACTACTCAGCAGTACTACTGAGTGTGGTGGACTCACTTTTTGCCCCCTTTGCCCTGGAGTCTAGTGCTGGGCTATCCTTTCAGCAACTTCCTTAGTTCCATGTGCCAGCTGCAAGCCCATGAGTCTGCACCAACCCTGCTGTGACATGCACACCCACAGAGCTGACCCTCAGGGTGAGGAGCAAGTCTGAAACATGAGCTGATCTGCTGACTGCCTGACCCACTCATCTCCACAAGCCGTCACTTGCTGACTTCACGACAATGTCCCTAAACTTCTGGGTGTGTGTGTGTGCTAAGTCACTTCAGTCATGTCCAACTCTCTGCGATCCCATGGACTGTAGCCCCCCAGACACCTCTGTCCATGGGATTCTCCAGGCAAGAATACAGGAGTCAGTTGCCAGGCCCTCCTCCAGGAGATCTTCCCCAACCAGGGATCGAACCCATATCTCTTATGCCTCCTGTAGTGGTAGGAGGGTTCTTCACCACTAGCACCACCTAGGAAGCATCCCATCTAACCCTGGCTAAAAATTTCTGAAGCAAGACCCTCCACCCTTCTCACTCCCAAATTTATTTCCTCTCTACATCATTTGTCCGAAGCTCACTGAATCATGGTATTCTCTTGGGGATGTGTGTGTGTGTGTGTGTGTGTGTGTGTGTGTGTGTGTGTCTGTGTGCACGCTCAGTCATGTCCGACTCTTTGTGACCCCAAGGACTGTAGCGTGCCAGGCTCCCCTGTCCATGAGATGTCCCAGGCAAGAATGAACCTCTACTATTTCAGACTTCTCAGGACACCTGTCAGATCTCTTACCAGCACTGATCTGCCTTCTGCTCCAGATTCTATTCCCTGTGGGAACCCTCTGCACTCAAACAAAGAAAGTTACATGCTTTCTGTGGAAGAAGAAGATGGGAGTAGTCATGCAAGCTGAATAACCAGAGTCACCGCAGCTGTATTAAGATGACCACAAAATGGCTGAGGTCTAAAAGGTAAAAGAACTGGCTCTGTTGTTATTTTCTTTAAAAAAAAAAAATCTAAGTTCAAGCACCAAGCTTTTCTTCCAAATCCCAAGTGTGTGCTGACTTCCCTGGATTCTGGCATGAGACACTTCAGGCCGCATCGTCTAGAAATTCTGGGCACATCTTCTCATTCTCCAAGGGGATCAATAACAGCATTAAGTTCCTGCCGCCAGTGCATGCCGATCACACCCTAGAGTCTGATCCTGGGGTCTGCAAGGTAGGCGTGTGCCTTTTAAATCTGTTAAGCTGCTGAGAAGTCTTAACGGTGTCGTCTGTCACTCAAGTGACAAGGAAGAGTGTCATGAGCTATATTTGGCATCAACTTGGCCCTTATTAGAGTGTCATGCTCAGTTTGGGAATTCTAATTTTCCAAAAGGTACAGAGAACTTGGAGAGGGTCCAAGACAGAGCAATGAAAATGATTAAAGGGGTGGAGAGAGGGAACTCAGGAAAAAGGTTAAATGAATGTGGGCGACTTATCAGAGAAAAAGAAAAATTAGGGTAGACTACATATCTCGAAGTAAGTAGACATTATCTTAAGGAAACCAGAGGCCATTGCTCCCTGGTATTAAGAATACATTAAAAAAAAAGACAATCTAATACGACATTTGAGTATTGGGTATATCAGTCTTCTTTTGATGTTTGTTAAGTTTCAAAATCATTGAGACCAGATAATGAGAATATCAAAACAATTTTTCTTGTAAGCTCAAGAAAAAAAAAATTGTCTCCATCTATGTTAATGTATTTAATTCTCACAATAAATCTGAGATAAAGGAACTGAGGTCCTCAGAAGCCAACTGTCCAAGATACCTTAGCTATTAATTTGGGTCCAGAATTTAGGATGCCACAACCTGGGGTCTGGGCTTCCCCAGTGGCTCAGACAGTAAAGAATCCTCCTGTAACGCAAGAGACCCGGGCCTGGGTTTGATTCCTGGGTTGGGAAGATCCCCTGGAGAAGGGAATGGCAACCCACTCCAGTATTCTTGTCTGGGAAATCCCATGGACAGAGGAGCCTGGTGGGCTACAGTCCATGAGGTCGCAAAGAGTCAGACAGGACTGAATAACTAATACCCACACACACACACATACACACACACCCACATCCTGTTGTCTTCAGCCAGGCCCTCTTCACCCAAATGCTTAGATTGGATTTTTCTGGAAGAAGAGCAGTAGACCATGACCTGGGGGTGGGGTGATTATAACTCTTTTATTTAGACAACTGTGAAAAATCAGATAGGAGCTTCTCCCTAAACCATGAATCACAATTGCCTCCAGACTGTCATTTTTTTCTTCAGTTCAGTCGCTCAGTCATGTCTGACTCTTTGTGACCCCATGCACTGCAGCAGGCCAGGCTTCCCTGTCCATCACCAACTCCCGGAACTTATTAAAACTCATGTCCATTGAGTCAGTGATGCCATCCAACCATCTCATCCTCTGTTGTCCACTTCTCCTCCTGCCTTCATTCATTCCCAGAATCAGGGTCTTTTGTAATGAGTCAGTTCTTCACATCAGATGGCCAAAGTATTGGAGTTTCATCTTCAGTATCAGTCCTTCCAGTGAATATTCAAGACTGATTTCCTTTAGGATGGTTGGATCTCCTTACAGGCCAAGGGACTCTCAAGAGTCTTCCCCAACACCACAGTTCAAAAGCATCAATTCTTCTGTGCTCAGCTTTCTTCATAGTCCAACTCTTACATCCATACATGACTACTGGAAAAACCAAAGCTTTGACTAGACGGATCTTTCTTGGCAAAGTAATGTCTCTGCTTTTTTAATATGCTGTCTAAATTGGTCATAACTTTTCTTCCAAGGAGCAAGTGTCTTTTAATTTCATGGCTGCAGTCACCATCTGCAGTGATTTTGGAGCCCAGAAAAATGAACTCTGTCACTGTTTCTACTGTTTCCCCATCTATTTCCCATGAAGTGATGGAACAAGATGCCATGATCTTAGTTTTCTGAATGTTGAGTTTTAAGCCAACTTTTTCACTGTCCTCTTTCATTTTCATCAAGAGGCTCTTTAGTTCTTCTTCACTTTCTGCCATAAGTGTGGTGTCATCTGCATATCTGAGGTTATTGATATTTCTACCAGCAATCTTGATTCCAGCTTGTGTTTCATCCAGTCCAGGATTTTTCATGATGTACTCTGAATATAAGTGAAATAAGCAGGGTGACAATATACAGCCTTGACATACTCCTTTCCATATTTGGAACCAGTCTGTTGTTTCATATCCAGTTTTAACTGCTGCTTCTTGACCTGTATAAAGATTTCTCAGACTCCAGAAAAACAAGAGACCTAAGTTTGTCAACTCTCAAGATTTTCCTTTGGGTGGCTGGGTAAGAGGTGAGGCCATGAAATGAACCAGAGACTACCTCTAGAGGAGATAGTTTATGGACAAAAGTAATGAGAAAATTCTCTGGGGGGCCCTGGGACATCCAGATAGAGCAGCCCATCAGGAAGCTGATTGGAGCAGTCAGAACACCAGATAAATGTCTGCACATGGGATTAAACTTGAATATTAGTGCATGTGTGAGTGAGATGGTTGAGGCAGAGATGGAGTCTCAGGGCACATGGGTAACACAGGAAAGCAAAGGGTGAGGGCAGAACCTTCTGGAACATCTCCTGAAGGAGACAAAAGAGGAAATGTCAGAGAATAGGAGGAAAACTTACAACAGGGATGGTTTATATCAATATAAAGAAAAGATGCAATCCCCCAGGGAGATGTAACTATAATACAATTCATGCATCAGCTGACAGAGCACTGAAATGCATGCAAAAAAAAAAAACCCAGCTGACGTAAATGGAGCAGGAGACTAATGAAACTCATAAATGGACAAATCAAAGAAACAAAAAGTAAGCAGTGATAGAAACTATCTGAAAAGTATGATGAAGAATAGCCACCATATATATCTGATCTACTATAATCTGCATATAAAGATATAAAGAAGAGAATACTTTTTTCAAATTTCCATCAAACACTGATAAAAACATGATCAAGGTCTGACTACAAAGAAAATCTCAGTGTATTTCAAAATATAGGGACTGTTTTCTGGCCCCAGTGTAATAAAACTAGATATCAACAACAAAAAGGGCAAAAAGATGAGTAAACAAACACCTATTCTTTTGAAATTGAAAACACTTTCCCAGAGAATTTTTGGACATAAAATGAAATGGAAAACAATGCTACAGACTAATTACAAACAGCAATACCGAAAACACTACACTCACAGCAATTTTAAAAGAAGCAGAAAAACTTGGTGTCATGGAAGCCAAGAGAGTAGAGGATTTCAAAGAAGGACTGAGTAACAGCACCAATGGAAGAATCCACTACTAGGGCAGGACTGAAAAACATACACCGGATGTGAAAATAAGTAGGTCACTGGTGACTGCCTGAATAATTTCAATAGGCCAGAACACCTTTAATATTTCAGCAGGATAATTAAGATGCTGTTGGTAGATATTAAATGACTGAAGGAAGAAGTAGTAGAGATATAAACTTTAAAACACGATTAGATGAGAATGACAGAAAAATACTAAAGTAACTAAAGTAAGATTCAGGATCATATGAGACATGCTTGATGTGCTTATTTTGTTTGAATTGGAGAGACTTGAGAGAGAGAGAGAGAGGAGGGATCTAGGACCATTAGAAAGAAAAAACAAGAGCTTGGAGAGAGACACCAGTAAGTGGGGAGGTAGGCTGAAGACAGACCCAGGAAAAATGGCAGGGAACAGGTGAGACTCACAGGTAGAGAGGCTGACCTTGAAGAACAGAAGGCATACTTCCTTCTCTCATACTGAAAAAGACCCAGAGGATGGACGTGAGTGTGTGTAATCTAGGGTGACGTGCAGGACAGGTTTTATCAGGGAAGCAAGACAGAAGCTCACCTTCTAAAACTAAGTGGGACTGAGTTTGATCAGGCAACAAGAGCTAATTGCAAAATAATAGCTACTAAAATTATTAAAAATCAACTGATTTAATTCTACAAAGAATTTTATGGGGAACGGACCGTACTTATTATTTTAATTGCCATTTTTAAAAAGTGAGGTGCTTCAGGCACAGAGAACTTATGTGAATCCCCCAGGTCAAACAGCCGGTAATCTGGGACAGCATCCGTGCCCGGGAGCCACGCCCTTGCACACATACATGCAGACGTACACTACTAGAGATGTTAAACTAAGTCCAGATTTGTTTTTTGGAAGAAGGCTTTACGTTTGGGCACAGAATATATGGGTTTATAAAAGCAAGCCTGGCTGATGAAATAAAGCCAGAGTGCATCGCCAACCGTCTCATTGGAGTTGTTTCTGTTCGCTGCAGTCTATTGATCTCGGCTGGAGAAGTCGCTGAAACCTGGCCGGCACGCCATGCCTCCACCGGGGTAATTTATGAGCCTGTTGCGCGAGGCTGAGGACTGATGAACCCCGCCAGCTGGTGGAGCAGGTCCCGTGATTGATTCACTCGCCGCTCTCCTGCTCGGCCATTTCACCCTGATCAGCCCGCGCCGCTGCGTGTGCAGTGCTCATCCATCACCCAGTAAACACCATCAGCGCTGCACACCACGGGCACCGTCCTTTGTACTCTGCTTTCTTCTTCCTGGGATCCTCAAAGCTGGCTGTGGCTTATCTCCACCCCCTCCTGCCGAGCCAGCTCACCAGACATACCTGGGAGAGACCAGTTGTCTAGAGACGCAGGTGCAACCAAGAGGCCACAGTGAAGGGCAGCAAGGATTCAGGATCCAGTCTCAGGTGCCTTTCTAACTAGGACACGGATGGCAAAGGGGTCGTGCATCTGTGACTCCAACAAACAAACATTTTTCAGCTTCCTCCTCTGGAGCAGCCCTTTAGAAAATGCACCATGAATGCCCAAAATGCAGTGGCATATCTTTTTGTTTCCCCTGGAACAGGCTTTATATGTCACTTCTAAACAGCTACAAAATATGCTGTCAAGAAGCCAGCGGAGGCTTTGTGGGGAGAGAACCATGCATATTGTCAGATAATTGTACAGAAAACTTGTAAAAAGAGTGAAAAGGGAGAGCGCAAAAAAAAAAAGAAAGCATGATGTTTCATCCATAAATAATAGTCATATTGGTGTTTCATGTTCCAACTCAAAGGCAGAAGTTAATCTTATCTCATGTGATACTTCACAAACAAAATGATATCTGAACCAGATAGAAATTGGATGGGAGGCTCACCCATCCATCTTTCTGTGCACAGACCAGATCCTTCACCCCACCTCCACTGAGATGAAAGGTCGCCCTCTGAGTTCTCCTCCCCAGGAATCTCCCCCAGTCCGAGGGAGCTGCCTTGCTGAGCACTCATGTGGCAGCACAAGGGCCTGGTCCCTTTGCTCCAATCAGGGCAGCTCTGAAGGGTCACCTCAGCTTCTAGAACATCCCAAGGGGGCAGCTGAGGCCAGAGCCATTACTCTGGCACCCAGGCCTGTTTCCCTCAGTCCCAGATAAACCACCTGCTCTCGAAGCTCCGCCTTTCAGGGAACCCAACTTCTGACACTCAGGAGGTGTAGTGTACGCAGTTGATTCCAACAGTAAATGCATCAGGGCTAGTTACAGTAACAGATGATGTAATTGGTTGTGTTTTAATCCAGCAAAGAAAAAAAAAAAAAGAACTGTTTAGAGTGAAACAAAAATGGTTTAGAGAACAATGACTTTCCAAATGTGATTTCGAACCACTGCAGGCAGTGATTGGCAAAGAGCCGATAAGCTCAAAGCTCACAGGGCTTGCCATTTGAGATGGTCTTGAAGGAAGATCCCTCTGGCCCTCCTTCTCTTCAGGTGGAGCAGGTCCTGCAAACGAGTCTGGTAACTACCTGTGACTCACATGCCGGCAGACAGAAAGACAGAAGAGAAAGAAGAAAAGAGAGGAAAGAAAGGCAACTTCAGGGAGGACAACAGAAGAAAGAAGTTACAGGAGGTGTCAGGAGATGAAGTCTGCTGGGGAGAAAGGATGAAAGATCCATCTGAAGTGACAGGGTCACCACAGAAACCCCGCCACCCTCTCCTCCTTGGACAGGAAGCCAGGTCACCCCTGCAACTTGGAGGTAATTTGCTTTGGAAGCCCACAGCCACCAAGAATCACACATTAGGGACTTCCCCGGTGGTCCAGTGGCTAAGACTGTGCTCCCAATGCAGGGCATCTGGGTTCCATCCTGCTCCCAGGTCAGGGAACTAGATCCCACGTGCTGCAACTAAGAGTTCACAAGCCACAACTAAGACCCAGCACAGCCAAATAAATAAATCCTTTGACTGCTTCAATTATTTGAGATAAAAAAGAATCACACATGAGCCGCTCTTGGAACAGGCTATATAACGCTGAGTGTTTTGCAGGCATTGGGTTCTGCCCATAGATGTACGGTAAGCAGCAATTCACAATGGATGGCTGACACTTACTGGTTCTCCTAAGAGCTGCTAAGCCCTCGTGAGCGCTGCTCCCCCCACCCACATGGGTGTGCAGCGCCCGCCTCCTTGGACCTTGGCATTGGCCCCACCTAGCAGCTGATCTTTGATGGCTCTTTTCAAATATTGGATTCCCTATCTTTTCAAGCAGATGCCATATCGATTCAATTCTTCTGATCAGCCAAGGTACAAGAAATAGAAGAAAGTGCAAGAAAGCACGTTTAGCACAGAAACCTTCTCCAGAGAGGGTGGTGCCTTTGACAACAGTCAAAGGAGTAAGAATGGAGGGAGGAGGATGTCAGCTCTGTAAAAAGAATACACGGGGGTGGGGGATAAATCAGGAGCTTGGGATGTACACACACACACAACTACATATAAGATAGATAACCAACAAGGACAGGACAGGGAATGCCACTCAAATGTTCTGTGATAACCTGCATGAGAAAAGAATCTAAAAAAGAACAGATGTGTGTATATACGTAACTGAATCACTGCTCTACACCTGAAACCAACACAGCATTGTAAATCAACCATACTCAAGTGAAATCAGAATTGGAAAGAAGAATACGAGGAAGCAGAGACTGCTGGAGGTGGCCCAAGTCGCCAGGATTCGGGTCAACATGTGTGAATTTAAGACCACGGGAGTAATTTCTGTGTCCCCTTAGAAAGAAAACCTCAGTGGCCGAGGGTCTGCTCTTCCCATACAGGTGTGACCCTCCTCCTCCTTTCCTTCTGCATCATGGCTTCTCAGGAGCCAGCACTCTGGACAAATCAGAAAACCAGCCGGGCTGACTTGGCCCTTGCACAGGATTTCCTATTCCTTGGTGTGTCCCCTCCCAGCCAGGCTCTTCATTGTCCTGGAGGCAAGACTCTCTCACATTGAGATCACTTTCTCTTGGTTTTTACGTGGAACTGGACAGACTTATGCTACAGTCAGGCTTCCCAGGTGGCGCTAGTGGTAAAGAATCTGCCTGCCAATGCTGGAGATGTAAGAGGAACAGGTTCGATCCCTGGGTCAGAAAGATTCCCTGAAGGAGGAAATGGCAACCCACTCCAGTATTCTTGCCTGCAGAATCCCATGGACAGAGAAGCCTGATGGGCTACAGTCCATAGGGTCACAAAGAGTCGGACACGACTGAAGTAACTTAGCATGCACACATCATAGTCATGCTGGCTTAAGTCCCACTGCTCATCTTCCAGGTTTATAGATTTGCAGACAATCTATAAAATTTGCGGGCAATGTGTCATTTAGAAATGAATTCTGTTCTATTTCCTGAGTGCACTCTCTTTCTCAGTTTAATTCCAAAACACACCAGCAGTCTGGGGATGGTGGAGAAACTGGGATCTAAGACAAGAATAGTGAAAATTGTGACATGTTTCCCTTCCTCCCCTCCTGAGCCTGTGAGGCTCTGGGCCCCGCTCCGTCCTGCCAGAAGATGCCCAGCGACAAGTTCAAAATTGTTAACCAACTTCAGAGATAAAAACGCAAAGTTCACCAAGGTCTCTATTTGGAGTCATACATTGTTCTGCTTCATCATACGCTGCCCAGGTGCCTCAGTTTCTCCAAAGGTCGAGGGGAGGTAATATGAGAAAAAGGGCTTTTAAATCATACAGGAAGAGTCTTTAAGCCCTTAGGAGAAATCATGCTTGTGTTAAAAATGCAGCGCGCTGCTACTGATATAATTACTTCTAAGATTAACATATTTTTAATATATCACATTAAAAAAACAAATTCTCTGTCCCACCGTAATCTTTTGTTGGAATTTCTTAAAACTTTCATTTTTACATAATCATCGTAACTGCCTCCTCTACGGGAGAAGAAAGTTCGGCCCTGAAAGGAGGGGTGGAAGGACACAACCTCAGTAAGGGGTGCAGCCTGGCCACGATGAATCATCCCAGGAGGAGGGAGAATTTGAGAGCAAGAGCAGGAAGGCATACAGGCATGTGGACTTGGGGGTAACTGGAAATAGCAGAGCCACCCGACCCAGCCATGCATGGAGGGGACAGGCGGTGGGCAGGGGGGCATACACAGCAGGGAGAAGGAGAAAAGTCTCAGCAGCTGCTGGCTCCTGCATATGAACCTGCCGGGGTGGTCCCTCCAAGCGGGGGGACTGAGCCCTGGGTGTGTAGGGTAAGTCCCTGCAGGATGGAGGCCACAAGCAAGCATCGCTCACTGCTGAGATCACCTGTCCTAGAAGCATTTGTTGTTGCTGTTGAGTCGCTCAGTCATGTCCGATTTCCACTCCATGGACTGCAGCACCCTACATTCCCCTGTCCTTTACTATCTCCCAGAGTTTGCTCAAACTCATGCCCATTGAGTCAATGATGCCATCGAACCATCTCATCCTCTGTTGCCCCCTTCTCCTCCTGCCTTCAATCTTTCCCAGCATCAGGGTCTTTTCCAATGACTCAGCTCTTCACATCAGGTGGCCAAACTATTGGAGCTTCAGTATCAGTATCAGTACTTCTAATGAACATTCAAGATTGATTTCCTTTAGGATTGACTGGTTCAACCTCCTTGTAGTCCAAGGGACTCTCAAGAGTCTCCTCTAGCAGCACAGCTCAAGAGCATCAATCCTTTGGTGCTCAACCTTCTTTATGGTTTCTCACATCCATACATGACTACTGGGAAAGCCATAGCTTTGACTGTGATGGGCTTGGGAAACCCCATTGGGACTTGCGGCTTCCTTGAGATGAGCAGCAGCCCAGCCCAAGGGTCACAGTGGGCTCTCCTTGGCTGGTCCCCGATCTGTTTGTCCATCCGGCTGGGTCCTGAGTCACACTTTCCATGCCTGATCCTACAGATGGGTCCGCCAAATGGAGCAGCTAATCCAATAAATCCGCTTCATCATCAGTGTTCTTCCCTCAGATCCTGGCATCACCGGGAAGGCTCTCTCTTTCGGGGCGGGGGAGGCGGGAAGGGCTGCATCCTTCAGTTTCCGGGACCCCTGACCTAGTGGATACAGGTCACCGCACCAGTGCTCTGTCTGCCGGCTGAAGGTTCAATCAGCAGCTGGCTCACACTGCTGCCGGGTCTCTCAACACCAAGTCCTGGCAGGAAACCATTACTGGAGTAGAGAAAGGTTACCGCATTTCTCATCACCCTTTGGACATACTTTGTTAGGAAACAGCATTTGCTGAGGAGCCTGGTTACAAAGAAGTGTGAGCAGCGTGGAGTGTGCTGGGCTTTCTCTGGAGCAGTGCTGGTGTTCTGGTCTCTAAGTCCCATCCAAGTCTTTGAGACCCCATGGACCATAGCCTGCCAGGCTCCTCTGTCCACAGGATTCTCCAGACAAGAATACTGGAGTGGGTTGCCATTCCCTACTCCAGAAGATCTTCCCGACCCATGGATTGAACCCACGTTTCCTGCAATGCAGGTGGATTCTTTACCACTGAGCCACTGGAAAAGCCCATATTTTCTCTGGAGACACCCCTTGCATCTCCAAGCAGGGGAGCCAGGCGGCTCAGTGACTGAGGAGCTGGTTACACAGAGTCTTCCACAGCCAAGCTGCCGACAGGTGTTGTGAGATGACGAGAGAAGAACAAAAAGGTAAAGAGAAGTCAAGCCTTTCAGGAAAACATTACACTTGGCTCTGGAAGAATCCTAGGGTGAGAAGAAGTCTGGTACCACAGGAGCTTGCAGAGGATGATGGGCATCTTCCAGCCCAAACACCTGAGCTGACGTCCCTTCCAGAAAATTCAAGCATGATGCTCAAGTCTAGAGCCACAGGGAAGCAGGGGGATGGACCAGGGGAAGGGATTCTGGGGCAGTAGAAACTCTTTTCTGAGAAAACTTAAGTATGTGCTGGTGGCTCTGCTGCAGGGAGCTGAAGGAGGCTGAAGCTGGGGCTAAGGAGCCCTAATTGCTGGGCGGATGACTCCGCCGCCCGCGGCCGTCGTCCTGCAGGAAGCTGCTGTCCATCCCTTCCAGGGGCAGGGCTGCTATCAACACGCGGTTTACAGCCCCTGGGCAGCACACTAATTAAAAAGGCTTTGTGAGAGCCGTCCTCATTAGCCGCTGCTTCCTTAATCACTGCCTCTTCAGCCACCAGGACGATCTATAAATCTCCTCAAATATGAAATAATGAAGTGGAATGGTTCAATTTATTACAACATAATAAGTCAGGACAATGCAGGGGTGGACAGAGCGGCCCTAGAGCGCATCCCCTGCCCGGAGCCGTCCGTCCCTCCTCGTTACCAGAGGCTCTGGACACACCGCGGTGGTGGGGGCAGCCCGACCCGGTCACCGAGTCACCTGGGGGCCCCCATGCCCTTTGCACGTCTCCCCTGGACTGGACCAGGCCAGGGGAGAGGATGGCCGGAGAGGGCTGAATGCCCCACAGAGATGGAAAGGGCCTCAGGTCCAGGCTGTCATCCTGTCGGTGGGGACAGGTCTGGGACACAGCCCCCACATGCCCTGACAGCCTGCAATTCAGCACAGAGAAGCCACTCATCCCAAGGCACACAGTGAGCCCCTCTCAGGGAAGCCATAGCCCCATCTGCCCATTGATATTAACAGTCAGATCAGTTGAGATTCACATGCTTCATCCTAACCCTTTGGAGAGCTAGGTAAAGACAGAACTCCCTCTGAAATGAACACCCAACACCATAATAGAAGAAATCAAAGGCAAAACGTTCTCTGACATAAATTGCACCTATGTTTTCTTAGGTCAGTCTCCCAAAGCAATAGAAATAAAAGTGAAAATAAACAAATGGGACCTAACCAAACTTTTGCACAGCAGAAAAAGCCATAAAGTAACACCAAGAAGACAACCTATGGAATGGAAGAAAGTATTTGCAAATGATGTGACTGACAAAGGCTTAATTTCCCAAATATTCAGACAGCTCATAAAACTCAATAACAAGCAAACAACCCAATAGAAAAATGGGGAGACCTAAATAGACATTTCCCCAAAAAAGACATACAGATGGCCAACAAACACATGAGAAGATACTCAACATCACTAATTATTACAGAAATGCTAACTAAGACTACAGTGAGGAACTTCACCCACCAGTGAGAATATGCCTGTGTGCTTAGTCGCTCAGTCGTGTCCCACTCTTTGCCACCCCATGGACTGTAGCCTTCCAGGCGCCTCGGTCCATGGGATTCTCCAGGGAAGAGTACTGGAGTCGACTGCCACGCCCTCCTCCAGCGGATCAAATGGCCATCATTAAAAAGTCTACAAATAACAAGCGATGGAAAGAGTGTGGAGAAAAGGAACCCTCCTACACTGCCGGTGGGAATGCTAACTGACACAGACACAGTGGAGACAGTATTAAAGTTCCTTAAAAAGTAAAAATAGAAGCACCATACCATCAGCCATCCCACTCCTGGGCATATATCCAGACAAAACTGTAATTTAAAGAGTCACATGCACCTCTATATTCATAGCAGTACTACTCCCAATAGCTAAGACACAGAAGCAACTTAAATATCCATTAACAGATGAGTCGATAAAGAGAATGTGGTACACACATACAATGGAATATTACTCAGCCATAAAAAGGAATGAAACAATGCCATTTGCAACATGAATGGACCTAGAGATGACCATACTAAAGAAAGTAAGTCAGAAAGAGAAAGACAAATAACACATGGACTGGGAGTTTGGTATTAACAGATGCAAACTATCAAATATAGGATGGATAAACAACAAGATCCTATTGTAGAGCACAGGGAACTATACTCAGGGTCCTGTGATGAAACATAATGGAAAAGAATATGAAAAAGAATGCATATATTGTATAACTGAGCCACTGTGCTGTACACCATAAATTAACACATTATAAGTCAACTATTACCCCAATAACATTTTTTAAAAAGAAAAATGGAAAAGACAGAGTTCCCAGGTTTCTTCCCAAGGGAACTTGATTGATTCATTCAGGGGTGTGGGGCCCAAGAATCAGTATCTTTATTAAGTTCCCCCAAAGATTCTTACCATCCGACACATCTGAAAAATGCTGAGCGGCCTGGCCGTCATGTCCCTCCTCCTAAGTAGTGATCTTGGCTCTTTCCTCACCCCCACACCCTTGGCACACGCCGTTCCTGTGACTGACACCCTTCCACCCGGGAAGTCAGAAGTCTTTGCTGAAATGGCTGCGGACAGATGAGCTACACGACCAGTTTCCTGCAGGCTGAGTGTAACCTCCTCCCTTCTTCTCCCCCTGATCCTTAGCAGCCCGTCCCCAGCGCTCTGCCTGAGGTGCCCCACTGGCCGGGGAAGGTGTTTTTCCCCAGGCTACCCGTCCCCCTCACCCCAGGCCTGGGCTGCCCTGTGACCACTGACACGGGGCACATCTGCCTCCCTCTTGAGGTCCAGGAGGTGCTCTGGCCGAGAGTGGCTCCCAGGAGGCCTAGGGAGACGGACGTCCACATGCTCGTTATCTCCAGAAGCTCACCCACAACATCCAGGAAGGAAGCCATGGTTTTATCCAGAAATTACCCAAAGTCAGACAGAAGGCATGGTCAGCATGAATTGAGGAAGACGCGGCCAAGTCACTGTTTTCCAGATGCAGACCTCTGCTGTCTAAGCTGCTGAGCTGCCCAGACGGTCCAAGAGCAACAGACGCCGTGTCCACCCCCTGGCTCCCCGACATCCTCTGCAGGGAGGGGGCAGCTCTGCCTCTCCACGGTCTCGGGGGTCTGCCTGGCCTTTCCAGCCCACGGTCAGCCCCTCCTCCGAGGACAGAGAGGCTCCTGGCAGAAGGCACAGTCCCCCTGCCTGGCGTGGGGAGCAAGCGGGGCAGGATGGCAGGGTCACCTCGTGGGACTGGGCAGCATGGCCCACAGCAAGCCTCTCCCCGGTGAGGTATTCCTGCCCCGAGGCACCTCACCGGGCTGGCGAGTGGCTCCGACCTTTTGGGATCCAAATGCCAGCCCAGCCTGGGAAATGCCAGGACCTCACTCCATAGCAAAGCACATTGCCGCTGCACGCCGGGCTGTTTGTCAGCTCACCTCACACGCCTCGCCTTTCTCTCCTTCCCTCTTACTCTAGAGCACTTGTCACCTGGAACCAAATCACACAGATGTCTTTATCGTGCTTTTTTTGTTTGTTTGTTTTTAAAAATAATTTTTAATTAAAGGATGATTGCTTTACAGTATTACGTTGGTTTCTGCCAAACATCGACATGAATCAGCCATAGGTATACATATGTCCCCTCGTATCATGCTTATTTTTATTCCATCTATTTTGGCCAGCGGGTAAGTCCCAAGGGGGCAGGGGTCACTGAGTGCTTTATTCTCTGACATGCCCCGACCAACTCCAACAGAAGCTGCCCACAGTAGGCTCTCTGTAAATGTTTGATGAATGATGGCAAGCATAGGAGAGCCTAAGACAGAAGCATGGTCCACCCACCTCCTATCCTGCCCCGCTGAAGGGAGATGCTGCCTGTGCTGGGCATGAGGACTCTGGACTGCCTCCATAATCTACAAACAAACTAAGACATCACAGAGTGTCCCGCTGGCTGACCCCCAGGCTGGCATCCATCCACTCCCCGCAGAAAATGTCCTGTCACTCCCATTCCATGTTGGCTCGGGAGTCAAGCAATCAGATCCCCCGGTGAAATATTGGTTGTTCTTGCTTAACCAGGTGACAAATAACATGCTTAATAAATTATAAATGATAAAATATTGCAGAAAAACCCAATATCAATTTTAATACTTTAAAATGATTTATTAATCTGCTCATGCTGTGTGCAGTGTCTGTTATTTCTCTCGTTCCCACAATACCCTATGAATGAGGAGGGAGAAACTGACAAGGTGAATACAGGAAGGAAAGAGGACAGCTGGAGGGATGTGATGGGTGGGCTCCCAATAAGCTGAATAAAAGAAGAGACACCGCTCTGCATCACGGATACAGCTCCAGAAATTTTCTAAATATTCATGAGCCTGTATTGCTGGCTCCCCTTTCCAGGAGATGCCAAGAGAACGGATTCTGTGACGGCATTCCTAACCCCAGTCCTTCTGAGAAAACCATTGACCCCACCAATCCTCCTTGCATAAAAGCACAGAGCAGTCAGCTCATGTTGCTAGATGGAGGGCTGGAGGGACGGAGAGAGAACCAGAGGGATGGGTAGTTAGATGGATGAACTGAGGAAGGGAGAGATGCAGGGATGGATAATGGGAGGGAAGGAGGAATGGGTGGACAAGGGGATGTAGGGAAGTAGAGAGACAGAGGGATAGACAGGTGGAGAGAGAACCAGAGGGATGGGTACTTGGATGGAAGGATGGAGAGAGGAGTGGTGGGATGGAGCGATGGTTGGATGGATTCATTTGCTGGTTGTCAGGGCTCTTTCCCCGGCTTGGACACTCCTTTCTCCTCTGGATGCCTGCTCTCCAGCACAGGGACCAGGGTCATCCTCAGAAGGTCACAATGCCCAGGACAACCCAGCCTGGATAGACTGAGATTTGAGGAAAATATCTGCACTTAAAAAGACACCTCACTCTTGGCAGCTTTCATTGAAAGACAGGAATTTCAAAATTAAAATTTTAAGATGTGTATTAAAAGCGAGTGGGTAGCCCTCTTGCTCCCCCAACTCACCCAACCCAGTGTGCCATTTCTAGCTGTTTCTCTGCCCAGAGATGCAGGTGACAGAGACTGAGATCCTGTGGGTGTTGAAGCATGTGTCCGTTGATTCAGAGGCTGCAGGCGTGTCTGCAGAACTCAGGAGATGTGGAGACACGGGCCCTGGAGTGGCCAGCCTGGTTCACAGTCCCTGTGCCTCTGCTCCCCACCAGGACGAGCCACGTGGCTCAGACCAAGGACAGGATGCCTGTACCTCGGTTTCCTCTGCTGTGAGATGGGACGGAAGGCAGACCCCCCCTCTGCCCCCACCCCAGGGAGTTGGAGGTCAGGTGATGCAACAGGTGAGGGTGCCCAGCAAACAACCAGCATTTGTGGCCAGCTAGCTAACAAACATATCATTTAGCTCAGAGCAGGCATTTGAATCCTGCTCAGCCACTGACCAGCTCTGCCTGGAGGCCTGAGTGAGGGCATCCCTCTGGCTCACGTCTAGGGTGGGTAATGGGGAGATGGGGAGGACATACCCAAGAGCAGCTGAGATACCATGTCACGAGACGCACAAAAATTCAGGCCCCATGTTGTCAGAGCTCAGAAACAGCACCAACGCTAGTTACTGCCCCGTGAATCATCGTAACTAGTTGTCATCGACATGTGGGGTTTAAAGAGCAGATTGCCTCTTCCTATCTAACGGAACCTCCCAGCGGCCTGCACCTCACAGCCTTTATGTGGGTCTGTGGGCCAGGCCACCACATAGAACAGAATACATAAGGGAGACATGCTTCCTGGAGGCAGCCAAGGTTCAGGGAGGCTGGGCCTGTGCTTCTCTTAAGGAGTTATAAAGTCCAAATCATCCAGGGTGCCTTCATTTCCTCCAAAACACAGCAAACTAGAAGCAGCATTTGGGTGGAACCGCTCTGGGGAAAGCAGCAGACAAATTGGAGAAGTAAGAGGCAGAGACAGCGAAGGAGACGTGACAGAGACCAGGATCCCACCACACAGAAGTGGCTGTACTCTGGGAGCTGCCCCTCGAACTCGAGGGACTGCATCCTGAATTCAGGTGTGAACAGTGTCATCCCATGCACAAGGCAAGCTGCCAGTTCAGAAACCAATCAGCTGGTAAACAGCAATGCTCTGTAACTCCGGCTATTAACCATAGCTTAAAGAGAAATCAAATCTCATTTACTGGGGATTGCAGGGGTCTTCCTAGAATATTTCAGGGTTTCATACTCATCTAAGGAAACAGGCTGGAAGTCTCCTGTGCTGGCTTCTTTGGAGGCAATGCCATTTCCAAGTTTATTCGTGCTCAGTCGTGTCCAACTGACTCTTTGTGACCCCATGGAGTGTAGACCGCCAGGTTCCTCTGTCCATGGAATTTCACAGGCAATAATACTGGAGTGGGTTGCCATTTCCTTCTCCATACAGGCTTATTAAACAGCCATTTAAAGGGACACAGCAGGCTCAAGAACGTCACTGCCCCCCACCCTGCCCCAGACAGACAGTGGCAGGCCTGGCAAGTATTTCCGAAGTCCCAGACAACCACAGGGACGGCATGAACTTTGCCTGCGATCCGCATATGACACAAGGCCATCTTTGCTTTGGTCCAGAGAAAAGGAAGTTAGATCATAGTTAGAGGGAGGAAGTTAGATCATAGCTGGGAGGTGGGGTCTGTGCAGAATCTCAGTGATGAGGTCAGGTTCACACAGAACAAAATCAAGAGGTCCCCCAATCACCAGAGCATTTAGGGCCTTTTTCTACCCACCCCCCACCCCCTAACCACATATCAATTGTTCAGACTGTGGCCACAACCCCATGGACTCTCGGAGGCCTCCTCTGCAGAGATATGGGAGCACCAGCCTAAGCGTAGGAAAGCTGAGTCTTTCACAAGCTGTCAGTCATTTCTCTGTGCTACATTTTTAAGCATCAACATTCAAAAGAGTCAGATGACATCAGTTTATTTGATTATCAATATATGTGTTCAGGAGCTGAGAGCCGTAACCGCCTGACACCAAGGTGACATGACAACTCAACCGGTGCCGGGTGAGGACAGAATGGGCTCTCCACCCTCCAGCTCTGACAGTCCCACAGCCACAGGCTACCTGGCTTCCTTCCCTTGGGAGTGGAGTTCTCTGACTCAAATGGCTTTCTCAGAAGTCCCCCACAGGGGCAGGCAGACTTTGGCCGAAATATCCTCGGCAGACACTGGGCTGCAGGCCCGTATCCTTGTCCTGTAATTTTCCCAATTGGAAACCAAGCTTGCATTGTTAGAATGTCGCTGTTTGAATCCTTCCAAAATTAGAGAACATGTCTCCACATTCCCAAGTCACAGAAAGAGTGCAGCAGTGAGGGGCTTGAAGAAGGCAACGGTCATCCTCCAGGCCTGGGAGACCCAAGACGCCCAGCAAGAAAGCCCCCCGAGTTCCCTGCCATTGTCATTCACTCCCTGTTCGCCTCCTTTCCCATCACTGCTGATTACAGATAGGTCCCTGTCTGCATAATGTCTTCCCACTTTATAATCAGACAACTGCCACTTACTCTGATAACCTGTGACACTGAGTGTGATTCTGCCTGCGGAATACTTGGTCTGCGCGGGTCTCCTTTGGGGGGCAGGCACATCACCATCCACTTTGGGGCAGAACGTGGCCCAGAGCAGCATACTAAGAAGGTGCCGCCCAGCTCCCCCCAAGGTGAGAAGCCCACTCAACCCCCTGTCCCCCAGGCTGTCCTGGAGAACGCTACACATGGGACCCCAAACCCCCATACTTCCCACCTAGTCGTCTACTCCATGGGATCTGTGTTCAGAACAGGAATTATTCTTTCTGAACTTTATCATCTGTATGGTCATCTGTGATTTAGAAGTTCCCCCTCCTACAGAGTCACATGTAAATGGATTCATACAGAAGCTCTGGAAGCGTCTTGGTCTACAGACAGGGAGACAGACCAAAGGACCCATCCCAGTCACAAGAGGGAAGCTGGCGCTGCAGCGGCGAACGTGCTGCCCGTACCACGTGTGGGTCAGAGTGAAGAGACCACGTGGAGCTGGGGAAGCGGGGCTCGCAGGACTCACAGACTCGGGTTCCAGCCCAGATCCCACCATCTTGAACCACCGTGAACGTGGAACCTAAATTTGTCAGGGCCAGGGCAACGTGCTCAACCTGACCACAATCTGGAGCCACACAGAGTTTCGGCTCAGCCCCGAGGCCTGATGCCACTGGCTGAAGCAGTGGGAGTGTCAGTGGCCTCCCAAGCGATATTGAAGTCAGTCCTCTGAGGCATGGATTCCCCACTGTGAAGGAATGACAACGTGTACTACCATAAAATGATCGTCCTACAGGGAACACACACGTGGACAAGCTGCCTGAGCAAATGCCGGGGGCAGGGGAGGATATACACATACAATGATCTGCATCACAAAAGAAAAGGGAAGCATTTCAAAACCAAGCAAGATTGCTCTCCAGAATGGTTTTCTGTCTTAATAACTTACCCACAGTGATCAAACAGGGCTTTCAGTTCTGACCCAACATCAACCAATAGGGTAACTTTATATAGAAAAATTTCCCCCCATCTAAGTTCCTAGCAGGAAGAAGATAAGCCTGCAGACACTGCCCTGTGAGCCAGGCTCTGATGCTTTCTCATCCATACTGTCTGCTGAGCCGCGCCGGGCATTCGGAGGTGACCATGGAGGGAAAGATGAGGCAGGCCTCTGCCTTGCTGGAGCCTGCAGCCTGGTCACGGGAACACCACTGCTCCCAGGGTCAGTGCTGTGAACAGGCAGAGGCCAAAAACCTGGAGGGGAACCAGAACGGGGAGATGCATGATACCCCCAAAGAGAGGTGCCTTTACAGTAGAGGGTGTTATTTGACCCGAATCCTGAAGGCAGAGAACAAGCATGCCAGAGACAGAGGACTGTGTGAAAAGCCTTGGTGTGTTCACTCTAGTAGCTGAGTAGAGGGTGGAGAGGATGGTCCAGGCAGAGGGTGAAGGACTCTGCCTCCCCTGCCAAAGCATCTGATTCCCATTCCCATTTCACAGCTAAGAAAACTGGAGCCCAGAGAACGGAAGTGACAAGTTCAAGGCCACACAGCAGTGGAGAGTTAGATCTGGACACAAGTTGGTAATCACATGAAATTTTTCAATTAAATGTAAAAAGAGAAAAAAGCTAACAGGGCTATTCTCTCTTCTGACTGCTCTATTGATTGAAATGAATGTCTGTGCTGGGACCACTGAACTATGAGAACGGATCTGGCTCAGATGGGAACAGACTGTCAGGAATCTCTGGGCTGAAGGAGAAAGTGGAGAAATTTTTCTGCACAGACCCACGTGTGGGGGTGTCGGTGTGTCTATCTGCAGCGACGTGGCCGCGTATGGATCTGTGCATGCCTATATATAGGAGACATATGCCACAATCTTCAATCAGCATCCATGAGCCAAAGGCACGGGCAGGATTCCTGACGGGGCCGCTCGTCCAGGCTCTGCAGGGCTCCCCACTGGGCGAGGGGCTATTCAGACCCTAAGTTCAGCTCTCAGAAGCCCCCGTCTGACACACGAGTCCAACGGAACCTACAACATGGTGCTTCAAGACCGTTCTCTGGGGAATTTGGAAAAACAAGTGGCATTAATATGTATGCCTCTAATTTCATCAAAATGTTAGTTTGTGAGAGCTATTCTGCATACAAGAAACCCTTTGCTTAAGGAAAAGGGGGGGGAGAGGATTAAAAAAAGAAAATAAGAGAGAACTCTCTGTCAGCTGCTATCTCTAACCCCCCCCCCAAATAAAATAAGCTATTGCCAATTCTGTGAGGCACATGTTAGAGTTTAAATCAGAATCAACCATCTTTAGAAGATTATGAAACGAAGTGTTTTTGTTCTCCATAAAATTCCCTGAATGGGTAAGTGTGAGAGGAAGCTAGGGATCAAAGGCCTTCCGTGAAGATGGACAAGTAGAAGTGAAAGGGCCGGGGGCTAGTCCCTGTTCCGATGAGCACTAAGCTTCCCCTGTGACCTTCGTGAACAGCCGCCCACTTGCGCCCCAGCTTCAGCTCCTCTGTCTCAGCGGGCCATCATCCTCTATCTACCCTGCAGTCCTCTTCTTAGCCCAGCTACTTCCTCCCCTTGCCACCAAAGTACAGCAAACCTGGATCAGGGCCCTGGTTTGGTCCATCCATCGGCTGGAGCAGTGGGGCCCTTCAGTGACACCGTTTCAGACCACGAGGAGGGAGGCCCAGGAGGCCTGGCCTTGTCTGTCTCCAGGCCCCTGACCCCTGCTTGGGCAGGAGACCCCTATCTTCCAGGTCAAACCTAAGGGAACGGAGACTTCACTGGTGGAGCTTTGGGAGCCGTGTCCCACGAGGGGACTCAGGCCTTCTCTCTGGCCAGCTGTGCAGCCTTGAACACATGTCCTCAACTCTCTGGGCTTCAGCCTTCTCGTCTGTAAAATGGTAACAATAACTGCTGGGATCGCACTTGTCAAAAGCACAGGCACCTTGACTTACCCTGCAATGGATGAAGGTAAAGATTTTCTGAAAATCTGGCAGCAGTTTTCGACTCGTTTGGTATCTAAGATGGGAGGCGGGCATTCTTCCCTCCTCAGGGGGTTGTGGGGAGGCCAAGATGACCACACGCACATAAAACTCTGAGCACAGCTCCCAGCACTGAGCAAACACCGCCACTCAGCATCCTTGCTCAGAGGCTGAGAAGCAATGATGGGAGCTGAGTGTTCTCACAGGAGTAAGAAACACTGCCCTGGTGCCCATGCTAGGAAACATGAGTCTGGAAGGGGAGACAGAGATACAGACAGGGAGGGGTGTGAGGAAGGACCTCTCCAGAATGTCAAGAGAAGGAAAATATCTCAAATGACCCTGGAGGAGGGGCCAGGCGACCCTCCACAGCGTCCTTCCACCAGCCCCACGTGCTCTTCCTGCTTCCCATGACTCATGCTGGTGCCAGAGGAGTGAGTTAAGACGTGGACCTCCTTACAGACAAGGAGGTGAAGGCGGGAGATGCCAAAGGCTCCAGAGGACACAGCCGGGTCCCTGGACGGTCCCTGGCATGGAGCCAGCACCCACTGTTTCATGAGGGAAAGAATGGACTCAAGAATGAATGAACACCCTAAAATAACAAATACAAAGCACTTGCCTAGGCAACAATTTTGAGAAAAACTCTGCTGATATGGAAGTCCATTAACCTTTTGAGCATAATTAACCTTTTATTTTAGTTCACATAAATGATTATTTGATACTCAGCACTAGGCACATGAAGACAGGTAAAGCATGCAGCATTTCTGAATGCACACAGAATATTCTAGTTCCCAGAAAGTTTTCATGCATCTCAGACTGGGGAGTGATTTATTCCATTTCTGTTTCCTGCTGTCCTTTTTGGTAAGTGTAAGGTTTTTTAATAGATAAAGTTTGATTTAAAAAGAGGGACCCCTAATAATTAAGTTCTAGAAAGTGTAATAAAGATCCTAAAAATTCTGTGAAAACAGATTAAATGATACATACAAAACGATTAATTGTCTGTCTCTCTAGTTTGCTTTTCCCAGTCAAGATTCCACCCTCCAGCTTCCTGCTGTCAATAGCACCTGCAAATTGATTTATCCCTTGATGAAGTTAAAGCTTTTCTGAAAATTTGGAAACAGTTTTCAAAACCTTGCTGTTGTTAAGCATCTGAGGAGCTGTTTTTCCCCCACTAGTTTTCATCTCAGAATCTTCACATCTGCAGGACCATCAAGCACCTCCACAGAACAAGAGAGCAGAGGAGGGGTGGGTGTCTACAGGCTGCGGTTTCCCATCCATCCCAGCAGTCTGTCCCCAACAGGCAGGGCAGGCAGAGTCACAAGCTGAGCCAGAAAAACAGCTTCTAGTGTCTCTGATTAGGGCTTCCTAAGAGAAGCATGGGGCCTCCTAGATGGTGTTACTGGTAAAGAACCCGCCTGCCAATGCAAGACACGTAAGAGATGCGAGTTGAATCCCTGGGTCGGGAAGATCCCCTGGAGAACAGCATGGCAACCCACTCCAGTATTCTTGTCTGGAGAATCCCATGGACAGAGGAGCCTGGTGGGCTACAGTCCATGGGGTCGCAAAGAGTCTAACACAACTGAAGCAACTTAGCACGCATGCAAGAGAAGCACTAACATTTTGTTCTGAGTATTGAAAATCCCCAAATTAGACACAGCTATATTCAAATATGAACACCCCTCCTCCTCGACACCTCCCCAAAACTCCAGATATAAAATACACAGAGAGGAACATTCTGGTCGATAGATGTTCTGGATATAGATACAAGTAGTTGTTTCTGCTCAGATAAGAGAGTGATGGCTTGGTGATCATCTCTGGTCTGTCTACTAAAACAAAAGTCTTTTTTAACTCAGGATGAGTGTGGTTAACAGCACACACATGGGCAAACTGGGCATTTGCAGCTGCATTTGCTTCTGACTTGGAAGCAGAGGTGTTGGAGGTGACAGCTGAGGAAGAGGCCTGGTGGGCTGAGACTTGGCTCAAGGGGCATGTCTCAGGTTCTTCACACCCACACACCCCTCCTCACCCACCTTCTCCCCCATGAATCAGTAAGTCCAGGTTTTCATGGGGTCCTCAGACACCACAGTGTCTGGTTTCAGACCATCATTATGTTCACCACTACCAGAAATAAGTCACCTCAGCAAACTCTAATGGTGGCAATTTTGTGACGCATAAAATTGATTTATGCTTACAATCAAGTTGTATTTCCCTTGATAATTTATGCTCAACAATTTAACATAATTATTTGTGCCACAATTTCAACATTTCTGCCGTCCTGACTGTCAACTCTGGAGTACAAACACACACACACAGACACATACACAATATACAAAACAAAAAACACAGTATCCTTCAGAGGCAGGATTTTTAAAAAATCAATGTCATAGCAGCCTCTTTTGTATTTTGTTGTGACAAGACTGAATTTAAACAGCCTAGGAAGTCAAAACAACAGGAGAAATATCAATACATATTAACTTAATCAGGCAGCTCTGCTCCACCACTCCGTCTATATTCGAATTACGCTTCCACGGTGAGTCCCATGGAGCTATTGGCATCTTGTAACTTCTGCACAAATATTTGCAGTCTTCAACTGTCATGGTCACCCAGGATGAAAGGTGGCTACAGGCATCCGACATCCTCTTTGCATCTGTATGAGATTCTGTCACAGCCACTTTAGGAGAATCACTCCCCAGTGAGGCTTAGCCTCACGTGTTTGAATTCACAATCTTAAAAGGCCTTTCATCCAGGACAGGCTTTTCCTCACGTCCCCCAATGGCCTCCCAGCAGAAACTTCATTGTCTACTGTTCTGCATAAACTTCTTTGAAAACTCAATAAAAGACACGTTAACCCAAATGAACGCCTCCTGCACGGCCCCATCAAACGCCGGGTGTGCACACAGGACTCTGAAGTCAGTGTCTGATTAAGGCACCGGGAGTCAGATCGGAGACACAGTCAGAGCAGGTAGAGACCGAATACACTTGACCTTTTAAATGAACACTCGCTGCTTTCCGTTCACGCCGGTACATTCCATTCTTTCTCCCCAAAAAGGTAATTGGAAGAGATACACCAATGGTCTCATTAAGCACATCGTGTTCACTTCATCATTACAGGAAGATGTTCCTGCTGGCGCATGACCAGCTGGGCTGCTACCAGAGAGGAGTGAGTGGCCAGCCCTTCCCACCCTCTCACCACTGCCCCTTGAGACCCACCTGCAACAGCCCCAAGGAGCCTCCTCCAGTTGGGCAAACAAGCAGAGCTCGGGGTCCCCCTTGCGCACACTTGGACAAAGACTTACAACCAGGCTGCATCATCATCTGCAGGGCCAAGGGCAAAGTGAAAATGATGGTGATAACAGCACAGACACAGGCCTGGGAGCCAGCCTGCTGCTTCACCCCCCGGAAACACCTAGAGGTGACAGGACTCTGCACATAACCGGCGAGGCCCAACGGGTGACCGACTGTCTGTAGGGAGTCCTCAGTGAGCAGCCCACCCTGCAAAGCTTCCCCCATTGACCCAGCAGACAGTCCAGTTTACTGTTTCCTTCTTCTGCATTAAACAAAGTCCAAGGCAAGACCACCTTTGAGAAGGAGATAAATGCACTTAAGTCCCTACCTGCCCAGGCTCCCTAAAACTCTGTATTTTCAGAAGAAGACAATTTGAGCATCACCCTGATACTCAGATTTTTGGGAAGACACATGAATCGATACCCCCCTCTCTCTCCATGTCTTCTCACTGCAGTTACTTCCCAGGAAAAAATAAATGCACACACATTCATTTCTAAATCTATGAGAATATCCAAACTTAAGAAATTCTTCATATAAATACAAATATTAAACCCACCAGGACATGGCACAAAAAGACACAAAGAGAGGAAAATTTACTTACACTTCTAGAAACCCCAGGATCCACTTGAACCGATCCTGTAATAGTGGGTTTTGTATTATCTGCTAAAATCAGACATGAGAGACCTTTCTTTCCAATGATTTAAAGGTGCCACACCATGGGGTGGTGGAAACTGCCATCTTTGTGAGAAATCCAGCTTCAGCATGTCCAAAGACTATGTGTAACAGAAGCCCAGTCTGATGGATCTGATGACAATTAGAGTAGAAATATTACCTACAGATAACCTTCTGTTTATTGATTGTATTAACAAAACTTCACACAAACCAAAGTTCCAAAATATTTCTATGAAATTGTGATGGATGTTCAGATATATATATTTTTATATGTATATGTATGTATATATATTCCTTCAATAATTATTTGTTGAGTTCCCACTGACCTTGCATCATTCCATTTCATTCTAGAATATGGGTATATAGAATATAGAAAAATAAATTAGACAAATGTACACATTTCCAGTAGTCATATATGGATGTGAAATTTGGACCATAAAGAAGACTGAGCACTGAAGAGCTGATGCTTCCGAACTGTGGTGCTGTAAGACTCTTGAGAGTCCCTTGGACAGCAAGATTAAAGCAGTCAATTCTAAAGGAAATCAATCCTGAATAGTCACTGGAAAGACCGAAGCTGAAACTGCAATACTTAGGCCACCTGATGCAAAGAACTGACTCATTGGAAAGGATCCTGATGCTGGGAAAGATTGAGGGCAGGAGGAAAAGGAGGCAACAAAGGATGAGATGGCTGGATGGTATCACTGACTCAACGGACATGAGTCTGAGCAAACTTGGGGAAACACTGAAGGACAGGGAAGCCTGGGGTGCTTCAGTCCATGGGGTCGCAAAGAGTCAGACACGACTTAGTGACTGAACAACAACACATGACATGTGTACAGTCTAATAAAGGAATGAAGATGCAGATAAATAACTACAATATGGGATTTAAAGAAAAACAGAAATAAATGTCATAAGTGGACCATCGATTTAGATTTAATATTGCCAGAGTCCAGACAGAGGAGATAATACTTCCCTATGAGGAGATCTTCAGAGATTTCCCATGGAAGAACTATCATTTAGTTATTCCTGGATGTGTAGATAAGAATGTGGAGCAGGTGTGGAGGTAGGGCCTTCTAGCAAAGGGAAACAGTGTGACCTGGACCATCACCACCAGATCCCCCCAGGAACTAACTACCCAGGAAGTAGCCATCTGGTCTACCCCTTCCCTGCTCTGTTGTTTTTCAGAGAACTGATGCTCAAATCCCCTCCTTCCTCCCTCCAGCTCTCAGTAGTCTGGCTCCTGCTCCCACCTTCAACTGAACATGTTCTCAGAAAATGCCACTAGGAACTCTTAAATGTCGAGCATGATGGGCATTTTGCAATCCGAATCTCACTGGATCTCTCTGCTATGTGTGATGCAATTAATCGCTTCTTCCTTCCCAAGGCTTCCGTGGTCCCACATCATCTGGCTCCCCCAGTCCCTTGGACTGTTCCTCCTCTGGCCCCTTCGTGGGCCCGTCTTCCTCCATCTGCTCTGTGAAGGCTGCCATTCCCCAGGGTTCTGTCCTCCACCCACTGCTTTTCTCACTCCACATGCTCCCTGGGTAGCCGCAGCCATTCTCGCGATTGTAATTACCATCTATATGCCAGTGGCTCCTAAATCTATATTTCCAGGCTTGGCCTCATCCCCTGAGCCTCAGACTCATATATCAAAGCTCCACTGCTGATCCCACCGGCAACTAAAAGTCAACATGTTGGAAATGAAAATCATTAGTTTTTTCCCTAAGACGTCACCCCCTCTTATATTTTCTGCCTCAGTTGGAGTTGGCCAATTTTACTCACTATATAACTCTCAAATCTGTCCCCTCCTTCCTGTCCTCCTGCCAAGTCCTGGCTCAGCCTTCTCAGCCTTGGCCCCAAAGTTGTCCTGTGTCCTCAAGCTCACCTCTGAACATCTGCCAGAAAGAACTTAGCTTCATCTCACACACACACACACACACACACACACACACACACACATGTCTTGGAGCGTCTGCCAGCTACACATTTCCTGGGAATAAGATCCAATTTCCTTAATGTGAAATACAAGGCCCCTTCATGATCTTTCCATCATAGAAGAGAGAAGTTCTGAAACTGCCACCTGACAGCCAGTGAGGAACACGTGAAGGATTTCTGGGCAGTACCAATAGCCCAAAGGAATGGAAAGAGCACAACTTTATAGAGTATTCACTTGGCAGGATGCCTCGGCAGTAGCCAAAGGGGTCAGTATAGATGCAGAGAAGGCAGACGGCAGGAGGACCCAGGATTCCCATGGTGGAGTAACAAAGGGTGTGGGCTACCATCCAGAGCAGTACTGGAATGTAAGCGATGGTCCATGGGGTCCAGGCTTGATGGAGGGAGTGAAAGGGAAGAGGCAAACAGGCTGTCAGAGGAAAACAGTGGAAATAAATGATGGGCAGTTTCAATGAGACAAGAGGAATGAAGATCACAGTAAAGGGAGGCTGTACTCAGGTAGGGGTGTCTCCTTTTCCCAGGTAAGATGGAGACAGAGCTGTTCCAGGCAAACATATGATTCTAGCCACAGTCAGCTTCGGCGCATAGACATGTGACACGGAGGTGAAGGGCGCTGGAGACTGAGGAAGCCATGAGCCCTGAGCTCGATGACGTAGAAGATTTATCAGTATATCTATCCCATGGGGTTTTTGACTGTCTCTCTATGCATCTGTCCCTATGAGACAAAGAGCTAACAGAGGTCAAGACTGCATACATTCAAGTCACATCCCCAGCACCTAACACCATGCCTGAGACAGTGACAGCTTGGCAAAGTCATTCCTCTAGTGACAAAGTCCCAGAAGTGGGGGATGCTAGGGCGTATGCAAGGAGAAGCGGAATCCGGCTGGTTCAGAGGCATGAGAATAAAGAGTGAGAAGGACGCTGGGTTAATGCCCTAAAAATAAGGGCACCCTGGAATAGGAGGCTGCCGCGAGGTCGTGATTTATGAGAAATGAGCATTTGGTCTTCATCCCATTTCTTCCATAGAGCTCCTAAAATCCTTGGAATTAGTGTTTTCTTTTGTTAATGTGGAGGCTTTGGGAAAGCATCTAAGGAGGGGGCTGGTTGCCAGGGGGACCAAACCCAAACAGAGGGCTGGAACTTCCACCCCCTTCCTCACCCTCCACCCCCTACCCCACTCCACCCTGACCTCTCCACCCTGATTCCTGGAGAGGGGAGAGTGAATAGAGGTCAAATCACTTATGCCCATGTCTTGAATCTCCGTAAGCCCCGAAAGGATGGGTTTGGAGAGCTCCCAGGCTGGGGGAACAGAAGGCTTCCCTGTGCCCTGAGATGGGCTGGATTCCCCAGGGCCAGACATATCTCTTCATCTGGCTGCTGACTCCAACCCTTCAAATCCTCTCCAGTAAACCCCTGACCCAGTGAGTAAACAGGTTCTCTGAGTTCTCTGAGCTGCTCCAGCAGGTTCATGGAACCCAAGGAGGGGTTGTTGAGGACCTCTGATTTTAGCCACTCAGGCAGAAGACAGGTGGCACCTGGACCGGAGACTGGCATCTGATGTGAGGGTCATCTTGGGAGACTGGGCGCTTACCCTTGGGATTTGATGTGTCTCTGGGGAGATGGTATCAGAACAGAGGTGACTTGCAGGACACCCAGCGTGTGCTGTGGAGAAACCATCACCGCTATGCTGGAATTGGCTGCAGAATCATTAAATGCCAAGGAAAGCAGACTTTATTTTGTGTCAATTGGAAGTCACTGAAAGTTTGGGGCTTGGAAGAAAGGAAAGGTTATCAGGACAATTTCACAATGATGATTAATATTTATGACCCTAAAGGACTGCACAACGCTACCCTGAGCATCGCTGAAGAAGGACGATGTCGGGCTCACCAGAGCCGTCCTGTCCCAGTAAGTCTACTGATTCTCTGAAACTGGAATTCCATCTTCTCCATTCAGATGACATCACACGGCCAGTGGCTACTGAATATCTTCTACGTATGCAGCCCTACACTAGACACCTTCACAAATGCTATTCTACTTCAATTCAAAACTTCAATCTGATAAACCAGATCCTCAGATTTCTAAACGATATTAGACAATGAACATCATATTTACATATCATAGGATCTCTCAAAGATTCAAAGCCACATACAGGATTATGCAGAGTTTATTTTTGTTTGTTTTTTAATGAAATTGCTTCTATTCAAAGGCTTGGTGTATAAGTAGGAACAGAAATTCACCTTTTAAAATGCAGAAAATGAGACCCAGGAAGGTTTAGTAATAAATGACAGGCCACAGAGAAAGAAGATAAAGGAAGCCAGAGTTGGAAGTATCTGCAACTCTGCGTGGTCTTCGGTCGGTACTGTGATTTAGATGTAAACCTTACCAGCTCTGAAACATGATCTGTGTACAACAGACGAGTGGAAAATCGGCCATTCAGCGAAACACAGTGGACGGGGAGCAGGCTGCTGGGTGAGCCCCGTCATTTATTACCACACTGGTCCTGAATTTTCACACCTAATTAATCAAGCTTGCTCTGTAATCACTTTCCTACATGTGGCGTTTGTGGGTTTTACAGCTGCAGTTTTAATGAGCTGCTGTTCCTTTTGACATTTGGAAATCTAATCTGGAAAAATGACTCAGTGACTTGTGAAGACCCTTCATTTTATATGTTTAGCCATGTAACTGTCCAGGGTCCTCAGAGCAAACCAGGGGCAGCCATTCTCCCCATGTAGCCGCAGTTCCCGCCAGCCCACGGTAGGCCAGTCCCTACGGCGGCCCAGAACAGCTGTGGCCAGCAGCCCAGAGAGCTAATCAGAATTAATACTAGTGATTGCAAACACCTCAGCAATGAATGGGAATTTGCAACTTGACTTACGAGAAGCTGATATTTGAAAACCCAAAAGTTTGCATAAAACACTAGAAATTTTGGAGGCCATCCAATCTTAGGAAGCAGAAAGTTACCGGGGTGGATCAAGAAAAAATATTCACTACGAATAGGAAACAACTACTGAGTTCTAATGGAGAAGGAAACGGCAACCCACTCCAACATGCTTGCCTGGAAAATCCCCTGAACAGTGAAGCCTGGTGGGCTACAGTCCATGGGGTCGCAAAAGAGTCGGACACGACTTAGCAACTAAACAACAAACAACAATTGAGTTCTAGAAATATGTCAGCTACCGAGAGAGAGAAACAGCATGAGAAGCAACATTTCCAATTACAAGGAACATTAATTAATATTCTATAGCCTCTGTAATCCTCGTAATTACTTCTCTGAAATCGGGGTGTTTGCGGAGAAGAGAGATCCTAGAGGAAATACACATGTCAAAAGACATTATTCCTGCCTGCGTGGCACATGTGCATGAGGCCAAATTGGCCTTCTTCTTTCCATCATACCTTCCCCCACCCCGGTGTTCCAGGCTCAGAGCCTGACAGTCATGGCACCATCAAGGTGCCCGCTCCAGAGACGTGATTCTCAAGCAGGGGGAGGCAGCCTGCAGTCAGGACAGTTGCCCATGAGTCCTGCAGCCACTTCACACAGTATACGGAATGAGATTAATAAACAACTGATTTTCCTTCTGAATCTCACGGAATTCATAAAGTGCCCTTGTCATTGGCTCTCTGTGGCGTGAGCTGGTTTAGTATTTCCCAGACCACACCCTTTCCCCTCTGGCACCTTGAGCTGTTTGCCCATCCTGTTAATTAGTAACGATTAGCACAGGCTCCCCTTCTTGCTTGCTTCTGTGTGGTCTTCCTCAGTTCATCAACAAGTGAAAAATCCTCAGCTATGAAACCAAACAATCAATTTTGGTTGCTAGGAGGGAAGACATCCGTCTGGAAAAATTGAAGCTGAAGGGTCAGAATTTGCTAACACCATTTCAAGCTCAGAGCTCATAAGTATTCCACGGTGCAAGGGAACTTTGCAAATAGTCTGAAAACAAACTGGATCAAAGGACTGTCTCCGCAGCGGATGGTATTTCAAAATGGCACCACTGACATGCAAGGTTTGAAATAAAACATAGAGCATCCCATGTTGTGTCTGAAAAGCTACACAAACACACACATACACACACACACAGTAAATGCCTGGACTGCCTCTGAAGGGAACACAGGAAACGCGTAGCAGCTCCTGCCTCATGGAGGGGAACAAGATGCTGGGAGATGAGAGAGGAAGGAAGATGTGCTCTGCACGCTACATATCCTTTGGCCCATTTAAAATTGTGTCCCATGCTCATATATGACTGGCAAAACATAAAAGCCTCCTTTTAAAAGGCAGTTCTAACCCCAAACGCTAAGCCCCAGAGCAGTTTCTCACACCTATAGCTAAGCCCCTAGTTCTCGGTCCCGGGTCCAAGGCTGAGAAACTTGTTCCTTTGCAGAGAACGCCTACCACCCCTCCCGCATCTTTCACATGGCTCTCACTCTGGACCCTCCCCCCATTCCTAAGGCTCTCTGCTGGGGTCCTTCAGGGATCAACTGGTCAGTCCCTGGTTCTCAATGTCAGATGAAGAACTGGCTTAGGATAAACACACAACCTTTCCAGGGTCTCCCTGCTTTCTAGAGATACAATTACAATCAAAAAAATTTTTATAAGAAACCAACTCATGTGTTTCTAAGTTTTCTTACCCAAAAGGATGCAGTCACACAGAGCTGATTTGAACACACTCCCTCCAGGCAAACCCTCCAAAGCCACTGGGAGTGGCCTGCCTCCCTTCCCATGGCCAAGGCCACTGTGCTCCGTGAAGCACCCTGCTGTCGCCAAGAACTCCCTTCCCAACTTAACTAAAGGATCCAGAGTGAAACACTGAACTGGGTTGGGGCTTGCAAGGCCAACCTATCCCAGGAAAAGTTAGTCTCCAGTCAGAGAGCACGGAGACCTCAGAGCAGTTGTGCTTTCTGAGGCTGGTGGTGCTACCACCGTGGCCACTGACCCTCAGTGATGCCAGTTCCCCCAGCAGCTCAGGGATCTTACAGACTAACCTCACTGCAACCAAACCGTGAAGCTGCAAATTCAGAATCTGTCAACATTGTCCCAGAGGAGACAAATGAAGCTTTGCCCCTCTGGCACCCAAGCCTCAGGTGAGGGGAGAGTAAGCTGCCCACTCGAGACCCCTGCCCCAGCCACCATGGGAGGTTCAGCTTCCTAAACCACAAGCTGCCCCGCAAGGGAGGCTCAGCTTCCTGGACCACAGGCTGCCTCCCATGGGAGGCTCCGTTCCTAGACCACAGGCTGCCTCCCATGGGAGGCTTGGCTTCCTGGACCACAGGCAGGATGGGGAAACCAGCCAGCCAGCACAGACCCTGGCCATGCCTTCGTCTTCTCTAGTCCGGACAGCTGCAGAGGCCACCTCACAAGTCCTTGCCTCTCGTCCCTCCACTCTGAGTACATCACTCTCCAGACTTGAAAATCCCATTAATGCTTGGTGATCTCCAAGCTAAATGCCAAAGTCCTTCTCATGGCATCGTGTGTCTTCCATGATCTCCCTGCTTACATGGGCCACACGGACCTCGGGCCTTTCCACCTGCCCCCAGCATGGTGCTGTCACGCCTCCCACCACCCCCAGCACCCACTAGACCCCTGCTACATCCCCTAGGACCATGTGTTCAAGTAACTCCAGTTCAACTTTCAGGGTTGGAGAAAGACAAATACTGTGATTTCTAATACAAATGAACGTATATACAAAACACAAACAGATCCACAGACAAAACAGACTTGTCCAAGGGGAAAGGGGAGAGGGATAAATTAGGAGTTTGGGATTAACATATACACACTGCTATGTATAAAATAGATAAACAAGGGCCTACTATATAGCACAGGGAACTATACTCAATATTCTGTAATAACCTATGAGGGAAAAGAATCTGGGAAAGACTATATATAACTGAATCATTCTGCTATACACCTGAAACTAACACAACATCACAAATCAGCTACACTTCAATTAAAAAAAAAAGATTTACATCAAAAATCATCTCCCTCAGGGAGCCTTTTGTGATTTCAATGCCCATCTGTGCTTGCTACCTTATATCAGAATGTCTGTCTGTTTCTGTTTAGACTATGCATTCTTTGATGGCACTGCCTTATTCAATCCAGGATTCCAAGAACCCAGCATGGTACCTGTGAAGTAACTGCTGCTAAGTAAATATTTGCTGACACTGAGTGTGATGGCTAACAGTTCTGGAGTCAGGCTGATTCGAGTACAAATGTCACCTCCATGCCCAGAGGGCTGTCTCACTTGCCTGTCCAGACGATCACTAAAATGAAGCGTGTTGGGCTCTTTGCACAGAGACGGTGGTAACAGCTTGACAGCTGCCGGCTGTCAAGAAGGTAGGAGGGCCCCCGGTAGGAGGGTCGGGAAGTAGGAAGAGGCAGAGGGTTCCTGAGAAAGGGAGAGGGATGGACAGAGACACGGCGGGGGGTTGGGGGGGGAGAGGGGGCTAAGGCTGCAGGATTCTTCCTGACCGGGCGTAAGGGGAGGTCACACTCGGGCACCGCACACAGCAAGCCTTTCATGGCAGAAATGACAAGTGCTCTGGTCCAGCCCTTAAACAACCTTGACTGGCTGCACATTTGAGCAAATGACTCTCCAGGGAAGCCTGACCAAGTATGCTTGGCTTATTTCCAAAACCCTTCCACCGAGGTGCTGTCCTATTACTGCTAATGCAATCGGCTCCTCCTTTCCTTTCCTCTCACCAGAATTTGCTCTGGAGACTTTCAAGAACGTAATGCACTTACTGTTTACACTATGTTATCATGAGACTATGTTTTGTCACTAATCATTTCCAGAAATATTCTAATAAGAACATAATATCTCACTTATTGTCTGTGTTATGGATGATAGCTCACTTTCTACTGAACTTTTTCTATTTTTCACTCTTTCCACTTGACGATGTGACAAGCAGCCTTGTTCATAAATTCTGCACACACCTTATTTTCCTGGGATGCATCCTCTGAAGCAGACTCCACAACATGGAATGTTAGAACTTCTAATCTCCATCTCTGTTCACACACTGGCGCGAGCCTTGGCTCTGCACACAGAACGGCAGAACTCAGGAAAAGTCCAGGAACAAGTGCACAAGGCTCCATACCACCAGCTCAACCCCAAGCACCTTCCTTGACTCCTAGGCTATTTAGTTTCCTTCTCCATAAACAGGAATGCTAATACCCACCACACTGAGTTTTGGGGGAAATTAAAATAAACAAGCAAAATACAAGCAAAATCACTATCACTGCAACAGATGCAAAGAAAAACCTGACAAAACTTGACACCCATTCTTGACCTTAAAAAAGAAAAGCCTATTATAAAATTAGTAATAAAAAGAAATGTCTTTACCCTTAGCTCAGTAAGAAATATTTGCCAGAAAATGCAAGGCAGTCTAATACTGAATGGTGATGTAAGAAGACTTCTTGTCAAGGACACTCATTTTCAATATTTCCAAACAGCATTGTAATGGGGGCTCTACATATCCAATAAGAAAAACACTAAAAAGAAAAAAAACTGTTCTTATTTTTTAAATACACAATTATCTGCCTAAAAGTCCACAAGAATAAATTTTAAAACTATTAGAATCAATTGACATCAGTTCACTAAGATGCTAAGATCAACACTGAAAGTATCTGAAGCAATATCAAATTAGGAAACTGTAATAGAAACATTCATACTAAGAAAAATTATGACTAAGCCTTATATGAAGTGTGTCTGACCTGATTGAGCCAAACTCTCTGGCTTTACTGATGAAAACAGAGAACTGGGCTCATGGACAGTAAATCAGTGCATAAACTTAATAAATTAAGTTGTCTCACAGGTCCTTGTAAACTTTCAATGAAATGAATAAGCTGATAAAAAAAATTAATCTGCATAGTAAAAGTCTAAAAAAAAGCTGACAAAATGTTGAAATGAAAAACAATGAATGGAGATTTGTCTGAGGGGACATACGTGGACAATTTACAGATTGATTGTAACTAAAATAGTATAGAAATGCTATAGAAAAATACCCAAATAAATCATGGAACCCATATCTACGTGGGCAGTTAGTATACAATAAAAGTTACATATCAAGTTAGTGAGGAAGGCATCATAGATTCTTCAACAATGTTAAAACCATTGACTATTGATGTGAAGATACTTGTCATATCTCTGATTAAAAACATACAGAAAAGATAACCTCCAACAGATAAAAAAGGTACCTCTAGCAAGCACATCATATGAACATTGAAAATGATTCTGGGGTATGTTTGTACCCCATGTTTGTAATCATGCAATAAGACCTCCCTCTTCCCCATGAGCCCCAGATTTCAAAATTAAGTTAATCAAACTCCCTGGGGATGGCCTTTCGTCATCACTGATCTACGCAAGTTTGCTTCTCCTTTATCCCCCAAGTGTACCCCCTGGTCATCCCTCCCATCACCCACTCCTCCCAGGGGCCCACTGTGATGAACTTGCACACGGCATTTACACGAATGGCACAACTGTGCACAGAAAGTGTGAGCTAAGGAACTTGTCTGCCTCCCCTGCTGCCTCCACTCTGCGCTACCGTGTAGGGCTGCCTAAGGCCGGTCACAAGGCCCTTCCATTCACCTGGCGGTGACTCTGCAGTGCTGCTCAGCCACCACCAGGAGGCTGTAATGAGCACTCCAGGACTTGAACCTGTGCAGACTCAGGCATGCTTTTCCTCAGGGCATCACCAAGAAGGGCCACTGGGTCCTAGACAGCTGCCAGGATGGCTGCAGCAGACTCAGAGACTAGACTAGTCCTGATGAAAATGCAAGAGTCTGCCAGTTCCCCACAGCCTTGACATGAGTTAGTATTATTTAACTTACATTTTTGCCAATCTAATAGGTATACCTTTGTAGCTAATTGTTGTTTTTACTTGCTTTTCTCGAACTCCTCAGAAGATTGAGAAACTTTTTACTGAGATTGATAGTGTTTTTCCCCCTTCTGTGAATTGCTATCCACAGCCTTTGCTCAATTTTCTAGTGAAAGTGAAAATGTTGGTTACTCAGTTGTGTCTGACTTTGTGACCCCATGGACTGTAGCCCGCCAGGCTCCTCTGTCCATGGACTTCTCCAGGCAAGAATACTGGAGTGGGTTGCCACTCTCTTCTCCAGGAGATCTTCCTGATCCAGGGATCGAACCTAGGTCTCCTGCATTACAGGCAGATTCTTTACTATCTGAGCCACCATTTTTCTATTATGTTCCCCAATATTTTTTCTGGTTGACTTGTGTGTACTATATATAAAACTCTCTTGTCAATTCTTTTCTTTTGTAAATATCCTCTATCAATATTTCATCCATCTTTTATAGTTTCTCTCATTGAGCAGAAATCCTTAATTTTTATGATCAAAACTCTAGTTTTCACACTAGATACAAAAAGAAGTGGCCAAAGAGGAAAGATGATCAATTTAGCTTCAAACAAATGCCTCTGCAGCCAAAGACAATACTAAGTTGTAGACAGGAATATAAGTCCATCCAATAAACAGGTGAAGAGACACAAATTGTGCTCACATGACTGGCAAAAAAAAGGGCCAAGTTATAGGGAAATGTGGATTCTTGTACATTACTGCTAGTGTATTCTTTCTGGAGGGCAATTAGATGATATCCGTTAACATTTAATGTGGAAACAACTGTCCACAGAGACATTCCACGCATGTGTGTTAATGGATATTGTATCACTGTGTATAACAGGAAAAATGAGAAACAATTACAATGATCATTAATAAAGAAAAAAGTAAGCCATCTACAATACAAGCAAACTATGAGCTCACCTGCATGAGTTACAATGAAATGGGTATTTTCCTTATGTGGACATGGAATTGTCTTCATGATATATTTATTGAAAAGCAATAGTATAGTGAGGGACAGGGAGGTCTGGCATGCTGCGGTCGAGGGCCACAAAGAATTGGACACGACTGAGCGACTGCTCAACAACAGAAAGCAAGTTTTAGACCAAACACATATTACCATGTGAGTGAGCAAATGAAAAGAAAAGCCCACCCACACAACTAGCTGCACAGATCCTACATAAACACACCAGGAAAGTTTTGGAAGAATTCACAGCAAAGTCAAAAAAGTTGCTTTGCTGAGAATGGTGGACCAGAGAAGAGAACCAACAGAAACTTTCACTTTTTCTGTTTGATTTTTTTTTTTAAGAAAAGGAGTATTTTCATGTTCTTTGGTGAATAAAATAAATTTTTAAGTAATTTTTAACAAAAATTAAATGAGATGATTATGTGCAAGCCCTTTGTGAGCTGCAGAATGCCATACAATAGCTAGGCATAATTAAGGGAAGATACAACAGAGAAAAAGATTTAATCAAGTTATAAGTACCTTCTGACATTAAGATTCAATTATTACAATTGCCACCTAATTTATTTCTGGGTTCTTCAGCTTTGGTCAGAGCAGAAAGCTTGAGAACGGTGCTATTCAGCTTGAATTCTAAGATCCAGGGCTTCTCCATTACCCTAGTCAGGGGTCAAGAAAATAGAGCCTCTCGCCAAATGCAAGTCACCAACTGTTTTTGTATAACCCGCAGGTTCAGAATGGCTTTTACCTTTTTAAATGGTTGAATCAAAATTAAAAGCAGAAAAAACTTTGTGAAAAGTGCAAAGCATATAAAATTCCAATTTTCGCGTCCATAAATAAAGTTGAATTGGAACTCAGCCACACCGACCCATTTATGTAACATCTCCAGTTGCTCTAGTGTGACAACAGCAAAGTGGGATAGTTACAATACTGCACAGCACCAAAGCTTAGACTATTTACCGTTTGCCTCTTTGCAGAAAAAGTTTGCCGCTCCCCTGTCCAAGTCACCTTCCTGGCTTAGCATCTACCTTTCTGGATTCCATCAAGCTTGGCATAAACACATGCCATTCACATGTGCCCCCCACTGTAGGTGTCAGTGAGCTACATAGCTGTTGATAATTTACAAATACTGTCAGCGTGCCTCAGGGTTCACATTTCCTTCTCCTCACATCCTCTTCCACGCGTCTGCCCTCTCTTTTACCAGAGAAAGGAGCTACCTGCTGACAGGAATCATGATTGGTCACCACGGTTCTGCCCTTCCTCAGTCGTCCACATCTTAGGGACAGTGGTCCTGAGCGATGAACCCAGGGCTCCCCTGTGCCCATGGCAGGCAGTGACTTGGCACCTGGGCCGATCCGGCCAGCACCCTGCCAGCCTCAGCAACACACCCCATTCCTGAGCGTCCTGGGACCTCGCAAGCCTGATAAAACCAGGAAAATCCTGCTCAGAAGGAACACAAGGATGTGTGTACCAAATGCAGACTAACCGTTTAGAGAGTCACAGACACTGTGAAGCCCTCCTCGCATTTCCAGGCATCCACAGATCCGAGGAATAAAGCCCTGACTTACAGAGCCCGCTGACGGAGGGATGACAGGGTCTCCCAACCTCTCTAGGATTCCTGAAACCTTGCATCTCCTGCTGTGAGCACGAAAAGGAAAAGTCACACATGACAAGGCATGAAGGGAGTACAAACCGGCTGAGTTCCCCTCCCACTGTCACCAGAATCCTCTCTGACGTCTTTCTAAAGAGGGACTGGGAAACACTCGCTACCCTCCACGCTTCACTCGCTGCATGAAAGAGAAGGAAGAGAAGCATCCACAGAATTGTGACTATCAGGCATAAATGGAACTAATGACAAACTGACTTAAAAGATTACAAAAAGCTATTCTTGAGAAAAGTTTTACTAAAAGAACGCCTGTCATAAAACCACAGGGCAAGTAAGGAAGTGCCCGGTGTATCTCATGTCCAAAGCTGGCTGTGCACCAGCATCACTTAGACAGATGTCCTGACAAGCAGATTTGTGCTCCCAGCCCAGCCCCACTGAACAGAGTCCCTGAGAAGGAAGCAGGCAGGCTGGGGGGCGCGGGGGTTGCAGACACATATACATATTCATACCCAGAGATGAGAATCCCAGGGGAGACTCCAGTCAAGCACAAGCCTGTAGACATGCACCAAGAACCCACAGAATAACAACGTGTAGATGTGGGCATGTCAACAAAAGAGGAGGGAACGAAGAGCCAAGTACCTTCAGGTCCAGCGCAGTCCCTGCCTCTAACTCGCTGTGACCTGGGACAGATCATGTCAGTTCTCTGAGTCAGGCCCCACGTCGATCTGAAAAAAGAGAGAGAGAGAGAACAGACTAAATAATATCCAAATGCTATTCAATTTCCAAAAATCTATGACCTCTTGCCCAGCATCATTTACAAGCCCTACTTAATGGAAAGACTGAATCAATCACAAGCAAATTCTAGAACTGAACAAGTCACAGAGCTTTGGGTGGACGCTCAGACACAAGCTGACTGCACTGAGTCTAGGGAAAGCTAATCGAGGATCTAAACAAGTACAGGATCACAAACAGATTGCTCAGGCCCAAAAAGGGATGCTCTGAGGGGCAGCACTGAACAATATGACAGAGAACCCAGTCACAAAGACCCAAAATGCATGAGACAAAAGCTGACAATTAAAGGGAGAAACAATAAAAGTTGAAGCTTTGAATTCTTCACTTTCAATAATGTATAGAAAAACTAGACAGAAGATCAACAAAGAAACAGATTTGAACAACACTATAGCTGAAGCTGAAGCTCCAATACTTTGGCCACCTGATGCGAAGAGCAGACTCACTGGAAAAGATCCTGATGCTGGGAAAGACTGAGGGCAGGAAGAGAAGGAGGTGACAGAGGATGAGACGTTCGGATGGCATCACCAACTCAATGGGCATGAGTTTGAGCAAACTCCAGGAGACAGTGAAAGACAAGGAAGCCTGGGGTCAGCCCCACGCAGTCCAGGGGGTCGAAAAGAGTTGGACAATAACAGGATGGTTAGAATCAAAAAGTCAGACAATAACAGGAGTTGGTGGAACCACATCCCACTGTTAATGGTGCTATAAATGGTGCAGCCACCTTGGAAAACAATTTGCCAGGTTTTCAAAAAGGTAAGTATAGACAAGCATAGGATAACCACAGGACTCAGCCATTCCCCTTCTAGTTATGTACTCAAGAGAACTGAAATTATACATACAAACAAAAAAATGTACACAGATGTTCACAGCAGCATTATTCATTCTAGTAAACCATGGAAATGACCCCAATGTCCAGATAAACAAAATGTAGTCCATCCATGCCATGGAATAACATTCGGCCATGAAAAGGGATGGAGCTCTGACATATGCTGCCACAACCTTGACAGCAGCATGCTGAGTGGAAGAAGTAAGTCACAAAAGCCATATGCTGGATGATGCCACACACGAAATGCCCAGGACAGCCAAGTCCACAGAGGCAGAAAGCAGGAGTTGGGAGAACAGGGTACGACTGTTCATGATGAAGGTGGAGTTTGTTTTTGGGGTGATGAAAATGCTATGCAATTAGAGGGGTGTGATGATCGTACTGTATGTTGTGAATGTGCTAAAAAGCCACTGAGTTATTAAGTTTTCTGCCATGTGAGTCACACCTCAGGTGCAGACTCACACGCACAAACACACACACCCGTGGCAGCAGCACAGGGACACTGTGGTCACTTGACCGTGTCCACCAAACTGGAACTGTAGCGTCGCAGCACTCAGGACTGGTGGAGATGAGGGGAGATGGGAAAGTTCCCCAAGAGCAAGGCAGGGAAGCAACGACCCAACAGCAATTTTTAAAATGGGAAACCCAAGGTGTGCATACCCTTGGGAGTACTGGGGGCCACCTGCTGCAATTCCCAGCAGCAATTTTTAAAATGGGAAACCCAAGGTGTGCATACCCTTGGGAGTACTGGGGGCCACCTGCTGCACTTCCCAGCAGCACCTCCAGAGGGTGACTCTGTAGTCACTGTTCAACACGCATGGGTTGACAGACACACAAGACCCACACCCTACAGTTCACAGGAGACTTTCATTCATTAACTTACTGATTTCCAAAGCAGCTCCAACATCCAAATGTGTGGAGACCTGGGCATCAGAGGATTAACAGACTTGCCTAAAGGAAATCAGTCCTGATTATTCATTGGAAGGACTGATGCTGAAGCTGAAACTCCAATACTTTGGCCACCTGATGTGAACAGTTGACTCATTTGAAAAGACCCTGATGCTGGGAAAGACTGAAGGTGGGAGAAGAAAGGGACAACAGAGGATGAGATGGTTGGATGGCATCACTGATTCAATGGACATAAGTTTGAGTAAGCTCCAGGATTTGGTGATGGACAAGGAAACCTGGCATGCTGCAGTCCATGGAGTCGCAAAGAGTCGGACACAACTGAGCAACTAAACTGAACTGAACTAAAAGGACTCACTAGAGACAGCAAAGTGGAGCCTCTAAACCGACATCACAGAGAATAGACCGCAAAAGGCAGGAAGAGTCTCGTCATGTTACAAATCAAAAACTTTGTATATTAAACCCCTTTCCTCCATGGCCATCGAGGAAAAGATTTGGGCCATTTTCCAGCTCTTCACTCAGTTCTCGTATCCACCCTACTGCCAGCATTCCCCAAAACAACGGGGCAAGTGCTCCGGGGCATGCTCGGACCCAAGCCTGGCTCCCCAGGAGTCAATACGCAGCGCAGATCACACAGTGGGCTTACTGTAGGTGGTAGGGGGGACCTGGGCCGGCCCTGTGGGTGCGGTTAGCACCCCGTGTGACAGAGGCCCCTGGGCCACTTTCCCTTGACTGACCCTAGTGCTCACAGCTATATCCCAAGGAGGGACAGAGCTGCCTGACTGCCCAGAGGGACAGCAGTGATTCATTCCACAGAACAGAGGGTCCCAGAAGGGCAGTTAACCAGTTTTTCCCTGGGGGTGAGAGTTGAGATTTCTTCACATCAAATCACTGGAATTCCCAGCTTAGGGAGGAGATGTCTTTATTATCCCCACTTTACACAGAGAAACGGACATGGGCTTGCACAGAGGCCCAGAGGCAGCTGCAGACTGGGGCTGGAGTTACAAGACGTGGGATCCAGGTGAGATGCCGGCCGGTGGGCAGACCAGGCCATCTCTCCATCCTCGCCTCAGCAGGACAGAGGCAGCCTTGTGACTGGCAGGCCAACTTCAGGAGGCTCCCAGAGGCGACAGAACTGTGCAGGCCTTCTGCACACCGCAGACCACTGTCCTAGTGCTGGTTATTACTCCTACCCTGGGCTCTACAACCAGTGACTCCCTCCTTGGGGATGGCCATTAGGTAGAGAGAAAAAATACTCCCTTTATTGAGAGATATTTACACGCCAGATGCCGGATGGAGCTTCCATACGCATTATCTCATTAAATCCTCTTACAGCGATGCCCGGAGAGACGCTACCACCCCCATCCTGCAGAAGACGAGAGTGAGCCCAGGATGGCTCAGTGGGCAGGGGAGCATGTAGTTCAGGCTTCAGCCCCCTTCTCTCCATCCACCCCATGGAGCAGGGACCAGGGCACCACCTGCAGCCGAAACCAGCCCTGCCCACGCATTCCTGTGTGGTCTATGCGATGTTCACACTATAGAGGCGGACAGCAGTGCTTATATGGACTCTCTAGACATACTCTGCCTGTCCTGAAATACTCACCATCTGCTCCTTCACGGAAAACATCTACCGACCCTCAGCCTGCAGCAGCAGGGCCAGGGGGCTTGGGGCCCGACCACCAGGGCTCCACGGACAAGTGTCCCCGCTTGGCCATGAGACCAAGACTGGAGGAGAGTCACATAACCGCATGCGGGCATCACCTCCCTCATCTGTGAACTGAGATAATAATAGGATCGGGATGATCATAGTCTGACTTCACAGGATTTTGGGGGAAGCTGGAGACACTCAACATGAGGCCCTCAGCTGGGCCTGGGGCTCTGTCCATCACGACGTATGGACAAAGGGCTGGGGGGTCCTGCCACCCTGTCCCCAGCAGCCCAGCCTCCTCTGCCCTCCCGGGGCGGGGGGACACAGCCCCCAGTCTCAGGGGATTCGGGAGGAGTCTTCCTCCTTCATCTTCAGGGACACCGCAGACACCCAGCTCACTACCCTCTTCTGGAAACAAGGCAGCCCTGGGGCTCAGCTTTAGGCTTGGTGAAGCATCAGGACCACTCTTCGGAGGCCAAGAGCCATCAGGGACTTTGGGCAGGAATTAGAACCAGCAGTCAGGGAGAGGGGGATAGGGATGAGGGAAGGAGGGGGCACAGTCATGCCCCGGAGGCAGAGGACAGCCAAGGCTTTCAAGTTGGGAATTTTAAGAACGTCCTGAGGCAGGACAGCCTGGAGAAACCCGGCCACCATCTATTTTTGACTGCCTCAGGCCTTTAAAGACTGTGGTTCAAATGCATCTTTCAAATACAACTGCCCTCCTTTGAAAATACTAGTGGCCTTTTAAAGGCGGCATTGAGAGGTTTTTAAATCAGAGCCTGTAGTCTGACCCTGCAGAGATTCTCTGAGTAACTCAGAATGGGACTGGCCTCGCCGGTACCCAGGACTCCCGCCACAGTCGCCCCCACAGACCAGGCACCAGCCTCCCCTTCACTAGGGCCGAGGCAGTGGTGGGGGCATGTCTGGGGAGGCCAGGCAGCACCACTGCACGGACCAGAACACCAGCGGGCAGCCCACGGACCCCTGGTCAGGAGACAGGCTGCAGTCCTGAGGGCCTGATCCTCCTCTCGACCCCCCTCCCCTCTCAGCCTCTCTTTCCTGGGCCTACTGCCCAGAAGGGCTCTCCAGAGCCCTAAGAAGCTCTCCACCACTGCTGGAGACTGATCTTTACAGGCCCCACATGGGGCCCTCAGCCGGGGGCAACCTGCATGCACCTCGGAGCATGGATCTGATTCCAGGCCTGCCTGCTCCAAAGTTCCAAGATACTTCAGTCTGCTCCATCCTGTCTTTCTATATATACCATCCCATCTGGTGACCCCAATGTCACTCTCCCACCTGGACAGGAAAGAGGGGGGACATGGAGCCCGTGCAGAGCTCTCTGACCACCCCCCCCCCATAAGCATGGGCCCCCTAAGGCATGTTGCAGTGAAAAGAAAAAAAAGAGGAATGAATTTTTTCTTTTCTTTCCCTTTCCTGAGAACAAAGAAGATAAAGAAAACAGGGAGCAAGCCTAAACATTCCTAGTTTTGTCACTCTAACTGCTTCTAACTCTGAATGTCTGTAACCAAGTTTGCTTCCCTGCCCCCTAACTCTGCAGACGCTACACTTCAAACCTATTTTCCTTTGACTCTATGCTAAATACATCCTGTATCTGGTGTTTACCCTTACAACACCGTTCCCCTTGTAGTTACATATCAGAAAGAAGACTGCAGAGCCACCGAACTGCCAGATTCAATTACTGGGTTACTGATGCCAGTCTATGACTGTCTTTGAAACAGTGCAAGAGGAAGAAATCAAGATCCTATCACCCTTGTTCCTCATCACCGACTCCTCACTGCAAGCCCTCATTTTATATTAGCCCCTAGACTCCTCCTGGAGTGGGGGGCACAGTTCTTGAGGCAAGAGCCTACTGGGTTCCCCTCTCAGCCGGCTGAAAATTAAAGCCACCTTTCTACTTCCTCCAAACTCTGTCTCCATAATATTTATTTGGCTTTGGTGGACAGAGAACGCCAAGATTTTGCCCAGCCACAGGTGGAAGGGCCTCTGCTTCTAACTGGAAGAAATAAGGGGAGGAAGGAGCATGGAGAAGTGGGTGGAGGAGGAAAAAGGAACACATCTTCACATGATGCTCTGGAGTAAGACAAACACCTACAAAAGTACCAAATAAAATACCTACGAAAGTTGAAAAGCAACAACAACCAAGGTAACTGCAAACATCCCAAAACACATAATCCGGAGCTATACCTGCTTATTTCCCAGGTAACTGAAACCAAACATCTTTGCCCTCTTTGTCTGATTCTTTAGTACAAATGGACCTTAGCGGTCCTGGGTGGTCACTGTGCTCCTGGCCTCAGAGTCAGCCTCCTCAGTCTGTGACACTTGTTTTCTGCTCAAACATGAGGGTCTGGCACTGGAACAGAAGGTGGCCGTGTGAACAGGGAACGAACCTGCAAAGCTACTGGGAGAGCGATCTCGGTGCAGGCCAGGCATGGACTCCAAAGGACAGTGCGCCGTGACAAGGAACGCCCGCAAGACAGGAAACAACTGACAGCGAGACAGAACAGACCGACTGGAGGACTCAGAAGCCCCTCGGTGGCCCAGGCCCTCCCTCCTCAGGACTGGCCAGGCCCGCAGTCCCCAAGTCAGCCACAGGCCAGAGGCTCCCTGGGTCACGGGCATCACAGGGCAGGAAGCACTCCTCTTCCACCTTCTGCAAACTCTCACAGATGTAATCATCAGCTGTGCTCCACATTGCCCGACACCACAGTGGGTCTGCGCTCACAGGGAACGATACCCACAGGTCAGAGCACCAACGGGGTGGGAAGCCAGCAGAGCACACGGCCCATGGTCAGGAACCAGGGGACAGAGGGGACAGGGACACAGCAAATCCACGGAAAGGAGACAGGGCGCACCTCTCCACCAAGGCACAGGACGACCAGGGTCTCCTCACCCTCCACCCTCCTCCAGGACAAAGGCCAGGGCAGCATGACGTTGGGCCCTGGGGCTCGTCCTGGCTCTGCCACTTAAGGCACACATGGCCTCAGATGGGTCTTCACGTGTCTGCAGACCCCACAGCCCTCTTCCTGTGGGTCCAGCTCCCGTGAGCAGCTGATCCGGTCCAGGGCTCTGAACATACTGGGGAGAATGGGGACCTCGGTACATGCATGTGGCCTGTGGCCAGAAGAGCATCAGTGAGCAACCGGACGTCTGTGATGCTTAATTCTGTGTATCAGCCTGATAGGGCCCTGGTCAAACGTTCTTCTGGCTGCATCTGTGAGTGTGTTCCCCATGGATGGTCACTACAGTGGTGTGTTGAGTCAAGGAGGCCACCCTCCTTCACGTGGGCGGGTCTCAGCCAGTTGACTGCAGGCCAGAGCAGATCAAGAAGGCTGACAAAGAGGGAACCAACCCCCAAGTTCCCACCCAGCCTGACTGTGGGCCGGGCCATGGTCTTGTCCTGCCTCAAGCTCAGGCTGACACCTGGACCCTGCCTGGGCCTCCAGCTTGCCGACCATGGGTCCTGGAGCTTTTAGACTCTGAAACTGTGGGAGCCAGCTCCCGAAGACAGGGGTACACGTCCTGGTTTTGAACCCTGTCTAAGATGACCTCCCGGAGCACCCTGGATGTATACATGTCAGAGAAGACGGCAGAAAACCTTCGCCGGAGAACACTTCCTGCTGCCAAACCCTCACAGGCATTAAAATGGTAAGGACGGCCTCACACGGTCAGACATTAAAGTATATGAGAACAACACCGGAGAACCCTCGCGGTCAGACCTTCACTGAAGCCTGAGCCTGGGCTGGAGAAAGTTCAGAGAAGAGCTGCCGATGTGAGAAAACAATACGAAGGCGGCCCCTGGGGGGAGAGTCGGGGCGGTGAGTATGTTTAGTAATAACAGAGTGAAAGCAAGAGAAGGATCAGGTGTGGAGCCCTCCGCAACCAGGGCAGCACAGCCAGGGAAGCTGATCACAGTGAAGATGGGTGGCGACGCATTCACCAGGAGGACGGGATCGCAAGGTCAGCCTGTGGACTGGATTGTAAGGGGAAATCGCATAAACATTACACATGGGCTCACAATGCCCTCCTGGTAGGATTTTGACACCTACCCTTCCAAAACTTACTGGAGGTCCAGATATCTCTCTCTCTCTGTCTCCCCCCATCACCCACTTCATCCAGTTTTATTTCTATTTCTTTTGGCTTCCCTGGTGGCTCAGATGGTAAAGAATCCACCTGAAATGCAGGAGATCTGCATTCCATCCCTGGGTCGGGAAGATCTCCTGGAGAAGGGCATGGCTACCCACTCTAGTATTCTTGCCTGGAGCAAGAGGAGCCTGGACAGAGTAGCCTGGCAGGCTATAGTCCATTGGGGTTTCAAAGCGCAGTAGGACACAACTGAACAACTAACACTTTCACTTTCTTTCACTTACAGAAACATCACAAACATTTCTCTAAACCATCAACTACTTCTCTACACCACCACTTTTTTAAAAAAGATTTTCTGATGTGGACCATTTTTAAAGTCTTATTGAATGTGTTCCAAGATTGCTTCTGTTTTATGTTTTGGTTTTTTGGCCAGGAGCCAAAAATGTGGGATTTGAGCTCCCCAATCAGGGATTGAACTCACACCGCCTGCATTGGAAGGCGAAGTCTTAACCACTGAACCACCAGGGAGGTCCCTACCCCATGACTTTTAAGCAGGTGAACATCACTATCATACGGCATACCACAACTTAGTTAATGAGGCATTGAGTTAATGAGGGCTTTGAGATTCCTTCTGATGTTGCACTATTTTAAGGAACGCTGTGACAAATGGCCTCCTACTTGCATTAGTGTTGACACCTCCCTGATTGCTCCCTTAGAATGATCTTAGACGTGGAACCGCTGGGTCAAAAGCTGCGAACCTGCTCAAGGATCTTAACCTACAGCTGATGCTTTACACCACCAGGAGGGACAGGGGCAGAGCTGTTTCTCCTTGGGCTCTCCAACAATGCCTTTGTTGCTTTTGTTTTTCCTCTGCATCAGTGTGAGCAGAACAGCAAGGAAGACATCCTGTGAAAGAAGCGGCGTTGGAGTTGATCCCTGAGCAGCCAGGGAGGGCATTTCATGGCAGGAAAGAGCACAACGACTCAGACAGAGCATATGTGCTGAAGGGCAGGGTCCAGGTAACCCGGAGGAGGACCCAGGCCACAGGTGGGCCTTGAACAGCACCCTGAGGAGCTCAGGCTTTACTCCGCGGCACTTGGAAGCCATTAGCAGCTTCTGAGCAGGGCCAATGTGTTTCCACACGCCGCCCCGAGGGTGCCAAGAACCTGCCACGGAGGTTGTGAAGTGGCAGCATCGGGCTTCGTAGTTTTGACAGTAACCAGGAGACATGTCTATTTTTCCCACTCTGCTGTGACGCACGGGCTGGCGCGCTCCACTCGTGTTGCGACACGGATCCCACGAAGAAGACAAAACCCCGCCCGAGCACATCAAAAAGGAGCAAGAACAAGTGTCTGCAGACCCAGCAGAATAGGGCGCACGGGGCCTATGAGCAGCCTTGGCTCGTTTATCTCCATCCTTATTTCTCTCATCAATATTTTATGTCACTAGGAAACTCCAGCTTCATTTTCTGGTAATGAATTTATCATGAGACCAAGAGCAAGCTGCTGAGGCGGACGCCCGGGGAAGCTGCATAGCGGGCGGCTCTAGGCCTCGGCTGCGGGCTCAGCCACCCCGCCGGGCAGAGGGGCCGCCAGACCAGCCGGGGAGCACCGGCCCAGGAAGCCCAGATTCCATCTATGCCAGTCACTGATGCCCCAAGTAAAGACTCTTCAGAAAACACCCTTCCTCCCTGGGGGGCTGAGCAGTGTCAGGGAAGGTTAGTCGGCACCACTGATTAACCACCCACTGGGCATAGGACCCTGTCATAGAACAAGGAAAATAATCTAATTAAAACAGCAGCTTCTCTTCTTGCAGGGCTCGCGATCTCTGTCCTCGCTGCAGCATGGGCGGAGGGCTGGGGGCATAGCAGGCACTCAGAAACGCCTTCTCCGATGGATGAGTAACCGCTGACGCTGCCCCTTAAAACCCCGGTGTCTGATCTCAAGGGAAGTCACTTAACAGAGTCTAGCTTCAGACACCTTACTTCACAAAGTGGGAGAAAAAATAGTAACAGCAGCAGACACTTTAATAGCACTTACTATGTGCTTCCAAAGGCATCTCTTTTCAGTTCATTTTCACAGCAGCCCCAAGGAACGTGCTGCCTCTCACAGGTGAGGAGGCGGTGCCTAGGTAAGGGAAGGCCTGGCCCCAGGTCACAGAGCAGGGTTTAGATCCGTCTGTGCTCCGGTCAACTCCCCACAGCATCTCCTATCAATCCTGTATCAGTTTGGTAGGGCTCATTTTGGCGCAAATGACAAAAAAATCATTGTTGCTGAACCCCACAAAAGCTGGCTTACCAGTGACTTACAGAAAATTCAAGGAATATTCCTGTTTCAGGAATGGATTGACTCAAGGCCTGAAATTACATCACGGACTCAGTCTGTGTCTGTCTCGGCAGCACACCCTGTAGGGTTCGGGTCTCAGACAGGCTCCAGCAGGCAGTCAGGGCGGCTATAGTCATCATGTGCAGCATACAGGCCTCGCATTAAACTAATGAGAACAGCAGACCCTTCTCCATCATTCACAGCTCACCCTTCACTGTCTCAGTGGTCTCGTGATCCAGTGGCCACAAAGCTGTAATGTGCTAATCAGTGGAGACCCAGATCAAGTCCTCACCTGCCAGTGGGGTACAGAGCCCAGGTGAAAACCTGGGCCAGTCCCCGGAAGAGGGAAGCAGGACAAGCTCCCAAAGAGCAGAAAGTAGTGTCAGGAAGCCGAAGCACAGATGCCCACACCCAGAACAAGGTCGAAATGCTGATGGAAAGACATCACTGGAAGAGGATGACAGAGGCCCTGAGCCCAGGAGGAGTCGCGGCTCACTCCTCCCCTCCCACCCTCAGACGTGCTCTGCCCCTCAGACACCAAGGCTGCTGCTGGTCTCAGGCCTTTCTAGCCCTGCTCCTCTGCCTACAACACGTCCCCCAGCTCCCATGAGTCTGGCTCCCTTGTCTCATTCACTCCTCCACTCGGGGGCCAACCTCCCCAGACCAGCCTGTCACCCCTGGTACAGATGAACAGACCGACTCTCCCGAAAGGCACCTCAGAACCCGTGAGCATAATGTGCGTGAGTCACCCTCTCACCGGAAGGTGGGCTCCAGGAGGACAGGAGTCTGTTTTGTCAGCTGCCTCCTCCCTGCGCACCGTGGGCGCGCTCTGACACAGGCAGGCACTCCGTGCGTAATCTGCTGAGTGACAAGCTTCTCTGACTACAGCAGGGGCAGCCCAGGCTTCAACGGAGACGCTGAGAGTGGAGAAGACCCCGGGCAAGACGGCCAGGGGACACAAGTGGATGCCAGGACCTGAGTGCCTGCACCCTTGGGTACCAGCTCCTCCACAGTCCCCACTGCCAGCCAGCAGGACACAGTGTGGCCACGGGGGTTTCTGAAGGGCTGGAGACACACCATGGGAAGGAAGAGGGTGGCCAGGGGTTTTGAAAGCAGGTGAGAGAAACTGAGATGAAGAGACAGGGAGGACGCAGCCTTAAAGGGTGCAGGACGGGGCTGGAGACACGTCATCATCGCCATGCACCCCACAGCGGCCTCAAGGCCAAGATCATCTGAATCTGATCCAAGCAGGAGGCTGAGGAAGCACCTTTGACCTCTCTCTGGACAAGAATTGTACCATCGCAGAACTGTATCTAGAAAGGGACATTAGGAAAAAGAAAAAACTTCTGAATGGTAATCAAGTTCTTTGTCTCACTGAGCAGGTAAATCTGTTTTCATTGAGAAAATTGAAATAAGACTAGCATTCAGCTGTGACATTTACTACACAGATTAATTAATTACCTAAACAGATCTGAGTTAGAAAAATAAGATAATTTCAGAGAATCATGATATAAACACCCACAATTTCCGAGACACGGATGTAAAATTCACCATACAAAGCCTATGAGATAATATTGGTTTATTTTTCCTGCTTACAAAATTAAGTCTCAGTCATTTCCCGTTTCCCCACAGGGCAATCCCTGATGACTACTGAACACGCCGAGTTCATTACTGTGAGGCCACATCCTTGCTGCTAACGCACCACTTGGAGACTGTAAATATCCCGCATCTCCTTCTACGAGACAGACATTCTCTTTCCTGCTTCTCATTAAATTTCTGATGAACTAATAAGGGACTGATAAGTTCTTTGTGAGGATCCCAGGCCAACGTGGCAGCTGATTCCCAGGGGCCAGTCTGTACACCGACATCAAGGCTATATTTAATTTTGTGAGAAGCCATCATACTCCTTTCCACAGTGGCTGCACCATTTGACCTTCTCACCAGAAATACAGAATTCCAATTTCTCCAGGTCCTGGCCAACTTTTGTTATTTTCTGTTTTTCTGATAATAGTCATCCTTTGGGGCATGATGAAGTGATATCTCACAGTGGTTTTAATTTGAAGTTCCGTAATGACTAGTGATGTTGAGCACAGTTGATTTTGTTTATTGGCCATTTGTTTGTCTTCTGTGGACAGGTGTCTACTCAACTCCTCTGCCCATATTTTAACGGGGTTGTTTGATTTTCCATTGCTGGATTGCAGGAGTTCTTTTTATATTCTGGATATTAATCTCTGATCATATATATGATTAGCAAATATTTTCTCCCATTCAGTGGGTTGCTTTCTCACTTTGTTGTCAGTGTCCTTTGAGGTTTCTTTTTTAAACTTTGATGAAGACCAATTTATCTATTTTTTTTCTTTTTTGCCTGTGCTTTTGGTATCATACCTAAGAAATCATTGTCAAATTCAATATCATGAAGATTTTCCCTATGTGTTTTTCTCAGAATTTTATAGTTTTCACACTTACATTTAGGTTTTGGTTCATTTTGAGTAATTTTTGTATATAATATAAAGTAAGGATCCAGTTTTCCCAGCACCAGTTGAAAGACTGTTCTTTTCCCAATCAGTCTTGGCCTCCTTGTTGGAAATCAATTGACCATATAGGAGAAGGTTTATTTCCAGGCTCTCTCTTCTGTTCCACTGATGTATACATCTATCTCTATGCTAGTGCCATATTGTTTTGATTACTATAGTTCTGTAGTAAGTTTTAAAATCCAGAAGTGTAAGTCCTCCAGGTTTCTTTCTTTCTTTTCAAGATTGTTTTTGACTACTGAGGGTCCCTTGAGATTTCATATGAATTTTAGGGTAGGTTTCTCTTTTATTTCTGCAAACAAACTAGCATTTTGAAAGGTATTGCATTGAATTTATAAATTGCTATGGGTAGTACTGACATCTTAACAATTATTAGTCTTCCAATCTATGAACATCAAATGTCTTCCCCTTTTTTAATGTCCTCATTCATTTCTTTCAGCATTGTTTGGAGGTTTTCAGTGTAGAACTCTCTTACCTCCTTGGTTAATTCTTAAGTCTTTTATTCTTTTTGATACTTTTGTAAATGGAGATGTTGCTTTAATTTTTTAGAATATTTATCATTAGTGTAGAGACATATAACTAATTTTCTGTGTTGATTACGCATCCTATAACTTTACTGAATTCATGTATTAGTTCTAACAGTCATTTGGGAACTCTTTAGGGTTTTCTACAACTCTTTAGGGGTTTTATACATACAAAAAGATCATGCTATTTGTGGAGAAATTCTTCTTCTTCCTTTCTAATTTAGACGCATTTTATTTCTTTTTCTTGCCTAACTGTTCTGGATAGAACTTCTAATACTACGTTGAACAGAAGTGGTAAAAAAAAAAAAAAAAAAAACAGCTATTTTTCATATATTTTTCAGTCTTTTTCACGTCAAAATTTTTTAGTCTTTCACCTTTGAGTACAATACTAACTACAGGTTTTTCACATATGTCCTTTATCCTGTTGGAAGATTTAGAAATCTGCCTGCAATGCAGGAGACCCCAGTTCTATTCCTGGGTCAGGAAGATCTGCTGGAGAAGGGATATGCTACCCACTCCAGTATTCTTGGGCTTCCCTTGTGGCTCAGCTGGTAAAGAATCTGTGTGCAATTTGGGAGATCTGGGTTTGATCCCTGGGTTGGGAAGATCCCATGGAGAAGGGAATGGCTACCCATTCCAGTACTCTGGCCTAGAGGATTCTATGGACCGTATAGTCCATGGAGTCACAGAGTCAGATACAACCAAGCAACTAACACTTTACTTAATTTTACTTACTTTAAAACTTACTGGAATACCCAAAATAGCAAGTGTTCTTAGGTTTTGATAAAAGTATATCAAGTCAGCTTGACAACAAACTGATTGGCAGGCTTATATTTTTCATGGTTGAAAACTGAATTAAATAGTACTTAGTCATATTTGTATCATAAGTAAAATTATTGCAATACCTGTGCTTCAGTGGTGGTTGGTTGTGGGGAGCAAGGGGTCAATGTAACAGGTCATTTATAGAGAAACGGGAATTCCTAAGACATGATATGATGTAACACACGACAAGAGTCACTCATTTCCTTCTTCTGCACAGAGTCAAGCTACAAGGATTTGTTTTCTCAATGTGAAAAGTGGTTATTTGTTACAGCAGCCCCAGGAATGTACTCTTGCTCTAACCTGGTGCCAGGTGTCTCCTACTGGAACGGTCCACCCTTGGCTGAAATGCTCACAGGAGGGCCTCAGTGACAAGGAAACGCTGAGCCCATTGGATCACAAGATAAAGGAATAATTCAGGGGCTCCAGCACTCTCCAAAGTGCTTTCTCACTGACCTCACCAGCTGACCATCTGACCCCCACCTGGCGTCCTCTGTACACAAGAGAGAAAATAAGGTCCACTGTCAGTTTACAGACATACAAGCCAAGACGTGGACTCTAGGCTTTTGCTTGAAGCCCCTGCTTCCACTGGACTTCCCTGATGGCTCAGACGGTAAAGCGTCTGCCTACAATGCAGGAGACCCAGGTTTGATCCCTGGGTCGGGAAGATCTCCTGGAGAAGGAAATGGAAACCCACTGCAGTACTCTTGCCTGGAGAATCCCATGGACGGAGGACCCTGGTAGGCTATAGTCCATGGGGTCGCAAAGAGTCGGACATGACTGAGCAACCTCATTTTTCTTCTTTCTTTCCTGTTCCTGCCACTGTGCAGACCCAACTCCACAAGAAGGGAAATGACAAGGTTGGGGGGACAGGGGGCAGGGGGGGCCTGTGAGAGCACCTTCCAGTCTACAACACTCTTATACCCACGCCATTTAGTTCTCACAACACGGGAGGCCCTCTGGCCACCCCTGCTCGACAGGTGAAAAAAACAAAGACTGAGCAAAGTCCAGCGACTTCCTCCAAGATACACAAGGGCCGCAGTCGTCTGACGTCAATCAAGGGCCTGCTCCTCCCGCGCAGCTACTGTCGTTCCATGTACGTGGGGCGCAGGCCGAAATCATACACGCCATACCCAGATGCCCGTGTGGGTTGTGGGGTGGGCTTTTTTTTTTTTTTTTTTTTTTGCATTTAAAAATAAAAATAGTCTTGATGTAAAGTTTAAAACAGGAGGGTGATTTGCATAAGACCCTGCACTCTCAATTACACCAATTACTTTATAATTACAGGCAATGCCATCTTGAGTTTTTCAAAACCTATGTCTATTCTTAAAGAAACTGTCAGAAAGGAGGCTTCTTCTCAGGGAGAGGCTCCAATTAGTATGCGTGCTGCATGCAGAGGAAGCAGGCCTGCTGGAGCTCCGGGGAGGAGTGAAAAGCCAGTGCTTCCAAACGGGCCTGCAGGGAGAGCAAGGCCTTGGAAAGCTCCCGGCTCCAGGCTCCCGGCTCTGCTGCAGCTGGCCCGTGCTGCCCTCCTGCCCGGCTGCAGCCTCTGCCATGAGGTGGGAAGACAAGAGCCTGGCCTGCTGAACTTAGGCGCCTCACAACTACCCTTATGAATCGCTCGTGGGAGAAACAACCAGGACGGGTGGGCCCCAGTCCTTCTGCACTGGGTGCACCCCAGGCAGTGAAGTATCATCATCTCCTCCAACCCTGGAACGCTGGCCCAGAGGACTTGGAACGGGCGGGAGCAGGGGCATCCGTGGTCAGTGGCGATCCTTCTACCTGCCCCCTCATGTCTGGTACGTGAGTCTCCAACCAGGGTCTGGCCCTTGCCTCCCCCAGGTCCCCACCTTGATTCCATATCAGTCACAGTACACCCCTCTCCTGCAGCCTCTGGGACCAGCCCCTGTCTTTTCCAACCAGACTTGGACCCACTTGCACAGCAGAACAAGTCTAACAGAAGCACACAACTGTGCTGCTTACTTCAATTTGTGACCAGTAAGCGCCAGGGGCACGGGTTACCATCAACATCCACAGCCCTGGGGCCCAGTGGCCCAAACGCCAGATGGCCACGCCAAGCAGGCGCATCTCTAACATGGGATGGCACCCCACCAGTCTTCATCTCGGCTGATGGCCTTGATTCTATTCCACCAAGAAAACTGAAATAGTGGGGGAAAGAACAACCACAGCTCCCACTGCTCATCTGCCTTGCAGCACTTCCCGCATCGCGGTGATGGCTACACTTTAAGGCCACCCCCCCCCCCGCACCCCCCCTGCCGCCCCCACCCATCTGATCTCATCCCTCTTCATCTGCTCAAGGATGGAGCCCCAGCAATTGGCCCCCTCTCTCCTGCAGCAACATCAGTTTTTTTTCATTCTGTTGCATCTTTTCCACCAACGTACAAACATACTGTGGCTTTTCTCTATTTAAAACTCTCCCAACCGTGCTCCCTTCTTTAGCTGCCTCGTTTCTCCTTCCCCGAAGCAGAGCTCCTCGAGCAGCATGTCTGTACCTGTGGTGCGTCTGCATCTCTGCAAACGTGTCTCCTCCATCCTCCCTTGAAACTGTTCCACGTCGGGGCCACCCCCACCTTCTCACCAACACTACCCTAATTCAGGCCACGTGTGTCACCCACGGTGCAAAAGCCAACATCGGCTTTCAGCCTCAGCCTCTTAATTATCACCAGCATGTTACACTGTTGGTCACCATCTCCTCCTGAAAACACTGGCTCAGGAGAGCTCCCTGGACCACAGGTTACCTGGTTTCCAGCCACATCGTGACCACCCCGCCCACTTCTCAGGGTCCCTCTTGCCTCACCTCTAAGCACCAGGCCCAGACTCAGATTCTAGACCTCTCTTCCGTGGGGTCACCCAGCCTCTGGTTTCAACACCATCAATGTGGGAAGGTCACCCAGATTTGTACTGGCAGCTCGGGCCCCAGCTCCAAACTCAACTCACACATCTCACTGTCTGGCAGGCACCCCCACACAGATATCTAGTCGACGTCTGAGACCCAACCTGCTCAAAACTGTGCTCCTGATCTTCCCAAAGCTGTTCTTCCCACTTTTTCCCTGAGATCACTTGATGCAACATCATCCTGTTAACTGAAACGCTAAAAACAGTGGAGTCACCCTTGACTTTTCCCATCTCCTGACCCCACATCCAGTCCGGTAGCAGACACAGTCACATCCTTTAAACATACAGAGAGAACCTGCTCACTTCCCCATGCATGTCCCCATGACCCATCCACCCCTCAGGTCCTACCACTTGCTCTGCCCTGGTCACTCCAGTCTGTCCTCAGCATGGACATCAGAGTGACACCCAGTGGCCATATCCTTTCAGTCCTCTGTTGAAACCCTCCACTGAGCTCCCAGTGCAGTCCAGCTGACCTGCCAGGCCTTGCTCCCACCAACCCAACCCGCCCTTCCTCTGTGAACACTCCTGTTCTCAGCCGTTCATCCCACTTCTGCCACGTGGCCACCTCCCTGCTCCTGGGTCACCCGTTCATTCTTCTGTCTGCAGACCAGGAATGTGCCTACTGGAAGGTCTTGCTCCAAAGGCTGCTCAGATCCAGGAAGCCTTTGCCCTAATCCCACCATCAGCAAGGACTCCTCGGACATCCCACCCAAATACCCACCCTCTTCCCTGGTTCCCTCCTCCGCCCACCTCCTCCCAGACACTGCTCCTCCCTGGTGCGCTCTTCTGTATTTACCCACCTGGTTTATCGTCTTCACGTGTGTGCTATCACTTCAATCGTTTCCAACTCTGTGCGACCCTATGGATTATAGCCCCCCAGGCTTCCCTGTCCATGGGATTCTCCAGGCAAGAATACCAGAGTGGGTTGCCATGCCCCACTCCAGAGAACCTTCCTGACCCAGGGATCAAACCCAGGTGTCCTGCACTGGCAGGCGGATGCTTACCCATGGAGCCACCTATATCCACACTATGCTCATATTTCCTACTACAGCCCCAGTGCCTACAACAGTGCCTGACACACAGTGGGTGCATACAGCAGGGGCTGAATGAAAAACCAGTGGCCACTGGTTATCAATACATCCAGACTAGAGCACTTGGCTCATACCACCTCTAGACACACACACACACACACCCTAGTTTATTGCCCAGTATTCCCCAACCAGAGCTGGAAAGCTGGGATTCAGTTTCACCCCTGATGCTTCCCTCCCTTCCCTGTGGCCCCAGACCCACTCCACTCCCACTCCAGCCCAGCTCCTGAGCCCACCCCTCCCCCATCCTCACCCACACACCTCTGCCACCACTACCCTGATGAGAACCCCTTTCTAGATCGTGTGAGGCTGGTCTCTTGGCATCTCCTGCATCTCCCACCCCCAGCCATGGTCCCCATCAGCTCTTGTCCCTTGGCTTCCATCCATCCCCACCTCTTTCTCAAGTACCTGCCATGGGCCCTCACGCCTTCTCCCCAAATGTTTTCCCCAGCTCTTTGCCTGGCCGACTTTTCTCCCCTTGGGTCCTACTTGAATCTTCCCAGAGAACCTCCTCTGGCCACCCTGCCCATGTGACTCAGAAAGCCTACACCCACCCAACCACCACCTCCCATCCACAGTTCCCAGCACTCAGAGCACTTGTTACCTGCAATCACATCCTCTATCTGCATTCCCACTGAACCTGCAACACCGCTGAAGGCAGAGACAGAACTGGGAACAAGCAGACACCAGGCCCCCAGACGCATGAAGGGCTGAGTGACAGCAAGTATGGGGCCACCGTGGAATCTGGAGATGTCCACTGTCCCCCTGCCCCAGGAACAGATGTCAGCCACACAGAAACAGCGACAAGGGCCAAGCTAGTGCCCCTGAAGCCACTGGCCACTGAGACAGCCCCCTGGCCTCCTGCTCCTCCTGGCCTGTCCTCAGTCTTGCTCTGAAGTTGTCTTTCTGTCTCGGTTTCATGGGAATCAGGAGAAACCTCTCCATCAGGCGGCACTAGCCCAAACAATATCATGTCAAAGGGCTTAAGAAGCAAGAAACAACTCACCCCCAAATACCCCATACTTGGCTTCCAGCTGTTCCGAACAGCTGGATGCTTTTCTGAGCCAGAGAGCTTCTGTCTCTACGCTAATAAGAGGGAGAAACCACACACACAGACAAGCAGGATGGGTCACTGCGAATTCCCTTGGGAAGATACGCGTCATCGGCGTTCTTCATACAGGCTTCCAGCAGTAAGTTTTCAACTCTGTTCTGAGCTGGGTACCACCATCAAAGACTCGCGTGTGAAGTGACCCTGCCACAGAATTTATAAACTAGATGTGCTGAGAAAGCTAACGCACATTAGACAATTAGCCAAAGATGATGATGAAACAGAACAAGCACTAAATACAGTCGTTCAGGTTCAGAGAGGGCTGAGGTCTCCTGGAGAAGCTTTGGGCTCTGCTCAGAAGGGAGAGAAAGCTGGAGAAAAGGCAGGCAGCCCAGAGGGGAAGACGTCTGCCAAGGCGCGGAGCTAGGCACAAAGCCGGGTGAAGCGGGCTGCCAGACCAGACCTGAAAGGAGCGTTTAGGACAGTATACCTGGGCTGAGCCTCCAGGTACCCAGCCCACAGTGAGAGTCGGCATGGAAGTCCTTACCCTCTCAGAGCCTCTGCCTCAGCTGCCAGATACAGCCTCTACCTGCATACCAGACCCTCTGCCTGCTGGGACACAGCTGCCCACATCAGTGAAGGCGGAGACGCGGTTCTGGTATAAAGGCCTCCCCTCCCTTCCCAGCCCTGACCAAGCAGACCTGCTGCACTCCTGGTGCCCTGGGCCACACGGTCCTGTTGGGGTGGCAGCCTGCCTTTTCCCTCTGGGCAGCTCGAGGGGACAGGATGCACCTTATTCAGTCTCTCCCAGCACCCAGCACAGAACCTCAGGGACAGGCACACCAGGGAATTCTGAGGATGCTCTGGGTCCTTTCTGTTCTCGCCACCTCCTCCCAGAACATCCTCAGAATTCCCTGGTGCGCCTGCTGCTCATCTACCCCAACTTCATGGGCTCCAACTTTCTCTCTTCTCCCTTTGACCACAGAGAGAGGAGCTTGAATAGCTGACCAAAGGGACCAGTTTCAGGCAAGCCATGTACTTCCTGGGCCTCGGTTTCCCCTTCTAAAAAGGGGGTGCTGTGGTAATCCCCCATCTACAGGGATGGTCTTCAGCTGTGAGCTCCCTGGATGGAGCAAGCAGAGAGGGGGTGGATCCCATCGCCTTCAGGACGAGCCAGGGAAAGGGGCTTGTGGAAGCTGGGAGATAAAGCATCTGGAATCAGATGTTCTGAATGGGTGCAGCTTCCACTGGAGGGGAACTCTGCAGACTCCCCCACCCAGCAACCACCCACAGTTCTGTTCCTCGACCCCGTCCACCCGTGGGCCAGCATCATCCCTACAGCCCCTACCTTCTTCTAGTTCTGACAGAACTTACTAAGCTGTCAGATGCTCCTCACCCTCACCTCCCCAGCCTCTGGCTCTGGCTTCCTGGTCGGAGGGGGAAACTAATGAAAAGACCACGTGGGCAATGCATTACTAGATTAAATTCCATACCAAGCAGCACCTGCCAGACTGAAGGCTCCTGACCAGCATCTGGGTCACAACAGGACCCCTGCGGGGATTCAGCTGGCAGGAGAAACAGACAAGGGTGGGGCAAGGAGCAGCTGAGTCATCAAAACCCAGAAGATTTAAGCAGTCATCTGGTCCATCCCCCTACCTGGCTCAAATCCCTCTGCAACACATCACATCAGCAGTCACCCAGACACCTCCTAGAGCTGCTCCGATGTGGGTGACCTCATTTCTCCTGGGGTTCTCTATTCTGTGGTTGCAATTTGTTAGAAAGATAAGCTCAAGAGTGCCTCACTTTAATCTCTATTCAGCCCAATTCATTCATTCATTCAGCAATTATATGCAGATCACCAGGCACTGTCTGAGCCACTAGGGAAGCCAAAAAGAAAGAAAAGAAGATGCATAGATGGCCAACAGGCACTTTAAAAGATGATTAACATCACTAAGTACTTCCCCAAGCAAGCATACTGGAGTGGGTAGCCATTTTCTTCTCCAGAGGATCTTCCTGACCCAGGGATCTAACGGCAGATTCTTCGATGCTTTTTTTTTTTTTTTTTTCATTTATTTTTATTAGTTGGAGTCTAATTACTTTACAATATTGTAGTGATTTTTGCCATACATTGACATGAATCAGCCATGGATTTACATGTGTTCCCCATCCCGATCCCCCCTCTCACATCCCTCCCCATCCCATCCCTCTGGGTCTTCCCAGTGCACCAGCCCTGAGCACTTGTCTCATGCATCCAACCTGGGCTGGTGATCTGTTTCACCCTTGATAATATACATGTTTCAACGCTATTCTCTCAGAACATCCCACCCTCACCTTCTCCCACAGAGTCCAAATGTCTGTTCTGTACATCTGTGTCTCTTTTTCTGTTTTGCATATAGGGTTATCATTACCATCTTTTAAAATTCCATACATATGCATTAGTATACTGTATTGGTCTTTATCTTTCTGGCTTATTTCACTCTGTATAATGGGCTCCAGTTTCATCCATCTCATTAGAACTGATTCAGATGAATTCTTTTTAATGACTGAGTAATATTCCATTGTGTATATATACCATAGCTTCCTTATCCATTCGTCTGCTGATGGGCATCTAGGTTGCTTCCCGATGCTTTCTAATTGTGGTGCTGGAGAAGACTCTTGAGAGTCCCTTGGACTGCAAGAAGATCAAACCCTAAAGGAAGAAGTCAACCCTAAAGGAAATCAACCCTGAATATTCATTGGAAGGACTGATGCTGAAGCTGAAGCTGAAGCTCCAATACTTTGGCCACTTGATGCGAGGAGCCAACTCATTAGAAAAGACCCTGATGCCAGGAAAGATTGAAGGCAAAAGAAGGGGGCAGCAGAGGAAGAGATGATTAGTCAGCATCACAAACTCAATGGACAGAATCTGAACAAACTCTGGAAGACAGTGGAGCCTGGCATGCTGCATGCAGTCCATGGGGTCTCAAAGAGTTGGACACAACTTAGCGATTGAACGTGACCACCAGGCACTGGTCCACGATGCCAAGGGTGCCATGAGGAACAAGACAGTGCATCCTGTCCCCACACAATATATGGTCCTTCAGAGACACAAGCCAGCAAACAGCCTGGCTGGATATGCAGGGATCGGTGGGGACACATAGGAGAGACCCCACTGGGATGTTTTTGTGGGTTACAGGGGTGCAGATCAAGAAAGCTTTTCTGGGAAAGACATCGCAGCCAGAATTGATCAGTTAACAAATCAAAGGGTGGTAGGAATGGGGTGGGAAGGGGTCCACACAAGAGTCTTTTGGGGAACCTATAAGTTGTGGGAAATGATCTCTGACAGATGGTGGTGGTAACATGGGTGGAGAGGAAGATGCATTTGAGCCCTTGATCCAGACCCCTGGTTTTGTTCCTGGCCTACCCGGGTCCTAAGGCCTGCCCACTGCTACCCTGATCCCAGGCTTTGCTCCGTCTGGGGCCTCACACTCCCCAGCCCACCCAGCTATCACAAGCTTGCAGCTGCTCCTCTATCAGGCTGGACAGCTTCTCTCCTCTGTTAGGTCACCGTCCTCAATGGCTGCTAGATGCCCCAAAGCACCCCTACTCAGGGCCAGGCCATGGGGAGGTGTCCTACAGGTTTTCTCAAGCCCACCAGGAGGGAGTCAGAAATTACACCCCGGGGGCCCTGGTCTTCACAGCAGGAAGCAAAGAACAGGTCCAGCTCCACAGGAGAGCTCCCAGTCTCATGACCCCCACCCCAGGCCTCCTCCAAATTTCAAATCATCCCTTCTCCACAATTACCAGCCTCTGAAAGAGATTTCAAATGGAAACTGCCAGCTTCATAAGCAAACTATTGCACAGCCCAAAGTGAAGTACTGAAAGTGTTGGTCACTCATCACTCAGTTCTGTCTGAATCTTTGTGACCCCATGGACTGTAGCCCACCAGGCTGCTCTGTCCATGGGATTCTCCAGGAAAGAATACTGGAATGGGTTGCCATTCCCTTCTCCAGGGTGTTTTCCTGACCCACGGATCGAAGAACCCAGGTGTCCTACTTTGCAGGCAGATTCTTTACCATAGCCTTAAAAAGGAATGAAGCAATGATCCATGCTACAATGTGGATGAACTTTGAAAATATTATACTAAGTGACATAAGCCTAACACAAAGGCCACAGATTGTATGATTCTATTTAAATGCAACGTCCAGAACCGGCAAATCCATAGAGGCAGGAGGTATTAACAGATCAGTGACCACCAGGGGCTGGGGGAGCAGGGAATGGGGGAGCAAGTGCTGACGGGTGGGGTGTGGGTGTGTTGGGGTGAAGGAATGTTCTGGAACTAGACGGAGTGAATGACTGCACAACATTGCGAATGCATTTAGTGCCACTGAACTACACACTTGAGTATGATTAAAATGGTAAATGCTATGCTTTGTGTGTTTTTCCACAATAAACACCCCTACCGTCTTTATACTACCCTGTGCCACCTTGCAGGGCACCTCCTCACCCCCCTCAGCCAGCCCCGACCCCTGGTCAGATGAGGAAGCTGAGATTCCGCCCCGCCTGGGGCTCAGGCTGAGGCCGCCCAGCCGCCTGAGCAGCAGGTGAAGGGCCGCTCGCACGATGCCCGTGATGACCACGGTGACCACGGTGCCCCGGGGTGGCCGTGCTGTGCTGTGGGCGTGCAAGGGGGCCCGGGGACAGGAGGTGGCAGCCTGCCTAGCGAAAGTCAGGACAAAGGAGATGACACAGAGGCTCGCCTTCTGCGGGTACACAAGGGGCCTGGCACCCATGGAGTGGCGGATGTTAGAGGAGCAGGAATCTCCTGTCTCTCCTGTGGTTGGAACTGGGAGATCCTTTACTGACTGATGGGCTACAGGCAGCCTGAGGACCAGCTGGACGGCAATGGGAGGGGATGGAGAGAGATGCTCGGAGGCCTGGGGACCTCGCTAGATCGCAGATGATGGAGGCAGGTGCAAGCGGGCAGGCCAGGGGCGTGTGAGGAGCAGAGCAAGTGTGCCTACATGGGACCCACCAGGTGAGCACAGGTGGGGGGCGTCCCCCAACCAGGCCACACAGAGGGTTCTCTGGGGCCTGTCACGGGACAATGACAGCGAGGACACATTATCAGTCTCTGAGTAATGCGACAAAATCACCAGCAAGCCCTGAAGGCCTTCTCTAGTTTATTCCATCAAACAATAGTCGGGAACCGAGGCTTAGACCCCATGAGGTTTGCTCCCTTGGCAGAGGGGGCCAGGATCTGAACCCGGACGGTCCTGCTGGGACACCCGCCCTGCCCCTGTGGTTGGAGCTCAGGACTTGGGGCGAAAGGCAAGGGGTGCAGGCTGACCTGGGAAACAGGTAGAGGACAGGTGGTCTCATGAGGTGGGAGGGAGGGTGTGGTCACAGAAGGAAGACACAGAAGCCAGCCCTCTGCGTGCACTTCTTCTAGGAAACAGTGCTGAGACCTGGGCATGGTCCATCTCCTCCTGGGCTGGGGAACCTTGGCTTTGGGGAGGAGCCAGCGATCTGACCTCAGTCGAAGTCCCACCTATGGACGGCTTCGCTGAACACCAGTGCTTTCAGCCGGTGGACGGTTTTACGCCTGCAGCCATGCTGCAATACCCGCAGCACACACCCGCTGCAGCCACACAGCAATACCCGCAGATTTCTCCCTGAGACCACGCTTGACCACAGTACCCTGACCAAGTCAGCTTCCTCTCAAATCAGAGCAGAGGAAGTGCCACACACAGTCCATAAGACTAGCAGGTACGGTGACATTGGCAGGGTCCACCGGCAAATCTCTAACTCACAGACCAGAGCCACCACCCACCGCCACGTTTTGAAAACCTACTTTGAAAGAAGCCACCCAACAGGAAACCACTCATGTCTCTCCTCCAAATTTAGGGAGCGTGTGGGTTTTTCAACCAGAAGCTGTGGTTCAAAAGCCTGAGTTGCAGGTTTTGAAAGAAGATATAATGCCAACTGTCCAGATTTTATACCCTGAATAGCCTCCCTCAAACAGTGGAAGACGGCTGTCTGGGGACTTCTGTCGGCTGCCGCTCTGCAGAGAGCTGTCCCCTGAATCCTAGAAGGTCTCTCCATCCAGACAGAACCAGGAGGCGTTCACCAGTCTGTACCCCACTTCTCCCACCACAGACGGGTAGAAAGCAGCAGACAGGCCACGTAAACCCTGCTCTCCTCCAGGCATGAGGCTCTGGTCAAAGCACTCCACTCTCAGACCCTGCTTCCCCATAAAATACAGAAAAATAACCACTGTTTACATTCTCACTTTGTGTCTGCCCAGCATACTTCCTCCCTTATTCTAGAAACATCACCTTCACCTTCCTTGAAGGGTCCTATGGGTCCATTCCTTCTGAAACTTATGGGACTGGTCTTATGACCCTGGTCTGACCCATGAACATAGTCCACCCCTCTGGCCACAGTGTCCAGTTTGGGGACAGCCACGTGCACCAAGCTCAATTTCAGGACATTTTGTTGGCAATGCTAAGAAGGGAGGCCTCTCTCTGCTGGGTTCATTTGCAGTGAGGATGACCTCAACCCGAGGTTGCCTGAGGCCCGTTGAGGGAAGAACTCATCAGACTATAGCCAATGGGGTCAGAGGGGAGGATGGAGGAGGAGAGAGAGACCACATCCCAGAGGCATTGTTCATGTCCCTGGAGCCAGCTGTGCTCGATGCCAGCCCTCACCCCTCCACTTCTTCTTACATGAATGGACTGAATTGGGTTTGTGATACTAAAACAGAATTGGTGCCTGTGTAATAGGTTTGTTGTGAGACTTGGTTGGATAATATAAGCAAAGCACTTAGCCCAGTGTCTGGCACATAGTAAACCCTCAATAAATAATGATAGCTTTAATGGGGAGCAAATGAGATGATCGATGCGAACACACTCAGGAAGGCATAACATGTTCTATAAAAGTAAGGTACCTGTGATGTGCTTTCCTGTTCTCTAGTGATCTACACCTCCCATTGAGCCTTTATTGCCCACTCTCATTCTCTAAATATTTCATGTGCCCAATTAGACTGTGAGCACCTCATGGTAGGAACTGAGCCTCATATTCTGTTTTAGCCACCAAGAGATCTAACACTGTTGTCACACATGCCAGGTCATGACAGGACAGTCAACATCACAGGCGTGAGCATCTGAGCCCTTGGCTCCATATGCTGGCTCTGTTCCCTATGGAGGGGGGTGATCACAGGGGGAGCTAACTTCACCCCTCCGGTCCCAGTTGTCTGCCATGTAAAGTGGGGCCAATGCCGGTACCCACCTCATTTAGTCATCACGAAGATGAAATTCATTATTGAAGCATGTAAGACAGTGCCTGTCATGTAGTGATCCCTACAAAAATGTCTGTTAAGTAAATGCTTCCCAATTATTTTATTATTGTGATTCAAAAGCATTTACTGAATATTCAAAGGATATTCAACCCTTTCCTTAATACTGTGATGAAGAAGACAAGCCCCTGCCTTTGCTATAATAACAGCTATCATTTTTAAGGGTATACTCTTTGCCTACATCTGTTTTCCCTCATGCTCTAATCATGCACTTTAACGCTGGAAGGAGCCAAATGAGACTTTTCACTTTGCAGATGAGAACAGAGAGGTCCGGAGAGGCTACATGATTTATCCAAGTTGGCATGGCTTGCTGGAAAGAGTGAGGAAGAGAATCTAAATCCCCTCATTCCAGACCCGTCACGCCCTGCTCACTGTGCCACACTGCCTGAGGAGCTGGTACACGAGCATATGGCCAGAACACATAAACACAAACAACTGCAGCTGCACAGAGATTCTTTCTCTGTCCTTTAACAAATATTTATTTAGCACTGAAATATGTACAACTGCCAAAAATTAAGGAAATGGACTACAGCAAAGTGGAACCATTCCCCACCCTGTTGTTTTGTAAAACTGCAAGTGTATTACCTTTCTCTCATTCGTTTGGCAAATATTTAAGCATTTATGATTTACTAGGCATGGGGAAGAGATCCCGTGTCTACACAAAGAACACAGTTCTTGCCCCCACAGAGCTTAAAATATCATGGATTTGGCTATATCATGAGCACTTAGTGATGTTTATTGGTGATATGAATGAATCATTAAAAGTACTAGTAAATCGATGGATGGATGGATGGGTGGATAGATGGATAAATGCATGGATGAATGGATAGGTCAGTAGACAGACAGATGGATGGATGGTTGGGATGGATCAATGGTTGGATGGATGGATAGGTCAATGGGCAGATGGATATGTGGATGGATGGATGGATGGTAGATGGATGAATGGACGGATGGATGGATGGATAGGTCAATGGACAGATGGATGGATGGTTGGATGGATGGATGAATGGATGGGTGGGTGGATGGATAGATGAATAGATGGATGGATGGGTGGTCTTTTCCAAGGGCACACATCTCTGAGGTTTGTGCATAGGACATTGCACAACTATCTTCCCTTGATTTATTTCCCCAAAAGATTTGACAAGGAGCATGAGAGATTGAATCAGGAAACTTAGGGGTGAAAGGAACCTAAGAGATCAGAATACCCAACTCCCTAACATTATAGATGAGAAAACTGGCACTCAGAGAGATGCAAGTCACATACAAGCCCAGTTCCATGACCACCTTTCAGAATATAACCCCCTGGCAGCTGATTCCTAGTCCTGGAGGAGCACATCCTAGAAAAGTTAGGTTTCATCCTCAGGACTCAACCTTCACCCAGAAAAGCCATAATTTAAAAAGGTCTCCTCTAGGATGTCACCCACCCACACTGGCTTTGGAAATTATACAAGTTTTCTGTGATTTATGATTTACTAGGCATGGGGAAGAGACCCAGTGTCTACACAAAGAGCACAGTTCTTGCCCCCACAGAGCTTAAAATATCATGGATTTGGGTCATGAGATTTTCTCATGACCCAAAGAACTGCACACTGAGGCTTGAAGGTGATGGTTCTGTCCACAGTTAACCATTATCAGACAGGCAGCAGAGTCTCTACTCTTGAAATTTGGTTGCCAACCACCAAGACTGTGTAGGATCCCCGAGCACTTTAACGGCTGGGAGGCAATGAAATTCCTCATACCCTCCCTCTGGGAGCAAAACATCAAATGACACAGGTTAAGAAATGCAAACCCAGCCACCTGCCGTGCTCTTCAAATATTTCTAACGGTTTTCCTGATGCTTTGAACTGATTTAACTGAAAGTGCATTTGGCCCCTAAACACTTATGCCTTTGATTTTTAATCTGGGGTGTAATTTAATTCTCAGAGACCCAACTCTTCTGTACTTCTCAGTACAAGGCTGCAGGCCACAAACCTCCGAATCGAGCAATAACTTTCTTCCTCAGGACAAAAAATTACGGTTTATTTCTGTCCACAGAATATGACCTAAGTCGCGGAGGAAAGTGAGCAGAAGTGCAAAGCCCCAGGGACAGAAAGCAATTAGGTTGAACCTGAAGAAACCAGGTACAGGGACGAGGAGGGATGTGACTGCCAATCAGGAAACAAACGGGTCCTTGTCCGAACGTCAGGGCCAGCTTTCCGCAAGAGACTCCTGTTCCCAGACCATGATGGTTAGCCTTGGGGACACCGGGAAAGGTGACAAAACTGGGGGTAAGGAAGACAGATAGAAACGAGCCCATCCTGTTGCACTTCTTTTCATCTCTGGTCCAGACAGTGAGCCGCCAAGACCAGCAGTCCCCCACCACCATCCCCTCCCCACACACGGCAGGCACAGGCCAGGCTGCTAGAAACAAATGGGAGCAAATACTGAAGGAAGAAGGGTCGCCACCTCGAATCTATGACACCCAGCCTCTGGTGCAAGGATTACTCCACAAGCTGCCTTTATTTATACTAGGAGCCGATCGGGTGTTTGTTCTCAAAGCTAGAGCTTCCCTACAACCACACTCAGAGCCTCAGTCCTTAGATGTTCACAGTATTTTTATCGAACATTAGGAAAGCCCTTGGTAATTTGCAGCAATTTAGTATGCTTGCTTTGCTTTTAGAAAATCCACAGCAATTCAATAAACGCCCAGTCACTGTGGCTGTTAACACGCACACAAGCTCTCCCCACAGCTGCCTGCCAGCTGCCACTCCAGGAGGCCAGCCATCACAGCCCCCATTCCTGATGACCCTCAACCCATCCTCTCCTCCAGCCGCAATGAGGATCAGCCCCATAAAATGACCTCACCCCGCAGCCAGCGATGCCCACCTCTCCTGGGCCCTGGGCACAGACAGGCGAGGAGGGTCGGTCTTGCACCCCACCTTGGCCTCGCTCGGCTGTGCGGGGCCATCTGTTCACTGTCAGGGCTGCGTGAGGCCCAAGAAGAAGGACACACCTCTCCATCTGCTCTCGGTGGCACCCGCCAGTTTGGATCCTGCGGTGGCGCCTAGTCCCAGATGCACACGAACAAAGGCAAAGGTCTGGGCCCTGCCGCCAAAACCTGCTTCTCCTGCCAGTTCCTGGGGTTAATCACTGGCCTCTCAAGTCCCAATAACTTTGCCTTTATCTGTTTTCCTGCTTGACCCAAGTTTCTGGGCATAATCACAGAGATTCCCCCTGAATACATGTTCTAGTCTTTATTAGTCACCGAAGAAAACTCTGGGACAAGCTCTCCAGCAAGATCCATGGATGCCATCCTGTCTGTGGAGTGGCAGTCATGGTCGAGACCTACTGCTTCTTCGAGCCGAGACATGTCCTTCGTGTCTCATCCCCATGTCCTTAGCAAAAGACCTGACATACAACATAGTTGTTTAGTCGCTAAGTCGTGTTCAGCCCTCGGCAATCCTATGGACTGCAGCACCCCAGGCTCCTCTGTCCTCCACTGTTTCCTGGAGTTTGCACAAGATTCATACGCACTAAGTTGGTAATGCTATCTAACCTGCATTGGGAGGTGAATTCTTTACCACTGCATCCCCTGGGGAGCCCTACATACAATCAGCACTTAATAAATATGTACTGATCTTAACAGGTAAAAACCTTCACCACCAAGGGCCACAGTCTAATCACCAAGACCTTGGTGCACTGGTCCCTTCAGTGAGTCCAGACCAAACACCTTCCTGTCCATCTCCAAGCAGCCGTGAGCAGCTATCAACTCAGTGACACTTGGCATTGCTTCCAAATAAGACTAGAATGTTGATCCCTCCTAAGTATGGCTGCGCCCACCAGAGGCCACGTGTCCCCCACCAGGCACCAGTCAGTTTCCCCCACCCCGAGAGCAGTGACCTGCCCACAGCCACTAGGAGGCCAGAAGAACACCAGCCCTTGTCTGACTCATCTTGCTTGTGGACAGCAACCAGCCTACTACCGACCTGGCTCTAACATCTCATCTGCGTGGCTCCTGTCACACCAGGGACTGCAGGAGGCTGAATTCCAGTGGAATCGCTATTTGCTTTAAGGAATCATCTTGCCCACCTGCATTGCACTCCACTGCCCCCTCCCCCAAACTAGAAGGAATTTCTCTTAAAGAAGAGAAATAGAGTAACAACTATTGCTTTCCTTCTCACTTCAAATTTGAGATTCACTTACAAAACCCCCATGAAGAGTCTGATGTGTTTGCTGAGAACCCACTGCTTGGTGGACAGCACCAATTGGTCACCGGGCCTGCCGTGCCCGGCAGCTGGGTAGCTTCCTGGCTACCAAGGCAGGGGGTGGTCGGAATGGACCCTGGCCGAAGAGCAATTACCTTCCTACATGTTGGGTGGCAGGAGGGGGGTCACACCATTTGTCAGTCTCCTGGATAATGGTGAACAGATGTTAAGTGCCTGCGGGTAAGCTGGACATGGTGTCAGAGACAGAAACAAGGGCACCGCCCTCTGGTCACTTCCACCCGGACGGGACAAGGCCAGGAATCTGCCCCTGACTTGGACCCCAGCCTCATCCGGGGTCTGGCTTCCACGGAGCGGCCACTTTTTCCTACAGTGTCACGGTAGGACTTCACTCATTTGCTGAACAATTACTTGGATGAGGTTGACACCTGCCTTCACACTGACCCAGGGAAAAAAGCCGGTAGAGAAGGTGTTCTGGGCAAATAAGTGGTATGAATGAGATGAGAACTGCACAGGAGAACCAAGATGACTTCACCCTGAGCAGCAGGCACTTGCATGATGACCAGTAAGGCCCTAAATCTACCCTCAAGGGCTGTCAGATGCTGAGCACATCCAGAAGCAGGGGTCTGTGTTCTCACCCAACCTGGAAAGGGCATTTTGGATCCAACATGGGCATTATACAGCTATGGACATCAAGGCCGAGTGAGTAAAAAGACTTTCCCAGAATGTCTGTGTCTCATTACCAGCATTTAACGTCCCAGTCACAGGAAATAGGCACTGAGGCTTTGGAAGCCAGTGTGAGATGGGTCTCTCTCTCTCTCACACACACACACACACACACTCAATCACACACATACACACGCAGTCACACACACTTACACACATATACACTCACTCACACACACACAGCACCACCAGTCCTTTTTCCTTTTAACTTCAGCAGCAACCGTGTCACCTGCCCTTGGCATGGTCACCATCTACTGAAGGTAATCGGCCCAGACAGCAATGACAGGAAGGCGTGTCCATGCACATGGTGTGGAGCTAAGGGACTCAGGACACACAGAGGCCCCAGGGAGTGACCAGGAGCCATCCCTGCATGGCTGGCCACCCCGCCATGACCTCCCAGGAAGGCAAGGTTGGTCTGACCTGGCCCCTCTGCTTCTCCCCTCCCCTCCCCACACCCCTCCTAATGCATTGTGGATGAGGGAGTCAGAGAACTTCGGAAAAAGCAATGGGACATCACTCCCCCAGCTCCCAATCTCGGTGTTCTACCATGGTCCTTGGAATAACTCCTCACGTGACCTCCAAGGTCCCTCACCCCCTCCCCATGTCCTAACCTCCCCAGGCTCCCCAGACTCCAGGGCCCTCTCCTTCCCTAAGCACCCGGGGTGGGGGTGAGGGTCTCAGGGCCGGGGTAGGGGCAGCTTCTTCTGCCCATAATACTGTCCTCCAACCACCCCACCACCTGTCACCTTCCTTCACAGCTCACACCTCAATGCAACCGCACGTGTTCGTGTGTGTGTTACTGTTTCCTGTCAAGTGCTTCTGGAGGGCCCGAGGAAGGGCAGGGGGAAAGTACAGCCCCAACAGAGTCAGCTAACTGTCAAGGCCCACCTCCTCAGACCAGAAACGGCCGTGCAGACGGGGACAGAAGTCCCGACCCTGCAACTACTGCTCCAGCCCAACTGCCTCGCACCCTGACCCTTCAAGCAGGCTCACTCTGGGTGGGACCACCCACCACTGATGCAGACAGTAGACTGCGACCCAACCATCTCCACCCGCAGTTTCTGAAAAGGCAGGCTCCGGGGCCACAGGAACTGTCTGTGTGGCTCTTCTCAATGTCTCCCCTGAGAGGACCCCAAGGCAGGGCCCCGCACCTATGTGGTGTAGCTGTCACTAAATGAACTAAAATTGGTGAAGATACTCAATGAACGAAGCCCACTAAGTCAGACGATTTGTCCCACCCTTCCCTTCAGTTAGGTTAATTTAGGAAGATTTACAATGAGGGCCTTCTCTCATCCTGGAGTAAATCCCATAATAATTTCTGACTCATTGTCTGATGAACTTTGTGCTTCAAGTCAGCAAGGATTTGCAGGAACTTTGAAACAACTGAGGGGTTGGGGGGCCGGGGGGGGGGGGGTGAAGACAATAGACAGATGAGAAAAGCACGAGGTCCAGTGAAGCCCTGTCCACAGAAGAGCACACGAGGGGTTGGGGCTCTGCTGCAGACCTGCCTCCTCGCTCCCCAGCAGGCAGGGCAGGGAACAGCCACCAGCTGCCCACCAGCTCCCTGAGCATCCCTGGGGAGGTGGGGGGTGTGGACTCTGAACTGGCAGTACCTGTGTCTACATTTCTCTTGTTGTTGTTGTTCAGTCACCCAGTCATGTCTGACTCTGTGACCCCATGGACTGTAGCACACCAGGCCTCCCTGCCCCTCACCACCTCCCAGAGTTTGCCCAAGTTTATGTTCATCCCATCGGGGATGCCGTCCAGCCATCTCTTCCTCTGACGCCCTCTTCTCCTTCTGCCCTCAATCTTTCCCAGCCTCAGGTGGCTTTTTCCAATGAGTCATCTGTTCACATCTGATGACCAAAATACTGGAGCTTCAGCTTCAGCAGGAGTCCTTCCAGTGAATATTCAGGGATGATCTCCCTTTAACTTTCTCTTAGCCAGTGAGAAATGGAATATTTCCTGCCATATCAGTAAACAATGGACATCACAGTCATCAGTGATTGCAGCCGTCCAACATAAGCTAGTGAGCCCTAAGGGCACCCAGGAAGGAGAACAATACCTGCCATCTAGAAGCCATCAGACTACATAGCCACACCCCTTGGTGAGCCTTGAGGAAACTCAGGATTTGAAAACAAAGGATACTGGCCCCGGAAGAATTGATGCTTTTGAACTGTGGTGCTGGAGAAGACTCTTGAGAGTTCCTTGGACTGCAAGATCAAACCAGTCAATCCTGGTTTCAACCAGGAAATCAAAGGAAATCAACCCTGAATATTCATTGGAAGGACTGCTGCTGAAGCTGAAACTCCAATACTTTGACCACCTGGTGACTCATTAGAAAAGACCCTAATGCTGGGGAAAATTGAGGGCAAGAGTAGAAGGCAGAGGCTGGATGGCATCACCAACTCAATGGATATGAGTTTGAGCAAACTCTGGGAGATGGTGAAGGACAGAGAAGTCTGGCTTGCTGCAGTCCATGGGGATGAAAAGAGTCAGACACTGAACAACAAAAAGCTGAGATGCATATCAAAGGAATGATTTCAGTGAGCCCAGGCTCTTACATCTTCCTGGAAGTAGAAAAGTGCTAAATTCCTTAACCAGGGATATCTGATTTTCCTCTAATTCACAAGAACATTCAAACAACCTACCCTTTGTTGCAAAATTTCTATATAACCTGGCTCCCCCCACCCCGACTCCTTACCTACTCCGAGCAGTTCTCTCAGGGTTACTTGAAATGCTGCCTTCCAGGCTTGAAGTCCTTAAAATTTCTGCCAGATAAAACATAACTCTCAAATTTAGGTTGTGTATAATTTTTAGGTTGACACCAGGAATTACAACACACTTTTCTCTTTTTTCAAAAAAGTGGGGGGAAGGCCTGTTGTTTCCTCATTGATCTTTTCTGTTCACTCTAAATTCCTCAATTTCAATCCTGCGGCCTTTTACTTGCTTTTAGAGGTTCCTACACACCTTTGGTAACTCGTGGCCCAGGGCAAAGCAGTCAACAATTTCCCCTGGTTTGTGTGGTTTTGTTTTTTAACAGCAAGACTAACTTTCTCACCAAAGATTGCAGCTTAACCTTTTCTTCTGAACTCTTTAAAGAGAATTTTTTTAATGACTTGTTTGACTGACTGACTCTTTCAGTGAGCGCTTTATCGTGATTCCTTGTGCAATTACACAATGGATGTCCTTGGACCTGTCCCAGGGGAGAGGGGGAGGTCTAAGCCTCGGGCACAGCTCTCGTTGGACAGAGATGCCTGGACTGCAAGCTGCCTGTCCTCATGCCAGAGCAGCATGGGATTAAATGTGGGTGGAGAGTTCCAGTCTAATTGCAAAGTGACGGCCCTGCTAAGTAGGCTCAGGGCCTGAAACGGGGCGCAGTGCAATCTTGAAATCATGTAATTTCTCGCTTCAATGAGCATGCAAATGTATTAGGTGGGGGAGCAAGGAGAAAGGGGTCTTGATTCAAAGACTTCTGAAAATGACAAGAATGAATGATAAAGGGGCTTAGATGACGGACACAATGGAATAGTGACCATCCCCCACTCCTTGCTCAGCACGGGCAGGACTGTAGCCTGTGGCAGGCTGTGTCTTCACCCTGGAATTTTCCAGAGCCAGGGCATTGTCCGGACATGTCCTAACCATGCAGTCAGAAGACCCCAGGTTCTGAAGGAACCAGTCGAAACCAAAGGGGAAACATTTTTCAAGAATTCTCTAACAGTGTCATAGGACTCAGAAAGACAAATGATAGAGTAATCCTCTAATTTTCTAGAATATGCTGTTTGGATGCCCAGAAGGCTAGGGAGGTAGCCGGTAGTATTGCCACCTGCCCCAGTCCCGGCATCCTTCTGAAGAGCCAGACGTATCTCCGGCCTATGGAACCCCCACCTGAAAAAGCAAGGTGCCCAGAGTGGGGATGAAGTCACAAGGTGTCCTTCCTCGTGGCGCCTGCAGGTAGAGGTGTCCACAGCACGTGCTTCCTTATGTCGGGGGAATTTGTAATTTCCCCAGTTCTGTCTCGAAGAAGCAAAAATTTGAAGCGACGGATGGACCAGCGTTACAGCTCAGTTTTATTTGGCAAGCAAAGGAAAATACATCCTCGAGGCAGGAGGGCAGGCCAACCCAAAAGATGCAAAGAGAAGAGAGGCCAGAGGTTCAACTTTGGCTCCTCTTTTTACATATTTTCTCTCCTCCCCCTGAGCCTCCCCTATGTAAACTGGGCTAGCTAGCTAGTTAGGAGGGCTGTTTGTTTCACCTGAGGTCTTCACTTCGGTCCTCAGACCTTCCTTTGTTCTATTTTCTATTTTCCCTTCTTTGTCTTTTAGCCACCGCCACTCTGGACTCCTTTTTCCTACTCTAACTACCTAACACTTAGTTGCAGAAAACCAGTTCATGTGTCACTCCAGGCAGGACAGTGAGAAACATAATCCCTGGATCCCTACCACAGCATCACTAACGCAAAGCAACATCCCCTGGACAAGGGCATTTCCAAGGGTACCATATTCTCACCCTCCAAGTCCTGTGGGCCGCACCCCTCATTCATAAGGAAAGACAGGCAGGGTGGGTGGTGTCAGGGTAGGGGGGTGGTTGTCACAGTTCCCGTCGGGAAACCTTAGCCCACCCCTCTGCAGGAGTTAGGGCTTTCGTGAATTCAGGTTATATTAGGTTATACTAGGAAGGGAAAAGCAGCATATCTCTGTGAAAGAGCATGCATCTTTTCCTTTCCATATTCTTCAATTCCAAGGTAATCCCACTCCAATTACATTTATAAATTTAAAGTGGTTAATGTAGTGCCATGTTAGATACTCACACCCACCTTCAAACTGCACTTTAGCTTCCAACTCAATTGCACGTATGCATGTGAAAACGGGAGACCAGGCAGAGGAGAACAATTTCACAGCCTCCCTCACACGAGCTGCTTTGAAAACCACAGTTGCACTTAATCCCATCAATTGCATGTATAAATTTTTTAAAAGTGATGCCAGACTGGAGAGAAGAGCTTTGACTGAGTGCTAACAAGCCTCCAAATCAGTCTCCAGCCAGCCCCACTGTGCAGTGGGGGCCCCATCGTACACAGCCAAAGGCAGCTAAACACACCCCCAGGCACCAGTCACCGTCCCCTGCAAACCTGGCCCTGGTTCGGATCCCCATCCCAAGGGCTGGTATCTTTTGTGAAAGACTGAGTCAGGTGCAGGTCAGTGCTCACCAGCCTTACAGAGGGGGCAACTCTGGGTCAAGCTGGGCCTCACTGTTTAAGGTGGCTGACATGCATCCCTCCAGGATTCTAGGATGCAGGGACCAGAGAGAATCGAGAAGGTCAGGAAGGCCTGCTGCCTTATTCTGTGAATGAAAGAGTAATAAAGTCATTGTAGAAGAGGCTGAATGACTTGATCAAGGCTACATGGGGAGTTAGTGATCAGAATCAGAACTCCATCTCGTGGTTTCTTCGGCTTATAATCCACTGCTACACAAGACACTTTTATATTATGGATTTTAAAAAAAAAGAGGACATATGCATGTCACTTTAAGACAAAAAGGCCTCTGTAATAAGCAGCTCTGTTCCCCACCTCAGTGCTAATTCTGGTCCTCTCCTCCCACCAGGGAGCAGGGAGGACTCCACCCTCCATCCCTCACTCCCACCCACAAGCTGCCAGGTCTCTGGACCAGGTGGACATATGGCCAAAGTCCCATGCACTTACTTTCAGGGAAAGCCTTTGACCTCCACCCTACAGTTCCTGGACCCCATGTCTTAATCCCCCGATTTACTCTAGTTTTCAAGTTGCTGTGGCAAGACCAGCACCACCCTGGCCCTAACCCTGGTTGCCCTCCTGTTCACCACTGCCCCTCTTCCCAGGAGGACCTCAGGAGCTTTTCTTATCTTGAGGATCCTGAATACAGACAGTGATGTGCTTTGGGGTGCACCTCCTTGCTTCCATTGAATTGGAAATGTTTTGTTGTAGTTATTCAGTTGCTAAGTCATGTCCAACTCTTTGTGACCCCATGGACTGCAGCACACCAGGCTTGCCTATCCTTCACCATCTCCCAGAGTTTGCTCAAATTCATCTCCAATGAGTCGGTGGTGCCACCCAAGCATCTCATCCCCTGCCACTCTAATAAGGAATAGAACTGCCTTCAGTTCCAGGATATTCCTGGAAATATTTCTTTGAAAATTACCTGCTCTCCACTATGCCTATTAATTGAAGGACAGGCTTTTCAGATGGATCCACATCTTTTCTCTTCCACATCTGACGGGAGGTTTTGTTCCATTTCATTGACTTTACCTGCAGACTCCTCCACAGAATATGAAAGTTCTGTTACCACAGGCTCCACTGTTAGGGCCCCTCCCTCTTGGTGCTTGCTCCTTGTCACGGCATCCTGCTTTTTCAGGGAGGCAACAGCTTCACCCTGGGATCAACAGGAGGACTTTCTTCAAGTTTCCCCTGCTCCCTGCATGCCTCTGTTCTCCCAGTTCTGTTCTTAAACCTTCCTTTGCATTCGGCTCTCTTTCCTGTTAGAGGTGTCTGCCAGGTGTCTGGGGACCCTTGGGTCTCCTTCCATAGTTGAGAGACAGCCCCTAAAGAGCTGGCTGGAGGTTCAGGCATGTGAGCTGGACCCGTGCAGTGGCCGCCTGGGCTCTGCATTGGCAGGTGGGTCCTCTCCTTCCAGGCACAGGTGGGTCATGCGGCCTTTTCATTACCAGTGACCAGTGACCCCAAGCAGAGGTGGCCCTGCATCTCCCCCCAAGCCAAGTCAAGCAGCAGGCCTCCAGAAGCGAGGATTACAGCACAGAGAGCCTGGATCGTCCGCCAGAAACAGCTAATGTGGGTGAGAAACAAACCTCTTGTTAATACCAGCCACTGAGCTTCTAAATTGTCTGTTACTATAGCTTAGCCTATACTCTCCTGAGACGCAAAACTTGACTTGTGAACTGGGGGGTGGGAGCCGGGCTGCCATATCAAATACCTAAAATACGTGGCATCAGCTGCGTGGTCTCAAAGAGAGGAAGATGTGCCGGGGGTAGAGGAAAGGGGAACATGGAAAACTCTCCCCAGAGGCACCCTGAGAAACAGAAAGCAACTGTTATGATTCACTAAAGTAACGTGACTAGGCCATGGGCACCCAAGTGTTTGGTTAGTTAGACCTCATCCGGGAGTGTCTGCAGGTGTCTGTGGACGACATGAACACGTGAACCGTGGGCTGAGCAAAGCAGACACCTTTGCCAACAGAGCAGTGGGGGTGAGGGGGTGGGGTGTTGCTCCATCTACCCTGTTGAGGGTCTGAGTAGACTCAAAGGCTGAGTAAGGAAGAATTCTTTCTTTCTGTCTGACTGTATTAGAGCTGGGACATGGTCTTCTGCCTTCAGATACAGACATGGACTGGGACTTAGGCCATCGGCCCTCCTGGTTCTCGGGCCAGCATGCATCGACAGAGCTATAGACACATCTATGCAGACACATGCTGAGAGAGAGATTACACACAGATGTGATGCAGACACAGAGATAGAGATATGTCCTGTTGGCCTGGCGTCTCCAGCACAGCACCGTAATGACCTTGCAGATCTGCTGAACCAGACTATCAGGAGTATGCACGTGGTGATGGCAGCTGCATTTGGTACTGATGAGGGGACTTCCCTGGAGGTACAGCGGTTAAGACTCCATGCTTCCACTGCAGGGGCTGTGGGCTCGATCTCTGGTGGGGGAACTAAGATCCCACATGCCTGCCCCTCAGGGAAACCCAAAAAGGCAGTGATGAGCCTAGAAGAGAGCATGTGGGCCTCCAAGCAGGAATGCAAAGAAACAGAGTCAAAAACTTGGGGATTTTCTTATTTGGAAGAAGGGGCTCTGTCTCAAGCCCAAACAGTAATAGAAAAAACTGAGAAAGTCTATGAGGGAAAAAAAAAAGTTAAAGGATGATTCTAATTAACCTGGAAGTATGAACCACAAAAGCATGGCCACCAAATGCTAAACGTCTTCAATGAACAAAGATATTCTTTTAAAAAAAGATACAGCATATAGAATATCCTTTCAAATGGAAAAAAATGACTGAGGGGGGAAGTTGCAGGAATGGTGTTCCCACCAAAACCTGATCCGATCTTCCCAAGATACCTATAATTAAATTGAGAGAAGAAGGCAGGAGAGCAAGAGAGCAAATAAATGGAGCAAATTTAAGTTCTTCTATAAAATGATTGTGTGTGTGTCTATTTGCACATGGAGCTGACTTTGATCAAATAAATTATAAGCTAACTACATTTCTGAGAGCTTAATGCTGTCAAAAATACTATCAGCTGGGACTGTGACTCTTTAAAATGTGAAACGACCCCTGAGCGCCTATTATCTGTGGATGGGAAATAGGATTAGAAAGTTTGCTCCCCACCTCTCATGAGGCAAAGGAGGATAATAAAAAGGTAGGATGCTTAAAAAGGCAGAGAAGGGGACCACCAGACACAGAGGGCAGGAGTGGGAATTGAGGATCATCAAGGAGCACTGCCCTCTCTAGGACCAGGGACCCTACACGTGAGGGCCCAGGGGTCCCCTTGGTCTGCTGCTGACTCCCCTCCATCCTCTTTCTGAACAAGAATGTTCACTGCAGTGATTCTGTTTTGTTCCATGAGTATATATCCAGTGGGTGGAAAGGAGACAAGTGACTTGCCACATAGCAAGTTGTCAAAAATACTATCCCCTGCTGGACCTGAAATAGGGACTCATGAGCATCACCCTTGATGACGAGGCTGGTCGCAGGTACCACTGCTCCAGAGGCTAAGTTGGTGTCATCACTTGGTGACACAGGGGAGCGAGTTACTCAAGGACAGACAGTGAGAAGGGGACACAGGCTTTCTGGCCACCAGATGGGAGGCCACTGTCCATAGTGCTCACAGACATTCCAGTTCTCCTTCCAGACATGTGGCAAGATCTCACTGTCTACCCAAGTTCAAGCTACCCACAGCCACGTGATGCTCTGGTCAGTGAGATGCACAAGGAAAAGACACACGTCTCTTCCGTGGGGACCTCCGGGAATCACTGCAGAACCCACAACACTGGCTCCTTCTACATGAGGACGGCCCACGTGCCTGAGGCTCCCCCAAGTCTCGGGGAGAGGCACCTGGAGCAGATCCCTGGGTGATCTGAGGCAGACGGCAGCTGACAGGGCATGGCATGGACTGGACTTGACTTGACTTCAGTTTTGTTTTTTTTAAGATACTCTTTTTATGTATTTATAAATATTTATGTGTTTATACAATAAATATTTGTTTATTTTTGGCTGTGCTGGGTCTCCACTGCTGCGGGAGCTTTCTCCAGTTTTGTGGTTGTGGGGTCTACTCTCCAGTTGTGGTGAGCAGGCTTCTCATCGTGGTAGCTTCTCTTGTTGCAGAACACAGGCTCTAGGTGCAGGTGCTCAGCAGTTGTGGAGTACTAATCTAGCTTTTCTGCAGCCTGTGGGATCTTCCTGGACCAGGGATCGAACCAGCATCCCCTGCACTAACAGGTGGATTCCCACCCACTGCGCCACCAGGGAAACCCTTGACTTGGATTTTGATTTGATGTGACTTGGACTGGGGGCTTGACTTTATTGCTCAGTATCTGCAGACTTCCAAGTTTTCTGCTAGGAGGACAGATGGGTGGCTGCTTTGTGGAGGAGCTGGAATACCCACTGTTTATACCCACTGTTTATGAGGCAGATTTTCACATGTCCTTCGGAGCAATGTCTCAGCCTCCTCCTCTGGGCAGGGTGGGAGCAGGGTGTTGGGGGTGGGGAGGGCGCAGAGCTGCAGAGCTGGCTCTGGGGACAAGCTCAGGGAGTTCATCTGGGGTCTCATACTTTGTACAGGAGCTTGGCACCCAAGACTTCTTTCTATTTGCTTCATCACACACACATACACACACACACACACACACACACGCACACACGAGCTTAAATTTCAGCTTATCTATTTTAAGGCAGTTGCCTCTCTTTCATCTGCTGTCCAGCTCCTAATATTTGTGGTCATCTCTCTAGTTGTTGTCCCTTTTCTTCATCTCTTTGTTTACTGGTATTTCTTTTTTTAATCCTTTACTGCCATTTTAGAAGATGCTGGGGGAGGAGCCAAGAAGAAACCACGTGTTCACATCAGCAAGTTTAACCAAAAAATCCTCTGTCAGTTACTAATTCCACTTAAAAGTCACAACATTCCTTAGTGCCATGAGGGGAATTAGGCTTATTTATCAGTCAATTTGTAAGTATTTACTGAGAAACTCACATACCATATGGAAGATACTGCTGTAGAAACAAGAAAAAGTAGAAGCTAATTTCTCTCTCTCTCCTGAGTTCCTAGAATATATGGATCATGTATCCCTTACATTCTTCTTTGTGCCTCCCAAACCATCTCAATGATGATTATTTAATAATTGGTAAATGTTTCAATATTATCTGTGATAACAGTCTTAGTGCTCAAAGAAAGTCCAGTTCATCTAAAAAGTAGATTATGTTGATGGATAGACAGATACAGGTAGATAATAAAAAGCAGTAAATTCTAAAGGGATAACACTAGTGAAGTCAAGCTGATTTGAAAGCTAAAACAAGCAAAACAAAACTCAGAGAGATTAAGCAAATTAGCCGGCATC